>NC_050469.1:1760541-2960541 GCF_013373865.1 Monomorium pharaonis | reverse complement strand
ATTACAATGATAATAGTATAGATTATCATCTATACAAATTATTATTTGCTCCACGATGATAGCCTCTTATGAAGTTAACGCAACAGAGAACTAATCAGCGTCGCGAAAAATCGGTGACATTTTGATAAATTTGATTGTTTTCATCCCTTATCATCAATAGAGCAAAATGCGAGGGAATTTCGTAAGATCAATGACATAAAAAACTTAACAAAGGCTTTTAAAACCTTTGAAGTATTTAAGAAATAGACTGGAACCCCGCGTTAGTCAACTCCGCGTTAGTAAAAATTATCCCCTCCATATGCACTCGGCGCAGAGGGTGAGTAGCGTGAGCGGGTTTTTGTTACTTGCAACTTACAGCGGGGTTTTCTCTCTTTATTTTAAGTGGTTGTTCATTGCTGTGCGACTTTTTCGGCTAAGTTATTGAGATTTAAAAAAAAAAGATCATTTTGACTTTCAACACCTATTACTCGTGAGTAGATCAATGTACAGCACTCTGCAAAAAAGCGATGGAAAGTTGAAAGTTTACATTTTCATATGGACATTTTATACACTATTTATATGTTTTTATATGAAAAAATTTTTACCGGGTTTTTGTTATTTGTGTCATTAGCTTTCGTATGTACAAAACGAATGAATTTTATTGTAACCAGATTTGCTATTTTTAATTTTGTAATGTTAATATTATATTTCAATTTAGCAATTTCAAAAATGAGTAAAGTTTTAAGCAAATTGCACTATTTGAAGATTAAATTTGCTACATTGAATTTACTATGATGTAAGATTTTGAAATTTTTAACCCAAAATAAAAAACGACTCAAAAACGATATGAAACTATAATTAAAAAGTTTTCTCATTAAAAAACCTCCATCTTCAAAAAAGATTAACTATCCTACAATATATTTTAAAAGTTATTCTGCTGGAAGATTGTATATAGGTATAATATTAATGATTAAATTGATGATTAAACATTATCGACGAGCTTACTTCCTAACAAAAATGAAATCTGTATTACAAATAACAAATGATGTAATTTTTTCTTAATAAAATAAATAGTATATTTTCAAGATGTATATTATTTTGTCCATGTATGTTATATGTATACAGATAAATATATACCGAATTATTTTTACAAAACAAAAATTCTATAATTTTTTCTTTTTCCTCTATTATCTTAGAAATTAAAAAAAATTTTTTTAGTCTATTTATGAATTTTATATAATTATTATAATCTTATAATATAAGTCTGTGTGTATATCTTTTCTTATAAAATATAAAATCTTTTTTTCTTTTAAGAATTACTTTTCTAAATCAGTTTTGTCATATGTGCATTTACGTATTGTCTATTTACGTATTTGAGTATGATTATACTATACATATATGTAGATATAATTATATAAAAAGTTTTTGTTTAGTGTAGCGTATTCTAAAGCAAGAAAATAAATGGTTTAGAGTTCTAATAAATAGTACCGACAGTTACACGAGTTTGTTTTAGTTTATATTAATTGAGAATGTTTTTACATCCTGTGTTCATCAAATAATCATTTATTAATGAAGATAAAAAGCCAAAGAAAATATCTGTAGTTGAAAATAATATTTTTGAAATAGTAATTATGCAATGTAAGAGCTATAATAAAAGAGGTTTTTATTTCTTAAAGTTTGAGTGCCTTTTTTCAGGCACTCAAACTATTATATAATATTTATCCATATTTAGCCGCATTTATTGCTGTTTAAAACTATTGCATAGTTACATTAATAATTTTTTTCTATATTCCAAAACGATACTTTCCGAAAGAAGTTTTACATTGGACAAAACAAATCAGCTACGATACATGGAAATACTCCGTATATCTCATTAAAACTTGTCGCGGGACCATTACGTGTTTTTTCGGACGTAGAATAGCGGAAAGAAGGGAAGTACGGATGATATATGTTGTGCAGTTTATGTAGCCACTAAGTATATGGCGCGGAATGGAATACATATATACGCTGTATATCTCCTTTATGGCAACCATTAACATATTTTTTATTGTACGTATTACCATACAATAGCGACGCAAATATTATAACTTATGACCGTAAATTAAATGCATATAAAGATGGTAGTCAAAAAAACAGTGCACTAACTAATGACAACGAACGGAGAAAAAAATTTATTATCATAAATGATACTATTCGTAACATTAAATATCTCGACTAGTCATATATGTGATGATCATGGAGCAAGAGTTCCTCCACGTTTTCTCTTTGTGTCAATGATTCACCCAGATTATATCAGATTTTTAATTGATCAGTTCTTAGAAGGCAAAAGCAAATCACTGGAAATACCTAGAGCTAAGGTCATATATAAATTAGCATATATGAATCTTTTAAAGCGGCACTTCCTTATTTCTCGGAACTTAAATATTGCGCTGTATTAATAAAAAAGAAGGTGGTATTATAATTACTGTAGACAATACGGCCCACTCGTATTATCTTCGTTATTAGCCGAATTCTAGTAATTATGGAATTATTTGTTTAGCAGCCTGCCGTTATAAAATGGTGCTAAAAAAGTGGTGAATTAAAAAAATAAAGATATCTATACAGTTCATATATTATATATAGTTATTTCTATACATTTCTATACATATAGTTATTACTATAGTTATTTTCTATACATATAAAATTTAAAAATTAATTCAAGCTAATCCACTTTTATATACATCGCGCTACATATTGCGTCTTGCAGAATATATTATAAGGCATTTATATAATCGACAAAAAAAGATTTTACATACGAAGTGAAAGGTTTTTTTTTTTTTAGAGAAATCTTTATATACATTAAAATATAAATAATACAAATGACTCATGTTAAAGAAGAAGAAAAGAACAATGTAATCCATTACGACAATTTTGAGGCTCAGTTTCTTAAAGGTTGATTTTTTATTGTGTTGCGAAAACTTTAATTGTTACAAAATAGGAAACAATATTATAAAAACTGCTACATCATCTAAGGAAACTTTCTAATTTATATTTTCAAATTTTTATTTTTAGTTTTTATTTAAGAAATATTATTTAAAAACAAAATGATATGTCAGTATTGATGACTTTCTTTTACTTTTGTCATGGTTACTATAGAGCATGCATGAAAGCATGCATCAAATATGTGGAGACCAGATGCTCAGTCGAATGAAAGATCGACTTGAGAAAGAGTCATATGTAACCCAATATTATTTGATGCTGCAACTATAGCGTGATGAGAAAACACTCTCGGTTTTTCTTATCTTTTCGCAAATTTATATTAATAGTGCTTCAAATATATTGTTGTGCGGAAACGACACAAAACAAGTGGAAATGTAAATATCGAGGTACAAAAGACAAAAGACTTTATCGTCGTTCAATCCTTGATATTTTTATATTCCGCTTGCTGTTTAAAATAATCCCGTTTGACTACTTTCACTTTACGATCATAATGAAAATCCGCATGTTGTGCGAAGTATAGCGCGGATTGCAAAGAGTCGAACAGGATATGGCCCTGGCCCTAATGCTATTTCTTTGACGTTAATATATATTATAATAATATTAAATATTTTTACTTAATTGTCAAAAAGTTCGAGGTACAATTCATCGACATAATTGATGATTAAATTTAAATGCATCACGTTTGTTGATTCTGAAAATAGATGCTTGAAATAATTTGAAATCTCCTGATTCAATTACTTTATAACACTTTTTTTCAGAATGACAGCAATAAATCAAATTTTATTCGGGCACATGACTGTGCGATTTATCCATCTCGCTGATTACCGTAATTGTATAGTGATCCATCGAATAAGTAAATGAGTTGCAATGAATTTATTCGATGGAATGTATAATTCAATTTGTTCAAAAATTATTTCTGCGAGAGTCTTATCCCAAATCAATCGATAGACAAAATATTGCGTAATGTTTACTAAATTAATTTACTTATTTATTAAATATGGAACTACAACATAATCACATATCGATTGGCTTAGATGTATGTTTTACGTATCAATGTTTTGCCGTAATTTTTTTTTGTATAAGAACGAAAGTAATTATTTCTCATAGTTTAGGGCACTATAGTGCCGTATTTATAAATACGGTTCCGTTTACTAGTAGTGCTTTCACAATTTTGAGAAATTTGAAATTAAAGTTGCAAGAAGAGTTATTTCTATTTTAGCATTACAACTTTACAAGTGATATAGGAGAAGGTGGTAATATGGCCACCCATTTGTATTTTGTTTAATTTTAATTTTTGTGTAATTAAATCGTATATTTTAAGTTAAAATATATCTTTAAAAAATTTCGAAATTCTCGAAAGTAAAAATGCCTTATAACAAAATGTAAACTGTTGCGTTTTGCCATATTAGCGTCACTATATAACGGCAGGCTACTAAACAAATGATATCATAAATAATAACTAGAATTTGTCAGCTAATAATGGAGATAATATAATTGGCCATATTATCTGTAGTGGCTATATTACCATCTTCTCCCCGATATAAATAAGTTTTAACGTAATTAAAATTAAGCATGTGGTTAAGATTTTGAATCTTTAAAGGCAATTTGTGCCGATTATGGTCAGAAAGAAATTTGTGAATATAGTTAACATAATCAATATATAATTAATATAGTAATATAATTAATATAATATAGTTATAATGAATATATAGTTAATTGTCTGTCATTTTAAAAGTATTCTTAAATCTTTGTTGATGACTTAAGATTATGATCTCCATTCATGATCTTAAGTCAATTACAATTAGTAAAGATACTCTCTGAATGATTTTGCTATTACTTTCCGAGGGGTGATCGGTTAAAAATTCGATATGTTTTGAATGGATTTAAACTTGGATCTTTAGCACAGAAAGCAGACGTACAACTCTTATTTTACTATCACTACAAAGTTGCGACTTACATAGATTAAGAATATACCAAATATTTTTTAATTACATTATTCAAATTTTAAAGTTTTTTTGGGTCGTTGAATATTAATTATTAATATAATTTTTAAAATGTTTAGTAGAGACTTAATCTTAACAACCTATATAAGTCGCAACATTGACGTGAATGAATTTATATTAATCACAAACATCTTTTTAATCTCCCCTTAATTGTTCTTAATCCGCCCTTAATTGTAATAACACAAATTCTTTTCAAGGATTAAAAGTTCTAATAATATGCCACAATATGTTAAAACGTACAAAATCTTTTTGCAATTTTAACCACAATTTTTCAAAATTGTGACGTGACAAAACAATTTGATAAACGGATAGCGTTTAAAAAACTGGAAAACAGTTCTCTTCATTTTTTATGTACCCTTTTTATCGAACAATATTATCTGCACGATACAAGATAGCATTAAAAAGAAAAATCTGCGCTATTCCATATGCAAGTTTATACTTGGTGGACGTTCCAATGGCATATATCAATGCGCTATATTTATAAAATTTTAATACAAATTGTGCAAATTTCGCTAATTTTTATCAACTGAATGTGCAAGTACCTCGATTTAATTATAATTGATTGGAATAAGATGAGGCAGTCAAGTATGATGATACAGTGTGTGTTATGATTGCCTAGCTATAACTTGGAACTCGATAACTTGGTTTATAACTCAGATATTTACGCATCTTGCTTACGGACTTCCGTGAATATGAACAATTACTCATGTATGGCAGAAGTAATCATGTATGACCAAAGTATGTAAATCCTATCAAACTGAGCCTTGATACATACTTATTATAAATTTAACTATTTATTATGTTCTAATTTAATCTTGTATGACCTTATCTTTTTTTTCTATTATTTTTTGAGTGTACAATCAACATATCAAAATTTGTATTCTATTTATCAAGCTATATACATATGTTATAAAAATATCCAATTGTTATTTTTAAATGCATTACCTTTATGATTTTTTTAAATATAAATTCTATCGTTGATTAGAAAATTAAGTAGAAGCAGACTGCAAGATGGTAGTCTTAGTAATAGTATATTATAATGAAATATCATGTCCAATATTTTTAACGTCATGATTCTTAATATGATGTATCTGTTATTTAATCGAAGTACAATAATATCAAAGAAATAATTAAGGAAATTGTGAATGAGCAATTCATTATGAAATGTGTCTGGAACATATAAAATATATAAATGCAAGTATAGGGTATAAATGTGGATAATAAATCTTCAAGTGTATCTAAAGTATAAATGTAGTTAATAAATCTTTTAATATAAATCTAGAGTATAAACTAAAAATATAATATTTTCAGATGTTTTGATAACTATACCTAATGTTTAATTTTTTTAGATTGTCTGATTTCTTTCATTGTTGAATCTTGCATTGCAATGATCTTAAACATAAGACTTAGAAATATAATAATAATTCAAGAATATATGATTACTTATGAACATTAATTTACATACTCCTAATAGTATACAATTTTCTTTATTAAAAAATTTTAGTATAATTTTTAGAATAAAAAAACGTCTTTGACTTGAATTACATGAATTGATTATATAGTAATCATTTCAAAATCTATAGAAAAAAATTAGTTCGAAACTTTAGAACACAAAATTCGTTGGTTGAATGCGATATCAATTTCCAAGTGTATCTCATCAGTGATATGATCGATATTTCTCAAAGCCCATTTTCGATTCGAGTATATAACAGATACATCGATCTTCGTGCCCAACTTCTCTTTATGCTCTGTTTGTTTTTCAAATAAAAATCAACAATACTCGTAGTCGCGCACAATAAAACAGCATGATAAAAGCATTTTTGTTTCTCTCTAACTATACGAAAGAACGATATACTTTCTGCTTATATCCTACAACGCATTAAAACGGAAACATCGGAGAAATTCCAGATAATGCCCAATAGTAAATTAAGATATAATAACTTTCGTGAAAGTTGTACGATGGTGAAGCAGTGGAAGAGGTGGAATACGAGGAGGTAGAGAACTCTATTAACTTTTATTTCTCCGAGAAAGTAACTTCTCTCATCCTCTTCCTCCTCCTCCACCTCCTCCTCCTTCTCCACCTCCACCATTTCCTCCTCCTCCTCCTCCTCTTCTCTCCCGCCTTCACCTCCATCTGCAGTCCTCTTTCTCCTGTTCTTCCTCTGTTCTTGCTTCCAGCATCTGCATCTTTTCTCGTGTTCTCTCTCTTTCTCTCTTTTCTTCCCTTTCTCCCTCCCCTTTTCTCTCCTTTCTTGCCCTTCTCTCTCTCCCTCCCCTTCTCTTTCTCTCCCTTTCTCTCTTTCTCTCTCTCTCTCTCTCTCTCTCTCTCTCTCTCTCTCTCTCTCATCCTTCTATCGTTCCTTGTCTCCTATTCCCATCGTTGGTTTCTTCTTCATCTCGACAACCCCGCACTCACTGCTTCTTCTCGTCGTTGCTCGATCGGCCGCCCTTCCACTCTCATTCTACCCCTACCTCTGTTCCAGTCCCAGCCCCAGCCTCGGCCCCGCCAACTTCTCTCGACAGTGAAACTTTGTAAAGCGACTTAGTCAAAGTTTAATAAATTCCTTCGAGGAAGTTTCAAAGCGGTTCTACGCGGGATTGCAAATGATTACGTTTCATCGTGCTAGAGAATATGCGAAGATGGGAGAAATCGATATGTAGGGCGGGCAGAAAAAATAAATAAATGAAAAGGACATAATGATAATATAGAATAAAAAACATTGCAGGAATAGAAATATTTTAAATTGCCTGATGCGAATCGAAAAATGTCGTGTCAATCAGATTCAAACGCCATCACAAATACCGTCACAATGGAACTGAGTTGCGGTTAAAAAAGTTATTATTGTGAGAAAATAAATTATTTGATATTAAAATTTAAAAAAAATATATATATATATGTATGTATACATAATGTTTCTTCTGTTTCTATTAATAATTATAATGTCGGTAATTTTCATCTAATTTTTAAATGATATATCTCATTGCGTGAACATAGATCTATTTATTTTAACTTCCATAGTGCGCTGCAAAGAGAAATTCTTGACTCAACAAACGTATAATTTAGTTTAATGTTCCCGTGGATTGCGCGAGCAAGTTGCGATAGGTCAATCGATGTCGCAAGACTGCTAGTCACGTATTCCTCTTTTGTGACGAACATCGAGATATGATATATTACGAGAACATCTTTTACGAGATAGTACTGCTATCTTCGATTCCTCTTTTGTCGCATGTAACTCGAAGGTAAATCGATAAGGAACTATATCGCGTTACGTCAGCGAAGCGTATATAATTCCGAAAGCGGAACGGGAGGAGGAAGTAATACCGCACCGCTCCGCACCGCACCGCACCATACCGCACCGCGCACATCGCTCGTGAAGAAACAAAAAGACGGATTCGTACTTTATGCATGAAAGAGAAGTCTATGCGTCGAGCGAAGGGACGAACAAGGACAAGGAGAGAGGCTCACTGCATAACGAACATAGTCGACTCGGTAGTAGTGACCAGAAAATGGCCGCCACGACGCAAACAAATGAGCAAGTCTGACCATTCCCATGGCAACAATCTCAATCAGATAGGAACTAGCGGAGCAGAGAACAGAGAACGCGCTGGATAATATATTCGATACAGGTAATATATAGCGCTCCAGATACAATATTTATGTCCCGACGTATTTCACTAGCAGCCCATTATTCATTCGCTTGTACTGAATAAGCATTAATAGCATAGAGCTCATGCTTTGTACCGCGCAGAATCTTTTTCAATCCTACTCTTATTCCTGTTCCTATTTTATTTCGTTCCAGCTGTTTCGTGGGGTGCGTGCACCCTGTGACAATCCAATTATTAGTATATAGCAAATAAAAAACATTTTATTTTTTTTTCAATTTTTTTTTTATTTTGTTCTGGTCAAAGGTTATTTGCGCTTAATGTTACCTTCGTCATCGATGACTCGCAGAGTTGGCAAATCGAAAGAGGGAGAACGAACAGTACGAGAAACCGGTTATCATTGTTACAGCGTCGTCGCTACCACGAGTCATGGTCGACTACGAATATTCGAAATGCCGACATCGTCAACGTTAACCCTTTATTATAATAATATACAAACATATTATTATTTTGCGTGAAAAAATTTTCTTTCATTTATTTGAATTAGTAAAACCTAAAAGGAAGAAGACAATACTATTTGGGTGGAGAAAGAAGATCAAATCGGACTTGCGATTAAATCCATCCTACCTTCATACGAAGACAAACAGTTTGTCTATTTTAAGGCCGAATGAAATATTTATGAAGTATAAAGCAGTCAACGTTAGAGTCGGAGCAACGTTGGATAAAGCACTATCGCCTGATGAAATCTGAGATTATTGTAATACTTGGCATTGATTTTTTTTTTATCGTTGGAATTAATAATTAATTGTATTAATTATTGTGCAGTCTCTGCAGTAATATAGAGTACCATCACGAGATTCAAGTTTACAACATGTAATATAATTAAATTGGTAAGAACTATCAGTCAACAATCTTATATGAAACGTTTCCCAGTTTGATGATGTATACATGTAACGGTAAACTGCGATTTTGAGGTCAAATGTCAGACATGAATCCGCACAACCCGTTAAGTTATCTATGTATTAAAAAAGAATCGTATATGTACTCTTATCTATTGTATGTATACATAAAATATTTATTTATGTAATATTCAATTACAGATTTGTAATAAAAAGCATTTTTAAACAGATTAATCAATTACTTATGTAATGATTTCATGTTGTACTAACACTATTAATGTACGTACAACGTATATTATTCAAATTGATTTTGCAAGTACTAATTTAAAAAATTAAATAGTGAACATAAGCATCAAGTGCAATAAACTCAAATTACCTTTAACCTTTAAAAAGCAAAGAAGAAAATTTTGATTGATTCTAGTCTATCGAAGAAAAAACAGAACGTTGATATTTTTTACGTTACGTTTTAAATATCCTAACTGAAGTAAATGGATTAGATGTTTATGAATTTTCATTAATTAAATCTGAACGATTTGCTGTTTGTAAATACGCAATAATCAGTAACATAAAATTCTTTTTATCTTTTTGATTTTTAATATTCTTTTTATCTTTGACTTTTCTATTTATCAAAATTATGAATTTAATGCAAGGTAATTGAATTATGGAAAAAATATATTCAACATAACAATTTTAATCACAAGCATCAAGTATTCTTGTTCAAATAGCATTTTATATTATTATCAGATATGTTATGTAAAAATTCTTGACTGAGTGAGGCCATTTAATTTGTTTTAACTCTATTTATTGGAATATTGAGAAATACATTATATTTAATTCTAGAATGAAAATAAACTGTATTTCAATATTTCCATACAAATAGAGATTTTAAAAAATTAAAAAGAAATAAAGTAAAGAGAAAGAGAGGGAGGCGGGGAAGGGAGGGAGGAGGATTTGTGGTGCGTTCAGCCCGGATATATTATTATATGTACCATGTATGCATGTTATTATTTATTTTTATCTTATTTTTTTATTATTTAAGTGCACCGTAATGTTTTGCGCTAAGTGTAAATGCAACAACGAGATATACAGTATAAGTGAGTCTATCTAATTGAAAAATCCTTAGAATGATGAAATCTTCGTAACGGTTGAATCGCTATTAGATTGAATAACCTAAATTAAGAGAACATATTGTAACGTCAATGTGTAAGAACAATAATATATAATGTATAACTAATACTGATTATTGCGAAAGATATCACCATATGCCTTGGTGGTCGAACTAGCTAAGGCACGCTTGCTCGAAATGTTGAGAGATCCAGGTTCAAACCCTGGCTAAGATAATATTTTTCGCAATAAATTTTCTTTATAATTTTAGGGGAGAGATTATACATAAGTCTTATTAAATTGATAATATTATGATATTATGAATCTAGTTTTATTCTAGTTTGAGAATCTAGTTTGAATAAACTAAAAAAATGTAGAAATCATACAATAATCCTGCACGCACGCATGTAGCATTTGTTAACAACATTTTTGTTAACAACGCTGTATTATTTTAGCGAGCTCATTGATGAATTTCGGACTCTGATAGTATAGACAGTTTTATAACGCGCTTACTTGGAGCAACTCTATCGATAAAATTCCTGCATTATCAAATTACAATATTCTTCGACATATTTTAATTGTATGGGACATGGATGTTAATACATCCATGTCCCAACTTTACATCAAAATGATTCTGATAATAACAATAACAAGAATAATTTGCCGGTTTATATGCTCAAGGAGATACTTTGAATTTGCGTCTTTCTTTATTCTCTATTTTTCAAATAAATAAAATTAGTTCTTTGTCTGTATGCCACTATCTTAAATGAAAGGTACAAAAGGATTGATTATTATATTAAATATTTTAATTCTTTGTTCTTGATGAATTATTTGATTCGACTCTTTTCGTCTATCAATAAAAAATGATTGAACAATAATAAAATCATTGTTTTAACAATGGACAAAGCAATATTAGATCCTAGAAGAGTGACCTAGAAGAAAATTTCAATTCAACGATATTTTATTCATCGACGTGCGATATGCGATTTATAATGACTTTATTTTATAATTTTTGCGCTCTCCAACTTGTCCATTTAGCTATAGGAAACTAATAGAGAGTCATGGCTTAAATACGTTTTTGTGGTGAAGACACTATTTGTTATATTAATTTCATAATTATAATCATGCAATGTTTCATCATATAAATTATCATTACATTTTCTTGGTTTATTCATAAAGAATTTAAAAGTCCTTACGAAACACTACTTAGTTAAGACATATTGTTTTATTATACAATTTTTTATACAGTTCAGCAGTAAACAAATCAGAAAGAAAATATTCAATTCATTATTTTTTATATCCTAAATACAAATTCGGTTTTCAAGTTTCCATCATGTATAGTGCGTGCGTATATGTGTATATATGTAATGCTATAATTCAAATGTACATACATTAAAAAGTATATATAAAATTACAAATGTTCTAGATAGAATATAAATTCTATCTAGAAATCTGACATGAATTGAATAAATTATTTAAAACGGATTTAAAGCATATACAATAAATATTTAAAACATTGGAGCACCTTCTAAAACTGAATTTTTTTCTTCTTTATTGACGAAAAGAATTGTTTTCACATTATATCCCACTCTCGAAATCGTAAAATTTTGTAAATAATTCCCTCTATTATTTTATATATAGGATATAATATAATAGAATGCAATAGAGTGGAAACATACGAGGTGCATAAAATTATGATCAAATTTTGTGTACAAGCATTAGATAATTATCGAAATTTAATATCAATTTAATATCAAACATCTTTTCTCCTTCATTCCTTCTTGCTATTTTGCCTCTTCTTATTTCATTTGTTATAAATATTAACATGAATTGATAAAGATAAGAAAGATTTACAAAAAGAAAAAAAATGAGAAACAAAAGAAAAGGAAACGAAGAGAGAGAAGATAAGAAAAGAAATGATGTAAACAAAACAGTTAAAACAGTTTAAACTTAAAAATAATGACAGAATAATCGATTTTCCCCTTATCTTTTTAATGTGCAAATAACACAAGTGTAGCATTTTTCTTTGTATCGTCTTTCAGTTTATCGGGTGTATCATTATTGATGAAAGAAAAAGGAATTATAATATCCGTATGCTTTACGGATATTTTGTTTTATAAAATACAATTCAGTAAATATAAGTATCATATTTTGCAATAAAAAATAATAACTACGTCAAGACAATGTGTAAGATATGTTCGGTTTACTCTTTAGGACGATTTACTTCGATTTGCAGATTACACACGAACTTACCAACTTGGCTTTAGACTTAACTAGTTCGGATAACTTGAGCTAGCTCTAAACAAGCTCGGATTAATAGTACAGTTTGTGGCACTCCAATTAAGCTATTTCCCTTTTCGACCTCGTACTATCTCGAATTAAGAAAATCCATAGACCAAATAAAGCTAAACAGAGCACTTTTCCTGAGAAATTAAGTCAATCATTTTCTCTCTCTCTCTTCCCCCCCCCTCTCCCTCTCTTCATTTATTATATCATTTCATAAAATTGAAAGATTTTTGGTAATTTTGATAAATTATAAATGTAACTTTGATGAAGCTAAATGCATAATACTTCACAAGAAACGCAAATTAAATAAAATTATTAATATTACAAAATTATTGAAACGCATCTGTTATCTAATCTCGTTAGACTATATAAAAAATTTTTTTTTTTCTAAGGGCATTCATATCCATACTCAATCATTCACGATAATATCTAATCACTGTTATAGAGTTTATAAAGAACACTCGAGCAATCATATTATCGCGCAAATGTTATCAGCAAGCCATGGTATGGTGCTTACGAATAAGCTATTATCTGAGGTCGTGAACCGATTCACGTTAAAGCAATACGTCTTATCAAATAGTTGAGAAGAGATATAGTTGAATTCAATGGATTTGTTACGATATCATATGTATAATGTACAATATGTAGGAAAAATTTAGAGAAACTCGTTAATTTTTATTTATAAAGAATAAACATTATTTGTTTATGATTTTTGTTTGTTCATTTGCATAGAAAAAGCGAAGGATCTCTTGTGCAATATCATGGATATCAATAGATAATTAAATATAAATATAGATATTTTTAATGGAAAAAATATTAGTGAAAGATCACTAATACTGTAAGCGACGGAAAAATTTAGAGGAGTGTTAGGTAGATGTACGAGTAAATAGCCAATCGTGCCAATGAATTCGGATCTTTCCTATGTGTAATAAACGAGCGCGCGGAATAATATTCTCCTATATTTGCATTATGCTATGTATTGTGCCTAAATGCGCGAATTTCTGATAATTAAATGACTGTAAGTACTTCTTATTTGAAAATTATTACAGCGTCATTACATAATATTATTAAAATTATAAAAAATGTTTTAACTTTACTACATATTTAATATAAAAAATATAACTTACAGGTATTCCATTATATATAACTTAACTTTTTGATAGATTCGATTATCGTTTTCATGTCTTATCATTAATAAAATAAAATGCGAGGAGATCTCTAAGATCAATGACGTTAGAAAAAAATATTTTTTAACAATCGAAGCTCGCAAGCGTTCCGTTTAATTAAAGTATTTAGTCGCACATGAATAATTTGTAATGATAACAAATATGTAATATATAAACATTTTATTAATTGTGAACAAATTTCGTTTGGAGGTGTTTGCTGGCTGTTGGTTAGTAACAATTGATTAAGCACGGTTGGTTCATGATTAGTGGCGGTTGGATCCCATTGTTTGGGAAGGCAAAATAAATAATTCCTTCGGCAACCGCTTTTGCGATTTGTGCCAAAGTGTACAAATGCGAAGACAATCTCGAAGTACAATGAATTAGAAAAGATATTATTAACAGGCACGGAAGCGCTCCATTTACTTCAAATTACAATCGCGTTTTTTAATGTACAGCTTGAAGATTATTAAATATAAGTATAATTTAACATAAGCCCTAATTTTAATCTTTTTTAACTTTTTTACAATATGTCACACGAATTGTCAAAAGTTGACCGTCAATTGTCAAATTTGATAGCAGCAAACGACATAGAGTGAATTAAGCAAGTCATAAAACACGAACTTGACAATCGACAATTAATCAGCATCGCGAAAAAACGATGATAAAATCAACAACACGTCTGTTTTTCAAAATAGATAATTAACGTCTAATATAGACAAAAAGTAAAAAAATTATTAAAATTTATCTTTAATATAATAAAAAAATTTCTTGTTTTGGAATCATGAATATAATATAATATAATATGAATAAAATAAGTAAATAGTGAATAAATAAAAAATTTGATTGAAATATGGATAAACATGTGAAAAAAAACGGTAATAGTTATAATAATAGGAAATAAAAATGGAAAAAGAAAGAGGAAAGAAAAAGAGAAGAGAGGAAACAAGAGAGTTTAAATCAGCCAAAGAGAAAGAGTAGAGAAAGAAAAATGGTAATACAATGTCAAATTATAATAAATAAAAAATAAAAGTAAAGAAAAAGTAGACACAAGTATCAATAGCACAAGAGTACGAGGAAAAAAAGGAAGTAAAAGTTTTTGAAAAATGGAGAATAAGAAATTAAATAAAAAGGATATATTGCATGATTAAGAAAAAAGTTAAATATAAAAGGACTCTAATCGAATGAACACAACCATGATAAGTCAACTTGACAAAAATTGGACAATACGGACAAGTATTACAATGTATTTCAAACAAATTTTTGATCAGATAAACAGATTTTTTACATCTAAACATCCAGATATAAAAAATCCGGTATTAGTATAAAATATATAGTATTCCGTCTAAATTTTGTCAAAAGTTGTCGCAAAAACACTGCGTCGAGATTGTGGTCAAACCTAGTCCAGATTATTCAATATATTCGGATAAAATTCATCCAGATTTAGTCAAAAACTTATCCAGAAAGATATACAGATAAATATTTGACTAAAAAAAGGTATAAAAATGAATCTAATAGATGTGTTTTGACGTCCAAAATGCATCTAACAAAAGTCAAATTGTCTTGCCAGGGAGCAAGGATAAAGAAGTAAAGAAAAAAAGAAAAGCCCAAAAAATTAAAGTATAAAAAAGGAAGTAAATATTTTATATATGTATATAAAGGAAAAGATGTAGATGAAAGTGTTACTAGGAAAACGACAAGTACGGGAAAAGGGAACAAAACGAAAAGTAAAAAAGGAAGAAAAGAGGAAAATAAAAAGTAAAAAACCTGAAGAAGAGTATAGAAGGTAGATGATCAGAGGGAGAAAGCACAGTTAAGAAAGTTAAAAAAAAGAGAAGAACTTAGTTTTCAAAGAGATGAAGAATAGAGAAAAGAAAATGAAAATAATAAAAGGAAAGGAGAAGAGTACTTGGCTGGCAACAAGATCAAGAAGAGAGAATCAAGGAGATAAAAAGATAGAAAGGCTGGATGAAAGCAACAATAAAGAAAAATTAAAATTATAAAAAATTGATAAAAATATAGTAATACTTTCGTCTTTTTATTAATTATAAATAAAAATTATAAATAAAAGAGATAAAGTAATAGGAAGATAGATCAAATTTTAAGTAAAGAATAAGTTAAAAGTAAAGATAAGAAATTAAAGTTATAATTAAAGAGCTGTAGTTAAAATAAGAAAACATACTAAGGAAGAAAATAAATTGAATGACACTATGCACATTACGAAATTAATTTTTAGATGCATACTTATTTTCGTTCCTATTTATAAATACTTGAGTTAACGTAACTCAGCAACATCTTTTGCTTATTTTGCGATCTAAAGTATCAATTTGAATCTATTTTTTTATATCAAAATCTCAGACATTAAGAAAAAAATATCTTAGAGAAAATATCATAATTATTTCAGTTAAAAAAATATTTAGAAAAAAGTAAAAGATAGTCCTTGTAAAATTGCGAAAAAAAATTTTTTTTAAACACGTATCTTTTGTAGAAAAATAAGATGTTAATAGAAAGTTAAAAAATTTAACTTTATGAGAAAAGTTCATTACAATTATCCAAAAAATATTTTTTTAGAGAGATAAATTTCAGTAATTTTTCAATTTTACATTCACAAAGAATAGAAATGTATAAAATACCAATTTTTTTCTTTTCAAGTAAAAATCGAAAATATTATAATATAGAAAATATAAAAATAATAATACTAGAAAATATATTTTAAAAATACTTCATTTAAACATATTACAATAAGAGAGATATTCCTGTAAAAAAAGAAACGCATTATTATATTAATACCGCTTATAAAGTATTAATGTATCATTTTATTGAAATTTAATTGAAATTTATATTATTTAAAAAAACCCAGATCTTTATTGTACACGATTATTGTGGAAAGCATTTTGAAAAAAAGACGCTATGTTGGAGAATTTTCATTTTCTCTAAAAAATTTTAAAAAATTAAAAAGCAGTTATTGAACATTTTTAAAAATAGTTTATAAAAAAGTTTAGAAAAGCTTAAAATAATATTTAGTAATAATATTTAATAATACTACAAAAAACATTTAGTTTAAATTTTATATTTAAAAATATTTAAAAATTAGTAAATAATATTTAATGTTTTAAAAAGTATTTAATTTAAATTATATTTACCAAAATTATTAAAAATCAAGTATTCAAATTTTACAAGAGCAATCGGAAAACACCATCTTTTTAAATCTAACTTGGTTACGCTAATTCAGTGCATATCCTGAGGGTTAAGCATGAGGATATATCATTATTATGATATATCTATCAAATTAATAGATAAACAAAAGAACTTATGGAAAAATTAATTAACCAACAAGTATGAAGAAATGTATGCAGTTAAGAAATATTGTAAATCAAGTTTTCTTCTTGACAAAAAGCTGAAAGAAATAAATATTCTATTCTATTAAAAATAAATCAATTTTATTTATTTATAATAAATGTCGATTTCTATTGTTCATACATAATATCACAAAATTATAACGAAAAAATCTCAGCGCAAATTAGCTAATTAAAATATAAACAATTATCAAATTATTTATAGGAACTAAAAATTATAAACTATAATTTTTCATGTACTTATTACAAATAACTATAATAAAAATAGATATAAATACGAGTTAGGAATAAAAAGAAATTGTATAATCATATTAAGCTTTATAGAAGTTAAATAAACTTGTGTTATAAGTTGTTTTACTTGTTTTTTTTTTCTTATAATTAAATATTTCCACATACTCATGTTTGCGTGCTAACACATTTTTACACACGCATTTGTTTTATTCTTTAATCGCTTATGCATTGCAGTATTACGTGGATAAATTAACTCTCGGATCCTACATTTAATAAATTACAGCACCAAATTTAAATTTTTTCTGTCTTATAATTGTTATAAAACGCCACCCTTAAGATTTAAAACGAGATATAATAGTTAACGGTACTGTTGATATAACCTCAAGAAAGTAGTGAAAGTGATGTTTGAAAAGTAGCATCTGCCTCTTTTTTGCATTCCAAGTGAAGAAAAATGCCGACGAAGCTGAATGATTTGCTCGGCCTTAGATAAAAATGCTTATACGTGTAAAAACTGGTTCTAAAAGTTTCAAGATTGTAATGATTTCAATATTCATAAAGAACGCCTTGGATTGAAAAAAAATCCTTGTCAGAGTTAATCAAACCTTGCAAATGCACTTGCAATAACCCAATAACCCATTTCGAAACGTCTACATAAGCTTTTCTTTATTAATAAACAACATATTTTCTCTAAAAAGGATGAAAATTAATTTATACACCTAATGATTTGCATTATATTGTATTTTTAGTTCTTAGGTTTTTTCTTTTTTATTACTTTTTTTTATTACGCTTAATTTTTTTAAATTTTATTTTTTGTATTGTTTTGTATTTTTTTATTATATTCTCAATGTATTATAATTATGCTGTACCTGCGTAATGTACGTGTATAATGTTTTAGAGCTTAAAAAAATTCCTAGAGCTTTATAAATGAAGATTCTTTCTTTCTCTCTCGTTTTTTTTCTCTCCTTGTTTCTTCTGTCTACCGTTCTTCCATTTCACTTTCGCGCAGTCTTTTCTTTCTTTCTTTCTGACAAGCAAAATTATTATATAGGTGTATGTATATATCTTGGAACGAATAAAAGTTAACGGTTATTTAAAAATCAAGTATATTTCAGTGGAATTATTAAATATATTTCGTGATATATTTTTACTATTATAAAATAAAATTATAGATTGTCTAATGAAGCTATTATTTTTACAATCTTTTTTATTATATTAAAAATTAATATTTTAAAATTGTATTCAGAGATTTCGTGTATATAATAAACGATTTGAAAATTACATAATGATTTGAACATTCATCTTTTAGTACTCATATACATATTTGAACAAAATTATACATATGCGTTAATATATGCAACGACATTGTTGTAAGCATGAAAGAGAGTTCACTTTCCACTCGTCTACTTTCTCTAACAACCATCTGTCGTTTGATTCCTTGGCTTTTTTCTTGTATACGATTATCACACAATCGGAATATATTTGAAGTACATCTGTCAAAAAATAGAAAATTAATCAAATTTGAGATTTATAAGAAATTTGAATTTCGTAACATGACTGTAATATATAATTAAAATATACAATTTTAATTTCTTTCTATATATAATTTGATATTAATTTTTTGAGATTTTTTCATTATGCAAGTTTCTTAAAATGATGAATGATTAATATCTCAGGTCTGTAAAAAAGAGAAATCCGCTAATATTACAGTTTTAATTATTGTTGGTGAAATAATGCGAAAGTTAGAACGTGCTTTCAGCTCAAGAAACTGCCAAGTAATCGAGAGAAAGGTACGATTTAATGAACAAGTAATTGTATGATTGTCAAACTGTTAATCCTACAATACTATTACATCGTATTCAACAATACAAAATAGTTTGCATTTTCGTGACCTCGATCGTTTCAGCCTTTACTTTTTTCGACTTATTTACCTTAACATCCACTGTCATTGTTTATTTAGTGATATGAGATTTATCTACACTTTATTTTCTTAATTATTTTTAGAAATTATTACTCTAATTACGAATAAATAAGAATAGAATAAATCTTATGGAAATTTCTTAATACCAAAAATACATGTGCGATTTATGTATCGTTGTTTATCGATTGTACATAATATAATTGTATGTAATGTATATTCTCTAATGCATATTTAAAATAAAATTTGTTTTATAATGCAAATCGGTTATCGAGTTGAGTATCATCGTATCATTAATCGTATCATTTATCGATCTGTATTACTTGAACGGTCGAAAGCATACAACAGATTTCACTTTATCTTTAAAAACCAGCTTTCTTGTCTGTTGGAATATCGCGGACTATTTGCATTATGTAAGCATTCCTCTCTACTTCTTTACACGTTCCGTGATCTCGCATTAGTTAGATTTTATGAAATTTAATAAATACAACGAAAAAATATAATCGAAATTAAAACAATTTAAACATGAAGTGACACTATAAACTTTGTCAATTTTGTCAATTCTCATTGTCAGTTTGTTTCTTCACTATTAATGTTCAATTTATGTCTTTAATAATAGGTTTATGTATGTGTATATTCGTATTTTCAAGTATCTCAAGTATACTCTATATTTGGTTTAAACGATAAGCTATCCTTGAGTTGACTTTAGAATTTTGAACATTGTTAAAAAGCTTATCTTTTTGAATACAGTCGTCATTCTGACTGTGTCACGATAACAATAAATGCATGCACAAACATTCGTGCCTAATCTTTTTTTAATTTTAGTTGAAATATTTACATAAAATGTAGCTTACAAAATATATACAATAAACTATAACAAAAGTAATTAAAAATATAACTAATTAGCTATTCAACCAGAAGATGAATTTCATGTACTTTATTTGTGAGATTCATGAGGCAAAATTTGTATTCTGATAAGCGTATAATCTTACCTATATCTCACTTATATAACAAAGAATGACACAAGAAACGAATAAAAATAATCCTGGTATATAGATAAAGATGCAGATTTAATTGCATCTTCAAAAGTAGTATGTACTGAACAATTGATTTAAACAAAGTATCTCTCTGTAAGTTCTTGTATTCACATGTATTCAATATATTTCAACATGCTAAACGATGTAATAAGTGCTACGCTCTGTTTAAAAAAAAACCAAGTCAAAAGCTAATAACGTCCGAAGTCGATCCTCTGTAAAAAAGTAAGTGATTGATGACAGGAAAGGCTGGTTCTCCTAAAAGCATATTGTGGAAGATAAAACTTGCTCAACTGGCTTCTTGGTTGCGATGGTATTTATAATGAAACATGACAAATCTCTCTCTCTCTCTCTCTCTCTCTCTCTCTCTCTCTCTCTCTCTCTCTCTCTCTCTCTCCTCTTTTGCCTCCCTCCTTGCCCCCTCCTTCTCTATTCTCTCTCTCTCTCTCTCTCTCTCTCTCTCTCTCTCTCTCTCTCTCTCTCTCTCTCTCTCTCTCTCTTTCTCCCTTTTTGTTCCCTCCAGATCCATTCGTCTCCGTTCCCTCTTTCTTCTCACTCCCCTCCTATGAACACTGTCAGAGCTCGTTATCTAGGCCAACAGATGCAGGTATTATTCACACGATGCCGAGTATTTCTAAAACAAACTCGAATCCGGAGCGATAAATAAACAGGCCGTATTTAATGTTATCGTTTGAAGATCTCATAAAACATCTCTCTGTCACGATTGCGACGAAGAAGATATTTTCTTTTGCCTTTCGTTTCTTCCTTCACTCTTGAGATTTTCTGACTAGAATTTATTAGTGCCATCGTAATAGCTTTTTTCTTTTAGTTTATTATCAATATTTTTTTTTATAATTATTTGTTATAACTATTAATATTTGTTTATTGATTAATAATTATTAATGATATTAAGTTTCTGTTATCGTCGGTACTGAAGGACTATTTACTGAAACTGATGGCAATTTATACAAAAAGGATGTACATTAAACTTGTAATGCTTTATTTTTTTCCCTAATTTTTTGTTTCTTTTCTTTCAATTTTTAATTTTAATTTGTTCTTATTAAATATTAAAACGTCTTTATAAAAATATATCTATCACGCATGTATATTTGCGTATACACACACAATATATATAATTTATATAGTAAATAAAGTATATATATATATATATATATATATATATATATATATATTGTATATATGTATAAAATTTTATTCAGGTTACCTATCTTTACTTTTGCAACACTCGACAATTCATGACAAAAAATCTTTCTTGTCACTATTGGTAATCTTGAATAAAATTCAGTAAATTGCAAAGCTTTTAAATCAATTAATCCTTTATCAAAGATATGATAATCGTATTTTTATATTCAGTTGTAATATTTATATTAATATGCTGATGCTTCAAGTTAATAATAAATCAACGCTTTTGACACACATTTCTGTCCAGTTTCATAATGCTGAAATTTTTTCAAAATAAATTTATAAATTCGCAATAAAAAAAATAAATAAAGTTTCTACATTTGTAAGCTGCAGAATAAACGAATTGTGCCTTATAATATACAGTAATATCGACGCACGTTTGCTCTTGTACTTTGAAACTCAATAACTGTGTTTACACACTCCTCGAACACATGTTGCCTTAATCGACGTAAACGATCACGTTACTAGCAGGTAGTTAAATTGAAGACTTTTCACGAACGCCACGCCGTAGCCAGCGGACAGTTTCATGTCATGCGTGAAATAAATATTAAAATTCGTAATACTGCGTGAGCACACACACATACACAATGGCTGTGTTCAGCAGAAAAAGCAGTTTTGTAATTGTTGTAAAATTCTTTTAAATGATTGGTTTATACATTTAGACATTGGTTTATAGATTGGTTTATACATCCAACAGAAACTAAGGGCAAGAACCAATCGTGTTGAAGAATTTTATAACAGTTATAAAACTGCTTTTTCTACGGAACGCAGCCAATGGATAAGTTTCTTTCGTTTCGTTTATCTCGATACGCTTGTCACAATCTGTGTCCATTAAGATGCTTCGACCATTAATTATCGCAACGTAAGACTATAATAAACACACATTGTACAAAAAAAGCATGTAAAAATTATATGAATAATATGTAAAAATTATAAAATTTGCAGAAAATTTTAGAAATATATAAAATTGCTTTTCTTTAAATAAAAATTAATACTTTTTCCTTTAATTGTATAAATATATCTTCACATTAGACATAAAATAATAATAACAATAGTATATTTATATGTTTGTAGTTTTTCGTTAAACGTACGAACTTTTGTAATATAAAAATACCACAAATATCACATTTCTATTTTTATATGTTTGTGTATACAGACAAAAAACTGTATTCATTCGTTCATTGGCAAATCATTAAGTAAAAAAATTATTCACTATAATAGTTATAATTTGATCATTTTTTACAGTGTAGAAGCAAAAATCGTTTTTTTTTTCTTACTTGAAACAGATTTTATGAAGTGTGATACAACCTTCTCGCTACGATAAGGCTTTCATCACTAAATAACAAGCGGAACTCCGTTTCCTTGTATTAGATACATCATCGTCGTGACTCTTTCCGTGTTCCGCGTAACATTCAATTACCGCAACTCAAAGTTGGTCCGCGCGTTACGTCGTGAAATCACAACGTTAATAAACGGAGCATTTAGTTTGTAGATGGAAAACGCGCTATTCAAAGAGATTACAAACAGCCATCTGCCTCACCCTTCCGAGACGCTCGCTCCCCCGTTCCCCGTCCCCCCCCCTGCCCCCCTCCTCCATCGTCCGCCGCTCTAGCCCCTCTACACTATCCCATGCACCTCCTTCCCCCGAATTGGCATCCACCTCTACTAGATACCTCTCAGCTACCATACACTCTTGCAGTCTCGCTTATAGAATTCTTTTCCCTCTCCCTTCTCCCCACTCCACCGCTCCGCGCCGCACCACTTCGTTCGTGCCACGCCGCGCGCCGCGCCGCGCCGCTCCGCGCCACGCCGCGCAATCTCTCCAACCAACACGCGCGTAGTAGTACCGTCCTCCCCTATCGCGGTACCCCACCACCGCCGTCCATTGCAGCGAACCAATATACTTGGAATCACATTGCCGCGTCGACCACCGCAACGAGTGTGCGTCGGTTGTCACACTGTCATTCATCGTTTTCGGAACGCGCCGCTACATGAACGAAACGTATTGAAGTGTATACAGGAAGGTGCACGCCGCACACGCACCGCGTGCAAACCCGGTGCCTAACCTCGCGCGCTTCATTCGCCGTCTGTTGCTCAGTGGTGAGTGAGAAGGACTCATTCGCAGAGTGTAGTGATCGTGTGTATATTCGGAGTGACGAGCGAGTGTCAACCACCGGATTCTAACCTATTGCGGATACATGAATTCTCAAGTGTGTTCCTCTAATTACGCTTCCTCGATAATTCGATCGCTCCGTTAAATACTCCTTGAGCAAGCGCACTTACGGAGCCACTTTACATACTATATGCTGGATTTTTCGCTGGTAAGTTGACCAAACTGTTGTAACGTTAATTTTAATTGATGCTATTGGCATTATAATCGAAAGTCAGCACGTATAACGTTCGCGAGTAAAGAGTTACCGCGTGCGTGTTGCACTCGCAAACCTTACAACGAATGAGGCTCGTTACTGTACGTGGCGCCATCTCGAGAATCGACATGCAGTGCGAGGGCGTGGAATTTCCCGAGTACCCACGGGGCGATTTCGTAATGTGTGTAACGTTTTCTTTCTCCCTTTTCTATTTTTATTTCTTTTATTATTTTTACTATTACGCACACATACACAAACAATTATCGATCGAAGTTTTTTTCCCTCGCCCATTATAACGCGGTAAATATCGGCACGATTCAATAGCTGAATTGTAAAATTTATACGTGCCATTTCTCTCTCTCTCTCTCTCTCTCTCTCTCTCTCTCTCTCTCTCTCTCTCTCTCTCTCTCTCTCTCTCTCCCCCCTCCCCCTCCCTTCCTTACTCTTTCCCTCCTCCCTCCCTCCCATTCTCCCTCTACCTCACTCCCTCCCACTTTTGATTATAATTATTTATTAAAGATACATGTATAAATGGAAATTCTGCGAGAGTATATTATACTTTAGATTTTAGATTATTAGCTGCGTTCCAATATTTCTGTTGGTACTGAAAATGTATAGTTTCCGTTACGCGCACTATAGATTTTTTAATACTGGCAGTAATATCGGAACGCAGCCATTATTGTACATACGATAGAATAATCAAGAATGAATTACTCAATCGATCGCTTACTCATCGTAAAGCCTTTATCAAGTAAATTTACCTTAGACTGTTTATCGGATCTTTCTGTTGTGTAAACAAAGTCACGTATTTAATCGTTTTATGCTCAAGGCGAACGCAGTGAATTAATCGCTTCAGCGATTGCAGCCAATAGCGTTTACATCATTGATCGTGAGATTGTACAGAGCACTGATTCTTAATAGCAGGAAATAATAGTCGTCAAGGAGATGGACCGTGAATGATTTATACTCTGTCTTCGTTAATTAGAACTAAGTAAGGAATTGACCACATTCGGAATATATCTCGCACAATTATTCACTATGAAATAAGCGTGGGATATTTATCTACAATTAATCCAATAATATAATTAAGATCTGATAAAAAATTTTTGTTTTTTTATACACTGGTAAACTGATTGGAAATAGCCTAATTAGTGGAACGTAAACATTATTATCTCATCGTTGCATATATAATATTCATATCTTTGCGGCGATATAAATTATAGTTCAACTCTGACGCAAATTAAATTTGCGTTTTTCGCATTATGCTAATGAATTGCATTGAAACGAATGCACTATTTTATCAAATCATCAAGAATATATTATACTTGCGTGCATACAAAGAATAATGATAAAATATATTCATATTTTTATGTTGCATATAATGCGTAAATTTCTAGCGCGCGCACACGTAACACACACACACAGTGTTTTTTCTGTACAAACTTTAATTTATCGAAAAATTATAACAAAAATATAAAGAATTGTTGCGTCGATAATTGTTGTCTTGGTTTTTTAACGTGACTTATATTCAATAAACTTAGTGTTCGATAAACTTAGTGGTTACTCGGGCTCAAAGATTTAAAATTGTCAAAAGTAACAACTGTAGTATTTACTATTTGAAACAGTGTAGTACAAGATAAACATTAAATGACTTTTTGTAAATGATACGTTTGATGACGTTTATTTTGTCCATTTTTTCTAGTCGTGTGTACTAGAGAACAGTCGCCAACGATATATTATACATAGTTAAAACAGCACCTTCTTATTTTTCAAAAACTAAACATTACACAGTATTAATATCGATAAAAATAAATGATCTATTTAGATAACCAAAAAAATAAAAATCTATTGTTCTTACATGTATAGCTTTTTTTATATAAAATCCATTAAAAACGAATATAATTTAATCTATTAAATATATACAAAAAAATTAGTTTTCTATAGATTAACTATTCATTATTTACTTTTATTTTTGTAAACTGCATTTATTCATATAGAGTCTGTATTATAATATTTTTAAAACAAAAATAATTATTTTTTAATAACATTTGTTATTTTAAACTTTATCTAAAAGTAATGGGGACATTCTTAATGTACTAAAAAGAAAAATAACGATGCCCTGTTATTCTATAACGAGATCAAACTAGAATAATTTTGAATTCTGAGGCAATTTGTGGTTTTATTCTTGCGGTTGCCAGTTGAAAAACAAGAATCTGTTGTGCATGTTACGAGATGTTATTTATTTCTGAGTTTTATTTCTTTTATTTTACTTATAAAACGAGATAAGTTTCGAAAAATTTTATCATAATTAAAAAAAAATTTAAGAAAATTATATTAAAATTATATTAAAATTGTACTAAAATTTTTCGAAGCCTATGTTGATCTCATGACGATCGTGATTTTGACTACTATGATTAAATTTTAAGAGAAAATTATCTCCAAAGTTTCTCTGTAAAATCTTTATTTAAAAAGAAAAGCTTCTAAATCTTAAAACTTTTTCTAAGAAGGAAAAGAAACAAAATTGTGTAACGAATTTAACATCGATTACAGGCGAAAGGTTTATTAAAGCGTATTTATCAAGACCTTTATAGCTATTTTCTTCTTGTTTATTTTATATTTTCTTTCTTTAATTTATTTAAGCGTATTTTTACATTTGTTGTTCAAATTTGTTTTGATTAATAAGAATATAGAGTTGTCACTAAAAAATGACGGATTATGCGAGAAATTTGGCTGAAATTATGTAAAATTATGCATTTTAAAAGAAGTTGTATTTAGAGTATATCTTATTTTTAAGTACATATTTCAAATATTATAATTTTTAAGAATGACAAACTACTGTCTAACAGTAGAAATAGAGTTTAGTAAATATACATTGAGGAAAATAAAAAATAAAAATATAGATATAACAATTTATCCATGAAGACAGTTTAAATAAAAAAAGTTTTAATAAAAAATCGATTAATATGCATAAAACAGTCTTATTAACTTGAATTATAAAATTTTATGAGACACAAATTGAAAATATTTCTTGTGAGATGTAACACGGACGATGCACCTTATTGAAAAAATGAAGATAGAAACAATTAAAGTTGACCAGAATTTTTTCACAAAGTTTAAAATTTTATTTGTATCAAAACTTTATACAAAGAAAATAATGTTATATTATATGTACATAAACTTGTTC
Organism: Monomorium pharaonis; assembly: GCF_013373865.1. NCBI lineage: Eukaryota > Metazoa > Arthropoda > Insecta > Hymenoptera > Formicidae > Monomorium > Monomorium pharaonis. Next base: position 2,933,236 of record NC_050469.1, on the reverse strand, counting down.
ACTTAAGTTCTTAGAAAAACAATGACGATAAACATTGGTTTTGTTATAAGAACTATCACAATTATTAATTTTTAAATTACAAAATTTGAGTTTTTAAGTAACATTCGTTACGTTTCTACCGCAATAATTTTGAATTAAAGCCTTGATTAAAGCTATCCTTATGAAAATTTCCTAAGGAGATTCTAAGACTGTCTGTTTTATCGATATTTTAGATAAACTAATTTTTAAATTGATTTTGTAGAATTGAAAAATCCTTCTACAGAATTAAAGTAGGTACGCATAAAAACGAAGCCCGCAAGAATCGATTAAATATTTAAAAAATTACAAATTTGTACGTAAAGCTGTCACTTAATGACGATAGTTTCTTAATACAAAGATTCTTCTATCATATATATGTATAAAATGAAATATGCGCAGACTAAGGTCATGTAAAAACAATATCGTGCAATTGCAATTAAGATTAAATCTAAAAAATTCTTTTTTAAAAAGCAAATTTTTCATCACAAAATATTTTTAAATTAGCTCTACAGAATTAGAAATTTTTTTACACAATCAGAATTTGCACAAAAATGAAAAAGAAAATTGTATTTTAATAACAGAAAAGAATTGTTAACATCTAAAAAAAGATTGTTATTGATGTGAAATTGCCCTTTGCTGTCTTAATTTTTGTGCGTATTTTGATTATGTAAAAGAATTTATAATTTTGTAAAGCCAATTTAAAGATATTCTTTAATAAAAAAATGTTAATAATTGGCTTTAGGATCCCGTAAAATAAAAATCTCTTAAATTTGAATGTATATCGATCAACTGCGATTAAACTTGCAAAATTATGATAAAAATACGGTGTTTTAGTCACATTATGCAAAATATGCTGAAAAATAACATTATACTGCAAAAAATATTGATTATGCATTGTTATGCGCTGAAAAATTAAGTTTTATTGATGTGTATCTTATTATCTTATTATCTTATTATTAGAATAGTGAAAAAAGAATTTGTTTTAATAGGTTTTTACAAAATTGTGATTATGCATAAATTCTATGTCTTTATTGATTAAGTATTGTCCATATGTAATATGCTTTATATGTATAACGTTGCTTATTCCAGGAATATATGTGTTTATTCTAAAATATTGTATTGATTTACAACATACATATATATAATGACATTTATGTCATTCGACTAATTTCATTGACAGACATATATGTGTATATGATAATAGGAACGTGACGTGTGTGTTAACGAGATTAATGTTTGATTGAAATCTTTATTAAAAAATTATTAATTAAAAACAAGATTAAATTTACCAATAGCTGTATTGAAATTGTTGTCCCATCGAGAAATTATTTTCTTAACCAAATTTGATTTTGAAGCGACTACTGATTTTTTAAATTCCTGAATTTTTTAGTTACGTTGTACGCACACCTAAAATTCGGACTGATAAATATTCAACGCTGATGCCTGTTTAATGCTTCCAATGAAAAAATAGCAGTTTTAAATAGGAGTATTTTTTATGTGGCCATTTAACGTCTCATTTGTTATTCCATTACGTGGCATTTATCGTTGCATAAAAGACTGCCATCGAAAGAGCGTATCCATTCCACGATGGATATTTCAAAGGATAGATGATTCTATTGTTTTCAATATTATACGTCGCACAGTCGTTACTCGACAGATACAGTCTGTATTCTAATGGAACGTCCAATATAATGATGATAAATAAATGACTGTGCTATGCGTATATTATTTTGAAAAGTCATTAAGTAATTTCATTACATTGATTACATTGAGCGATAATGAAAGTTAAATAAATCGAAAAAGTAACTGGATGACTTTAATAGTGATACTGAGTTAAAAAGAACTTATTTTTTTATATTAACTGTTTTTTTTTAATTGTTGCTTATTTTTTGTTATAATGGACAAATTCTTTGACAGTACATCTTATATGTAATGGCTAAAATTGATAATACGATGTATGCCTTTCAGAGCACAAAAAATTGCTGCTGTAAAATTGTATTGCAAGTGATAATAATTGTATGGTATCATTGTAAACGTAATATTCATCATCGAATATTAACTTCACTATGCTCGTTAATTTGAAAATGTATAATTGTACGAGACAAACTAGTCAGATCTCGGGCAAAGAGCGTCAGATTATGTAATTAATAATTCGCAGTTTACGATTTCGCGAATGTAATTCGTTCGACATTCGAGAAGATTCGTCATTTATTATTGTAAACCTCCCTATTTGCAGTATATAATTCATATTTGGGATTTATATAATTTACATCTTTTGATTCGTTAAAAAATCTCAGCAAATCAGTATGAACGAATCGCGCATAACAAATCGATGAATTTTCCTTCAACATTATTCACATGAATACGAATTACGAATAAGGAATACGCGCATAGTTTAATTTACCTCGCACACGCGATTAATAATGTAAGAAATGTATGCATTTTTATTATAAAACGTCTTGCTTTTACCAGTCGAGGTGTTACTTATGATTAGCTAAAGGTATCATAAACATGTAGATAATTTTATTTTTTTCTGGCTTTTTTCTCACCTTGTTCATGCATATATACATTTGCTATAGATAGTTGTTTATCAACAATCTTAAATTATAAGTTGTAATCCAGTTAGTTTTATTAAATGTTTTCCAAGATGTTTTCGAATTTAGAAGTCATATAATGCTAGTTAATATTTAATACGGTGTATATTGCAAATATATTATATCATCAGCGACGTGATAGTGACGCAACACCGAGTACATCACCTAAAAAAAATTTTTTTAGTATACGTGGAATTTTCTAAATCTTAGAAGATTTTATTTTTATTTAGGTCTCAAAAGAATTCCTCTCCAAAATTAAGAGAAAAATAGTATAAACATAATATTCTTACAAATAGAGAAATCCACTCATTACTTCTTTTATGCTACACATAAGAGGCCACTCTGCTTCAAATCAACATATCCTTTTTTCATGAAAAAGAAAGCTTTAATTTTTCTTTGTTTTTTTACAAAAAAGTGAATGTTATCATGAAAAACTTATAAAAGTAAAAAAGTACGCCAAATACACAAATGCGTGCAGTTTCACAAAATTTTTGAATAGATTTTTATAGAATTTTTCTAAAACTTTTTTAAAAATATACTTTGCCAATAATGATTTGTATTGATTTCATACACATTTTGGAATACACACGTTTATGTATTTGGCGTTTTTTTAACCCAACAAACAAATTTTGTTTTTTTATCAATTTTATTGTTTTCTTAACAACTTTAAAAAAAAACTACAAGAAATAAAATAACAATGTATCGTATTTGAGAATAATTTGTTTTATTTTTACACATATTATAATTAAGAAGTTATGTATTTGATTTATGTAATTGTTGCATTGGATTAAAAAAAAAATGAGAAACAGGTTTTAAAAATACGGGAATGAAGCGTGTTCCGTTGACGAAAATTCGCTCCAAAATGAATCGCTTACGACGTTAAAAACTGGTCTTGAATCTCACCATCTGGAACACGAGTGCTTCTCAACCACCTTTCCCCTTCCCTGACACGCAGCATAATGATTTCGAGGTAAGCAATGGACAGGTGCGGATGTAGATCGAATTCTGCATCCAATATTTAACTGACCAATTACTACCTTGATTTTGTTATTGCCACAGCTGTACTTTTTCTAATCATCTAATTACATAAATATAAATATCACGAGCTACTTTACTATAAATATTTTTCTTTTTTTAGGCAAAAATTGCTTACATTTGAAAGAAAGTAAAAAGCGATATTGCAAAGCGACAAATTAAAAAATAAAATATTTAATGTATTTTATGTATAATAAATGTTTAATTCGTAATCGTGGATGTTACACATTAGTTGATGTGGAATCCTAAATTTTTAGTTATAAAAAAGAAAATATATGAACTTATTACTCTTTGCTTTGTATATGTACAATCCTTGCTGCTGTATTTTTTTATATTTTTGAACTTTACTTGCGCAAAATTGTTTTATTTATTTTTTTAGAAAAAAGATATATCAGCAAAAAGTAATGGGATTGATGCCAAAGTAATGGGACGCCGTTATTATTTTAATATTAACTGTGTAAATGAAAACAAGGCTAGAAATGTGAACATAATTTTATGAATATTTATTGTAATTTAATAAATATTAAACACTTTTTTACAATAATTATTTCAAAAATAGCGAAAATTCTTATTATTTTTGTATAAATTAATAATTAATAAAATTATAAAATAAATGACAGAAGTGCTAGAGAAAAACTTACATAATTAAAGGTTATATAATGATTATTGTTAATTATTTTTTTTGTATTTTGTGTGTAAAATTAATCAAAGTTGTAAAATAATTTATAAATATTGATTATTTAAACACAAATACACACACACACACACACACACACACACGGCGGGGGAGAGAGAGAGAGAGAGAGAGAGAGAGAGAGAGAGAGAGAGAGAGAGAGAGAGAGAGAGAGAGAGAGAGAGAGAGAGAGAGAGAGGATTTGCGATAATGATCTTGCGCAAGTGTTCGAAATGAAACCAAACGAAGCGCAGCTCATTGAGAAAGTTGAAAGAAGAGGGAAGAGAAATACGAAGAATACCTTTTCCCAAACAAGTAACAGCAGGCAGGCCGAGAGAAGTGCCTCTACAATGGAACCCCTTACATCTAAAACGGTTATACATGCAGGTAGAGCTTTGCTGTTGCCGGGCTGTAAAATGCCCATTGTGTTTCTCGCTATAAGAACACACTATAACTCGAAAATGCTTCTTGGTTATGCGTTATTTTTAACGCACGTTGTCTACGATAATTATTAACAAACGTTCTGATAACTTTTTTACATTGCACTTACGAGAAAATTTTGTAATAATTTTCTTATATTGCTTTTTTGCTATTTTTATACAAAGTATAATATATGTTTCAACGTTTTGTTTACAAGCTGCAACACACAGTTGTTTCACTGTTTATTGGAACTTATTATTAGATCTTTTACATATAGTCAATTTATTAATGTCGATAAGAGAATATTCTTTGCTTGATTGGTTTTCTTACATACACGCGTATATAATATAAATCATTAGAGGAGAGAGAGAAAGCGGGTATGGAAGGTGTGGGGTTACAGAATCTAAATTACTTCTTTACATACAGTTTATAACGTGGCACTACCTAGTCATGAATGTGTATTGTGTTGTCATAAAAGCTGCATTTCAGTATTGCAGATAGTCGAAAAATTCGTAGGTGTGTATTCTTTACGTCATTTTGAGAAATATATTGGGTATTAATCTTTTAACTTTCGTGTAATTCAAAGGGCTTGAACATGGATTTCAAATGACGTAATTGAATTTAATGTTTGATGTAACGCATACATGCATTTAACGTGTAAAGTTATAGTTATTTACGTTCAGGATTATAGATCACTTGCGAGTATCGTGAGTTTAAGCTCCCATAATATCTTCGAATGTAATTTGGTTATATACTTTTATTTTACTTATTAGTTAATGTATTGTTTGTTATAATATTTTTATAAGTTTCTACAATGTGCAAAGTTGCAAAAGCCCAAGATTTTTTACATATATTTTTGATACTATACAAAAGATGCTAATACTTTTGCGTATTTTGTGATTGTAATCTACAGAATTTCCATAAAATGAAATTAATTTTTTTAATTAAAAATAACAATAATTTTGAAGATAATTGTTGATAGTGTTCTATATATTACAGGTTCCATAACCGCCATCTTTTTTCCCTCTTCACTAAATTATTAATTAACGTTTCTTGTGTATATCCGAAGAATTTCTGCTTATAACTTGATTGATAGAACTTTATGGGTAACAAATTTATACTGATAACAATTATATGTCACATAAATATTTACTGAGTTATTTAGAATATTTAGATAAAAAACAAAACAATGGTTTATAACTTCCTCCTCTTCTCTATAACTATCCACACGCGTGTGTTTTGATAGAACTGCACTATTAGTTAATTAATACTAATATTACTTTGTATTCCATTAACGTTTATTGCTTTTTGCAAGTAACAGTCCTTTGTTTCTAATTTTAGTTCTTCTACATGCTCAGTACAAAAAAGAACTGCTTCGGTCGAATTGGGAAGACGATTCGCACAGAATGCTGAAAGATCTAAATTCGAATCCTGGCTGAAGTATTATTTTTTGTAATAAAATTTCAGTTTTTTCTGGAAAGGATTTATAGATGTTTCATCGATATTTAGCTAGTAACTGTATTTCAAAACTGACAAACGGCATGCAGTTTATATAAATTAGAAATATTAAATTTATATTGGTCTCTTCCCGTCTCTCCCGGTCTCTCCTCCCCGTCTCTCCCCGTCTCTTCCCGTCTCTTCCCGTCTCTCCCGATCTCTCCCGGTCTGTCCCCGTTTCTCCCCGTCTCTCCCGGTCTCTCTCCGTCAAAATTTCAAAGCAATCGGTGAATAACTTACGGAGATCTTAGATGAGTAACAAATATTTTACATTTTTATTTATATAGATATACAAAAGAAAGTTTTTTCTCACTGTCTTTTGTCTTTTGTTCGTTAAAAACAAATAATAATGCATTTTTCTACCCGATAAAGAATATGATAAAGAGCTAATGAAAAAGGAACTATAAAATTTCTTTTTTTGTAACAGTGCATTCCACTAAATAGATAACAAATAAATTTATAGCTTATCTACGATAGGAATGGTTTGTGGTAAATAATCAACGCATATAAATTATTATTGCAATGAGAAACATTAAAGTCTAGAAAGAGGATATTAACCTCGTTTTACCAGAGTCTCAGATAAGGTATGCTTAAAATGATAATATTTAATAAAATATTTATCACGTCTCTTGTACTATTATTGACCTATTGGCAGACATTATAAGAATGTTTTTAATTGCAAAAGCTTTTTCATTTGAATAAGATAGTTTTTATTCATAACAAATTGTGCCTTTTTTAAATTAATAATTAGAAAATTCCGCGTGTATTTTTCTGTTTTAAACTTTTATAATATTGAAATTATACCAGTATTGTACTGTTTGATCAAGATTTTTTAGTAGTTTGAACAAGGAATATTTCTCTCGCTATTATCGATTATCGATGAAAAAATGAAAAAAAAAGTTGAAGGCTATGAAATAAAGTCTTAACTTTCTATTGCTTTTTCTGCACGTGCAACAACACACTTAATGAAACTATGGCACGTTTCTTTATATTATTCTGTTTATTTTGTCGATTTATGTTAAAAACTCATTATTGTATCAATATTATTGGAAGTAAAAAGTTACTTTCTATTTATCTTATCTTAATGTTTTTACGTATGAAATGAATTAGTGTATATGTACAGGGTGTTTTAATATTTTTGACGGCGCTTGCATAGAAGTAGAACAGACTAAACTAAATGAAAAAGTTCTCTATTTGCGGTTTTCATAACAGTTAACGTTATTAATTTACAAATATAACTGAATTCGCTCGGCCTATCATCAAATCCAAACGCGCAAGATAGGACCCAGCACATCTGCTGTTGCTAAGCATACGAGGGAGTTGAGCATAAACATTGCCACTTGGAAACTTCCTGCGTACCCCTAAGCGACTTTTTACTTAGTTTTTAAATAATTATTTTATTGCCAAATGGATTACACTATTGTTGATTTAGAGAAATTATTCCTTATAGTTAAGCCATAGAAATATTTAGCAAATTAACAAATTTAAATGCTAATATGCAATAACTTCAGATAGATTTTAAAAGTTAAAGGTGCAACAAAGAAACTTGCATGGCAATGGTGCAACTAATTATGCTGCATTGTCTGTGTCAGCTTAATGATAATAGACGCAAATTGTATTCTAAAAATTTTTTAAATAATATTTTATATTATACGTTAGACGTTACTATGTATGTTTAATTTGACATTGTAATTTTTGCATTTAGCGTGCTTCTTTAGCCTTTTAATTGTTGTCTTGTATGATTTTTAATATTTTATATATTATTTAAAAACGAAATAATGAAATAACTTTGTGTTTATACTTAATTAAAAATGTATACATACTATATATATAGAAACTTCTATATACATTCGGTTTTTTGTGATTTGGAAAAGGAAATAATTTAATAATTAAAAAAATATCTGCAAGTACACATTAAAATATATACATATACATACATACATACATATATATATATATATATATATATATATATATACCATATATATTTAGTATGTAAATAAAAATATATTAATAAGAAAAAAGTTAAACTATATAAAAAATAGTTTACGTACGCTGTGTGTGCGTGCGCGCGCGCGCGCGCGCGTGTGTGTGTGTGTGTACCTTTTTTTATATTTACTGAAAGTTTACTTTTTTAGAAAACATATATGTATATACATGCACATTTAACATTTTATTCATTTTAAATATCTTCTTTAGTAAAAAGCAGAATAACAAAGTGTTGTTAATTCTGATATAAAACTGAAAATGTATTTGAGATATACATACATATAAAAAATGATACTAAATACTAACAATAAAGTCTAGCCTTTATCATAATAGACATTATTTGAATAAGTTATAAATTTTAATTTGATTTCGATTTTTTATGAATTAAAATTGGGCTCCAAATTTATATTTGATTATCACATTAAAAACTTGTATTTTGAGTATATTTAAAATTAAAGGTTCAACATTTTTAATGATGTTAAACAAAGTTAAAAAATTTTTCTTTATTAAATACGTTGTACTAAAATAGTGATATTTAGATATTACTAAAATTATTACAAGAAAATTTAAGCAAATGATAAAACTGTACTTTTGGCGCGAGCATTCTGATGTATAATTTCGCTCTGTTATGAAATTTTTAGGGTTGCACGAGAAACCGAGACTAATCTTAGTCTTGCCTTTAAATTCTTCCAAATTCGAGACAAGATCAAGACAAGATTAAGAATAAATTATTAAAGCAATACCAAGACAAGATGTCCAGATTCTTGATTTTGTCTTGATAATATTGGTTTGTAAAGAAAATTTTATTTATACTTGTAAATAAGAGAAAAAAATTGTTATGTACATATATAAAAAACTTTATTTATAATAGAAACATTTTAGTATTTTAGCATAGAACAAAACATTTAATGAAATTATATAATTTTCTTAAATATAAGGTTTGCAAAATTTTTGTAAATATCTTGTCTTGGTCTCGTGCAACCATAGAAAATTTTAGTGTAAATCTGTCTCTCTCTCTGTCGTCTCTCTCTCTCTCTCTCTCTCTCTCTCTCTCTCTCTCTCTCTCTCTCTCTCTCTCTCTCTCTCTCTCTCTCTCTCTCTCTCTCTCTCTCTCTCTCTCTCTCTCTCTCTTTCTCTCTCTTTCTCACCTCTTCTTCTCTATCTCTTTTCCTCTTTTCCGTCTCCTCTTCCTTTCTTTTTATCACATTTGCTTGCTCGCTCACTCTTTTCCTTCTCTTCCTCTCTCTGCTGCGATTGAGTAATAGAGAATCAACGCTATAATATAAATAATAATCGATAACGCAGATAACACAGATTTATAGTGTTAATCGATCCATTCAACGGGATTCGAATAACCATTGTAGTTTTATATTATTTTGTTACTAACAATAAGTTGAATATTTTTTTAAAAGATTGCATGTACATGATACACACGCACAGCATTGGATTCCTCGAGGAACGAAGGTAGCTATGTCCATTGCATTGTTCTCGTTCCGTGGCCACTGTATTCGGTGGAACGCGGTAACATCCTGCTAACGTCTGGCCGTTACTATGAAATGTCAAACATTGCCCATCGGCATAACTCACTTGCAACTATCTTGATTACGGGTGTATGCTTTTCTAAAATTCCATCGTGCATTCTGATCATCGCGGCGTCGATTGCCGCCGTAGTCGATCGTTATTTCGATACGCAATTAATAAACGATCAAATCTAGAGATAATAGGTAAATAATACGATAAACTTATACCTATTCTTAACAATCTTATTCTTTTTTTATATTTCTGTATTTTTATACCGGAACTTCAAACTTGTTTTTATATAGTACTTCTTTTGTAAATGAAAAGTAAAATAAATGAAAGGTAGAAGATATATTTGCGCGCGCGCGCAACACACACACACACACACACACACACACACTTATGTTAACATAATACATACAATGAAATGTTTTCATCTTGCATATGCCATTAAAATAAAAGTGAGGATTAAAAAGAAAAGTTAAGAATTGATTGATTTTAAATTAAGAATAGAGAGATCAACACTCTATGCTCATAATATTTTTAAAATTCTTTTATACATATTTAAATATTTGTATTTATATATGTATATGTGTAGCTAAATTACATATTTCAACAGACCCGTTCTTTTCATGTATTGCCATTTTTGCCTAATAGTATAATAAGTACAAAATATTTATTATATATACACATAATTATCATTCAAGCTATTTTTTACTTAAGAAATACTATTTTCTATTTTTACAGAGAAACGACAATCTCGACTTGTCTTTGAACGTTCCACAGCATCAAACATCATACCATCACGACAGCTACAATATGTCGGACCAGGTGAGTGAATTGATTAGCGATAATTTATTGATAACTATTATATATCGATTTTATAGAAAAATAATTTTTATTTTTATTTTTATTAACATCACACTTGTTTGTTCTTAATTGTATAATCCCTAAAATTTGTGATTTAAAATAGTATTAGTAGAAAATTCTCAAAAAAACCAAAAAAATAGTTTCAAATTTAAATAGGTCTTGATCTCGATCTTTTATTGATTAGTTTATTTAGAGACTTATTTTAGAAGCTTGGAGAAATGTTTTAATGCTTATTGTAAGTTTTTTCTTACCTTTTCATTTTGAACTAGCTCAATTAGACTGCAACATTGATTTAATAACAATTGATTGATCTATCGTGATGCGGCATATTTAAAATAGTTTATTGTTAAAGCATATCTTTTTACAACATTTTATAAAACAGACTATTTTTGTATATTAATAATTGTGTCGTATAAAAAAAACATTTGAAAATTAAGATTTAGAATATAGGACAGATAGCCGATGCAATGTTATATCCCGAACTAAATATAGAACGAATTCAATCGCTCGCTAGTCGCACGATTCAATTTAAGCGCTCACTAATTGCCAATCCGCGATAAATAACCATCTGTTATAATTTGTTTAACGCGTGAATATTGTGTGCAATTTGATTTTGTAGCTATAGCAGATTTGTTGATAACAAATCTTAATTTAGATTAGAACAGTCAATAGCAAAATTAATTACTAAAGATAAATTGCTTATATTATAAATATTATTTAATTCGATCTGTGAACACTTATATAATTAGAAACATACTTGCACATTGTATATCTCATTATTGTTATATTTATATTTAAAAAATGTTGATTGAAGAAAGTTTTGTTTGTATTAGTCAGTTTCTGTTGTACGTTTCATCTTATCATTATGAATATACGTGGAACGGTATTATTGCGAATGTTTTACACCATACTTATATTTAGAATGCTGTTTGTAAAAAGTTGATCTAATTTTATATTTTTACGATTGCTTCGCTTTCTCGTTCCGCTGTTTCTACTAAAATAATTATAAGAATTGTTTCAGAAACAGCTTATATTTATTTTTGAAATTTATTTGGACCAATATATATTAATAGCGTTTAATAAGTATGTTTTATGATAGTTTTTTATTTATATATAAATAACATTGATGTTATATTTTTAAATATTTTAGGTGACTTTAATTTTTCTTTTTATTACTTGTTTTTCCAGTTACTACATTCCGCTTGCTCAGTCGTAGTTTCTCTATTGCATTCATTACTTATGTACAACAACTCTCTCAGGTCGATATCAAGTCATTCGCTTTTTTTCTTCAATTGGTCTTTTTGTCAATTTATATATCACTTTCTGAAACATTCACATTATTCAATCTTTAATAAGGTTTTTAATAAGGATTGAATTACATAATCCTTAAAGATTAAAAATTACTAGGGAAATAATCTAGAATTCTTGAAAAATTCAATCAATTGCGAAGAAAAATTTAACGAGAAATTAGGAGTCGATAAACTGCACAGGGACTTTTTCTTTAGTAATGTAATATTCAATAATTATACTATCTACTATTTCGAGGTTTTCACTCAATTCTTCGCCATCTTTAGTATCTTTATTCTGACGGTGTCACGTTAATGTATGGCTTATTTCTTTATGCGTCTCATTATCAAATAGATAAACGGTTAAGATAATAATAAACTCATAATAAAAGAATATCCACACAGTTTCACTGGATGATATTAACTGTTGCCTGTATTTCTGCTTGTACGGGTGAACGCACTCATGTCGAAAAAATCGACTTCCCGTTTTGCACAATGTACTATTTCCTTTAACAAAATCGCGTCTGAAAGTTAGTTTTTGTAAGAAAGCATGTTGAAATTAACGAATAAGCACTTTTATAATATCTATCTGGCGCTCAGGGCTAGCGATCATCGATTGAGTTTATTCATGCTAAAACGACATTTTAATATGTATATTTTTGATAATATTAGGGGGAATTTTTCCGAAATACATTGATATATTGAATAGTAAATAAAGTAAATTTGTACTTTTTATATTATTTTCAGTGCTTAATTCATTTTGTATTATTATTCTATTTTTAATTGAATTTTTATTTCTATTCTTAATCAAAGTTTTGATTTTAATAATTTTATATTTTTATATTTTTAATAATTTTATTTATATTAAAAATAAAGTTTAGTAGATAATTATTTTTAATAGAATTTTAATGATAAGCTCAAGATTCAGATTTTTTGGATGCGATAATAAAAAGCATTTATTAACTGAGCTAATAATTGTTATATTAAATAAATGATAAAATAAATATTTCTTCTAAAACATTATTTTTTTTAAATGTTTTTCTATAAAATAAATTTAATCTAAGTGATACATATCTCTTTAAAAAATGACATCACAAAATTGTATTACTCAAGTGTATGTAAAAAAAACAAAAATGTATTTTCTCTACAAAATTAATGATATGAAGAAAAATTATAAGAATAAATATTTTCATGAACTAGAAAATTTATGTAAAATGTCACTAACATTATTTCAATTTTTATTCACAAGTTATTTGTAATAATTTAATTGCTTAAAATATAATTATTATTTGAAGTTATTAAACGTTAATTACATTTAACTAACTTATCGGTCTTAATAAGATAAATAAAAAATTTTTTAACAATTTTATTAAAAAAACAAAGCAGAATGTTTTTGAAACTTTAGCTTTATTTTTATATTATTTAATTACAAAAAAATGTTTAATCGATTTATGCAACTGATATAAATATATTTTATCAAAAATGTGCTGAAAATCGCTAACGGGCGTGAGTTCGGTGGAATGGATCGTCTGAAAAAAAAAATAAAAAAGATTATTAATCTGTGAGTAAATGGCTATAGCATGAACTAAAACGGGGAATTTTTTATATAAAGCAAAAATAATTAAAAATAGAAAAGTATGAAAATTTGAAAATTATACTATTGTATAATGTTGTTTGTTACAGTTAATTATAATTTTGTATTATATTTCTTTATACAACATGAGAAAATAGAAATATTTTCATGATATAACTCTATTATGTAGCTATTAATTAAATTTCATAGAAATTTAATTAATCCAGACCTTTTCAAAATAATACTTTATAATCTCAACTAGAAGTCATTGTGCGTAACATTTTCTAATCATGTGGCTGATTTTCCACCAATACTCTGTCAATAAACAATTCCTTTTCACGATTGCCGAGCGCACATATACAATTCTATTTTTAATAGAATTAGGTCTTCTGACTAGCGTTTACGTCTTGGGCAGGAGAAAGATTGGACAATAGGAGAAAATAAAGAAGAAGCACGATAGGGTATACTATATAAAAGACAAAGGAATTTCGTGAAATAAACCACACACCACGCGCGAGTTGGAAAGCACTGGTGTACGGTTTACACTGCAAAAAGGTATATAATAAAAATCTGTAAACGTTATACAATTTAAAGTGGAAATTATTACCTTTGTATATTATATGAAAAATTATGTAACAATATTATATTATTATAATATTATGATACAAAGGAAAGTCGCTAATGTAGGTATAGACTTTCTAAAGCGGTACCCTTATTTCTTGAAAACTACATATTACACTGTAGTGATTCTTTCTAATTTAGTTTAGATTTATGTTTTCAAAGTTTTATTTTTAGATAAGAAAATATAGATCAAACATGTGAAAACACAACCAATTTAGAATATGCCTTACTCGGTCATAGCTGGATTTTCGTGGTAATATTTACTTGTGATTTTATATACCTTTCAAAGTTCACTAAACTGAACACAGCTATAAGATGAACCAGATTAGTAATATTACAATAATAAATTGATAATTAATTTAATAAAAATGATGTTAACAAACAGCTATTTTCCTGTTCCTCTAAATATTGCAAATAATTCTGTTGCGCAAAAATAATCTAATATTGTGATATTACTGGTTCTTATAGCTGTGTTTTAAAGACCGAAAATTCTATTCAGCGCATAGTTCAGTGAACTTTGAAAAGTATGTAAAATCACAAGTAAATATCACCAACGAAGATTCAGTTGTAAGGCACGTTCTATATATTTAGTTTTACTTTTAGCTCTTGTTTAATACATACTATCCAAAAATAAAATACTATGCCAGTATTGATTTCTTACAAAAATTTATACATTTAAACATACGTTATAGTTTTTATGTACAGATTTTTGTAATATAATGTAATAGTATTAGTATCATACTAATATATTTGCATTTTTACATTTGTGCATAGGTATACAACCTTTTATTGCATACATTTTTCTGGTACATATTTTGCTAAATTTATTTTATAGACTAATATAGTTTTTTGAGGTTATTAGTTGCAAATCAGTAATAAAAAAAAAAAAATAAAATAGTGGTTGGTAAAAAAATAAAAAATTAACTTAATGACTTATCTATGAATAATATTTTATACAGGTAAGAATTTTTTAGATTTTTAATTTTAAATCAGAAGTCAAAATATGAAAAGGCTTATTGTATACACTGAGAAACCTTCAACGAATTTACTGCGATTAAGTAGTGTATTCGATTGTTAATTTTGTTAACCGATAAAACTCTACTGGTAAATACATTATCCGAACATAATTATCCGATAAAAAGAACATATCTCTGATTCAAATTTTTATTGGATATAACTTTTATCGAATATATTCGTTTGTTATTACACATTGGATGCAATTAAATATCAATGTTTTTTTCAGTGTATATATTGTGGAATTAGATGTAACTTTTGTACCGATTTCTGAAGCAACGCTTATTACCCCTCTACTACTACTACTACTTGTCTCCCCAATGTATCACAAAAAAGATTTTAAATTTAGTAATTTTACTAAATATAATTTTTTTAAACACAATCTTCAAGAGAAAATTCTTATTTAAATTTTAATAATGAAATTTTACATATATATAAAAGGCAAATTGATGAATTTAGAATCAATGATGAAACAGAAAACGAAAAAAAAAGTTTTATATTTATATATACAAGTCATTAGAAACATAATGATATGAAATATATTACATAAATTAATTATGAAATACATAAAAACTCCAAAAGAATTGGTGAATCATATATGATCCACTATGTAACAAGGTTAAAGAAAATTGTACGTCATTTGTTGGCGAATTATTATATACGTGTTTTTTTAAATTCAACTTTAAATGTGAATTTACTTTTACAAGTAGTGTGAATACTACAAAAAAGAATAAGTTTTTTATAAGTTGTTTTTTTATTTTTAACATGTATGTATAAATATATACTTTTAAGTGGCTATCCACTGTAATAGTTGTAATTTGACATGTAACTTGATGACAGTTTACGAAGGTGATTTGTTTTGCTATTTGTCGCATATAACTTAGGCTCCTATATCTCGATTTCTAAATTTACATATAAAGATTTTGTAAGAATATTCCTTGCAATGAAATCCTTGTTTCTAATAATATTTTCTTGAAAATTGTATCTTTGAAGGAAGTTATCTTATAATTTCATGTTGAAATAATATGTAATTTATATACGTGAGCACAAAATCGAAATAGAACGAGTAAAAATGATAAGAGAACGAGTAGGTTGGTTGCATAACCAGGAAACCATCTAAATAATATTTCTTCAGAAAGAAGAACCAAGTTGTGCGAGAGTCGCGCGCAAGTTTTAACGAGATGGCGGAACGAGTTTAGTTCACAGCGAGGAAAAGAAAAACGACGAAGACGACGACGACGACGGCAGGAAGAACGATATTTCTTCGTCGTTCGTTCGCCTTTCTCTTCACCCTCACGTTTCACCTACAGTTTCAGGCTGATCGTACTATTTTCCTTATCTCTTTTCTTCTTCTAACTCTCCATTTACCTGCAACTTAATGTGATTCACGAATATGGATTTAATATTGGTCGAGAAATAGAGATAAAAGAGAAATAAGTGATGAAAAATAGCTCATTAAATAAAGTAACGGTATCTGGTACGTTGAGACGCCGTTAAACATTTAATTAACGATTATTTTGTTGAATGAAAATAATCGATTTTTGTTTGCAGTAATTTGTCGCAATGAGTTGTAAAACCATACACGAATTAGATGATAATATTTATCATATGAGTGAACTGCGAGTGACGATGTTATGCGATAAACATAAACAAAATGGATTTTGCAATAAACGATCCACAGAATGAGGTATAATAAAATGATTAACAGCACGCATAAATCTGGTTTATACGTAGCAGCACCTGTCCCGCTCTGTCAAATCGTGCGTATCGCGCAAATTATAGCGAGCAGTTATTCATATTTTGATCTGACATTGTCGTTAGTTATTTCATCCACGATACTTTAGTAATAGCGAAATAAAGTACAGACAGGTTGAATATACTATAACTACATCGAGAGACGATCGATAGCCAAGCGTGTTTCTTCAAAGGAAAATTCCTGACGCTATTAAATCCAATTTCAAAACTTTTATTCTCCCTACCACCATGCGCCACGGCAAATTTATTTTCCTTCCCTTTTGTGAAGGGGAATAAATTGCTAAAAGGATTCCGAACAATATAACGCTATTTATCATCCACCAAGGGACGTTGGAAGGTTGATTCTTTGATTCCACTTCTACATTGACCTCTCCTTTTCTTCGAAAAGGTTCTTTTTCTGAAACTTTTTTATTTCCATCGTTCTTTCAATCGTTTCACATACAGAAATGTACAACTAAAAGTAAAACCTTATCGTTCACTAACAGTAATGCACTAACGAAGAAAAGTAAAACTAATAAAACGTAACATTTTAAGATGGAAGATATAAACTTTTACTTTCTACAAAATGTTTGTATATAACGATATCAAATCCAATTCATGGATGTAATTTGTTTGTTTTAGACTTTTCACACACCGAGTTTCGGTGACGAAGACTTTGATATACCAACCATTCATCCTCATTCGCATCAGCAACAGCAGCAACATCATCAACAACATGACTCCATGTACGGTCAGCCACAGGTATGTTTTGATTTGACAACGTCAATTTCACAATGTCGAGTTAAAAATGCATATATTTATACGCTGCCTTAGAACAACATTAAAGTTTCAAAATAAATTTTTATCTGAAGAACTTGTGTTATTTTTGTATTAACATTTTTTTCAGAATTTTGTAATTTTAATTTGTCTGCTTTTTTTATATACCTTTACTAAAGATATATAAACTATTTAAGTTTGAATGGAATTGAATTGAAACAGATATTTGAACCTCTTAGATTTGAAATTTTCGAATGGAGTAATATGGGGAATACACTTGTTTTTAAATTATCATTACTCCAATATAAATATATATTTAGATTTCTCACTTATACAGCATTTTTTATAAATATTTTACTATAACGACTTATTAATGAAAATCTGTTAATGAATAGTAAATGAATGATTAGTAACCTATTCTATGTTACTTGCTTTTATTCTAATTTGGATTCGAATTCAAAGAGATTTAAATCTGAATTTCTATGATTTAATCCGAACTGTTTGAAAATTTAAATCTAAGAATTTACGAATTACACATATATTGACAATCTTATAAAGTTATTTAAAATAACTGTATATCATATAATCCATATTATTTTTCTTACATCAAAAATTGTTTTTATTATACATAGAATATTATGCATTTTATCAGGTATAAAATGCACATATTAATTAATATTTATGTTATTAATTAAAAGTTATGTTTTAACGATTTGATTTGATTTGGTGACAAAAAATCTTGAGTCACTTTTTTAACTTTTAAATATTTTCTTTTTATTTTTGTTTGATTAATTTATTAAATTTTGATCTTCACAAAATATTAAAAAGATAATAAACTACGCGTAATAACAATGCGTAATAAAATATACATGTATATAAACGTACATGTATGTAACCGTTAGATGTGGAAAGAAAAAATGAACGATGTCAGAATGATGTATCAGCCATTTAACAACTTCCGCATTCGGGCATTATTCATGTAACGTTCAAGACATTATTTTTAGACGCACGCTCATCGTTTTCTCCCTCTCGTTTTGACCTCGAGATAAAGAGATAAAAAGATATTGAAACACACAGTAAAAATTCTATAATCTTTATTAACGAGAAAAATCTCGAGAGAAATAATTAATTCGTGTAATATTCTTTTATAATAACAATACATTATTCTTAATGTGTTTATAATTATAATATTTATATAAATATTATGAGAAGAAGTAAATAATCGCAAATCTACGTGAGTGTGTACTATCTTTATCTGCGTAAAATAAAGATTTGAGATTAAGAAATTAAAAAATAAACCTAGCTGAGTTTTTTCTCTTAAAAAATGCAATTTTGTTATGTACGTATTAGTATATTTATTTATTTACGTTCTTCATATTAAATTAGATGATGCAAGGTAGCGGTATGCAGCAATCATCAGACGGTCTAAATTTGGACGCTGGTGGATATCAACAACAGCTCTATTTACAACAAGAACATTCGATGCAACCTATCAATGTCAGGTGAGTACGACTTAATTCTTCGGGTTACCGTTAATGTTAACGGCATAAATTAAATCTTGATTTTGTGCATTAAATTCATGCACTTTTCAACCGCACATTTGTATGAACGCATTATCGTAACTTAGTAAACCTTAACATTAATGTTATAATTTTCCACTCAACAATATAAATATAATATAACACATGTATATAACTGTTAAATTATTTACAAAGATGAAGCTATAACATTGATGTATCGCTATTAGTTGATATTTACTAGAAAATCGTTCAATAGAGAAAACGAAAATAATAAAAAACTTTTCTTCTAATTAAATTTTAGTTTGTAAGACAAACGATATCAATCGGCGCCAGTAATCGAAAGAAGTGCGTGCGTGCGTGCGCGCGCGCGCGCGCGTGTGTGTGTCTGTGTGTGTGTGAATTTTAAAATGTTATTGTCTTTTTTTATTTTTCGAGCTCGAATGGAGCTTGAACGGAATTCGAACAGATGATGATGATCGAAAGATATGTAGCCCAATCTATAACAAAACAAGATTAATGAACATCGAAGATTCTTATACAATCGTTAATTAATGCCAATGACGTGCCAACTACGAGAGCACTCTACTCGACTTTGCGCATTAGAAACTATTGAGTATCATTACTCCATTAAGGCGTAAGGTCTTATTATATCTATTACATCTATGAAAAAGAAATTAAGCCATATTAATTAAAATTTATGCACGAGAATAAACTTGGAATCTGAAATTACGTTTCTTCTCGCAGTATTGAGACTGTTTTGCAACGTTAATAACAATTTACGCGTTAACTTGGCAAAACTCGACGAAATTCTGCGAATGGAAAATTATTGAATTAGCGATATATTCTCTTGCATGTGATATATACAACAAACATCGCGCACCATCGCAGCGTACCGTTTGCATAACTCCAAATTATGGAAATTCGACTTACCTCGTTACTACAGACTGTCCTGCAGCAATTTGAGTAAAGCCAATTTTGATCGTGCGTCACGATAGAGAACGAGATCTCGTTCATTTGAACATTGTTCTCACGAAAATTATTTCCATAAAATTAATCTCGCGTAATGCTCGAGTTGATGAAATGATGTAAGAAAATAATGAATATTTGTTTCTACTATGGCAATGGATGGTACACAGCAAGTATATAATTTCATAAAATTTGAGTGCCGATATATAGATATATTAAAATAAATAAAACACATTGGTAGAAACACATTGATCTTTTATAACTTATATAGTCATTGATTGTTTCCATAATTAATTTCGAAATATTTTAACAAAACAATAACGATATAGTAATTATATTAGCGGTATATTTACAAAATTGAATTTGAAATTGTTTAATAATTGAAAAAAACATTTTAACTGTACTATGTTTAAAACATTTAGAAATGTAATTGTGCATGAAAGAATCAAATTAATCGATACATCTAAATACTTATAAAAGTGCACAATTATTTTTAAATTATAGTGTAAAATATTATAACATGTAATATATATTTAACATACCAAAATTTTAAGAATTTAAATAGTTAAACTTTTATGGGATATACTATTTAAAAAAGTCACTTTGATTAAATTTTATATGTAACAAATAATTGAAGAAAATTTTACAATAATTGTGTTAAAGCTAATTACTAAAATTTTTATTAGAAAATATTTTCTAATTGATTTTGTAGAATTTTTTTTATACAGTCAAAGTACACACAAAAGAGAAGAGAGCAAAAGACAATTTTATGTTAATAAACAACATTTTTGTTTATTTTTAAATATTAAAAATTTTTTATTGATATAAAATTTGCTTTCTTTATTTTTAAGCAAACTTGGATTATGTAAAAAAATTTTTAATTCTGTGAAACCAATTCAAAGATATTTTATATAAAAGTATTTTGAATCCGTTTTGCTGTAATTTTGGGAGGAATTTTAATTTTAATTTCAATTATACAATATTGTTTGTACATGTTGCTTCTAGAGAAACGTGGTCTTATTTTGTACTTACACATATAATGTAGATTTTGTATATTAAGCAAATATCGTAAAGTGACAGTAATTATCGATACTTCAATCAATATAGCAACCCTATCACTAAAAAAAAGTTTGGATATATGGCATAATTATGTGCTAATTATGTGCAAATTTCTTGTTTTAGTCTCGAATTGTGTGCTCCTATCTGTTCGCAAGAAATTAAAAATAAAAATAGAGATGCTAGGTTTATGTGATAGCACTTCTATTGTATAAACAAAAAAAACTGATATATCAAAATTGTGTGCTAATTTTGTGCTTTAAGATATTACAGGTATCAAAAGTATTGAACGGTTATGAAAGTACCGATACTCACAAGTCAGTACCGTCATACTGTAACCCTATAAGAGCAAAATGGTCAAGAGTAGCTAGCTATACATATAAGTCAAGTATAAAACTATTTCTTTAATCAAATACTTGTAAAATATAATAATTTAAAATTTTTACAAGGCTAGAGTATCTTAAAAAAATTAGTTGCTGCATTGACTTTGATATCAAAATGATTGCCTTTGATATCAAAATTATGTGCTCTAGTATTCTGGTCTCGAATTTTGTATTCAATGTTTAACTTGTCAAACTCACTTATGGTGGCGTACTAATTTTTTTTTTCAATTTTTTATATCAACTCGATTATTTTCCCCTACATTTTTGTCCATAGTTTCTGTAAAAGATTTTTACAATTCTATAAAGCTAATTACAAGATTAATTTAAAACAGGAAATGTTGGTAAAATAGACGACTTTAAGATTTCCTTAAATAATTTGCAGCAGTTTTATCAGAATATAATTTCTAAATAATATTTATCAAAAATTAGAGAAATCCAGTTTGAAATAAATATTTTATTATTTGAATATATTGTATTTATATGTTATTGTTCGGGAAAGAAGATTAATTTTTCAAGAGTTATAGCCGTTACATATTTCACAATTTTTTTACTTTATTACACTTTATCACGCAAACTTTCAGATATACATTTTTTTTAAGAACATAATGTCCGAAATACTAACAGCATGTAAAAAACGAAATATTTTTTTAAATAAATATTTGAACTGAAAAATATTTAATCAAATTAATGACTTTTTTTGTAGTGTATGAATTGATTTTTTGAAAACGTTCGAACATGTGAAAATTATCAGGTAAGGGTTTCCTAATTTGTTTTTTATATACTGTCAGTGTCTCGAATACTATATTCTTGAAAAAAAAGTATCTGAGAAAGTTCGTGTAATGTATAATAAAGTAAAAATTTCAAAATATATAATATATACCTATGAACTAATTTTGAAAGTGTAGTCTTATTTCTTGGATAATAACATGCATGTATACAATATATATTTAACCTTTACCCAGTACTGTGGGATCAATCTAACCCCAACAAAATTCAATTTTTAATTGACTATCGAAAATTTATAAAAATTGTGAAATTTTTTTACATACTCAAAATAAAATTTAAATAAAACAACTATTTTGTCTCAAAGTAAAATGTTTCAATGGTAATCTATAATTTTTCCAAGTCACTAATGTTAATATCTTCTTTGCGATAAGCATTTTTGTTTGTTAGAGGTTCAAGAGACTCCACAGGATATCGGTAATGAAATTCCACTGAAATGTACCGAGTAAGGGTTATATAATTATAAAATATATATACAGTTTAAATAAAATTTTTTAATTTTTTGAAAAATATTTAGAAATTCTAGTAAAACTGCTGCGTCATAACGAATTCTTTTAGCGTTATTATAATAAATTTTCTTTCAATTTATAATTTGTTGCACAATGTTTCTACAATTTACTTATTAGAGTGAAGAAGAGTTTGACAAAAACATTATGACGTACATACATATTTCGCGTGATTTCGACGGAAATTCGTTGCGTTAAGAGTTAAGCAAACCATATCATTCCGTACTAGACTGGAACTTAATCAGCGAGAGATCGGAGTAGTCGATGCGCAATTCCTGTCTTTGTTTTCCTTAACAATATTTTTTACACGAGAATGTTCATATTATTTCTCACTACTGTTAGGATTATGTCTTCTCGCGAGAAAGGCATTCCTTTCATTGTTCTAGATGAAATGAAAAAAAAATCATTTGTTGTATACTGAATGAATGTATGCGTGTTACAGGTGCAAATGTATATACGTGTTGTGTGCTGTGTGCCTCCGTGTTTGCATGCATATGCAAGAAATAACTAAGGCTATGATTTACCATGTATTAAAGCCTACCAAATAATGTTCGTAAAAACCTATCCCATTATGTACTTTTATGAATCATAATTTAGAACATCGAAATTTTTTTTAGTAGACGAACATCTCTTTGAGAGAGGAGATAGGTACACTGATCTGCAGAATATCTGGATAGCTGGCGACGGCACGTCCGCCATTTTAGTCGCCTGCTTGGATCTGTGTGCTGTTGTATGCGTAAACCACTATACCATTGTAAATTAATATATGAATATTTAACTTTATTACACACACACGCATACACATAACAGCACGTTACATGTATGTACACAAGATTTATGTGCACAACAGCATCAGACAAGCAGGCTAGTAAAATGGCGGACCTTCAATTGACTTCAACGAAATGCGTCAGTTATTCCTATATTCAGATCAGTGAGTAGGTATCTCTTCAACTTTTCTGTTCTTCGCACAGAGGTATTGTTGATTACTGAGAGTAAGTATATTGTGCTATTTAAATTATATACTTTAATCAATCTGATTAGAGATAGGAAAATTCACACACACGCACGCACACACATACACACACACACACAAATCAAGTAAAAAGTCTTGAATCTAAGACTTATACGCACGCTATCAGCTCAGATCAGTGAGCCATGAATTCAAGTGGATATATCATCAGTATCTAACGCAATTATCTTGTTAATAATGTGATGCATAGATCACCAATAACTCTTATGTAGAATGCGTTATATCGTGACGCAACCTTATAGATTAACAGATAGTATGTGCAACAAGTATTGTACAAATTGATTGAATACACATAAAAGTTTATGCGGTAATAAGCAATTGTGAATTAATGGGTATACATACATATATTGTATATATAATACAAATTTTATAACATAAAGCTTTCATTGTTGTTCACAAAAGCAAGTTGTTAACTGACTGAAGTATTTTATGTTTTTAATGCAAGAAAAAGTAGAATACATTAAACAATTAAAATTAATGTGTGTGTGTGTGTGTGTGCGTGTGCGTGTACATGGGAGGGAGCGGGCGTGTTATGTGCGTGCGTGTTCAATATTGTATGTACTTCCTGTCTGATCAACACATACAGCAGAGGTTTGGAGTCTTAAAATACTGTGAAAGTGACGAACCGCGGGGTCTTTATCTCTACTGTGATACACACACACACACGCGCGCGCGCGCGATGTGCAAGATATGGCCGACACCTCCACGTGGTAGACATTGGGTAATGCTGATGACAGCGGTAAACATCATTTTTAGAAAAATGTAAGGTTGACTTCATAACGCGGTCAAAAGAGTATACGAAAATTTTTGAAAAAGCCTTTTAAGCAATTTTGGCAATTCCAAGAATGATAAACACATGGAATAAAACATTTTATTGTGATTGTTTTATTGTATTATTTTATAAAAATATTTTATTCCGTAAACGTTAATGTTTATTACTAGAAAGTAATCGTACTATAAAACATGGCGCCAAATTAGGACTATTCTCTTATTTAAGAACAGAATATTCAATCAAAATGTTAGAACACGATATACATATAAGCTTCAAAATAGATATTTGGGGGTTTCCAAGGCCGCTGATTACTTAATATGAAGTGTAAAAACTACAATTTAAAATGGTAGTGACAATATGACGTCATATTGACTGAAATCACTTATTTACTCGCAGAATATTCAATTGAGATATCAGAAAATAATATTTTTACTAATAATAGGTATCTAGAAATTTTCAGGGCCGTGTTTTTAGCGGCCTTAAAAATTCTTAAACGGCCATTTTGAAGCCTAATATGTCCTGACATCTATACTATATATATGTATATATGTGTATATATATTATATATATAACTGTAATTAAAATAACTGCATTGAGAAACTCATTTGATTGAGTAAATTAGTAAAATTTGATTGAATTAAATTTTTTGTTTGGGCAAATAAATATATAAATCTTTACATTAGGGGCACTATTATTATTTGCCTAAATCCAAACAAGAAATTTAATTCAATTAAATGGGTTTCTCAATGCAGTTATTTTAATTACAGTTTTTAATTATTTATGATTAGATTCTGCCTTTTAATACCAATCAGTTCAAAAAATATATTTTTATAAACAAAACATTTTTTTATAGCTCAGCATATGGCAACTCTCAAGGTTCATATGCGACGATGAGCTCTCCGCGCCAACAACAACACAGTGGACAGCAATTGTTAATGCTGCAACAGCAACAACAGCAGCAGCAGCAACAGCAGCAGCAACAAGTCCAAATGCAACATATGCAGTATATGCATTCCCAACAACAACAGCAATTGCAACAACAACAGGCACAACAAATGCAATACAGAAGTCCTACTGGAGGCAGTCCGACCACTATGCAATCCAATAATATTCCGGAGACGAATAATAATACTACGACTAGCGAAGATAGCGATGATAGCACTCCACATTCAGGAGGAATGGTGAGTCACACAGTCAGCCATCGTATTTTTTTTATTCGAGTAATTTGTCTCGTAAATAGTTCTTTTAAGATTCTATCTAAAAGGTAATAGCATATATATTTTATTATTCAAAATATTATTTAAAATATTATAATATATGTAAATTTAGAAAAATCAAACAAATGTATAATATATAGTTTGTTCATTGAAATCAGAAATAAAATCAAATTTAATGAAAGAATTCCACACAATTTTTATGGATTTTTGGATCTCGTTGAAATTGGCTGCAATTAATCATTATTCCAAATCAATTAAATCTACTTAGAATTTGATTGGGTCAATTATTATTGACGTATTTAAAAATCTCGGGTGCTTACAAGTCATCGGCTCGTGTTTAAATACATGGTACGGTCTTATGCCCAGTAGCGCACTGTGCATTTATTTGACGTAAGATATTGTCTCTTGATATTGTGATATGCATATATAATATTTTTCTGTAGCTATTCAGTTTATTAAGTGGTTTTTGTATAATCTGCAGTTACGTATTAATTATAATTATTCATTTTCTTGCTCAGAGAAAAAACATTTTGTTTTGAAAATGTTTTTATTTTTTAAATAAAAAATGTTAAAATGAGATTATACAAGCGTTAATTAAACAGAACTTGTTTACATAACAAGTTTTGTGTATAGTTTCATCAAGAGAAATATATTCTCATTATTCAGTAATCTTTTGAGGAAAAATTTTAGATAAAAAGTAAATAACAATATCTTTAAATTATTAGAATTACAATTTTTAATGTTATTAAAATTATTATTGAAACAATTATATTGTAGTCTTTAATTGACTGTATAATGTTGAAATAAAAATATAATATGCCCAAATTTCAGATTATTAAATTTTTTAAAGAAAATTAAATGATATATAATCAAGATTATTATTGTTTTATATACAAGTAAGAAATATTCTTGCTTATACATATATGAAATAATGATTGTTGAACGTATAGTTTTAATTTATACCAATATTTGATACTGCTTTTTTTCTGTGTGAGGAAGATTGTGTCCATAAATCAACAAGCAATTCATAATTATTCTGAAATATTTGATAGTTTATACTAAAGAAATTATGGATATTTCTTAAATGCCGTTTTCTATTTAGATTACTATGGTCAAACGTGAGCCACCATCGCCAGAAGCAACTGATGTTGGAGCGAAGAATCAAAGAAAAACGAAGCCACAGAAGAAAAAGAAGAAGAGAGATCCTAACGAGCCACAGAAGTAAGTAACAATATTTTGTGTAATATTTCAGCTTTATAAAGTAATTAAAAAGTCTGAAATATTATTCGTAAAATCTTTGCTCAAAGAAGTTGACGTTGAGAAATTCGCAAAAATAAGACTGTGTTAACATTTTTTTATTATCTTTTTGTTTACACTAGTGTATATATTATAATAATATATACACAAATTTAACTTTTGGAAATTGCAAAATCAATCTCCAATAGGAAAATATATTCATGAAGTTATAAGAAATAAATCTTGCATAAAAATTATGATTTATGAATATAAATATACAAAATATAAAAATATACAAAAATAGATGTAGAAATATTGATCTTTTATAAAATATTAATAACTGTTTGCATAATTAATTTTGAAATAGTATTTTGACATATAAAAATAAAAATATAGTAAATCATCTTTGTGGTATATTTGCAATATTATTGAAAAGAAACTATTATGTCAATGAAATTGAGAAAAATATTTTAGCTATATTATTATATAAAACATTTAAAAATACAATTGCACATGAAGAAGTTAAATTAAAACACACACACACACACACACACACACACAATAAAAACACTTAATTAGTCTTAAATTGTAATGTAGAAATAATGTAAAAATAATAGAAATACTAAACATTGATATTAACATAATAAAATTTTAAATAAAGCTTTAAATATTTTTGAAGTATTTACATCTCAATTTTGGATTTGTTTGAACTTTTGATAAATATTTAGAAATTTTATTCTCTTATAAAATTGCTGCATTATAGCGAATCATTTTAATTAAATAATTATTGTGAAATTGTGAATTCACATGACACCATTATATTATTTAATGTTTCCACAATTTGTCTGCATCAGAAATAAAACATATTTTAATTGAGTTAGTATTACTCATATCTGTATGCGATAAATACAGGTACACATGGTCAGCACATAGAACTAAAACTAAGTTGCGTCAACATTCTATCTCCACACTCATAATAGTTTCACATTAACGGTATAAATTATTACCACTATAAATTACCAATAGTCACTATTGTTGTCATGTAAGTGTGGCACTACGTAAATATGATATGATAATAAGAATAGGATGAAGCATAAGAATGAAAAAGATGACTCATAGCAAGATAGAACAGAGAATTGAGAAAGAAATATAGAGAATGAAAGAGACAAAGAATGAGCTATGAAAAGACTATGCTATATTCATTCAATTATAAAAATGAAACATATCGATGTTGCTATCGAAATGGTGAAGCTACAAAGGTTCTATTGAAAGACTATGGAATGATTGAATACTGCATAATTGAATACAGAGACAATAAATTAAAATTTTTCATAATTTCAAGACGCTGTAAATGATTATTATGATACATGACGATTATTGTTATCCTTTTTTTAATATATAGGATATTTTTTAAATTATATATCTACGTATGTTTTATAGTGTGTGTGTGTATATATAATAAAAGTAGTAAATATATTATCTCAGTGTTTTATTAGTATATTGCAATTATACATATATACTTATATATATATATATATATATATATATATATATATATATATATTAAATTTAAAAAGTATCACACACACATACATACACAAAACTTCAATATACTAATAAAAACACTGATAATATATATAGTATTTACTACTTTTAGCGTTTTTAAATAGAAGTATTTATCATGCAATATCATGTAATATTGGTGATTTTCAGACCAGTGTCAGCGTACGCCCTTTTCTTCAGAGACACTCAAGCAGTGATAAAAGGAAAACATCCAAACGCTAGCTTTGGCGAAGTATCTAAAATTGTCGCGTCAATGTGGGATGCATTGGATATTGAACATAAAAATGTAAGTATTTAAAATCTTAATAAACCGATGTACAGCATTGAAAATTTAATTAGCACATTAACAATTTGTTTAAAAAATTAATAAAAGGATAAGCAAATACAAATTTTTTATATATTGTTTTAACTTAATATTATAATAAAAATATACACAAAAAACAAAAAATTTTAATAACAAAAATTGGAACAAAACTAATTAAAATTTTTGTAAAGATGGAAGAATATACATATGTATTATACTTCCATTATTTTGCAAAACAAGTGTGAATAATCGGTTTTAATGTATTTTTGCTGGCCGATTCATTGTTCAAAGGAAGATGGATAAAATTATCGGATTTTAATCTCAATGATGGAATCTTTTTTATACTTGTTTTCTTATATTTTTAGATGTGTTGAATTTTAATCAAACATTATTTTCACAATAAAACGATGGGAAAATATTCAAAAATTGCATTTAAATTGCAAAATCTTTAATAAAATCTTAATGAAACGTGAAGGTTATATGTTTTCTTACTCTTTTTTCTTGTTATCATTATCAGTTATTATTCGTTATTCATGTGACTGCAAAATACGAAATCGAGTTGTTTTTCGCTTATGTGTCACACGCACACACGCGGGCACACACACACACACACACACACACACACACACACACACACACATACAATGATGCTGGATAATATAATACATATTTTAATATAATTATTAGCTTTATAATTTTCAAATTTTTAATTTAAGTTAAAAATTTATTATTGTGTTTTTCTTTTGCGTATATTTATATTGTAATATTAAGTTAAAATAATAAAAACTTGCATTTGGCTATCTTTTTGCTAATTTTCTTAGTAAATTATTAATGTGCTAATTGAATTTCCAATACTGTATTTCTATTACTTTTATTACTTGATTAGATTTGGCATTGTTTCATAATCACAATGCTACTAGATATATTTAATTATAGATTTGACTAATTTTAGATACCATTGTTACTATAATTTATTGTTACATAATTTATAAATTTTCATACAGTATTACAAAAAGAAAACAGAAGCAGCTAAGAAAGAATATTTGAAAGCTCTCGCGGCATACAGAGCGTCTTTGGTGAGCAAAGGTGCTGGCGAAAATGAACAAAAGCAGCAAACGCAACAGCAACAACAAATACAATATAGTGGATACACAGGCTATGCTAACAATACTGCGCCAGGAAATGTTACATATCAAGTTTACAGTCCTCAGCATCAACCTTCGTCGCCTCAACAACATCAGCAACAGCAGCAGCAACAAATGGCTGTTAATAAAAAGTCACCTCATCATTTAGCTATACAAGGGAATCCTCAGCAACAAGTATGATTTAAGAAAAATATACTAGATAGATATGCGCCTATTATATATTATAATAAAATCAAGCACATAATAAATACAAATAGAGACAAATTAAGACGTGTGTGTATGTGTGTGTGTGTGTGTGTGTGTGTGTAAAACGTCCCCCCCCACACACACACACATATGTATGTATGTATGTGTAGAAAAAATATGAACAGTTTTAACTATTCCATACGTTTTTATTCTTTTATAGGCTTTAATGGGTAATGTAATGGCACCACCACATATGACACAGCAACAACAGCAGCACATGCAACAACAGATTTCACAACAACAATATATGCAGGTTAATATATAGTTTTTTCTTCATTCATTTATTATCTAATACATTAATAATTCAGTGAATTTCGGAATGCAGCTTTAAAGCACCTTATTTTTTTCACATTTGATCAAAGTAATTCGAATATGCTCCATTGGTTAATTCTTTTTGCTATTATTTTATATAATTTTTTACTAATAATATCACGCTTTTTATTTGTATATTGCTGGTAGTTATACACAAATTAATGTATAACTATTAAAAAAAAATATATATATGATATAAATTAATATATTTTACAAGATATTAGTTTTTTTGACTGCAAAATCAATTAAAGATTTAAAAAATATACATACCACGAAAAGGTTTTACAAAATCAAAAAATAGACGAAATATACGTATAAGAAATGATGTCCATAAATATATGTAATAAAGAATTTATTTAATTAATATCTATAACTGAATTTTGAGAAATAGAAATAGAAAATAAATTTAGAATTTAAGACATTTTTAGTATGGAATTATTCTAAGCATTTCACCAATAATATTGTATAATATCAAGATAGATTTTTTCTGTTTGCAAAATTTGTAACTAATACTTTATAGAATCTGTTTTTGATACATTTGATTGCTGAATTTCGGTAGATAATTTCTTGTATTAGAGCAGGATTATATTTTATGAGAAAGCAACTTCAATTTCAAACATTTTTCTTTAAATATCTAGTAATAATTTAATCTTAATTACATGTTTTATGAGTCAAATATGTTTTTATATTGCATTCTATAACATTATTTATAGGTGTCTCAACAACAGCAAGTGCAGCAGGTACAAGTACAGCAGCAACAGCAGCAACAAATAATACATACAAGTCCACCTAGAGCGGAATTTATAAAATCTGAAGATTTGTCGATAAAGTCTGAAACTTTATCTAGTTCTTCATCGCCAGTAAATCCTTCACAAGTGGCTATGACAGGACAAGTGCCACCACCTTGTATACATCAGGGATGCCCCAATCCTGCTATATCCAATAACGAATGGGAAGATGAATACTGCAGCAACGAGTGTGTGGTCAGCCATTGCAGGTTAGTAATAATATTATATTCAATCTCTCTGTAGATAAACTTGTACACTTTACATAAAAAGGTATACAACGTGTCCGACAACTGGTGAGAGAACATTTTAGATGTGATTTTAGATAATAAAATAAGACAAAAATTAAGAATAATAAAATTACAATTAAACATTTTTTTATAAATATTAAGTATTTCTGTAAAGTGTATAAAGTAGTCATGAACTCTAGATATACAAAAGAACTGAAAGTGTCGACAGAGTGCAAAAGATATAACACCACAGTGCTGTTAATTCTATACAATATTTTATAAAAAAAGCCTTCAGTTATTACATAACTTTAATGATACAAGGAAAACATATTTCATACATAAGAAACCTTTATTGTTCGAAAATTATATTGAAAAAGGATTGCTTGAGTACAAGAAAATTTGGTCCGTGATTAAGACAATGTAATTTTCCACGAAATTTTTCTGAGCAGTAGTTTTATCGCTCTAAAATCAAACAGCTATTTTATAAATTTAAAAGCTTTAGAGCAAATCTGTCCAAACTCATAGTGTCTTCCATTGGAAAAAACTTGTTGGCACTATCAGCACTGAGTGCTTAAAGCGTATTTTATTGGTAATAGTAATTAATTTTGAGTGTTGAATGTTTCATTGGGAGTGTAAAATGCTTTTACAATTAATGCGCAATGAGTATGGTAAAAATAAACCTGAGTTTATAGAGGCCGGGGCCACTTCAATAAATAAATTTTTAGAATTATCTTCATCGAGTGAAGATGAAATTTTATTACTTACAAACTTGAAAAAAAAAAAATGGATTATGTCAATATTTTTTTCTAAATTAAAAAAATTACTAAATAAGAACAAAATTTGTTTTTTTTTTAAGCATTGCAAAATTACTTTTTACATAAATTTTACAATCACATTTAAAAACAAATAATCAGGTATGTGATTTTGATGTTTTAAGATTATATTTTTGATAATGTGCATAATGTAATAACATGTGTATTGTATATGCGTGCGTACGTTCCACCGTAATATTATATATAATATATTATTTATATTTTTACAAAAATTTTTTTAAATTAATTATCCAGTGAGTTACAATAGTAAAAGTTTTACAGCTTACTCTTTAATTATTAATTTGCAATTGTGTAAGTTCATAAATTAATTTTTTAGTTTTCTGCTCTTTTCTTAAAACTGAGTTCAAAAAATATATTCCATTGAAAGTGTAAAATTAGTGGCATTTTATTATCTCAACGAAAATATCAAAAACTAGGGGCACAGTGCCAGCAAGTTTTTTTCCAATAGATGCTATCAGTTCGCGTATCGAATATACTTTCATCTCTCCGTTATCTGAATACAGTAAGATGGAGAGACAAAAAAAAGATAGACGTTCTAGCATCAAAAAGACAAGCGTTTTAACATATTTTTTTATTTACTCTTCTCCATCTCACTCTATCAAGATAGCTAAAAGGAAGCGCATTTAACTCGCGAGCTAAGTTTGGACAGGCCTAATCTTTACTTTAAGAATATGTCATAAAATTAATGTTTCAGAGATGCCAATTATTATTAATAATAGAGACGACTACATAAAATATACTAATAATAAAGCATCACGGTTTTTATCGATTGTGTATTAAAAAAAAATATTCTAGTAAATAGTTTCTAGTTATACTGAACAAATTTTTATCAAACAGACTGTATCTTTCTCTTTCTAACTTTTTTTTTTTTTTTTTTTTTTTTTTTTTTTTAATAATACAAAGCAATAATTGATTA
Organism: Monomorium pharaonis; assembly: GCF_013373865.1. NCBI lineage: Eukaryota > Metazoa > Arthropoda > Insecta > Hymenoptera > Formicidae > Monomorium > Monomorium pharaonis. The sequence goes on along the minus strand of NC_050469.1, from coordinate 2,899,814 downwards.
GTGATGAATATGATATATGACATCATATATTTTTATCACACTCATTTTTGTGAGACTTTTTTGTGAATTTAAAAAATTAATGATTATCGATAAAAGTAACAACATTATTCTAAATTGCTGTTTTAAATTGTAATTATCTTTGAATTCTGTACTCTTCCAAAAAAACTAAATGACTTAAGTGACTTTTAGGATAATTGTATAATTAAGGAACATTAAAAGCGCATATTATATAATAAATTATATAATAAATTTTTCAAAGCATTAAAAAGTACATATTACTTTACTTTTGTGCGTGCGTGCGTGCGTGTGCATGGAAGGGAGATGGGGAGTTTTAATAAAATTTCTTTGAAAAAATCCAGGAATTTTTAAAGAATTTTTTTTACAAAATTTGAGTAAACACCATCTCACACTCACAATGCATATTGCCATATATATGTATATTTCTAATTTATATATTATTTTTATATGACTGTTTTAATTTCTCTTTATTCTGAATATATATACATATATATATATATGCTTTATTATATATTTCAGAGATGTATTTAACACGTGGGTGTCTTCAAATCAAAATCCTCAACAAAATTATTCTACAGTTAAATAAGTGTTCTACAAAAAATGAACTACAGCAACTACTCAATGGCCTCACAGCAATGGCTTGTTGTTAATCTGTAAGATATTTATAATAAATATGTGTACATAAGTTGATGAATAACAACTTTTTAAAGTCAAGACTATTCATATAGCAACAGAGATATAGCATGAGAAAAAATGGCGAATAATTTGAAATGGTAATAATATACAGATGTGTTCTCTAGTGAACAGCAGAGGGAACACAGATAATGGCAAAATAAAGATAAATTTTTTCTTTTTTTAAGAAAAGAATTTAGAATGTATATTGAAAAGCCTTATCCAAAAACTTATTACTCTGGCCAAAGGTCTTTGTAAGGAGTGTATTGCGACTTTTGAGTAATTTAAGTAAGTGCATTTATTTACACTTACGTTACTTACGAGAAATTAAATAACACCTTATTTTTTTGTGTATTCTCAGATACTCCTTACTGACAGGCAAAGTGTGCCAATTGTACAGACATATTTGTTTCTTTTCTAACGTTATGTAGATAGTGCTACACTTTTTTTAAAATTTATTGAACAGAGATTAGTTTCTTGAATTGAATTGTATCAACTGTGTTTCTCTAAATTATCATTTAGATGTAGTCTACAAATAACACAGTACAAGAACGAAAAAAGCCATATAAAATGTATAAATAAGTGCACTACGTTCAATGTGTATTTCGTTCATGCTGCAATGCAATGACTGGATAAAAAGAGGACTTATACGTAAAACATACGTATAATATTACACACCGTGGTCACCATTTGTCACTTTTCCTTTTAATGTGTAGATTTAAAAGCAAAAGTTATATTTGTTGATGTATTTCTTGATATATTTTTAATTGTTTGTAATTATGGATATCTTGATTTGAAGCAGTTATTATCATTGATACATGTATAATGCTTATAAGAATGGAAAAATAAAATATTGTATTATAAATTTTTATTTTATAACAAAATATTGTTTTAAGGAAATGTATGTATACAAGGTATCCGCGAAATTAACAAATCAAAATACTACATACACACACATATACACACACACCAAGAAAAATTAAAATAATTATTTGTAATTTTTTATTTCAAACAGTAATTTTTAAGATATATATATATATATATATATATATATATATATATGATTTGTGCGCGCGCGCGCGCGTGTGTGTGTGTAATTAATCAGAAAGTACAGTTAGATCGTCATGCGATTACTAAATTACTGCATACATCTTTCAAGCACATGCGAACTAAAGTTTATGATTATAAAATTTTAAATCTCTATATCTCAAAAACTATTTAAAATAAAAATTTACAAATCAATAAAATTATTTTAATTAATTTTTTCAACAACATTCTAGTGATAATATTTTTCGAAAGTCTTACTCCTATTTCGGGATACTCTGTATATGTAATTATGTATGTTCAGGTATATGATATAATATATATCAAGGTTTCCCAAACTTATATGAACTGAGATCCATTTTTTAAAGTGTTAAATATTTACGATTTATTTGGTTTTAGTAGATATGAAAAAAAAACAGGAATGGTTAATTATTTATTTGTATTACTCTATTTACTATTTTGCTCCCTCCTAGTTTTTTTTTAATTTTATAAAATCTTTTTCTCAATAAATGCAATAAGATATGAAAAATCTGTTTATTTTTTATTTTTGTTGATGACAATTTTAACACCGACGTCAATGTGAATTATTTCCACGCGCAAGCAATTTTTTCATTCTAGTTCATTTCAATTTACTTATTATCTTACTTTTTTCAAAAAGTTTACACAATCTATATTTTGGGAATTCCTGATGTTATTATATATAATATATATGAAATATTTTTAATTATTTTTATAATGTGATAATATGATTACTATCATATCATTACATGTAATTATTATTATATCATTACACGTGATTTTCAAAGTAAAAAGTTAAAATTTTAATTATTCTCACCAGGGCTCATCATTAAATGCTATTTTCCCTACAAGTGAAAGAAATTTGATTTATTTTATGTAATGTATTTCTTTTTTTTGCAAAAAATTATTAATATTTTATCTCTGTTCGTACAACATAAAATATAATCGACTGATAAACACACGCGAAGCATCCATAATTATATAATACTGTTTTCACAAATAAATGCACTATGATACTATTAGTCCATTATAATTAGAAGTTAAATATTATGCATTTAGATTAGGGCCATACAAGTAAAACGGAATTTAATTTATTTTTATATTAATATTTCAACAACTACGGATACACAGTACAGTTTTTCATATATAAAATTTCATATAATATACAAAAGAATATGACATCAGAATAATCTTGATAGCAAATGCAAATTTGATATTTTTTTAAACATTAATATTATATCATGAACAATTATTTTCTATTAATTTTATTAATTATAATTTCTTCTCTTTATTGCTTTTCATAAAGAATCTATTTTCTATACGTGGCTGCAATGATTTAATACAAATAATCCAGTTATATTAAGAAAGTCTTGAAGAAATTATTTCAAAATTTTCAAATAAATAAAAGAGTAACGTGGTGTCTATTTTTGAATTCGATAAATTTCGAAAATTCGTCATCACAATAAAACAAGTTACAGAATATTATACAAAATATATTTTGTTTTTCTTAATTTAGTGAAGATCAAATAACATATTTATGTCCTCTGATTGAAATGCACTTGTAACGTAGGCCATGAAATAAATCGATACAATAGCAATCGATACAGAAGCATTTTTATGTATAAAAGCGAAAAAATACATTTATATTAAATTTATCGATTTTATAATTTTATAATCTCCGATGCAGATATACAAATTGTCTGTTAGGTAATACGTTCCCTAACAGATTGTTCCAACAAATTTTTTTTATGAATTGTCAAAAGTTTTAAATATCTTTACTTATTGTTTATAATATTTTTGTAAATATGCAACTAGATTCTATGATCCATATTCAAAACACATTTCTAAAGATGTTAACGCCCTTTTTATTCTATCCTTATTTTATATCTAATAAACGATAAAGATAGAATAAAAAAACGCACTAACATTTTATAATCGCGTTCTGAATATGGATTTATTAAGTTTATAAATTGTAATGTAAACACATAATATAGACTGTATTATGTAAATAATACAATTGTGGTATGTTATAAAAATACACACACGTGCACGCGAGCACACAAATACATACACGTACACACAAAGAAAAATAATAATTATACTTAATCATTTCAATAAAATAGGATATCAATTATCTAAACAGAACCCGTTTAAGTAATGGGACTGTACAAATATGTCTATAAAGTAATTTAAAAAAGAACAAGTACATTGAGAAACAATGATGAAAAGAAGTATTCAATTGTTCATGTAAGGCACAGAAATTTGCATAAAAATATAAGCATAAAGCGCTTTAACTAAAAAAAATCTCAACACAATCCCACAGAATTTATTCTGTTTGTTACATTGTTCAAGACATTCATTCTTAGTGCTTATTTTTTATATAAGTTTCTGTGCAATGGGCTCACAAACTTTAAAATAGAAAACAAAGCGCAATTTTTGCAACATCGATCATAATCATATAAATCTGTATTGGAAGAAAATTTAGAAAGTATCAAGCATGTGTACTGTAGCACTAGCCCTATACATCAAAAGCTAATATATTGTGGTAATTTCCAATAAATTTATGTTACATTTTTATTGTTTTATGTACAAAGATATGATTAAACGATTTCAGTCCCGAAACTACGGCACAGAAACATTTTCTTTTATCCTTATATCTGTTAAATATCTTGGTAAGAAAATTTTAATAATACTTTGAGAAAATTTTGATGAATTTGACGTTTTATTAAGTTTCATATATGCAATGAATATGCAACAAAATTTTATATCTATATATAATTATATTTTACAGAAAGATTATTTTTGTTACGTGGTCAAAAGTGGTCCTTTTCATGGCTCTCTACTGGCCGGAAAGTCGCTGATTGTGGACAGTTTTCTCGTACACGTAACATTCCTTCACCAATTAACTGTGCGGAACAGTCGTGTAACAATCATTTCCGCACAACTATTCCTCCCAAATCCCGCACGATTAATGGAATAAAGAATAACAGGAGGAATGTAAGGTCTTTTTTAGATGATAGAGTAGCCAGAGAATGCGATTGATTCCACAGTAATATGGCGTTCTGTACTTTAATGAGACACGAGGCTATCTTTCTTCTTTAGTAGTTCACACTAATATGGCGCCTACAGCGTTCTCCACTTACGGCTGCTTAACAAGGATCCAAGAAAGTTAAGTTTAAGGATTAACAATCCTCTCGGAGGAAAGTACTGTGGTACCTCTGAGAATATATATTCTACGGCAATGACTAATTTTGCCTAGACTCCAGCAGCCAATCCCAAGTTTCTATATAATTTCAAATTAATTTTCGTCAGTATTCAATTATTTTTGTTTCTTAGAGAGAGTTTACTCGTTACGCTCGTCATTAGTTTTGTAGAGTCTCGAATAAAGTTCTTGTTTAAAAATCAACAACTGCATTTATATCCTTCGATTATCTCCACACCCGAAAAAAAGTTCCGGAACTTTTTGAATGCACTGTGCATAATGTAATTTCTAAATTTATTTATTTATTTACACAGAACAGTTAATCTTTGTATCGCAATAAAATTTTATTTAAATCATTTTGAATACTTAAGGTACTTATACAAAAATGTATGTTTTTCTTTATTTATACAATATTTGAAAGTAAGAACTTTTAATTTTTCCATTTTTTATTTAAAAAATTTGAATACATCCTTAAAAATATTATATCACATATTATTAAAAATATTATATCATATCTGTAGAGGAAAGGCACCGAATTTGGAACAGTCTCCTGTTTAGAACTCCCTTATTTATTGAAAACTAAACATCGCATTATACGTATAGAGATAAAAATATGATCTGTTTAGTTAATTAAAGAAATAAAAATCCATATTTCATATATTCATATCCTTTTCTATATAAAATCTACTAAAAATGAATTCGTCAAAAGCGAGAGTTATATTTGCACGATTCTGTCTCTTACGCAAGTTTAACGGAAAAACTTTGAGTCTGTAGGACTACATAATATATAATAAGATATATAAATCAAGAAAATGTAAAATTAATACTTCAATCGTATAGAAGCTCCAAATTATATAGGCGCCCATTTCGTCAGATGCTTTTTTTGACATGTCACGAAAACATTAATTATTAAAAAAATACGAAACAGATATTATAAAAATTACTGTACCATTTAATAGAAGATACTTTCCAATTTATATTCATGTTCTCAACATTGTTTTTCTAACTATTATTTACGAAATACTGTCCAAAAACAAAGTGGTGTTCCAAATTCGATGCCTTTCCCCTATTACTATGCATAAATTATATCCCACAAAATTGTAAATTTTTAGCAAATTACATTAAAATAATTTATATATCCTGTCATATTTTGTCAACTAATGAAACAAAAGTAGTTTCCAATATTTTTGTAATTTATATTGTTACACAGATAAATGATGTTATTTTTTATATTCTTTCGTGTCCAAAAGAATATTAATTTTGCGAAAAATGTAATATATAAATATTTTTCATGGTGGAAAAGTAAAAAATCTGTTATTTCAAAAATTAAGTTTAAATCCTGAAATATAAAAAGTTACTTTACCCTTTTCCGTATAAAGGAACATGAAATGTATGATTCATGTTATAATGTTACAGTAGTCTCATAATATAAAATGCTACAAGATCCGTCACAAATAATTTCTTGTTTTGTACACAATAAATAATTGTAAAGAATATTTTAAAAACCTCTAAAGTTCTTACCGCTCTGTGAGGTCGTACATTGTCGTAATAGATGAAATAATGAAGTGTCGATCTTAGATGCACAGAAGTCCATACTTCAAAAACTTTTGAAAGGCAATGCATAACATATCACTCTACTGTTACAATGCGTTGATCTTCTAATGGAACAGTCGCTATACGACTTGCCTACTCGTAAAGAAAAATGCGATCATAATCTTTTCTACATTCTGTCCCCATTACACTTTTGATGGTGACTCATTTTGAAAACATACTGTTGATTGTCGCTTTCTTTCTCGATCATAGTTATATATCCAAATTTCGTCACCTGTGACAATATTAAGAATGTCCTTACTTTGTCCTTTGGCCTGTTCTTTTCTGCTGTTATATAACGATCCGCAATCAATCGACCCGCTCCTTGCAAGTCTTTTTTCGCTAGGTTTTTTATAGCAACAATTTTCGTCCATTATTGCGATGTGAGGACGCCCAGAGCATGTCTTTAAGACTTTGCCTTCAAATTCGGTAAATCAATGGAAGCAGCGTAGCACGCGATGGAACCAAGTCCCCAAAACACTTAACCAACTGCTTATGACAGTTATGACATTGATCTTGATTTAGATCAAATTTAAAATCATGAAAAATCATGGAATGAAAATCGCGTTTCTCGAGCTCCATCATGGTTGACTGACGGACCCAAACTGACATTTTTCAACTTCCCATTCTTAAACCAGTAGATCTAAGTTTTCCATATTAATCTATTATTCAGTGAAGAGGATGCTCTTTCAAACGCAGTAAATTTAATTGTCATAGGACTTCTTGACTTTGAATATTTTTGCATGATTCTCGTGTATAAAATTACTAATTAAATAAAATTTTTGTTAAAATTAAATAAAATTAATGTTTTTCGCAATATTAATATTTTTTCATTAAATTAAAATCAACTTTTTATTTATGCACAATTAAAATTTCTCATATAAATCGGTAATACATAAATAATAACAGGAACTGTATATTCCATTTTATTACAAATTATCACAAAAATATTTATTTCAAGTTTATTTATTTCAAGCAATAAAGTTCTTAGAAATAGATCTTGTACGAAAAATCGATTAACTCGAGATTTCAATATTAACAGCCTTATTTACTATATTAGAATAATCACTGTAATTAAAAATACAAACTAAATGGCTTTTTTAAATCATCAAAAAATTGTTTACCATAATTTTCTTATTAGAAGAAAAGTTTTACCTGAGTGGCCTTACATTAGTGCAGCAAAAAATTGATCTTTGGTTTAATTGTAAGTCCCTTGCTATAGACTTTAACTTATATAGATTAATGCAAAGTGCAAAAATTCAAATGTCTATGATAAATCAAATATATGATAGATCATAATACTTATTGTACAAATCCTAATTTTCATATAAATATATAATACAATGAAAATACTCGAAAGTATTTTATTTAGCTACAGACTATTTATTTTGAATTTGTTCAAAATGAATCGTCCATAGCTAAATTAGCTGATGAATTCCTGTTATTGGGAGATTGCATTGCAATATATCGTCTTCGTAAAATTTCTTGCAAATCATTACACGGACTATTCTCACGTCTTACTCGTATAGGATGCCCACCTGGAGACCTGAAAACAAAAGATCAATGCCATTTATTTTATTTTCTAAAGCTTTATTCTATAAAGCTTTTGACATAACAGTTATTAGATGCTATATGATTCAGAATTGTGTAGTTATACTGCAACAACATTGCAATGTTTCAAGGATATTGTTAAAATATAGATATGCAATATGATTTTAATATTCCAGCAATTATTTAAACACACATTGTGAAAGTAAACTGCTAAAATTTTATGTATGAATATTTATGTACATATGTACATTTTCTAATTCAAGCAAAATACAAAAGTCTTGCATAAATTAATCAGGATTATTTTACGTGATATATGCATGCTATTTTTTAAAATATTTGGTATATTATGCAAAAAAGCGAGAAGTCGGCTATCATCCACGAGTACGGAGAGTGGATGCACGAGTATCCACGAAAGTGAAGAAAGTGATCCCAAAAACGCAAAAATTGTCTATCTCGTCATTCTTGAATTTGGACTTAAATTTGGTGTTAAATGATAGTTTATCATGAGACATTAAGGGGTAACATCACTTTGATCGGTCCAAAAAATCGATTTTTTTCCTTTGTTTTAAATTTTCTTTATACCCATAAAAATATTAATTTCAAATACCTTGCAACTGGTCTCAATTTTACATTTTCGATATCCCTCAACATATCACCCGTCGATTTCTGTCCATCCACTGGTATCTTCTTGCGATCTTCAATTTTGTGATCTTGTAAACTAGCTCTTCTTGCAATATGCGGTGTTGTAGGTGGCAGAAGTGGAAGTGGAAGTGGAAATGGCGGTGGAGGTGGAGGTGGCGGTGGCATTGGCTTTAGATCATCTGCTCCATTGGGCAGAGACGCAACAGATGCATCTATAAGATAAATGTAAAGCTATAAAACTTTCAGTTATTTCTTTTCGAGTGTGTGTGTATGTTTGTGTATGGTTGTGTAGTCTTACATACATTTGGACATTTTATTATTTTTCACGATTGTTGAAATTTGTTCCCTGAGCTCTTGTAATTCTTGCTCTAGTGCGAGTAATCGTACTTCAGATCCAAAACTAATTGGTTCTAATAGATCAGACCTGCTGCCAGAAAAGCTGATATCAAATTCAATTTTAGTGATATTGTAAAATAATTAAGTGCATGTCTATTATAACTTGACAGAATAAAATATTAACCTCATAGGATATCCATTCGTATCAACATAATTGCTAGTTTCCTCATTAATCATCGAATTTGTCATCAAATGTAATGGTGTCACACTGACATATATTTTTGGTGGAGGTTTTAATGGTAAAAAAGATCCGATTCTCCTTATGATACTTCTCCTCTTTCCATAATATTTAATATCGCCCATCTAAGAACAGAAAATTGTCATAATTTTAATCTTAATACCTCCAATACTTTTTCTGCAATTTAATCCCTCCAATCAGGGTATTTCACGTCCAGTGCATTTTTACCGATATTAATAGTTTCGAAAAAATTCACAAAAATGTTTATAATTTCTTTATACCTTCGACTAAAAATCAATACAAAAATAATTTAGAAATCATTTGTTTAAATATTTTTTCATAACAATTACTTGACAAACGCACATTACCACTTGTTTTTTTTTAAATTATAAGTCACAAACCAATGGATGGAATTTAAAGTTCGAGCAAGCAAATTAAAGCTAAATGTAGCGCAAGAATAAGAAAAAAAATGAGATAGTGGTTAATCAAATAGAAATATTTAATTTCACGGCATCAAGTTTAGTAATTTTTAGATCATCGTTACAGACGGTAAGGTTATCAGAATTTGTATACGATGAAGTCGAAAAGAAAATAAATATGTTCATCATAATTGAGAAATAATTAAATGTTAATAGATTAAAATTAAACGCTAGTAAGACAAATTTTATGGTTATGAAGAGTATAAGAAAAAAGTTAGGAGCGAACATTGTAATAAAGTGTAGAGATGGGACATTAATAGAGCAAATTGAAAAAATAAAGTATTTAGATATAATGATTGATAGTAAGATTGGAAGAACAATGTGAATATATGTTAAAGAAAATAAGCAAAACAAGTTTTTTAAATAGATTAGATAGTATAGTTTATCGACTTATAGTAGATGTATATAAATCGATCATTGTGCTTCATTTCAATTCGAATATTGCGACGTTATTAATTGGTGTGGAAAAGACACACTTAGCAAACTGTAAGTAGCGCAAAATCGGGCTATGTAGGTCATATTACAGTATAAGCTGTAGAGACCAAAGTGGAATGTATGTTGCAAGCGTTTTGTGAGTGTTTGTCGGGTTTTTGAGAGCTTATTGTATCAGATCTGCGTTTTATGTCAATAAAACAGAGGTTACTTTCGACTATATTTATAAAAATATAGTCGAAAGTAAATTAATCTGTCTATTATACAATTTATAGTAATTTATGTAAAGTACAGAATTTGGAACAATTTCCTAAATTGGAACTCCTTTATTTCATGGAAACTAAACATTGCTCCATACAAATATCAATAAAAATATGATCTGCTTGGTTAATTAAAGAAATAAAAACCTATATTTCATATCCTTTTCTATATCAAATCTACTAAAAATGAATTTGTCAAAAGCTACTTATATTTGCACAATTATGTCTCTTAGGCAAGCCTAATGGAAAAATATTGAGTCTGTAGTAACTACATAATTCAAGCAAGATGTATAAATCAATAAAATGTAATATTAATATTTCAATTGTATATGAATTCCAAATTAGGTGCCCATTTCGTCAGATCTCCTTTTTGACATGTGTCACGAAAATATTTAAAAAATATTACAACAGTATTATAAAAATTACTATATCATTTAATAGAAAATATTTTCTAATTCATGTTTTCAATATTGTTTTTCTAACTATTATTTAAGTAATATTGTTCAAAAACAAATGCTAGGTTTCAAAATTGCTGTCAGCGCTGCAAGCATGACGTCACAAAATCATGCTATCAATTGCTTTCCAATTAGTATATAATGTAAACATTACATAAATAAACTATGTAGATGTAATCTTGAAATTATGGCATAACACTAAAATAAATAACTCTGAAATGTATTTGGAGACATACTAAGATAGGCTACGTTCAGAAAACACAACAGTTGAGTAATTCACTAATATAATTGATCGATCCAAATTTAGAGATCTAACACTAAGAACCAATAATCACTGATTGCTCACTGATCACTTGTGTTTTCAGGGTATGGATCATGTAATTTTTCTCGTAGGGTGGAAACGTGAAAAGTGAAAAATTTCAAGTTACTGTCTCTTTCTATTCAACACTAATAGAAAGAGATAGTTACATGAAACTTTTCACTTTTCATGTTTCTGCCCTAAAGAAAAAGTTACATGATTGCTGCCCTGAACATAACCATAGACTGCTTATGAAATAGTGTTCTCCACAAAGATAAAGAAAGAAAGAATTAGCAAAGGGCAGGTTCTTTCTTTAACCTATATGTGTCAGAGAAAAAAAGTGTCCTTCATATTCCCTCTTCTCTTTTTTATGGAGGATATCTCTTAATATTTCGGTCCTCATAAGCAATCTATCTTAGGCCTGGTCTACAATAGCTGGAGTAAGCATGGAGTAAGAAGTAAGATCAGACGTAAAAGGGTTAATTCAGTGTAAGAAAGCTGGCGTAAGGGCATATGCGAAATAAATTTTTTTTATTTCATCTTACTTCTACTCCTGCTTTTCTTAACGCTCGGTCAATCACAGCGCAGAAGGAAATTACTCTATTCTTACTTCTTACTCCTTGCTTACTCCATGTATTGTAGACCAGGCCTTAATATGTCTATGATTTGGATTAACCTAAACTAGTCTAAAACTTTTTTTCATTTTTATTACTTTAGATTGCGCGCACAAAAATATAATTTAACGAAATCAATCAATCCATCCATTGTTCAATTTATAATCACTTTGTTGACAAAACAATTCCTGTAAACATTATGTAAGCAATGTGCAAACGATTCATATAGACATAACCTTGAAATTTAGAATTTAGAGCATTATGTGTATTCCACTAATATATTGCATTTTAATTACATCAGAAAGTTTTACATTGTATTTGCTTATGATTAGTAAAGTACGATAAACAAAGCGATTACTTACCACTTATGTTTATCATTTTATCACTGTACCATGCTCAGCGAAATAGATAAAGTCTCTTACCTTCGTAATCAATTACTGCTGTCTCAAGAGTTTCGAACTGTCAGTGGGGAAATAACAATGTGAAATCGTAATGCGACGCAAACGCCCAAAAATGCATCAGGATCACATCCAAAATTCGCATTAAAATAGTTTTGTTACATTGATCTGACGTTAGTACGACTAAGAGATTACTGTAGTGATGGTATACAGGTATACGAATCTGCTCGCTTGGAGAATTCCTCGATAAAGTATTTAATATTTACTAGTTATTTTACGCGTTTTTCACTGTACAAACTTTGTCTTCAGTTTTCGTCCATCCCCCATTCGTACACAACAACATATGGTATATATACGTTTCTTGAATATGTATTTCAAGCCGCGGAAAAAGGTTATAAAGAAGCTTTACTTAAATGAGAGTGGTTGCGCTACTCAGCGCTACTGGATGTACCCAATAACAGGAGGGACCGAGGGACTGTATCGGTAGTGGGAAAATTAAGGAAATTTAAGAAATTTCCTGTCAAGTACAGTATTATAACTTTGTTAATTTTACGAATCAGGCTCAATCTTTTTGCAGACATATTTTCCATACCAAATACTTCCAAGATATGCAAGAAGAAACAAATATTGATTTTTTTCGATCCGCTGGACTAGAATACTCGATCTTTGCATCAAGATCCACTTTGACTGTATTTTTTTTCTTCTCTTGATTGCAAAACTAAGCATATTATTAAAGTTTAATTTAAAGTTGAATAAAGCACAATATGCTTTTTGTTTTCTATTTTTTACTTTTTGTCTCTCTGTACTATTTTATCGGCAAATCGTGTTCCTTGTCATGCGCGTGTCTCGTCTCTTCTAAAATTGGGGATTCTTTGTCAATTTAGATTATGCCAAGAGACAAAAAAAATAAACAAAAAGTGAAAAGAAAAAACAAAAACATTGTAGATTACCTTATAAAAAAATTTTGTAATGGTTAAAAAAAGAAAAAGAATTTAAAAATAAACTTTGAACATTTTTCTGAATACTAATAAAATTTCATGGAAATCCATAATTTTCAATAATAAAAAAAGAAATTCTTTTAAAAAATTTTGTTTTCTTGATCTTTTTCACAATCATAAGTAAACATAAATGTTAATTTTTATTTTTTACATACATGTATTGTGTATACATATTGTATATAAATTGCTCTTATTTATCAGTTGATATCAATAATAAAATAAAGTTTCAGGAAAGGATTACATATTTTCATATAAAGTTATACTTATCCTTATCACAAATGAATATTATATTCTAACATTAATCATCTCATATATTTTTATCTTCGTTTATTTTAACATGTTTTCTCAAAAGACCACTTGCATGTGGTAGTGTTTAAGTGATACTTTTGTATACACTATCAAACACAACAAAGAGATATAATCATTTTAATGTACATTATATCTTAATTAAATATTTGGCATCCATCAGCAAGTTGACATCGAATAATGGAAACTTATTACTTACATGTATATATAGCATCTATATTTACAATCGATATACAACATAATATTAATTAACATAGATAATTAACTGAAACTATATACTTGCGTAATATCAAAATCAGTAGAACTGTAAACACTTACATGCATTACTTATGTGCATATTACATTAAATTATACATGACATTACCATTTTGTATGTTTTACAAAATATCGATGCTGTGTTCGTAAAATATATTTATGTATAAGTGATATACAAATTTACAAGTAAAAAAAATATATATAAAGCAGAAAGATATCAAAAGACCAAATTTATGTTCATTATCTATTTATAATAAAATTTACATTATATACATATATTATATATATATATATATATATATATATATATATATATATATAATAGAGCGCAATATTTTTTATATATTGTACACATTCCCTAGACATATATATTTAAGGCATATTTTAACTTAAAAAGTTGTACCTAACATCAAAGTTTTTAATTGTTTTATTATTTTCTTCATAACATCTTGTTTATTACCAAATTAAAAATATACATATCAACGTATAGATATTCCTTTATTTCAAATTTCGGATTTACGATTGACATGCTACTAGTAAAAAATCTACGAAGTTGATTAAGCACTCGTTAACCAGTGGTTTAAATTAAATAATAATTTTAAAGTTAAATATTAAAAATTAATTCCTTTTAAATGTTATGTATTATATAAAAAAGCTATTGTTTTTTAATAACTTGTTAAAATTAAACTGTATGTAAAGTAAATATTAATTTTATAATAATAAATATTTTATTAATTATTTTATGAAGAATTATAATTGAAAAAAATGTATTTTGTCATTTCCTAAATAGACGTTTAGAATCATTTTTGTAATAAAATTTGTATAAATGTTTTATTTACATGAAATATAAATGTTATTTGATCAAGTTGGTTTATGACAAAAGTCTTAGAATATAACTCTTAAGTAAAGGAATATCTATATTTTATTGAAAATTAAAAACAGTGCCTTAAAAATTATAACAAAGTTCTATTTAAATTCTTATAACTGTTTAATGAATAGTACGATATATGTAATTTGTAGTTCATATAAAGGTTTAATATTACACAGTTTCAGAATATTTTGCATAATATAAAAATCCATTTTTAATATTATATCGACAAAAATGATTAATATTAAAGTTTTTACAAAAAATTGAATAAATTATTTGGATCATTTTTTACATTAAATATTATTTTAAACTGCATATTATAGGATAAATATATATTATATTAATCATGGCACATCTTTGGAATAAAATAATGTAACTGTAAAAAAAAAGGTAATAATGTATCTAGTTCATTTTCATTCGGTATGTTCTCACATCACAGAATATTAGTGCTATTTTTTTAGATTTACAATCATATAATACAATTATACATACATACTATACATACATACATACATATGTGCGCGCGCGCGTGTATGTGAGTGTGTTTTACAGGTTGTAACAGATTCCTCAGAACTATTTCCATGAAAGAAAGAACTTTGCTGCTCATGTTTTAGTATATAAAAATTATACAATAATACATAAAATGTACACGAGTTATAGCGTCCTGCTCAAAATACATCCTCACAACCACTTTAACATATGTGTGTTATATAGATGTTCATAATACCTATATAATGCATAGTAATATTACCATCTTCTTTTAAGTAACAAATTAAAATAGAGTTTTCTTATAAGCACCAGTTTAGAATCCGTAGATTCTTTATAAAGTTACAATATAATAGTGGTATTTGACAATTTTACTTTTCTTAAGATATATTAGATATAATTTTTTTAAATACCTCTGTGTGTGTGTGTGTGTGTGTGTGTTCAATTAAAAAGTTCACTATACGCACATCTAGATCACAATGCAAAAATATCAATTGTAATGCCGTAGCCTGTCGAAAATTGTTTTTTTTTTTTAATAATAATTATAATTTGGTCTAAATCTCAAAACTATTGTTATAATTCATCGATATGTTTTTCTATTTGCAATTTTGGTTTAACTTTCTTAATCTTATCTTTACTTGTATGTTTTTTCTCCTCATATTTTACCTCATCACCTACTATAGTACTATAGAACGTATCTGTAATCTGTGATTTTTTTTTAAGTACTTTTTCCTTGTTACTAACCCACATGGGATTTTTCAACTCTTCCAACAAATCAATGGGTACAATTTTATTTCCAACTGAATCTTTCTGATTAGATGATTTTTCTCTTAAATCAGTCTCATAACTATATTGTATGTCACTGATGTCTTTTTGTAATTCTTGCAATAAAACGTTTTTCTTTATAGGTGTCCTCGAATTGGAGGTGTCGGTAGTCACAGATGTATCAGAAACATGAATCTTATTTGTATCACTCGATGCGGAATCTATAGAAGACTTCTCCTTCTGTTTGTCTTTAATTGCTTCGAGTTTTACATCTATTACCTTTGTTATTCGCAGAAAGTCTATCTTTTCTTGAAAGGTATTCTGAACTTGGTTCTTTCTATTTTCACCCTCACTCTGATTTTGAGAAGAATGCAGGATAATTTCACCAGATTTAACAACATTCTTATCCTTCTTACTTTTCATTGCAACATTTTTCGATTCGTCGCTATTTTCATATTTTTGGAAGATGTTTTGCTCAGAATATTTCACAGCTTTTTCTATTTCCGTTAATATGAAATATTCGAAATCCTCTAACTTTTCAGCACCCGATTCTTTAGTTTTCTTTAAGATTTTAACACTTTTACTTTCTAGTTCTAATTTATCTTCGTTACTGTCATTAATAAAATCTGCGATTGCTAAATTGTCTTTTTTAGTTTTCTTAAGTAAATTTTCTCCTTTATCTATATTTTTTAAATTCTTTTGCAAATCGACAATTAGTATGTCATAATACGAGCTATCTTCTATTCCTGATTTCTCAAGTTGCCTTTGCACTCCATCAATTAATATTTCTTGATATGTAGTATGAACCTTTGCATGAATACGATCCAAGTGGGCGACATGTTGATTAACAATCTCATCTTTTTCATCAAACAGGTCAATCAATAAGTGTCGCAGAAATGAATAATTTTCAACTAGCGTAATACCAGATTCTGAAATTTTTAGCAATTGTTCCATCTCAGGTCTCACAGATTTCATACTTTTTAATTTTGTAGCCACTGTTTTTAAATTCAGCACCATAGTGTCCATATTAGTGAGTAAATAATGTTTTAATATCTTCTGCTTATTCGATTCTAATAGCTGTCCCATCTTTTTAATAGATGGATTTGGTTTAACCACAAGCAGCTCGCTTAAAAACCATCGGACTTTGTGCGATAATGAAGTTTTGGTAAGCACACCACGTGCCTTATTGATCCAATTGTAATAGCTCTCCAAGATAAAACTTCTGATTCTTAGACCTTTGTTGTTTCGAATTTCGGGAAATATTTGATTAATAAATACTTCCTTTAACTGATACCACATAATTTCTATAGGTGTAGAGTCTGGTCTTATGACAACAATTGTAGCTTTAGATGCACCAGTAATTCTGACTTCACCGCCAAGTGAATCTTTCACAATTTCTGCATGAAAGTAATGAAAGTCAATAGAATCCTTCTGATTTTCTTGCGATTCAATAATAGGAATCATCATATCCAAATTGGAGGCAATAGTTGTCGCCTATAAATATATAGAATTTATTTTTTTATTTTTACACAAAATACAGAATAAAATATATTCTTGTGTGAAATTTTAGACAAAAAAATCAACAAACCTGCGAAGTCACATGTCGACTGAGAAATGATTTTAATGATCCTTTAAAACGTTCAAATAGTGATAAATCAGTAGGTGCTTTAAGCTGAATTTCTTCTTTTGAAGGATATAACCCTGTAATTACACACACACATGCATATATATACATATCTATATATATAATAATGAAAGATATTATACAATTAACTTTCAACATCTTTAAATTTTTTGCACTCAAAAAGTTTTAATCGGCATTTCTGTATGGGTTAACCCTATAAGATTTTCTAATAATAAAATCACTTTAAATCTTTCCATTCCTGCAAAGTGATTCAATTGAGACGCATTTTATGTTCAAATAAGACACTTAAAAAATTTTGCTTGTATCCGGTCGGATCACCATTTCATCAAAAATGTCTAAGTATTGTAGATTTTTCATAATTGAATCAGTCATTTTTTATTTTGGAATTTTGACTTCGGATTCGGATTCAGCGATCTTAAAAATTCCCTGAGTATCTGTTAAATTTCAAATAGAAACGAGTTACATTGAAAAAAAAGGATGTGCGCACTATAGCGTCATTACCACTCTGGGCACGAATTAATTCAGTGCAGTATTGCATTAATCCCAACAAAGGGGTTCAGTGTCGATGGTGTCATCGAAATCTTATCCAAGTTTCTCCCTTTTTTGATCTTGTTGGAGGTTAATTTTCTTGGTTTTTTTTATAGTGATTACTTTGGATTTTGCAACTCGAGAGTGACTCACATCATCAAACCGAGAAAATTGTCAATTGTCTGCTGCTCAAAATCAGTTTGTCTGTATTTTCACTATTTAATTGGGTAATTCATGTAATAAATAATTCATACATCCATTTGTGTTCTATCTGCGCCATTTACTCTTAGCCCTCTTTGTAACATTTTTTAACTCAATACCCTCTAAAGGTTGAATTATATTTCTAAAAAATTTTGTCTACTGAAACTTTTAATGAGCAACACAAAGTATAAAATTATAAAATAAGCAAAATTCACTGGAAGACAAGTTCCCATATACATATGGGGAATTTCCATATGCGAAACTTCTATGAAAGATACAGAAGCCTCAAGTTTAAAACACTCATAGATGTAAATTAGTCTACTTTCCTTTTTATTATAGGTAATAAATTAAAAATAAAAATTAAGTTTTACTAAAAAATTGAGTTTTAAAGTATAGAATAGAAAATGAAAATTGTAAACAAAGTATTTCTATTTTGTTCAGAATTTTCATTCTCTATTATTAATTTTTTAATTTTAATAATAAAGTGTTTTGAGATTTTCCTAGAAAATTTTAAAATTTAACCATTGTTTAAAAATTAAGTATCTTTATGACTTCAAAACTCAATTTTTTAGTAAAACATAATTTTTATTTTTAATTATTACCTACAATAAAAAAGAAAATCGTAGACTAATTTAAGCATCATTAAATTTTAATAAAAAAATGCACATTGAATAATTTATTTAAAAAATTAATAGAAGCTTATCGTTGAAAAACAAATGTCTGAATATTCTATATATGAGTTGCTTCAAAACTATTAAACATTTTTTCAAATATTCAATTCAAACTAGCACCCTAATCAATTAAAAAATGATCTTTTATTAACAGATATATTGAAAGAATTGCCATTTACTATATTTTTTAAATATTTGACATATAATTATAACTAATTTTCATATAAAATTAGTCAGACATTAAATAAAATACATAATTTTAAATAAAAAAGTTGTCAATAATAATAGTAATTAAAAACTTGTCACCAGTGGTAAATAAGAATAAGTAAAAATGGTTAGCTTATAATCGACCAAATTTTATTGAAAAACTACAACGTTTCAGTCCTCGCTTTGGGCTCTTATCAAGTAGAATAGAAAACTAAATGAGTTGTGCTTTTAGTTGCAACTACAGGATAAAAAAATATAAATACTGACTAAATGATTACATAAAAGTAGTTAGTTTTTTCTGTAGCTGCACCTACGAGCACAACTCATTTAGTTTTTAATTCTACTTGATAAGGGCTTGAAGCGAAACGTTGTAGTTTCTCGAAAAAAGATGTCATTAAAAAAAAGCATATTACTTAAAAAAAGAAAAATGCATAAGTCCTTATAATTACCAAGTGTGACAATAAGGTCCCCATTTGCTGCGTTAATGGCCTTCATCAGTTCAACTGCCTCTGTGAAAAAGAGAAACACAACAGGTATTGTGACATCGTCCACTTCCTTTCCATCACCCGACATTGCAAACATGGGTGAAGTTGCTGCGCTCGAACCCGCAACATTATCCAATACTATTCCAGCTAGAGCGCCAACTTGTTGAATTCTCCGAGCCTAAAATTAAATATAACAAATTTAAATAAGTAATAAAAAATATACCTATAAACCTCAGTATTAAGTATCTACGTGAGCAAGTTAAATAAACTTTATTAAATAAAATAGTCAATAAGAGCATTTATCAAACGATAAAACGCAAATTACAAGTATAAATGCAAACACGACTTCATGTTTTGTCCTCTTCAATAATTACAATTTCATTAAAAATGAATCTTTTATATATATGCACGCGCGCGCGCGCGCGCACGCGCGCGCACACACACACACACACACACACACACACACACACACCACACAGATGTTTTATACTTAAATTCCATTTTAATTCTGCTCCTTTTAATATATTCTCTCTCTCTCTCTCTCTCTCTCTCTCTCTCTCTCTCTCTCTCTCTTAAAAATAATAATTAAATTAAAAGCTCTAAAAAATAAATCAAATATGAATAAGAATGTCGATAAAAATCGGCAGCAGGTTTATATGGAATTTAGGTATATAAAACATACATACAAAAATCGGAATGAACAAATACTTTTAAGCGGTAATATAAACCTATTGCCGATTTTCATCGACATTCTTATTCATATTTGACTTATTTTTTAGAACTTTTGATTTAATTATTATTTTTAAAAATATAAAATAAAATATGACTGATTTGGAACAATGTTTTGCAATGATATATACCTTCTCTATAAACATGCAATTTCCACGATCCATAATCACTATTTTACCCGCCAGTCTGTCTGCGTTCAGCAAATCTGTGCAAGCTGCAGGAGGATATGTGAATATCACTTTTCCAGTAATCTTATCGAAATTTTGTAATTCAGGTCCAAACTGTGCCGGTCCAGCTAGCAACGTAACTTTTTCTGGTGGATCTGTATTAGGTTTTATAAATGTTACTGTTTGCGGCTTAGTTTCTGGTTGTATTTGCATTTTGGTAAGTTCGACCATTTCCTGCATGAACAATAGTCCTTCCTCTGAATCTTGTGGGGTTTTTGCCTATTTAAACATATATGTTATAATTTATTAGACACAGAAAAAATTAAGTAATTGATTCAATAAAATGTCTTGTTGCAGACTGCCAACAAAAGATATACTTAATATAATATTTGCTGTTAATGCAAGTGTAAAGGTCTCGATTGAATTATGATGTTGATATTGCAATAGTATATACACTCCGGAACAAAATTAAGGGAACACTTAATTTTTCCAGAAGCAAAGTGTAAAACTCAACTGCCATAACTTTGCGAATAATGGTCATAGAACAAAACCAAAGAATAAAATTTTTTCGGATATATGGGATATCTTTGATATCTCATAGATACACAAACACATACACACACAGGATGCGCGCACACATAAAAACACCTTCAAAGTTATTCAACATCTTTATGCAATACATCTAATTTCGGTCCTTTTCAAGGCCACATTGGATTTGCAAAATCCAATCGAGTAACCTTCCCGCGATGCACATCGGGTAACGCTGATGCCACCGATTATCATTTTTCTGTGCGCGAATCTCCGAGTCGCGAGACTGCAGTATTTTAAATCAAAGATATCCCATATATACGAAAGTTTTATTCTTTGGTTTTTTAATTATAGAAAAATTAGTTAATTTACAATAAAATTGCCTTATTAATATTTAAAATGCAATATCTCGATGCCAAAATCAAAAAATTAAAATGGGTTTTAAAGTATATCATAATGTGTTAATTTTAAAAGCCCAAATCGAGCCATCTGGATTCCACATTCCCCTGTCTATACATAAAATTTTTTGACATTGGAAAAAATTCAGTAAAGATCAGTATTTTTTTAGATTAAAAATTTATTGTTCAAGTTGAGTGTTCACCTTTCAATTTGCTTGTTTTGTTACTGTACGATGATTAATTACCGAGATATGAGCTTTCGAATTTGAAAATGACATTTTTCCGAAAAATGTCAACAACTTGATTAAAAAATCGTAGAGGGTCTCATAACAAAAAATTAAAGCTTAAGAATTTAGCTTTCGGGACCAATTAGTTTTATTTACGAAAAAAATTTGTCTTTGCTCATGCAATTAAACAAATATGAAGAAAAAATTTTAAAATTTCAAAATTTTTCTTAATCGAAATTTTTTGAAATTGAAAAAAATGAAAATTTTGACATAATCACCGAAAAGTAGATATTTTGCCCTTAAATTTGCTTTTTAGTATTTTTTTCTATGACCATTATTCGCAAAGTTATGGCAGTTTAAACTTTACACTTTGCTTCTGGAAAAATGAGGTGTTTCCTTAATTTTGTTTCGGAATGTATTATTGTATTGGGTATCTTTTGTTGGCAGCTCGCAACAAGATATTTTATTGAATCAATTACTTTCTTTTTTCTGTGTATATCAAAACAAATATACGTATATTTGTTTTTTACATGATTTTGTTTTTATATACACAAAAAAAAGAAACTAATTGAATACAATATGAAACACAATATTAATATAAATAAATTACATTAGAAAATGTATGCAAAAGTTGAACTCGTCCATCCGCTAGTGTTAGAGTTGTTATTCCCATGTCACTCAACATTTTCAGATGTTCCAAATTATACACCTACAGAAAAAATTGGATTGTTACATAACTTTAAAAAAAATTATAAGAGAGAATTAACATAGAGATAATATAACATTGCAATATATCTGAATAAAAAATAAAATTCTGAACATTTACATAAAAAAAAATTTTTTTATTGAATTATAGAACCTATAAATACACTGCTAAAAAAAATAGGAAAACTTTTCATGTACCAAAAAGGATCCTACACATTTTATAGGTGTAAAACTGACCCTGGTCAAATTGGATGAAATTTAAATACGTTTACTATACGTTAGGTAGTACTAATAAAAAATCTACGAGCATAGAGTCGAGAGAAAATCAAAAGTCTAAAAAATACGATAGCGTAAAGTTAGTAAAATTGGAACTTCAAAAAGGCCTGTTTTTGAATATATATATATTAACTATAAGTTAATGTATGCACATATGTTACGCCAACCTAGATCATACCCTAAAAGTTAACCAACATAATCATGAATCCCTTAATAGACTTAATATGTACAGTGTGAATGTGATTTGTAATTTTAATTTTTTTACATATTTTTATAACCTAAATGAAAAATTAATTTAAATTTACATTTGAAAAAACATTATATAATTTAGATTTAGACGAACTTTATATTTTTATTAGATAAGTTTTTGTTTTAATTTTCTTGGAATTAAAAAAAAATTATAACTTGTGATTATTAAATTCAATATTTATATAAAATTTGATTGTTTACTTTTAATACTCTAGTTGAACATTTCTGTTATTATCTGTCACTATCATATGAATATAATGTGAATATACCTGAAATTGTGACGCGGTTAATCTTCGTTTGATTGACCGTCTTGGGCAAACATCCTCGACCATATTTCTTAAAGGTTGTCTTACTGACGCCGGAAATAAGTGCAAACTATTTGGGCAAGTACGGTCAAATTCATCCACGTGCACGATATCACGTTCAAAATCCTGTTCGATTAAAAACATAAAATTTACAATATTTTCCATCTACTGAATCAATTACATTTTACAATACACTTACAGATGAAACATTTATCCTTATAGAAGCAAGTGTAAGCGGCAATAAATGACCTTCGGTAGTAAAAATAAATTCGTCCAAGTCTAAAACCAATTCGCCTGGTTCCGCGAATAATAAAAATAAGTATTTAAATGTTTCAGACAATACAAAGCTATCCATTGTGTCATCATGTTTGTTTGTTCTGACATCTGATACAGCTGCATAACCGCATGGCACTCTTGCATATGTCTGTAGACTTTTGAGTACCTTACGTCCAACTCCCAGATAATAATGATCGCCTGTCGCTCGATACAAGAAGTAAGTCGATTCCAGAAATTCTGGTCTGAGTGGATGATGCCCCCAATGCACCTATTTTTTAATATTATTTTGATTACGTAAATGCATAAAACAATGTAAAATATATTAAATAATTTTGTTACATATTAGGAGTTAGGTAGTAACTAGTTATAAAATTAGAAATAACGTTTAGAAGTCAATTTGTAAATTAATTATTTTCAAACAAATTAATTTTTAATTTTAACTAGTTGTTTTAAACGTATTTCTTTTTTTATTTGCATTAATTTTACACAGGTCGAAAAAGAAAATTTAAGAAGCGTTAGACTTAGACTATATAATTGTAAGACAGATAAGACAATACACATTCTAGTTTCGGCATTCAACACGCGTATGCATATACGATTGAAAAGTCGGTTAATTGCAGCGTTATTGTATCTAAGTTGTGACAATAAACTTTGTATAAAGATAAGTGGACGGAATATTTTAACCTTTGTCTTCAATTTTTCTTTTTAACTCCTAAGTTATTACGAATAGACTAAACGCGAGCTACATTACTAATTGTAAGTTAATTTTACAAACTATTAACTTTAACGTAAATAATTATAAAAAATACTAACTTATTCAATCTTGAACATATATTATAATAACAAATATTATCAATTGTAATATGTAAAATATACCTGAAAATCAGTAGTGAATGCTTCTGGTATAAAATTATGTCTCTGCATGACTTGGTAGAGCATTTCATGAGTTTCTACAGCAGGTTTGATGTCACCTTTGAGAACCTACAAAAAGTAACATTAAATAAAATTTTCTCTTCGTAAACTGTGCGTCGAAAGCGGTCCTTTTTCGTGCCCTCTTTATCGGTCGCAAAGTCGCCGATCGTACTTGTAACACAAATATGTTTTTTTTTTAACTAAAATTAATAATGTACCTGTAAACCTGGCCAAAAGGCCAACAGAGCATCCATGAAATTTTTGGAGTTAGTATTTGGCCTATGCATATGTACATCCAATAACATAGGTCCTTGACTAACATACTTCATTACAGCTTGATAATGCTTGTTAAAACGGCCCAAGTATTTCTCATCACCTATATATAATATAAAATATATAAATGGTTTATATACTCCCGGCCAAAAGTTTGAATACGTGATTTTCTTGCATTTTACAAAGGTAAATATCTCATTAAAAAAATATCAGAAAAATTTTCAACACACATTATAAAGAACAGAAATAGAACTTTAAGTCTTTATTTTGTTTCTATAATATATTTTGTTCCTAAATTACATAAAATAAATTAATATTTTTCTCAATGTATTTATTTCATTTTGAAGAACTGTAGCGTAATAAAACGGACAAGATGTAATATAAAAATGATTTTAAATAACCTTTCTAATCTTTAAAATGCTTTTTTCAACGTTTCGATTTTTTTATATATTTGAAAATTTATTTAATAATTCCACTAAATAGTAGCATGAAAGCATATATGTAAAATATAAATAATTACCAAGTAAAATATATGCCTTAAGACAATATTCATAATAAGAGTCTATGCCGGCACCGACTCCGGAATCTCTTCGTACCCAATCTCCAGAATTGACATTCAACACAGATCCCATTAAATCTGTACCACGATGTCTCATTCGCCACAAAACGTCCATGGCTTTCTGTGCTTTTTCCTTTAAAAAAAAAGGACTATCAACATCATTCATTTGCTATAACATATAACATAACTAAAAAATTATTAGTTTTTAAGTTTCTCCTGTTCACTTATCATTATTATCTTAAATTATAACGTCAGTTACGAGGAAATGCATACAAGGGGGACTTTGAGATTCCAAGCATTAGTCTACCCCTTGGTAAAGTCAGTGTGTTCCTAGGAATTGAAGGGCAAGTATCAAAATTCATTGCTCAGGTATTTTTCATCCAGTTCGTACGAAACTTCACAAAATTGCTGTATTACGTAAAATCAAATTTTGTATAAAAATAATTTTAACTGTTTTTTCGTAAAGTTTAATACAAAACATCATCATTTAGTGCTAAATAAGTGAACATAAAGTGTTATTTGTTACCTTAATATAGCGTGGTGTCTTTGCGGAAAACAATACTTCTGTTTTGTAATTAATAAAGAGTGATAATAATAAATTATTAAAATATTTTAAATTATTTATTTATATTAAAAAATGTGAGTATTTCACGTTACGTCTTATTTCGGTGACATTGAAAAATATAGAAAAATTTTCACATCGCCAAATAAATAGTTTTAAAACAGAATAAAAAATCTGATTATAAATTCTTAAAGTTCACTTTTCAGCTTTCCATTAATCATCAATTTTATTATTTTATTTTTTTTCTAATAAATATAGGCGTTTAAAAAAAGACATTTTTATAAAAATTTTGCATTCCCTTCTTAGTCTTTAAAAAGAAATCTCTTTTCTTTTAATATGTTCGACTTTTTAACCAAGACCATCATAATTCTGAGTCTTTTTCTTTTCGATTGAAAAAAAATACGTTGAAATTGATTGAATTTATTCAGAAATATGAGCTGACAAAGTTACGCTAACTCAAATTCGTACAAATCGCAATTTTTTTTTAGTTTGTACTCTGAAAATTAATTTGATAGTTGTCATAGTTGTGAACATAACTTATTTTGTTTTTGATTATACATAATTAATTTCTAGATATATAATTATTAATTAACAAAATAAAAAGGAAGTTTTCGGTATACAAGTCAGTTCTAAAAGTAATGTTTTATTGAAACATACTCCATTTTAATATATTTTATAAGAATTTTTATTGTATATTTTCTGAATTCTGACGTCGCAATCTAAGCTAATAATGATAAACAAGTCTTATTTGCAAAAAGAGACAATTCTGATAAAAATTTAATATATTGATTAATATATTAATATTTAACGTATATTAAGAGTAGAAAACTAATAATTTTATTCTTCTACAATATTAGTAGATGAAATTGTCATTGTTATTATTGTTATACAAAATTAGATTAAAAAATTTTAATGACTTAGAACATCAAATTAATTTGTTTTTTTTTTTTAGTTATGTTATAGCAAATGAGTGGTGTGTTGTATCCATAGAAATTTTACCTCGAAAATCGGTTCACCTGTTAAGCGAGATAAAGCGGCCATTTCTAATATCATACTACCAGCACAAGCAGTGCATGTTTCTCTTGATATTTCCATAGGAACTCCTTTCATACCATATTTTAAATTTATCTAGAAAGAAAATGTTAAAATATCCATCAGATATGTAATATACTCGCTTGAAAATGGATTTAAAATATTTCTTATTTCCTTAGTTAGCAGAAATGTAAAAAGATCTTTAAAGTGATTTCGTTTAAAAACAGTTTCATAATAATAAAAATAAAATGTTTTATATAATTTTTTGATTTTCAAGATTATTTTTTATCAATTTTTCAATTATTTTAATTGTTTTTCTTTTTTTCTCTCTTTTTCAAATAAAATATTACAAAAATAGTTGTTATTAGACTCCGAATGTTCGTGTAGAATTCCATATGGCACATGGAGAACTGCAGTGTGTGAGTGAGTGATGTTCACTGAAGTAAAATATTGGATATCAGTGTTCGAATAGATCGGATGCAATCAGTGGTCTGATCTCATCAAAAAATGTTGCTATCTCACTTTAGCAAGATTTTTCATTCACTCGCATGCTACAGTTCTCCATGTGACACGAGATCATGCACAAATATTCGGATTTTACTTATTATATACTTATATTTGTTTCACATTCATATTATATTTTATGACATTTGTATAATATATAAAATATAATGCCAATTAAATTATTTACATACATTATCGCCAATTTAATATTTATTTATAATTATATATAATTATTTATATTAATATTTAATATTTGTTGTAATCTATCTTCCCTCTTTAATATAGAATATAGAAAGAAGTAACTTAACACAGACACAAAAATATAGGTATATTCAATGGAAATATATGTAGTTACAATTATTTATTGTATAATTTCTAAGCGTTTTATTTTACATTACATGTTCTTCCACTGTACTCACAAGAGGAACACCAGAGTTTCCCCTCTAATTTTACTGAGTTTTATATATATTGTAGTCCTACCCTCCCTTTATTTCATGCTAAAGTAATACGATGAAATTCTTAAGCGTTCTCAAGAAAAACGTGTTTAAAATTTTGCATATTTCTTATATACCAGGTTGTAAGAACCAATTTGCAACTACGGCGAAGCCCAGTCAATAATGCGTTTGGCTACTACACTGCACTGTTGCTGGTTTAAATCTCTCTCTCTCCCTCCCTCCCTCCTTCCCTACCTCTCTTTCTCGCGCGCGCGCTTTTTTTATATTGTGCAATGTTATTATTTTTTCACAAAAAACAATATTTTATTAATAAAAATTAATAAAATTTATATTAAAAAATTGCTTCATATTTGTTTTATGTAATAAAAATTATAGAATTTTATTTAAATTCTATAATTTTTATTACATATTTTATTTTTACAAGTTGTGCTATGCAATTTATAATAAACATTTTACAATTTAAAATAAAATTTTATAATAAAAAAAATGTAAAAAAGTTTAGTAAAGAAGAAAATTGTTCGAAAAGTATAAGATCTATTTTATTAATGAACAAGCATACAACATATTAAACTCGTTTTTTGGAATGAGTTTTATCATCAGGAAAATCGCATGTTTTAGGATAATAATTATCACAAAAACACAAAACAAAAAGTATTTTTTTATAGTGAGTATTGCACAGTATTTAAAAAAAACAAGAAAGATTTGAACTGATAGCAACATGCAGTGTAGTAGCAGTGCCTTACTGACTGGGCTACATTGCACTAGTGAGCACTAGTTGCAAATTGGTTCTTACAACCTGTTATATAAGGAACATAGAGAAAAAAATGGGAAAAAGTAGTAGATTTTCACCCCTAACTGACAAGTAAAATCAATGTTTTCTTATAATTTTTTGGTCGTAGAATACACGGTGATATTCATTTCGAAAATGAGGGAAAACGCGTCAAAAACTAAGTTCAAGTACGATAATCGCTAAAATCCGCGCGTTATATCATTTTTTTTTTTTTTTTTCAGATAATTACGTGTTAATATCTTTTGTCTGAAAATGCAAGAAAAAAGGCCTAAAACAGAGACAAAAGTGTGATTATTGCAAAGAATCTAATTCGATTGATATTTTCTTATGGATAATAATGGTTGATTTTTGCCTTTTAATGGAACAAAACAAATAAAACAACATATATATATATATATCCCAGATTGCACAGAAAATTTATCATAAATATTCATAAATATTTTACAAATTTATTTTCAAAAAATATTTTTTTAAATTATATAATTATTTTTTATAAATCATTTAAAAATAATACGAAAATTATTATCAACAATATATAGAATAGATTTTTAAAATGTACTGAAAAATATTTCTGGTATATGAACTTGAAATTTTTTTTTATATTCTTTGATAATGATAGTATAAATATTTATTTTTAATATTTTCATAAATATTTATCATAATTTTTTTTATAACTGGCAAACTCGGACATAAAATATGTACAAAATATTTATCATAAATATTTTTCCTTCTTATAAATATTTTATAAATATTTTATATTTTGTGCTATCTGGGATATATGCATACATACTATATATATTTTTTTATGTACAATATATAATGTATAGTATATACATATATTTTACATCTAAAAATAAAAATGGCTGAGATGCTCTCTTTAATCACAAGTCAGTTTTGCTTTTGGTTTTTCAAATGTTAATGAAAATGTTCTATTTATTATTTATCTTAGATTTATTTTTCAATAAGTGTAATTAAAAAGTAAAAATTACACCTAGGCATGGAAAAAAGTCCTATATGGATGATATTTTCACTGTAAACTTGATAATTATTGCCGACTTTGAATAACAAAGCTTTGTTGATCTAAGACATCTTTTCAATGTTGGAAAAGTAACGTTGCGCAAGTAACTGTTGGAGGTGTAGGTAAACCTCATGTTCGTATTTCAAGAGTAATAATATCAACAAACAAGACTTCAAGGGCACATTTTATTAATACGAAATGATTTTCTTCAGGTAATTCTACAACGAAAAATTATAAAAAAGTACACGAATTTGTCTTACCTCATTTGAAGACAAGAATGAATTATCATTCATAAGAAAATATCAATAGAATTAGATTCTTCGCAATACATTCTTCGCAAACATACTTTTGTCTCTGTTTTAGGCCTTTTTTCTCGCATTGACATATATTAATAGATGTATATTAATATCCAAACAAAACAATTTGCAAACCATTATATATCAAACTTACTCTGCCATAAGGTATTCCAGTAGTTGTGTTAAATGCAGGTAAAAATCTATATCCTAAATCTTTAGCCAAGTCCAAAAGTTCTCCTCTGTACCATGGCATTATATCAGCCCTCTGTTGTAAATATTCAGCTAATATATGACCGCTAAGAAGACCTCTATAAAAAAAAATTAAGAAAATTAAACATTTTGTAATAAAAATGTTTATAAGTACATTTTTAAATAAGCACTAGAACAACACAGGCGCGCGCTACGCGAGCGCTATTTAGTTCTTTACTTTTTAAAAATAACAATTGCAATAATAATTATCCTTTCTAAAAAATTTAAATAATCTTTTTTTAAATAATCGATACTCGCATCTCTCGAAGTATTGTTGTCGCTTTTCCGCGATGCCGATTAAACGTGTGTGAAGTTAGCATCTCAAAAAATACTGCAGAATTACTTGCATCCAGCATAGTTCTACAGTTCTTGATAAGTTTCAACAATAGTTACGTTGAATTACGTATTTTAAATAAATTTTTATAAATGAGATGCTAACTTCCAAAATCACATAATAGCATCTCACCGTATTTCGAATATACGACCACAATATGTTTAAAAAATGTTTCAATTAATTATATCACCGAAACTCTTTAGAAACTTATTGTACGCGTCCGGAACTATATGAGAACTGCGTTAAAATAAATAGAACTGTCGATATTTGAACAGCATCTCACGTTCAGCCCTCAAAATTCAAAGTTTTCGGGCAAAATAATTGTTAAAAAAATGTTTTAATTAATTATATCACCGGAATTCTTTAGAAAATTATTGTACGCGTCCGGAACTATATGAAAACTGCGTTAAAATAAATAAATCTGTCGATATTCAATTAGCACTTCACGTCTAGCTTTCAAAATTCAAGTTTTCCGAGCAAAATAATTGTTTAAAAAATGTTTTAATTAATTATATCACCGGAACTTCTTAGAAACTTATTGTACGCGTCCGGGACTATATGAAAACTGCGTTTAAATAAATAGATCTGTCGATATTCGATTAGCATTTCACGTCTAGCATTCAAAATTCAAGTTTTCCGAGCAATATAATTGTTTAAAAAATGTTTTAATTAATTATAACACCGTAACTTTATAGAAAACTATTGTACGCGTCCGGAACTATATGAGAACTGCGTTAAAATAAATAGAACTGTCGATATTTGAACAGCATCTCACGTTCAGCCCTCAAAATTCAAAGTTTTCGGGCAAAATAATTGTTAAAAAAATGTTTTAATTAATTATATCACCGGAACTTTTTAGAAAATTATAGTACGCGTCCGGAATTATATGAAAACTGCGTTAAAATAAATAAATCTGTCGATATTCGATTAGCACTTCACGTCTAGCCTTCAAAATTCAAGTTTTCCGGGCAAAATAATTGTTTAAAAAATGTTTTAATTAATTATAACACCGTATCTTTGTAAAAAACTATTGTACGCGTCCAGTACTATATGAAAACTGCGTTAAAATAAATAGAACTGTCGATATTCGATTAGCATTTCACATCTAGCCCTCAAAATTCAAGTTTTCCGGGCAAAATAATTGTTTAAAAAATGTTTTAACTAATTATATCACCGGAACTCTTTAGAAAATTATTGTACGCGTCCAGAATTATATGAAAACTGCGTTAAAATATATGAATCTGTCGATATTCGATTAGCATTTCACATCTAGCCCTCAAAATTCAAGTTTTTCGGGCGAAATAATTGTTTAAAAAATGTTTTAATTAATTACATCACCTGAACTCTTTAAAAAATTATTGGACGCGTCCGGAACTATATGAAAACTGCGTTAAAATAAATAAATCTGTTGATATTCGATTAGCATTTCACGTCTAGCCCTCAAAATTCAAGTTTTTCGAGCAATATAATTGTTTAAAAATCGTTTTAATTAATTATATCATCGGAACTCTTTAGAAACTTATTGTACGCGTCCGGAACTATATGAGAACTGCGTTAAAATAAATAAAACTGTCGATATTCGATTAGCATTTCACGTCTAGCCCTTAAAATTCAAGTTTTCCAGGCAAAATAATTGTTTAAACAATGTTTTAATTAATTATATCACCGGAACTTTCTAGAAAATTATTGTACGCGTCCGGAACTATATGAGAACTGCATTAAAATAAATAGAACTGTCGATATTCAACCAGCATCTCACGTCTAGCCCTCAAAATTCAAGTTTTTTGGGCAAAA
This sequence comes from Monomorium pharaonis, assembly GCF_013373865.1. Classification (NCBI taxonomy): domain Eukaryota; kingdom Metazoa; phylum Arthropoda; class Insecta; order Hymenoptera; family Formicidae; genus Monomorium; species Monomorium pharaonis. The sequence goes on along the minus strand of NC_050469.1, from coordinate 2,867,514 downwards.
TAATTGTTTAAAAAATGTTTTAATTATTTATATTACCGAAACTCTTTAGCAAATTATTGTACGCGTCCGTATCTATATAGGAACTGCGTTAAAAGAAATAGAACTGTCAATATTCAACCAGTATCTCATGTCTAGACCTATAAATATAAGTTTTCCATCTAGATAGTTGTTGAAAAATACTTTAAAAATTTTTAAATTAATTAATTTTGTCTATCTGAGATGCCAGTTACACCAAATCCACGTGCGCAGACGTACACGCATATATACGTATGTTTGTAACAAAAAATTATTTTTTCATTAATTTAATCATCAGAACTATTGATAGGACGTCTTTAAACGATAGAACTCTATAGATTTAGTCTTCTCTGTGGTCGTATATTCGAAATACGGTAAGATGCTATTATGTGATTCTGGAAGTTAGCATCTCATTTATAAAAATTTAATTAAAATAGATAATTCAACGGAACTATTGTTGATACCTATCAAGAACTGTAGAACTATGCTGGATGCAAGTATTTCTGCAATATTTTTGAGATGCTAAACTTTGAGATGCTAACTTCACACACGTTTAATCGGCATCGCGGAAAAGCGACAACAATACTTCGAGAGATGCGAGTATCGATTTTAGAAAGGATATGTGAAAACTTTGATTTGATTGAAACGATTTCACTTACCCGAGCATTCTAATATTTGTCTCAAATAAAGAAACAATAACATCAGTATCAAAGCTTACATCTCTAGCAACAAGTTTGACTGCATTCTCGAATTCTTCCAAATCTCCCAATACCTAAAATACATAAAATATTAATATATATAAATAAAAGTAACATTGCATTACTATATTAAAGAGTTCTTATTACTACTTACCACTAATGTATCTAGTGTATCTACCAAAGTAAGAGAAAAACTGTAAATTACAAAGCACAAGTTAGATTGAGAATTACAATTATGACATTATGACAAAAAGTAATATCTATCAAGAATTTATCAAGAACAAAAGCACAAGTTTTTCAAGACATGTCATGAGCCTTAAGTCGTGAAAAATTGATCATAACCATTTTTCTCACATTTAAGAGTAATTGATTAATTTCTTCCCAGTAAGCAAAAAAAAATCATTGCTGCAACGTTACTATAATGATATTCACTAACATAGTAACATTTCCAAGTATGTAGTTTTTAACGTTGTATATAATATCATTATGAACAAACTTTGGCTCCAATTTGGAAATTTTGATAATGTTGAAATAACAATTGCCATGTCGTTATAAATAATATTGCATTTATATTTTTTACTTTTACTTAAAAAAGTAAAAAACTATCATAGCTCAAAAGGAGAGTCCAGTGCTACGCATTACTTGTATCGCTCGTACATAATCATTGCTGTTTGTTTTAAACAACCCCCCCCCCCCCACCCCTCGTGCGTCAAGCAATCCCAAGTGTTGAGCGGCTGCATCTCGCCGCGCGTTTGCATTTGGCAATAGGCCAGAATAATACAATAAACTTTAATAATCAATTATTTAATATTCATAAATAATTCGTTAACTAATGTAAAAATTGCAAAACGGTAAAGGACTTTTCTGTTCAGTTTAATAATGCTCTACCTGCTCTTAAACGTTGTATAAATTTTCTCCATAACACCCTAAGTTTTAAAAAATTGATCAATTATACTTAAATGTGAGGAAAATAGTTGGTTATAATCAATTTTTTAAGGGAATGCTGGACTGTCTCTCAAACTGTAAAAAAGTAAAGAAGAAAATTTGTTTGCAAAATATAAAATCTATTTTATTAATAAACAAGACATATAATATATCAAATTCCTTCTTTGGCATGAGATTCACCACCAGGAAAATCGCATATTTTGAGATAATTATAATAAAAATTTTAAAAAGTATTTTTTTATAGTGAGTATTGCATAGTAGTATTTAAAAAAAGCAAGAGATTTGAACCAGCAACATGCACTGTAGTAGTGCCTTACTAACTAGGTTACGCCACTAGTTGCAAATTAGTACGTTATAATTATAATTAATCGCTTTTGCATAAAAAAAAAGAAACAATTTACTGGTCAGAAAAAAAAAGAATTTAAATTTAAAAGTAAAATTCCCAAAATCTCCTTAAATATCAGTAAAAATCTATCATTTTCAAAGATAAACAAATTTCCTAAAATTCTAAGTTTCCTCAGTTTTTCTGAATATTAAACATTCTGTTTTAAAAGAATAAAATAAACAATTTCTTACTTTCCCAATGTAGAATCTATATCACCCCTATTCGGTTCGGAGCCTCTATATCGTCCTTTGCAGCTCAATGGCATTAGTTCATCCGCAGGATATGCATTATCCTTGAAAAAATTATAATAATTATTATTTTCAACTATTATGCTTACTTATATCAATTTACATTAGAATATTTCCTTATATTTGATATAAAAAGTACGAGAGAAATATCAATGTTTATAAAAATACTTCTTTTTCCTCTTATATACAAACTTCATACTCTATTCCTAACCAGCATTAAAAAATTACTTTACAAGAGTAATTTGTTATCAATAATCGTAACTAATAAAAAAAGTTATTCATTTCGATGCCATTATTCAATAATTAATCAATTATTACACAGCATACAAAAAAAATCATTGTCATATATTACTGAGCAGATCACTAGAACTAGATTATCTTTATGTATTTTGATGCACTGAAATCGAATCCAGCGTTAGATTGAGCTTATCATGTTTTATCGTAGCCTCAAAAAATATTCTTAAAATTGCATTTTTTAAGAAGTGCAAATGAATGGTTAATTAAAAACGTATGGAAATTATCTAAATCTTATGTACTTTGATGCGCAGAAATCGTTGACATTATGTTATTTTGACTCCCCTTAAGGAGTCAATTTTTAAAGTTTCACAATTTTTAATTTAATAATTATCACAATTATGAATGAAACATTGTTCGAACTATATAGTGTCGCCGGTACAGATCCGCGATTCATTAAATGTTCCAAGAAAGATACTTGTAACTCATTATTGTTATCACTTGAAAAGAACCATTAGAGATGATCAATTAAAGTTTCTATAACAATCCAAACAAAAAACTTACAAAGCAACAAATTTTTTTCGTTGGCAATTTTTTAGCAACAAGTGAGCAACAAATAAAAATATTAATTAGAATTGATTCTACTTGTTTTGTTCTGCTAACTTATAAGATGTGAATATGGATCAAAGTAAAATTAACTTTATTACAATTTCATGTAAATATTTTCTATCTGACATTGTTAACAAAAGGCCAGTAAATTTCTTTAACACAAGTTTTCCTTTAGATAAAAATATATCGCTGGTAAAAGTTTTCACATCCACTCAAATTTTCCACAATAAAATTATAATATTTAATAAATATTATAAAATTGCATTTGATGTAATAAACTTCCAATATAAAGTGTCAGAATAATTTCTTTTGCGACTGTAATTTAACTGTAAAAATTGCCTTTTTATTTTTGTATAAATATAGCTTTATCCATGTTATTTTTAAATGGAAATGAATTGTTATTGTGAAATAACTCAAGGAATCGATTGTTAAAAATAAATCTTTTGATATAATTTTAAAATAATAAATTCTGTATCTTTTGAAAATTGTTTGCAGCACAAGCAATCACTGCTAGATATAATGCTTGCATTATTGCAAACATTGCAAACATTTTGAACAATACATTCATGAAAAGACAAAAAGAATAAGTGAAAGAATGAAAACTTAATTGTTTCTCTTTTAAAGTTTTTCTCCTAAATAAAGGAAAAATGAGAAAGAAATTTCTTTAATAGAATTTCTTTTTCTTAGTTTGTCAATTTTCTATACGTACTTTGATACTTAAATTCAGAATATTCTATACGAGCTTCATACAAAGAATAAAAATAAATACATGAAATATCACTCACCATGTATGCATTATAAGCATGATAAAACATATCCCTTGCTTCTTCCCTACAAAATACAATAGTACAATCATATTATTATGCATTGAAAAAAGTAATCTGTAATAGAAAATCATACAGCAAGCAATACAAACTTTAAAGCTTCTCTTTCCTCTTTATTCATGTATTCCGATGAATCATCTTCGGATATAGCCCATAACACCTGTATGCTGCATCCTACAAACAACAGTCCCCAAATAAGAGCATCACAAGCCATTGTTTGCTAAAAAAAATAAATTCTCCCTTTTGTCAAGATTTTAAGCTCTTATTAGCATACATGGTCCATTAAGAATTTGTCTAACTAATTCATCTCATTTCAACAACTCCATTATCATGGAATATACAAATAAAAAGTGCAACCATGCAAATTCTCTCGAGTTTTTCCGTCTTTACTTCTTTGCTTATTTTTAGCCTTCTCTTATGCAAAGGACGTTATCGCTCTTCAAATTGATAATGCATATCATATCGCAAGAACTTGTTGCATTGATTAGCTGTGACAAGATTTGCAAATCTTATAGACGTATTCTTCAAGCCAAATGGAAGAAATAAATGGAATTTCCATCAATTGACGACTTAAGCAGTTTAAGATGGATAAATCCTTCAGCAAGCCTCTTGTTTGACAATTGATTAGACGTCAAGATTGATTACAATAAAACTGGCGAACAAAAAGAGCTTATAGAACGAACTGTTGTCATCAGGAGATATAAACAGCAGGCGATAGGAACAGCTGATTGTGTATTTTCATCAAGGCTGATTGTGCATTTTTATTTAGAGATGGTGACTACGGTCAATTCGCCGAAATGGATTATCGTTTTGTAACGCAACATAGATACAAGCTTCACCAATATATATTGCCTCATGTAACGAATTTGCTCGCGTCTTATTTGCTTCGACAATCTCAATGATTTCAACAGAGACACACTAATTTCGCATGCTTCGTCGTGTTAACTAGTGACAAGTAGCGGCGATCTTTTCACATCTGGCATGACTTTATCGCCACTCAATAACCTCGAAATAATCCTTACTAAACTCTTGAAACAGAGCTGATGGGCTGATCAACTTCCGTATAATTTGTATTATCCGTATCCGTGTTTGCAGCGCTATATATTTTATCAACGAGAACTTTGGGCGCATTCACATAGACCATAGACTATAAGAGGCAGACCTTAAGGCCGGATCTACAACAGGTGTAAGCCTTATGCCATAAGAAACTGACCAATTATAATTAAATGTGAGAAGAATAATCGAATATAATTGGTTAATTTCTTATGGCTTAAGGCTTACTACACTTATTGTAAATCCGGACTAATATAGTAGGAGTAAAAAATATGATGCTCGGTCTACAATGTCAGCAGGAGTAATGGAGTAAGGAGTAAGAGTAACAATTAACCAATTAAAAACCGGAAGTAAACGAAATGGGCAAATCTCATTTTTTATTTCTTACTCCTACTCCATTACTCTTGCTGACATTGTAGACCGAGCATGAAATGAGATTTGCCCATTTCGTTTACTCTCGGTTTTTAATTGGTCAATTGTTACTCTTACTCCTTACTCCATTACTCCTGCTGACATTGTACCCTTGAGCTACATTCCAAAACGTCCTTTCCGAGGAAAATTTTACTCGAAATATATAGTACACGTATCCTATATTACATCGAGTAAAATTTTCCTCGGAAAGGACGTTTTGGAATGTAGCCCTAGTCTACAATAAAGGATTTAAGCTTTAAGCCATAAGAAACTGACCAATCACAGTAGTTTTTTATAAGAATACTCAGTTGTGATTGGTCAATTTCTTATGGCTTAAAGCTTACATCTTCATTGTAGACAAGGCCGTAGACCTTGCATAAAGAAATAAAAATGTAAGAAGTGAACAACAGTAATTGGTGTATATTGTTAATTCTAAAAGTATACATCAATCAATGGAGACAATAACCTAGTTTACACCGAGCATTTAGTACGCGTATCAAATAGTAAATAACTAGTGAATGTGTTTAATCATTGGCTGATCAGCTTAAATTCACTACTTGATACGCGTACAAAGTGCTCGGTGTAAACTAGAGCAATGGCCGGTATTCATAGTCAGGTTCTATATTTGAGATAATCTTAAGTACTGTCTTAAGATGCCATCAACCAATCACAGAGCCGTATTAGCATTTCAAGACATTGCTTGACTCTTAAGATCTTGAGATAAGATTCGACTATGAAATCTTATTTCAAAATGTCCACCACAATCCAATAATGAAACTCTTTGAATAATTTTTAAACATTACCAGAAAATGCAGACTTTGGAATAGCCTTAGGATATATTTCACAATAATAGATATTAACATTAAATATGTTAAAAATTAATTTTGACAAAATTGAGTTCTTTTTAGGAATAAATTTTTAATGAATTAAAAAGTTTTAGAAAGATAAAAGATCTAGAAACGAAATAAAATAGATTTTGGATATTGTTTAAAAAGAATAATTATTTTGACAAATAGAAGTTTGAAAAAACGTGTAACGATCAGTTTTTCTTACACGGATTAGCTCGTTGATTATTAAGGGCAAGTTAATCGTCTTTGTCATGAAAAAACAAAGAGATTTATATAAAACAATGTTGATGTCTCAGTTCATCTGTTTAATGCAGAATGCTTGGAAAGGATGGGATACATTCATAACCAAGTGTGCTGTTTAAATAAAAAAAAAGTTTACTATATTCTAGGATTAAAAGTATTATCATTCAATAAGTTCTTATTTTGTATTGTAGAAAATGTATGTGTATTAACATTTCAACAATATATATTTATAAATTATTTTAAATGTGTATAAAGATTACATTATTATACATGTATATTATTTTACATTAGATTGCCGAATAAAAATGTACGAATATTTTGTTACAAAAGTTAGTTCTGGGGACAATTTAATTGTAAAATATCATATTTTTAATCCATATTCAATTCTGCAATTTGATTAATAGTACTATTAAAATATTTATTATGCCTTTATCACAAGGATATATTTATATCACAAGAATAAATAAACTGAAATATTCTATGCTATTAAATTTAATATGGCAAAAATATTTGACGTTTAATTGTGTTCATCATAATATATATATATATATTTATGCTTTAAAAAAATAAATATTAGTAATTTAAAATAATTTTCACATACAAACTTATTGCAACAAGGCAAAAACGAATAAATTTTATTACTTTCTATTTACATAAAAGTATCAAGTGTTAAATTTTTATAACTGTTTATAAATGCATGGAAAAATTTAATATAAAATGCATTAAAAAGCTTTATTATATTAAAGAATAATGCAAGAATAAGTTAGTATCAAAGACTTGGTAAATATAAAGAGGTAGGGATATTTTTCACAATAATTTTTATGTCTGAATGACGCTCGCTACAGTGTAAAGTGTTACAATGGTAATACGTAATCTTTGCCTTTGTAAATTATATTCAAAATGTTAAATGGTATTAATATGGAGGCAACATCAGATCACGATTTGTTCAAAGTATAAGTATAACAGACTTATTGAACATCTCTGCAAACATCAATTTGTCAAAGCTCTTTTAAAAGAGCCGATTTAGCGTTTTTAAGTTTATCTAATCTCCTTTGTAAATGGGAATTTGCTGTTTCCAATTCCTCTACACGACTTTGTGTTTCTCTTACCTAAAAATAAAAAGTAAATTAAAAAACATAAATTAATATTTCCTGAATTACTTTGATATACATATATGTATGTATATATATGCATATCAAAGTACACAAGGGTTTGAAGTTTTGCAAAATGAATATACAGACGTTAAGAAGATCCGTTGAAGAATTATCCACAAAACTCAAACAAGTTTATTTTTCAAAATGTAAGTTATGGTGTTATGCTCTTATCAGTAGCATCACATTGTAAACAATTTACAATTCCAGTAAGAATAAAAATGAAGTATATAAATAGGTAGTAAATAAATAATCCATAAAAACCAAAAAAATTCATAGATTTCTTAAATTCTTCCTTTAATAGATTCTCAAAATATTAATCAAAAACTAAAATTTATAATACCTGTATATGTCAGAGGAAAAATTACTAAGAAAGAAATATAAAAGAATTTTGTTAAAATTGTAATATTAAAATTAGAAAAATTTATTCACATAATAAATGATTTTGAAGATAAGTTTTGTTTTCTAAAAATTTAGCTTTTTGGATTTTTTAATAAAAAAACTCTTCAATTGTTTTATGATTTTATTTTGCCATCTTTTATGCCACGAGAAGTTTTTAATTTTATTTTGAATTATTTTCAATTATTTCATTTTGGCAGCAAGCAGTGAGTTTTAATATTTTTTAAAAATTAAAAAGATAAATCGTCTTATTAAAAATCTTATTTTCCTATATGAAGAAAACTAGGTTGTATCGATAATCAAATACAGTATTACTTTTTCTTAATACTAATTGATTCAAAATTTCATCTCGTTATGTGCGTGAATTCGGTCAATATTCATAGTATGTACAATCTTAGGACCAATTTTTTTTCAAAATTATCTTAAGTACGAGGGTCATGCCAAAAGTTTTCAGATATTCTTAAACAGATAAATTTATTTAAACAATACAATTTTTTCAAAGTATTCCTTCTGAGCATTAATATACTTGTAAATTCTAAAAAATCAGTTATTAAATATTTTATTCCACTCTTGTTTTGACACCACCGATATTTCCTAAATTATAAAGGCCTCTTCTGAGTTTCAAATCGACGTTTCCGAAGCTATCCCTACATCCAGGTTTCGTCACCTGTAACGATATTAAAAACATCCTTCGCCCTTCACTAAAATATACAGCATATAATATCAATCAACTCGCTTCTTTTTTTCTCAGAGGTAAGCAGATGTGGCATCTAACAACTGTATCGCTTTGTGAGATGCAGGTGATCTTTAATTAGTTACGGTCTGCGCTACGGTCGATTCAAACTTCAGGGTCGCCACTATTTTTCCATAGGTGATATATCAGTTTTGTTTCTTTAAGTTTTTCACAGCAGCAATATTTTCGTCTGTTACTCGGGCGAGAGAATGCCCCATAAACAAATTAAAATAGACTGCTGCTTATAATTAAGGATCGACCCTTAACAAGGATATCCTTCACAAAAAAAAGAGGAAACAAATTAGTAAGACACTTTTCTCTCTAACACATATTAATTTAGAGAGAAATTGCTCTACTAATTCCTAATTTAAAATTATAAAAATTATATCATGAAAATCGCGTCTCTCGAGCTCCATCACGGTCGACTGATGAACCCAAACTAACCGGTACTCTTAAACTTCCTCTTCCCAAACCAGTAGATCTAAGTTTTCTATATTAACCTATTATACAGTGGAAGAGATGCTCTTTCAAATGCACCCAGTTTCATTGTAAGATTCCTGATTTTAAATATCCAAAAACTTTCGACATAACTTTCATAGAATCTTAAGATACTAATATAGATCTTAGTTTACTTAGTTCATAACTTCTCAAGATTGTATTTAAGACGATCTTAAATATAAAAACAAATCACTGATATTGATCTTCGTTAGTGACATCACCTTAAACTTTGGTAGTTAATATACTTTTAAATAAAGTTATATACTAAAAGTTTTCTTTATATTAAGCAATCCTTTCAGCTTTCAAGTTAAGATTTAAAAATATAATATACTAGATGCGCGAGTGCCATCTGTATTATTGTCTTAAAAAAAGATGTTACAATCTGAAAATTGTAGATTATTTTAGATTTAAAAAAAAAAGGCAGTAACTGGAGTGCGTGAAAACAAAACGAGAGTGGAAGAGCGATGGACTTGGGATAATGTTTCTTTAAATGGATACATCAGAGATATAAATAAAACAATTATTAATCAATGTTCAAAATACCAAATTTGTATACTAGTATAAATAAAATTTCTCCAGTGACATTATAAAAATTAACTCAACAAAAATCATGCATATTAATACATAGAACTACTTTCAAGGAGTAATTCTATATATTTTAGAATTTTTAGATATTCACTTGTAATACTTTTCAAAAATACCCTCTGTAAATCTTTTTATCTGCAATAAAAAATCAATAATCATACTTCTCTTTGTAACTTTCTTTTTTCTACTTTTAGCTCATCTTCTGCTTTTTCAGATGCTTCCGCAGCTGATTTATAACGAATTACTTGACTTTCTAATCTAGCTACTGTCGCCTGCAGTGTAGACATATCTTGTTCTGCTTTTTGTAATTTAAATTTATAATCAGCTAATAATTTATTTGCTTCACGTTGAATGTCTTCATTATCTGATAAACAACCTGTAATACCCGTTAAATACATCAATATATATATATAATAATATTACAATCATTGAACTCAAATAATATAGGAATGTGCGCCGCCTGGTGAAAAATGTTTGCCGAGAAAGGGGGGGAGAGGGAGAGAGGAAGAGGGAGAGAGAGAGAGAGAGAAAGAGGGGGGAGAATGAGAATAAAGCTAGCTATCCTTGTTTTTGTACAGTTCGTATAGAAACGTTATTATTTTTAACAAGTTGAATCCAAGCAAGCAAACAAATATGTTTTGAGAAAAATTTTTGTAAATATTATACAAATGAATCTGAACATGCGCCTCGAAAAAGAAAAAGAATCCAATGAATCAACTTGGTAAACATTTTTCACAAGGCGGCGCACGTTCCTGTATCATTTGAGTTCAATGATTACATATGATAAAGATTTATATCATTAACATAATAATAATTATTGTAATTAATTTTATTATATTGTAATTAATTTTATTATATTATATTTAGTTTAGATGTTTAAAATATAAATATTATTATATGTAAATATTAACCTAATATTGAACCAGATGATTTTTCGGGTCTCATGCGATTCCTAGTTTCTTCTAATTCCAATCTTAAATGACGAATTTCATCTTGCAATTCCTTCTTTTCAGAAGCAAACTTTCTTAATCGAATATCTAAAAAATATACATTATAAAATTTTGTCATAATAAAAATGTTTAATTTTTTAATTAATTATATACCTAGTGAACCTTTACCAGCCGTTTCTAATAATTCTGCAGCTTCTGTACTGACTAGTACTCTTTTTTTATGACATAATCCATTTTCAATATTTTCATTGTCCTCATCCTCATTTTCCTTATTGTCAACAATGACTAAACCGTTTTCCTAAATTATAATGTATTTGAGACTTATATTATTAAGAAAAAATATTACAAGATTTTTTAAATAAATAATACACGGTATTATTGAAATTTGATTTAAAAATTCCCAGATTTTCAAATTTTCCCATTTTTCACGATAGTACCTTGTAACATTATTTTATTTATTATTTTAAGTAACACTAAATAATAATATACATACTTGTATAAGTGTATCTCTTTCTAGTAGCTGTTCTCTGCAAATATCAAAATCTTCTTTTAATCTTTGACTAACCCGTTTTAATTGTTCAACATCTCGATTCTTCTCTCTCAATTCTCTACGTAATTGCGCAGTAATTTCCTCTAATTCTTCGAATTTATCTTTTAATAAATCAACTTGATAAGCATAAGATGATTTTTCATTGTCTAGCTGAGCATTAGCTATCATTGCTTTTCTGAATTTTTCTTCAAATTCCTTTAATTCCAGCTAAATGTACATATATTTAAAAAATTATATATATTTGCATCAGATAAATAAATTAAATATAAAACAAAAAATTTGTACATATACCCTAATATCTCTGGTTAATCCTGCATCTTCCAACGAATCTTCTGAAGATCTACGACTCGATTGAAAATTATTGGAATTTGTAAGAAGTCGCGATGTACGTACTGGATCTGGAGTTACTCTCATAGTTCTGTTTACATCAGCTACAATCATACATACATACGTACATTAATACGCGCGCATGTATGTGTGTGTGCGTCTGTGTGTTTGTTAGTGTTACAAAATACGGAAAAAATACCAAAACCCTAAAATATCTTTAAGAAAACAAGTTTTAAGAAAAAGTTAAATACAAAAATTTGATCAAGACTAATCTAATTAATTAAATTTTCGAAGCATCCTTTAAATAAACTCAAATTATTTTTTTTTTTTAATAAAATTATTTTTTATTTTAGATTTATATTTTACGGAAATAAGGAAATTTTGTTCCTGTTAATGTTTTGTTAAATCCCCTCCAATAAGCTTAAAATATGTTCAAATTTTAAAATAATGTTCAAAGTTTTTTTCTAAAACATTAAATACGGAATTAATTTTTAGATATCAAAGAAATGATACATTTGCGAATAAATGTATATTTTATGATTTTTGACTGGTGATCTAATAGACTGATTAAATTTTGACTTCGAGATCTATGTTAGACTCAGTAAGATTCCAACCAATTCTTGCACAATAAAATTTTTATTTCCCATATCAACTCTGCGTCTTAAAATCAGTCTTTAGTTATCCAATATAATAGGTCTGACTTTAGAAACAGTTTTGGGACTGAAAAAGAACTAATTTTTCAAATTAAAATATTCATTCTTTATTGCGGTTTTTTTTTATTGAAAGGATTTTTTCCAAAATTTTTGGATTCAACACAAAGCTAAGACGACTAAGATTATCAGAGAACAATTCGGCAATTATTTTATAAAGCTAAGGAATGATACAGTCAATGAAGAAAAGACAGAAGCAATTAAAGGCAAGATTGTGGGATGGTTCAACCATTCACACAAGATAAGATCGGAGAATGATTCAGTCAACAAAAACAAAATCAGAGAACCTAATCAATGAAAGATATTTGTTATAGAATAGTTATTTAACTATTGAAGACAAAGCTACAGATTAATCAAGGCTCGAGATTAATAAATGTTTAAATTATTTGCATCTAATAACGATCTATCCGTAAAGATGAAATAAAATTACTGTTATAGTTAATAAAGCAAATGCCACTCTTCATCAAGAATCCACTGTCGTAGATTCTTTAAATTTCATGATTATATTCTGTTAACTATACTTTTAAATAACCTCACAAACAGTAATCAAGTAACGTAAGATGAGCTAAATAAGGGTAAAGTAAGGAGATCACTCAATTTTTTTCCTATCTGTAGTTCAGCAAAAACTATTCAAATAACTATGAATTACGTTTTTCTTTCATAATATGATGGTGGAGAGACTCCAGCCTGTTGATACCATGTATTCTTATTCGTAATCTCTAAAGTAGTAACTATAATTTCTCTAATAAGAGAACGGCCGGAAGTGTCCCTCACCAATTTTAATGAGCTTTGGATATGTTGTAGAGCATACAAAAATTAGACATTTTTTTATCGGCGTATCTCGACGTTTAGGAGTTGAAACTACCCCTTGAAAATAACAGATTATTTTGTTTTTGACAAATATCTTTGAAAATATAACGTTTACGAAAAAATTTTCTATACAAAAGTTTTATGGTATTTTATACTATTTATAATGGTATAGTTATATTTTCCCAAATTTTAAATTTGTTAATTTACCCCCATTCTCACCCCTTATTTTGTAAAATTAAAAAAATTTTGTAAGGAAAAATTAAAGAACATTAAAAGTCAAATCTATTCATGTATATATAAATTCCATCATTTAATTTTTTGAAAAACGTGATGATAATCTTGTGTTATAAGCTCTGCGTTAAAAGTAGTATTGCATTATTTCTTTAGTCGCGACATTTAACCGCTTTTTCTGCATATATTCTTATATTAGAACATTCTAGATTCTGAAATTATGTTAGGGCAATGTCTACTCATGAATCTAATAGCAATACTGATTGTGGCCTGACATTCGGAAAAAATACTTTCTTTAATCATGTTTTTACATAATTAAATGTTAATTTGCCCAATGTTAAAGCTGTAACAAAAATATTAGGCACGTTGAATAATGTTTCTTGTAGTTTCGGACCAAACGTTCCTGTAACTTATTTTAATATTATGAAAAGAGGTGATAATAATCTATCAGCCAAAATACTTGGTTGAACCGCATAGCTATGCGTGATATATCGTTGCTAATAGACTGTACTACAAATTTTACCTTTCTTATACCTTTTTGAGCTAAAGTATGATCAGAATCAAATTTTAACTAAAAATCACTCTGATCCAATCTATAAATATTTTTCACTCCATATCAATTAATATTATATTTTACATTTGTAATAAATGTATCGCATTTATATTCTAAATCAGGTTTTCACAGTAAAGATTTTTTTGCAACAAATTTTGTTATTTTTCTAGACAATATTATGTACTCTTTTGTATCTTTTTACCCATGTTGAAGCTTTGAATTTTGGCACAATTTTGATGATTTGTATATTTCTTTAAATTACCTGAGCATATATCATAAACCCTATCGGCATTCTCCTCTGCCTCTTTTTGTTGTCTCTCTAATTCACGCATTCGTATTTCTCTAGCTTCTGCTCTTGCTTGTCTCCTAGCAGCCAATCTTGCTTCTGCCTGAAAAAAAGTATAAATCTAATATGTATGTATGTATTTTATTAATTCGTGCTTTACGGCTTTGGATGACTTCCAGTTTTATATTGTTTTACTTTTTACATACGGATTTTAAATACGGATACACACACATGCGCGCGCGTGTGTGTGTGTGCGTATAAAAATAGATCGGCCTCTTTTTATAAAAGACAGCATTAAAAGATCTGAAAGACAGAAATATTATTCTGAAGATCTGCGTTTCTCTTTTGATTGCGTGGTAGGAACTGATAGGGATAAGTGAAAACAAAGCAAGTATGCGTGTTTTTTTCAGATGCAACTTGCCCTCATCTCGTACTCACCACATAGTCAAAAGAAAAACACAGATCTCAGAATACTCTTTTTGTCGTTTGCAACTTTCAATACTGTTTCTTATATAGTATGAGCCAATCTATTATATACATATATCCATAACTAAATTATATGTTATTTTGATAAGCTAAATGTTAATACTTTAAAACTACAAAAGAATGAGAGAATACTTTAATTTCAAATTTTGCTCTAAGCTACGTAAATTTCATTGAAAAGAATTATTAGACCTAATAGCTATTATTATGGGAGAATATCTCTCTCTATTGAGTAACATTTCTTATATACATATATTTTTACTACGTGTTTGTAAGCTATAATTATTTAACATCAATAACAAAAATAAAACTTGTATAATTCAATATTTGACAGTAATACAATTTTTATCCCACATTAAGTGTGATGTTATGATTTCTATATAAAAGTCGAAATAAAATGTAATGTTGAAATAAATGTCTAATATAATGTAATATACAAAATGTTCCATTTTAAACTACCACTCTTTTCATTTTCATAAAGTTCATCAAAAATTTGTTCAAACAAAAGCCGATTAAAAAATAGATTTCAAAGTTACATAAAAATCATTTTTTTAAAGAAAATTTAAAATATAATTTTTTACAATATAATTTCTCTATTTTCTATTAAAAAATTCTGCAATTTACAATATGCAATTACATATCTTCTTTGAAAAGCAATTTTTAATTAATTTTATTTTATACATAAAATATAACCAAGATACAGTTGCCGAAAAATAAATAGTTTACAGGGTTTTTTATATTTTAAACTAAAATATGTCAGAATAGTATATATCTTGTAAAACTTAATAATTTTTTGATAATTCTACTCTATGTAAGATATTTGAGTCGAAAAGACTCGTTTAGGTTTAGGTTTAGGTTAATAAATACTTTGAGTATCGCAAAGTTCTAATTAGTTAAGAACTTATAAATGGACGGAATAGAAATAAGAGCAGTTGGAGCAGTGTGGCGTAACAGTAAGAGAGTTAACTTGTGGAACCAGGGATCCCGATTCAAATCTACACCTAATGCTCCTCTAAATTTTTCTATTGGTTACAGCTAATACTTTTACATGCAAAATAATTAAAAAATTATGCTTAAAAATGTTACTAAAAATTATGCAAAAAAATTTATATAAATTTATCTTAAAAATTACAATAATTTTCATGTAACCTTAAAAGACTACTTTCTTCAAAAATTTAAGTTATTATTTCCTAGTTATTATCACTTTGAGACCATATAGCTTTTATTAAAACATATTTTTGACTTTATTCTACAAAAATAAAACAAAATTAATTAATAAGATATCCTATATAAAAATCTGTAAAAAAAACTATATCTTAGTAATTAAATAATTTATATGTATAAATAATAATATAATTTTCTAATACAATCTTACATTCATGCTTATCAATTTTTTAAATATATGTTACATATATTTTATCAACAAAATCATACCTCTTTAGCTATTTGATCAAGCGCTTGATCTTCTGCAGAATGCCTTGTAGAAGTTCGCCTTCGACCAGCTACAGCTGATTCCATTTTGAATTTCTTTTCTTATAATTTTTATTTCAAATGTAACGTATCAAATATAATTTTAACTAGGAAGATCCACGTCCGCCACCACATTAACAGGTACAAATGATTAGCTATGGACAAATTTATATAAAAATTTAGACTAGAATAATTATAATAGAAAATTAATGTACTCAATTTAATTACAGTTTATATATCTGATATCTTTATATATTGTAAAATTTTAATTATAATCGTTTATTTACAATTACATATTTTACACATTTTGACACATTGACAATTTTAATTGAGTTCTCTCTCTCTCTCTCTCTCTCTCTTTCTCTCTATACTTCATTTAAAATACCTAGTTTTTATCAAGTATTGTTACGTTATAAATATTTTAATCTGATTGCTATACATTTTCCAGTTATTTCTTTTAATACTCAATTTTATATAAAAATTATTACTTTATGACCAATGTACAGTTTAACGAAAATTTCTCTTAAAATTCTTCATAATTTTGCAGAATTTTTATACAAATTTAAAATTTTTTAAATTAAATTACTGTACAATTTTATACTTAAAAATTATGTGATATATATATATATATATATATATGTATATATATATGATAATATATACGTATATATTACAATGTGATAGGTATTTCGTAATAATTATCGTGAAATACTTAAAAGATAAAAGGAAAAAAATGTGAGATAAGTAAAAATGCAAGTCTTTCATGGTATATAAAGACCAATCTATAATGGCGTAAACGTAATTGTGTTTGTGAGGCATAGTATGTCCATTTCTATCAATGCAGATCAGCTTCGACTTTAGTTTAACTTTCTTTTTATCTTTTTCTAATTCTAAGAAAAAAACAAGATTAATCTATGTTGTAATAAAAATGGAAACGTAACTGCGTCTTATGATACTTTATTTATGACGTTTACGATATTGCAGATGGTATGGTTTTATGTGTGATACAAACGAAACATAGTAGCCGAACGTGCATACGTTATAATGTGTGTGTGTATATTATATACACACATATGAGTAGCTATGTTCATTACAATTCCACCATTCTGTTGCTCACTCATTGCGGGCGAACTACACTTACGATTAGGACACGTCGTTAATCGATGGAGAGACACACATTTCCTCGAATTAAGTCGCATATAAAGACAAGTAGAGTGCGTTCACTATAAATACAATCAGTGAAAAACGAAACGAGCTTGTCGCGTTGTGGTCGTGGAACTCGGTCGATGGGATCCGATGACTTTGGTGGTATCGTCGAGTCTACTTTAATCTACGATCGGCGGTTACGGGCATCAAGGGCTCTATCTCGTGATACGTATGATCGTCGAAATTCCCCCCTCCCCCCGCTGACCGGCAGACCGGCGACTCGCCCGTTCAAGCGTGAGAATCGACGAACACGATACACGATATCAGACTCGAGCCTAGCGGAAGATACATTTTTTTGATATTGCTCTCACACTTCACTCGCCACTTCATACTCTCGCAAGAACAGTGATGTACGCGAAACACGCAAGAATACACTGCGTTACATTACGTCGCGTTTTACGTTCATCACGCCATGCCCATGTCTACCTGAATAGAGTCATCTTTGAAAGGAGTAAAATACTATTTCGATATTATCGACTGCCCCGTCGATAATCAACAGTAATAAACGTGTTCTGTTAGATCCATATGTTTCATACAAAAATACATCGAATGAGCATAATTTCATTAATTGATTTTGATTTAGAGTAGCTAAACTGAACAAATACCGAATTTTCGAGTTGTGATATTGTTAAAAAAAAATTCCTGCTTTTTCTGTTAAGCATTATAGCCTTATAAGTATTCGTACGTGTTTACAAAGCATGTAAATAATAAAAAATCATAAATTTAATATTGTATTATTTAAATATTTTTTATATATTAACACTTTCTATTCATAGTCGATAACGTCACTGCTCTTCAATTATTTCCGCGCCCTCGACGCCCCTTTAACAAGGACGAAAAATTGCTCACAGCTGACGGTCTTTAATAGTCTCTCGTCGATGACGAAACATATGAATCTGGCAGAAAAAAGTTTTTGGGTCGGATTAGTCGGATATCCATTTGGGAAATCAGAAGAAAAAAAAAGTTAATACTAAAGGAAAAAAGATGACTTCCTCATTGATTTGCTTTAAACTTTGCAATATTGTGTATTTTTTTACACGTAAAGCACGAATATGTAAGTAAAAATCATCGCTCTGTTGGCTTTAGGAAACCTGCCATATCGACGAATTGCAGCAACAGTATATTGTGCAACAATATATTTGTTAGTGCTATTAGCCTCTATCCTTGTTCTTCTTTTTATGAGCAATGAAAATAGACTGATGCTAATAACGTCTCCCAAAACGCACCTATAGTCACTACACGCACCGCGCGCGCGCATATACACACACATATATATACCCTGATAACCATTTCTGAAGAGGGAAATGTTGGCAACAGATTCTATTTGCCGAAAGGCAGCAGATGTGAAATTTTGGCATTAAAAATACTGCGTGCATAATTCTAGCAAAAATTCATCAATGTCAACAGATTACTTAGTAAAATGATGGTGAATAGCAAGTAGATTTTCCAAGAGTTTTGATGAAAGATTGATGACAAACCAAAGTAGCTTTGTTTAGTGCAAATTGTTATCAAACTGTCTGCACAAATGTAACATAGAGATGGTTATCAAACTCAGATTGGTGGTCAATAGCTTGATATACAGGTATGTCAAACACATTGACACCAAAAATGTAACAGATCAATATATTCAGTAATTAACAATAAAAAGCACGCAAATGTACTAAACGTAAATCAAAATTTATAATCTATTCCACTTTTTCGTTTAATTTGCATATCCATATATATACATATAAATATTACATCTTTGAGAAAGAAAAAGCACGAGAGAGTACTCTCTGATTACTGGAGTATTCTTAGTATTGTTTGCAAAATAAATATAAATACCATTGGATACCACATACATACATTTAAAAAAAATTAATGCATTTATGATAGAATAAGATACTAATGTTAAATTTTTATTTTAAATAATAATTTAGAAATGTTATTTTTGAATTTTTGAGTTTCAATGAATAGTTTCACGAGATTCTCCTAATATGTTTTTCGTAATATAGAGTAGACACAAGATAAATTAAAAATATACCACTTTATGGAAATTTATTAATTTCTAATATATAATACATCCTACATACATACAATATATATCGTTTTAATTAATTCATAGAGTAAAAGATATTTTTCTTATATAAAATAAACTTGATCTGCTCGTTTACTTGGATAAATCAAGAATAAAGAAAATTGGAAAGCTGATAAAACGCAACCTATGAAATTTGGTATTTGTATAAATTGGTCACTAATCAGACATCCATATGCAAACCATTGGCAGGACACTATCATAGACGCCATTATAATTGGAAATGGTAAACTTTCTGTGCTTTTCATTCTTATCACATGTGCCTGTAACAATTTATAGTTATTTATTACTAATACATTTATTTTCTATTTATATATTTTGTTAAAAATCAGTATATTAAAAAGATTAATTTTTAAATCATAGTTCAATAAAATTTTAAACAAAATAAATAATGTTATTTTATATTTATACTTACAAGTGATATCAATGGTGATGCAAAGAATAATATAGTCAAACTGCAACTAAGAAATCCTACATATTTCACAGCTAAAATTCTATCCTTTTGATAAGTACTATAAAGATACACAAGCGAAACTAAACAGATCGCTACTGCAAACTGCTTAATAGTAGTTGATCTTTTTACATTGTATAAGATATAAATGAATACATAACATATTTGTAATATTGTTCCAAATATATTTACACATATAATGAATGAATCTCTAATAAGTATTCCATATCTTAACCACAAACTACAACTGTAATGATAAGAATATAATTAAATTATATATACTATCATTATTTAACATTATTTATATTAATATTGGCAAATATTGTTTGTTATAATAATTATGTTATGATACGTACGACATAAAACACGTTACAAAAGCCAATCCTGAACTGTCTCCAGTTGTACCATTTCTAATATATTTTCTGCATACCAATCTATAAAAATTCACTCATTTTGTTTGATATATTCAAATTTAATAGTTTAAATGGGTACTACTATATAGTAATAAAATATCTTACAAGATCTATTATTAAAAATACTATTTTTAAAAGTACTATTTAACAATTATTTAACAAAATGTGTAATAATTATGTCGATTCTTATGTCTTATGTCGATTAAATTAATTAAGACATTTTAAATTGTACTTTAGTCATTCAAATGATAATAATCAATAATTTGAGACAGTGGTTGGCGCATTTTACATATTTCGGCCGGATTTCTGAGTTAACGTGTACTGCCTCGCTTCTACCCGGTCATATGGTAATAGCGGCCTACAATTTCTTTATTTAGTGAAGATTCTATAAAATAAGTTGAAAAACAGGCGTGTATCAATGATGACCTAGCAGCGAGGAAATTATAATTTTAATACAATTTCTTGTCTGTCACGGATATCAAATTAAGTATAATCGACAATGGAAAGAATCTTCTAGACGATCGATTTTTATGAGATAAACAGAGATTTTGCTACATTCGTCTTATTCGCGGTAATAAAAATTCAGCGTCAATATGTAACACAAAGTCTAAAATATGATAAAAATTGTTAATCTCTTTGATGACACACAGATTTTTCCTATCCTTGTGAATAAGAAAAAAAAGAATTGAATTTTTCTCATCTCCATTTCTCATCTCAGATTATTTTATAGAATCTTTACGGAACAAAGAAATTGTAGAATCCATAAGACATAATAAAGATATAGAGAAGAGAAGGCAGTTATAGACTAGATATGATAATATTTCGTATACTTTATGTTGAATTTTGAAGCTAACCACTCAAATTCCTTCTTTACATATTAATTATTTAGACATTATAGCATGACCATTAGTTATTAATATTTACTGTGTTATCATAAAATCTGCATTTCAATATTGTAGGTAGCCAAAAATTTTATAAGTATATATTCTTTATATCATTTTGAGAAATCTGTCCGAAATAATGTATTAATTTTTTTTACCTTTAGAACTTGTAACTTAAAAAGCTTGAATATGGTTTTTAAATAATGCAATTGAATTTAATTAAATGTCTGATGTAATGTCTGCATGACACATAAAGTTATATCGTTTACGTTCAGGGTTATGGACCACTTGCAAATGTTGCGAATCTGAGTCCCATAATCGCTCTGAATGTAATTTGGTTATACTTTTATTTTACTTATTAACTAATATATTATTTGTTATAATACTTATACAATACTTCTATAATGCACAAAATCATAAAAACCCCAAATTTTTTTACATATATTTTTGATACTTTTCTGTGATATTATGTATAAAATACTAATAATACTTTTTTATTTATTGAGACATGGCTCAAATTTTCTATTCAGTTAGTGGTACAATTGATGTGGTATAATATTTTGTTGAAAGAAAGAGGACCAATAAGCCACAATTTCACCCCTCTCTGGATTTTATTATAAAATTATCAGAAACAATTTCTTAATGCATAAAACAATAAATTAAGCTGTTTTCAGCCTAAACGGATATGTTCGACGTAGTTGTTATCTTGTTTAAACATAGAAATTCGTATTTGTGGATATTTTGTACAATACTACACAACTCGTCTGAAAATCAGGTTGAAGGGGCTAAAATCATGGCTTATTAGTCCTCCTTTCACTTAAGTGTTCCTTTATAAGTATAGATTTATACTTAATAATTGTTTATTATTGACAAAACAAACTTTTATATGAATATGAATTTTTTTACAATGTCACTAATTTATAATTAATAATAATATAAAACTGTCTTCCTAATAGTTCAATTGTTAGGACATTTACCTTATTCATCAATTTTTCTTTCAAAACCTCAAAATAAACTTTTAAATTTAAAAAAATATAAAGTATTAAGATAAACGATATTTGCCATTTAATATACTACTATATTATCTAATCCATTATTATCCAATCCATTATAGTCCAATTATACAGAACACTTGTCAGTGAATTGATCTGTTATTATCACAAGATATATCAAAATAAAACTAGTTATAATGTCATGACAAATGAATTATAAATGATGGGAAAATGAATTATAAATGACAAAAATGAATTATAAATGATGAGAAAAATGTACCTTTAATAATTATTTTAGAATTGTTTTGACATCAATATTATTTTTTTATTCTATTTGGTTACGTTTTTAAATTTACTATATGTGATAGATCTTAATTACATTTCTTTGTAATAGTTTACATGGTATTTTATAGATTTCTTTCAACAATTGTATATAAGATATAAACGATTAAAATTTTCTGAAAACTACACAACAATCGGTGTTGTTTGGATTTAATTGTAAAAAATAATTTATTGATAAATAATAAATTAAATTAAATATATTTTTAAATATTTTAAATATAAAAAAACAAATTACGCTAATAATTTCAAAAAATAGAAATTTAAATTATCAAGATTATTCGTATCATACATCACTTACACGCCAGCTAAAAACTGTAAAACAGTACAAATTGACGCGGATAATGCAAGTGCATCCTTAATCTCCGTCGATGTCATAATTTAAATTATGCATTTCTTCTATATTAATTGTCATTTGACAATTTGTCTATTTTATCGCACACAACTCTATCATATGTTCAATACTGTTCAATATCTGTAGATGATTACTTCCTTTTTTCTTTCTTTTAGTAGTATAGTACACGTACACATACCCGTTACCCCTCTTAGGCTGTGTTCAAAAACCACACTTGGAAGCACCTGGGGGTCTATTACGGTTCTTAGGTGAGTTCACTTACTTTTCACATTTCCAGCACTGTCTCCACTGATTGGTGTATACTTTTAGAACTAACGATATACACCAATCACTGTAGCTCACTTTTCACATTTTCACAGTGAGTGATCTCACCTAAGAACTGTAATAGACCCCCTGATCTTCTTAGGGTCTAAACACAATGGCTGCGTTCAGCAGAAAAAGCAGCTTTGCAACTGTTGTAAAATTCTTCAACACGATTGGTTCTTGCTCTTAGTTTCTGTTAGATCTAAACGTATAAACGCAGCCAATGTCAGGCAACAGGCAATAGGAATAGAAATAATGAAAGAAAGAAAGGATCTTCTTCTCTTTTTTTCTCTTTCTTTATTTTCTGTTCCTATTGCCTGTTGCCTGGCATTGTGTTTAGGCCTTTAGGCTGCGGTTCATTTGACGCTACAAATGCTTTGAAGCGTTTAATTGACCAATCAAAACAAAGACCTAGTTTACACCAAGCATTTAGTACGCGTATCAAATAGTAAATAACTAATAAATGTGTTTAATCATCAGGTGGTTGATCAGCTTAAATTCACTACTTGATACGCGTACCAAGTGCTCGGTGTAAACTAGAGCAAAGATTTTTACGAATTGACCAATCAAAAAATGCTTCGAAACGTTTGTAGCGTCAAGTGGACCGTAGCTTTAGGCTGCATTCCTATATTTACTGTCAGTACTGAAAATCTACAGTATATATAACGTAAACTATAGATTTTTAGTACTGGCAGTGAATATCGGAACGCAGCCTTAAAAGGCCCCTGATGGATTTCCGACTGGCTGGTATTCATATCGAATCTTATGGTTTGTTCGCGTCGCCATGCTCCGACATGTTCCTACTCACTCCAACGCATTCTAATAGGTTGGCGTCATCGGAATCAACGTATTGGAGTGCGTTGGGGTAAATAGGAGCATGTTGGGGCATGTGACGCGAACAAAACCATTATTTAAAGATCGTCTCAAGCAATGTCCTAGGTCGGATCTACAATAGGTGTAGTAAGCCTTATGCCATAAGAAATTGACCAATTATAATTGAATATGAGAAGAATAATCGAACATAATTGGTTAATTTCTTATCGCATACGGCTTATTACACTATTGTAGATCCGGGCTTAAGATGCTAATACGACTCTGTGATAGGCTGATGGCATCTTAAGACAGTACTTAAGATGATCTTAAATATAAGATCCGACTATGAATACCCGGCCTAAACGCGCTTATTATAACTTAGGGTGCGTTTCCACCGAGCACATTACGCGTCATCCTTCGCGTCTAATCAAAACATTCATTATATTTTATCATAATAAAATGGGACGTTTTAATTGAACGCGAAGGATGATGCGACGCGTGACGCGCTTGGTGGGAACGCACTTTTAGGCCCGGTTCCACAACTCACGGTTAAATTAACTGGCCGATTATTCCATTGGAATTGACCAATCGTATTTGTTAATTTTGTTTAACGACAAATACGATTGGTCAATTCCAATGAAATAATCGGCCAGTTAATTTAACCGTGAGTTGTGGAACCAAACCTTAGACCCGGTTCCACAACTCACGGTTAAATTAACTGGCCGATTATTCTATTGGAATTGACCAATCGCATTTGTTAATTTCGCTTAATGATAAATACGATTAGTCAATTCCAATGAAATAATCGGTCGGTTAAGGTAACCGAAGATTATGAAACTGGTTCTTAGGCTTGATTTTACCAACGTAGATTAACTTTAATCTCGGTTTAACTTACTTGTTATCTCATTTTAGTTCCAAAAATTAGAAAAAGATAAAGATCAAGTAACCGAGATTAAAGTTAATTTACGTTGGTAGAAATGGGGCTTAGGCCGAATTGGAATTGACCAATCGTATTTGTTAATTTTGCTTAACGACAAATACGATTGGTCAATTCCAATGAAATAATCGGCCAGTTAATTTAACCGTGAGTTGTGGAACCGGGCCTTAGTGCAGTTCTGGGGCCCGATTCTTGAAGTCATTCGCAAGAGAAACGTATACGCAAATACTCGCTCTAACAGAAAATTGTAAGTTTATTGGTTAATAGCCATACGATAGCCAATAAATTTCTAACTTTTCTGTAAGAACAGAATTTGCGAATACGTTTCTCTTGCGAATAAATTCAAGAATCGAGCCCCAGGGCCCCGATTCTTGAATTCATTCGCAAGAGAAACGTATTCACAAATTCTGTTCTTACAGAAAAGTTGAAAATTTATTGGCTATCGTATGGCTTTCAATCAATAAACTTGCAAATTTTCTGTTAGAGTGGGTATTTGCGCATACGTTTTCTTGCGAATGAATTCAAGAATCGAGCCCCAGTGCAGCTATAAAGAACAAACCCTTTGTATCCAAAGTTGCTTCGGGCTTCCACCACATGAGGTCTCTAAGATCAATTCGGACTTCTCGCCGACCGCCGACCTTTGAGAAACATAAACAATGGTACGCATATTGAGGCATACCGTTGATCACGAAATGTCAGTATAATATTCTTTGTGTCTGTGTCTTTCGTTCAATTTTTCATATTTATCTGTGTAATACAAATAAAAATTGATTCTGAAAGTAACGCTAAGCGTAAATTTACGCAGTTTTATCAAAAGAAGTTTGGTAAGTGCAACAGAAAAAGATAATTTGCGCGTGATACATAGTTATTTATTTATACACATTGAAATCCATATTGATATATGGATTTTTCTATCTTGTATAGAAAACAGAAATCGAAAGAGATAGAGAGAGAAAGAAAAAAGATATTTGTTTATGAAGCTTGTACGTTTTAAACCAAGTAGTTTCGTCTTTTCTCGCACTTGAAAGCAATTGCTGAAAGCTTTGTATAATCCCAGTCAAAAGTTTAATCAGTGTCATTAAGCGTATTATGTTAAAACGCATAGTAATTTTGTATTTTAAGGGAAGGTAGTAAGTTGAAAACTTTTTGAAAAAATATTTTTATTTTTTGCATTTTTTAAAATTATTAAGTGTCTGAAATGTGTATGTACAAAATTTATTTAAATCCAAAATTTATAGAAATAAAATTACAGAACATTTAATGTGGAATTTTTATTGTAAGAATATTTGGTTAATACATGGTTAACATATTCTAATAATTTGTACTGTTGGCTAATGTTTTAAAATAACTTTCCTCTTTTTAAAATAAATTCTTGGCACAAGAGAATGATTATGGTTTGTTTGTTTTTTAATGGTTTTTTTAATGGTTTAAATCATTAGGGCTAAGTTTGAAAATGTTATCCAAATGATCCCTTGTATTATTTTATTCTTGTTATGTATTGAATATTGAACATGAATCAAGTGATACATGGGAGTATTTGGATAATGGTTCAGAATATAGCCTAAGTAAAAGGGAAGTAAATTTTATTTCAACTCCCTAATAATCTTTACGAATACTTTTTAACTGTCCAATTTCTATTCTAATTTCTCAGAAAGGGAAATGTAAGTTCTCAAATAGACTAAACTGCATTCAAAAAATTTCCTTGTAACAGTATCTTTATGATATTAAAAATTATATTAAAATATATAGCAATAAAGATCTGTGAGATATATTGAAATTATTGCAGACGTCAACAATTGTGATAGGTTTGTGTTTTATTCTTTTTTGCAGGTAAAAGAGGAAGATGAAAATAAAACGCAGCAAATCTCTTTCTCCCGAACCATCTAGCAGTTCAGATGGTTCAATAAAACGTGTAAAACTTGAAGAAGTTGCAAATCAGAATGGAACGTTGTCTTTAAATATCCTTGAGTTTTCAGATGATGTTTTGCTTAATATATTGAAATATTTACATCCACAGGATCTTATGGCAGTCAGTTTGTAAGTTGCATCTATATTATTTATATTATGGGGAGAATCTTGTTTAAGAAGCCAAAAATAGCATAATTTCAATGATTTTTTGCAGCTATAATAAAAGTTATCTTTTAAAAAATTTTGAGTATGTTTTACTTATATCTTAAAATATACAAAATAATTTTTTTTTAAATAAACAATTTTTACAGTTTGAATTTGGTCCTAAAACTGTAGGGGGATATTCTCTGATATATTTACTGTCAATTTAAGCAACTTAAAAAAAAACGATTTTTTTTTGACCTTCTAAACGAGTTTCCCCTCTTTAACTATGGTTTTTGAGATGTTTTCTCTACTATAACTTCTGTAATTGATTTCTTTGAATTTTGTATAGATGTTGTCAGAGATTTGCACAGTTAACGCAAGACAGAACTCTGTGGAGAAGAGTGGATTTTCGAACAAAGTCTATATTTTTAGATGACTTGAATCAGTACATGAAGTTCTTGCAACCAATAACAATGAGTTTGGCAATACGTGGCAATCTGATTTCTCGCGAACGTTCATCTCTTACACAAAAATTTTTTAATAATGTGAAAAATCTGTGTGATCAACTTAAAGAATTAATTATCGAAGAATATTACATCAATGGAGATAAGGTATATTACATGATTTATTAAGATATTTTATGATAAAAATAATTACAATATTATATTATATTTGTTTTTAAGGAGATTTTATAACTTAAAAGTAATTTATTTATAAGTATCTTTTAAAGGAGCTTTTGACTTCTTCAAAATAATAAATGAAAAAAATTTAAGCAATAAAAATAAAAATTTGTTATCTAAAAAATATTTTTTTATAACATTTATAAATATTAATGTAACAAATGAAAAAGGGACAATTTGAGAATCTTCTCGCACAAATAACACAAAAATGCAACTTTGTATCTTGTTGTATAACAGAGATCCAATAACATATATATATATATATATATATATATATATATATATATATAAAATTATATTGCTAATTAGGCTGGGAAAAGGGTGAAAACATTACGATGCTACTTAGTGTACTTTGTCAGTTTTGCGCACGTTCAAAACTCACACTTCGCGCACCCCTACTACCATGTGTCACGCTTGGACAAAACTGTCAAAGTACACTTTTCTTTACGTCTATCTTTCTTTGATTTTACCTACTTCTCTTATGAGGCAAGCACGACGCTAGTAATATAGTCTTATTACATATATGCCTATACCTCTTATCTTGTAGTAGGGAGATAAGAGGTGGGGGATGAGAAGAGGGGATGGGACGGTTTGTTCCTAGTAGCACTTTATTGGCCCAACACTGGTCAACTGTTGGCCAATCTTAATACAATATGGCCAAGATATGCTGTTCGGGAATATCTTAATTAAAAAATCGGTCAGTTAAAAAATTGGGAAGACAGTATACCAAGAAATTACTTTTACTTCTTTTATTTTTCCTGACTTTTGCAACGTAAATCTTCGCGCGATATAAATACCGGAGTTACTTTATATTTAATCTACTACAATGTGATTTTTACAGATTCATATAACAGATTTTCCATGCACCATTGAAAAGCTATCATTAGAAGGTTGCAAAATGAATTATTTACAGAGTAATAAATCTTATTTTTTTAAAATGGATCTTCACATGCCTAATCTGACAGTAAGTTGATATCTTAATATATATCTTTAATGTCAATATATTGTTTTTGTATTTAACTTCTCTTTATTCATATTTTTTTATATTTGTGTCTGCAATTCTACAGCTCATTTTTTGATTTGGTAAATTTACTCTATGTAAATTTCTTTCTTGTAATAAAAACCTATAAATATAAA
This sequence comes from Monomorium pharaonis, assembly GCF_013373865.1. Classification (NCBI taxonomy): domain Eukaryota; kingdom Metazoa; phylum Arthropoda; class Insecta; order Hymenoptera; family Formicidae; genus Monomorium; species Monomorium pharaonis. Next base: position 2,838,632 of record NC_050469.1, on the reverse strand, counting down.
TATAAATATAAATATAAATTACAATGCAATTAATATAATATTATAAAAATACGTTTATTTTTATGTGTACATTTGGTATCACTTTATTTTTTAATAAATAATTTTGAAATAAAAAGTCAATTAAAGAGGATCTTAGTACTTAATAATACTTAAATCTTAGTACTTAATAAACTTACTTAATAATGTGTTAAAATAACACAATATAAATAACAATGATTAAAAAAAACAGGAAAACCTAGAATTTTTTAAGAATTTCTTTTTTGTCTTAAGCCTTCGGCACACGATATGATTTTTCATGTTAGATCGCATACGAGCCATCTTATTACGAGTCCGTGTCTTGGGGCTCTATTCTGTACCGGCTACCGACAACTATCGGTGTCGTTGCGCTGATTTTTTGCCATATAAAATATCTGTGCAACGACACCGATAGTTGTCGGTAGATGGTACAGAATTGAGCCCCTGATTGGCTCGAATGATTATATTACCAATCGTAACCTAATCATAAGACGCCTTGTATGCGTGCTAGCATGAAAAATCGTATCGTGTGCCGAAGGCTTTACTCTTAAAAATCATAAACTTTTATGAGACTTTTATGAGATTTAGGGCCCCCGCACAGACTTCTGCATAACACGAAATGCATAATGCATAAGAAAATTAACCAGAGGTCTTTATTTCTATCCTGGGGAGGGAAATAGACGACTCTGATTGATTAATTCTCTTATGCGTCATGCACTATGTGTTATGCAAAAGTCTATGCAGGGGCCCTTACTCACAAAGGAACCTCGAGTGGTCGAAAATTTTGATTTTAATGAAACTTGGCATAAATGTAGAGGGGGTAAATATATGAATTTAGAAATTTTCAGTTAGCGTTCAAAACCGAAAGGATAAAACCATCCTTTAAAGGTAAAGACATTTTTGTCTTTTCTCGATATAGCTCGTAAGTTACTACGTATGGTAATAGCTATAGACTGTAAGAAGAAATTTCAAAAAATTATATCATAAATAGTGTAAATACTATGGTAATTTAATGAAAAATAGTAAAAATTTTCATAATTCCTTTTTTGATGCACGCTTACTATTTACCATAATAATTTTTACTATAAAATTTTCTCCGTGTACGAAACACTCGTTTGTATCGTTTTGGGCTGTTTACAAAATTGAACTTGTTAACAAAATTTTGAATAAATATTCTGAATTTCTATCTCAATTATTAAATATATTTATATAGACTACATATTATGGGTTGTCATACTTTACATACAAGACGTAATTATAAATTGAAATTAGAAATAATATCTTAAATGAAGATGAGTGTAACATCATTATTAAAATTTACAATCGAGTTAATTGTCAAGGTTGACAATCCGTTGATTTGCAGAATCTATAGAATTAAAAAAGTGTTTAATTTATATAAAAATATTAAATACCTAGATCCGCTTTGACTGACAAATGACACTTTTTATTTATTGTATTAATCACATGTTGATCTAATATTCAACATATTAATTATATTGTAATTATTTAATTATTGGAAGAAAAATTGATCTTCGAATTTAAAATGTTAACTTGAAAAACATGATAAATACACACACACACACACACCAGTGCATATACATATATTATTATTATACTTGTTATTACTTTTTTTATGATTATAACTGTAATAATTATTGCTGTAATATTAAATATTTAAAATTATTTTTAGTGTTTGATTTTAAGTAATTGTGAGTGGTTTACGCCGCATTCCTTATTAGTTATTAGCAAAATACCAAAACTCAAGGAACTTAGACTGAACTCATGTCATCGTCTGGGCGAATGTGTTGCGTATGCTAGTTTAGCAACTAGATTTGGATTTAAGACGTTAGAGGTAGGATAATGGTTTTTTTTTATTTATGTGTATTTTAATTTTAATATTACATTAATCATTGGTCTTACATTTAATCTTATTCAAAAAACATTCCAAAATATGTTTTTATATTTTATGTTAGATTTTAGATCTTCGAGATACTGCACTAGGAGATAGTGAAGTTGGTTGTTTTAGTAGTACTAAAACTTTAACGCATCTATATTTGGAGTGTCCTTCGACATGGAGACATGAAGAACCGCCAGAAATTGTACAACAACGACAACAACAGGCTCTTCGATTACCCATATTTGAAGACGATAATCTAGCACAGGTACCTAAAAAAGGCAAATTTATAAGCATTGATTACATTTGTTAGAACATATCAGATGATTTACTTTACAGATTTCGAACTTTAAAATTTCGAAACTTCGAACTTTTCAGAGGTTTATTCGGGAAACTCGATCGAAAGCCGAAGAGGTAGTTGTAATTTGAGAATAATTCCATATCTTTTGAACATGTACATATATTTATTAATTTGTTTTATTTCCAATATTTTTTGCATTCCTCGAATAAATTTGTCAGTTTTACAAATATTTTTTAAAGGTACGTTTAAACTTTGAAGATTCGAAGTAATTTCTTAATCTTTGGAATTGTCAAAATTAGCAGTCCTCAGAAAATGTTGGCGACATTACTTTTACTGATTGAATTGACCTGTGTTTGATGAGATGTTTGTAGAGATATAATATTGATGTACACTATTACATACGTTGATATTTACACACATGTGCACAATTTTTTAGACAATTTCTTCCTGTAGTAAAATTTCTAGGATTATCTCTAAAAGTACAGTATTGTTTTTTCGTGTAATTTCTATGGAAAAGTATACTTGTTTTATATGCAGTTATTGTTATATATAAAGTTTAAACTTTTGTATATAACAAATGTTGTATCGAATTAATCGCAAAAATTAATAATAAAACTGTAATTTTCTAATTTTTTTAAATGAAATTAACTTTATTCTGCATTATTATTTTTGATAATGGAAAAGATTTTATAATTTTGTATAATAAAAAGACTATCTGAAAAATATTAATTGATAAAATAGACTTATTACCAGCATCTTTTTATTATACACAAGGGGACTTTTAAACATGTTAATAATCGATTTTGATGAAAGTTATATATGTGTAGAGGGACTGCCTTTTGTGTACCAGAATAAAGGGATTTTTAGATCCACTGGCAATCCAACATGCGAACTCAGATTAAGCTCGCGTTCCAGATTGTCAGCGTACAAGTTGCGCATGGCTCCGATGAGCCGTATTTAACTGCTCGTCAAATGGTTGAAATTTCCAGTATATATGAGATCATCAAAAAAACTAAATTTTTCGGTCTTCATTTTTTCGCAAACTAAGGCCCGTCACTAAAAACCCCTTTACCTAGGTACACAGGAGAAGGTTCTTTTGTCAATTAAAAATAAAGTTTTTCAAAGAAAAATTGTTTCAATGTTGAAAATAAAAGTCAAAAGTTTTTGAAATTTTTGTTGATGGATTTTTAAGTATATTTTTAATTAATTTTTGAGTTGAAAGTAAATATTTGAATAAATTTTTTAAAACGATATTGGAATATATATAGTGTAACCAACTTAACCTTTAATATACACACATCAAAAAAATTACATAACATACACGGGGTGATTATCCCAGCCACTTAAAATGATTTTTGCATTTGTTAAAACATTGTATCTAAAGATCTAAAAAAATTTATGTATATATTTTTTGAACAGTCCAAACTATGCCTAATTGTTTTGGGAAGATAATTTTTACTTGAACATACTAAAAAAAAATCAGTAAAGCAAGTCATAAGTGAAGACTTTTTTAATTTATTTTTGTCACACATTCCGCGTGTATGTTGAAGGTTAATATTAAGTAAAAATTAACTAAAATTATTGCAAAAAATCTATTAAAATAAACAAAAATTTTCGAAAATTTTGATTTTGATTTTTGATATCAAAATAGCTGCAGGTGGCGATAGAGTTTTTTTATTAATATATTTTAGAGAAGTCTTTGAAAATATGGCTACTTCGCATCCATATAATAGTCTATGAGATATCATGAGATCACATATTGCTTTGGAATTGTGCTAGTATTTTATTGTTTTATTTAATTAAATAAAAGTATCTTATGATATTTTGCAAAAGAAAAAGTAATGAGCGAGAAAAATATCGGAATGTAAACCTTTATAGTTTAATTGGAAGAACAATTCGTCTGGGAAGTGGAAGATGGAAGGTTCAGAGTTCGATTCTTGATCTAATCTCTTTATCGTCATATTTTTTTACAAGAATACTATATGCGACGCCTGTAGTTCAGTGGCAGGGTTTTCGAAATACACCTATACAATATTTGGAACCTTTTAAGATTACTTTTCGAGACATTATTTCTGACTGGGTTTCTTTAACACAACATACATTTTAACATTATGAAAGTAAATTGTTTTTTCAGTTTTTAGTTGAGGATGGATTCTCTTTCGAAAATTATGGATTTCAACGATGTTTGATATCGGATAGAGCAATTTGTGCACTTGGAAGCGATAGTTGCGATAGAGAAGTAGTAAATAGTTTTCATGCTCCGGAAGGAATGATAATATTACGGGAAGATAAACGAATCTCCAATAATCCAAATCTTAAAACATTAGTTGTTAGGTAAGTCAATTGATTTACTTTACAGGAAAAATTCTTAAAAAGAATAAATAAAATACTTTAAATAATCTGTTAATTTTTTTTCAGAAATTATCCACGTGTAACAAACTCCAGTCTTATCCATTTAGCTTTAAACGCATCAAGATTAGAATATTTGGATGTTACTGGTACTTCTGTAACAAGAGATGGTGTTGAATCATTTAAATCTCAAAAGAGCAATGTTAAAGTAGTCTCGTCATTTAATGAGACATAGTTAAAATCACGTCTAGGTTAAGAATTAATTAATATTTATCTTTTGTTAACTTTTAAACTTTTTGTTTAGGAATTAATAGAAATATTTGCGACAAGTATTAATACTTTTATATCTGAATATGCTTCAAGATTAAGATTTATCTAATATTAAAAAAAAAAAACAAATGAAAATGTTGTTAATAAGAGCCTGCATTGAGTGTGTTTATGCAATGTTATATTTTAAGAGTGGTTTTATCGTAACATGAAACAATTGTACATAATTTTGACTAACGCATAGTATACATAAAATACGCAAACATTTCGACTCACAATTCGAGTCCTTTTCAGTGCTGTTTAAACGCAATAACAGTCAAGAATTACATTGTGTGTTCCGTTATATCATGGAAGATTTATCTTCTCAAAACGAAGGTGATAAAACATTAAACAATGAAGTTAACCGCTAGCATACGGTCTTCCAAAAACAAAAGCTTAAAATTCACAATGGAGGTGGGAGGCGACAAACTCGATTTTTTTGACCTTACACTTATTAACTCGACCAACAAGCTCATACAATTGGTACCACAAACCCATTTTTCAGGGAAATATTTAAATTTTTACTCACACCATCCAATTTGCCAAAAGAAAGAGTGTATGACTTAATAGATCGCGTTATGCATTTGTCGCATCCTACTTTTCACGAATCGAACTTAAAATTATTATTAACATTTTACTAGACAATGGATATCCTCTGGAGCTTATTTTTACATATATTAAAGAGAGGAACATCCATATACTTAATTCCAGAAAATTAGACGGGGTAACTACCAAAGAAGATAAATAAAAATGTAACTTTTTTATCATACCGTACGTTCCAATAGTTCAGACAAAATTCGACGTTGCCTTTACACGATACCTTTCTATCATGGGCTCCCTGAACGATATGCGGAGAAATCTTCCTCATCTTACTGTTATCGATACCAAAAGTCAGAGGGCCTACACACATTACTGATCCAATTAAAATCCAGCCGTTTCTTTTTGTAAGTTTTAATTTACTGTATTCTATTTTATTATTAGCAACAATTTATTTTGTATTTCTAGTAGTTTCATTTTGGTTAACTTTATTGTTTAGTATTTTATCACGTCTGTTTTGAGAAAAAGATAAACCTTTCATAATATGACGGAACACACAATGTAATTCTTGATTCCACTGTTATTGTTTAAACACTGAAGAGGACTCGAATTGTGAGTCGAAACGTTTGCGCATTTTATGTATTCCACACAGCACACATCTTTTAGAAAGCTTTCTGAAAGATATCAGAAAAATCTTCTGTCAGTATCTTTCAGAACCCTTTCTGAAAGATGTTGTGTTGTACGAGATACTATGCGTTAATCGAAATTATGTACAATTGTTTCATGTTATAACGATAAAACCTTAATCTTAAAATGTAACATTGCACAAACACACCCAGTGCAGACTCTTATTGGCGATTTTCATTTGTTTTTTTTTAATTGTAGAGCCTTAAAAGCATTCTTGTTAATTCTAATGTTTAAATTTTTTACAACAAATAATTTTGATTAAATATAGTTTATTTGAAAAAACAAATTAAGCAGATAACATTTTTTACAAGCCTATATATAATTATTATGAAGTATTATAGAAATATTCTCTATATAAATATATGTTTTGTGAATATCTTATCTCAATATTTTACTAATTATGATGTAACGGTTATTATAACTATTATTACTATATTATTATATTTACTTTTTATTTATTTTTAGTATATATTATGTTATAGGAAATAAAATAAAAGGGAATAATATATATACAGTATGTATTCAGTATATATTTTATTCCCTTTTTTCTTCCACACAATTTTTGTACCATCCATACTATATTTTGAATCATAATATTGTTGTATTATATTTTTCTTATTTTTGAATTACTTTCAATAATAAATGAAAGAGAGAGCGAGAGAGAGAGAGAGAGAGAGAGAATATTATATAAATATGATTGTATTATATCAAAATATTTAAGACTCTTAGCTGCTCAGCAGAGAATTTCGCGTTGTCAAGTGGCAATATTCTTGCGTGCAATTTTGTTATTATTCGCTAATCCTATGATGTGCGACGTATTTATAAGACTTCTAAAATTTATCGAAAATTAAATTAATTAAATTAAATTAAATTAGTGAACAAAACAGTACATGAAAGGTACATTTTCCGTTCCTTCGACAGCTGTCAGATTGTATATTGTTACAAAATTAGGATTTATGACAATTGTTTATTAACTATCAAGAGAGAAATATTGTTTTCGTATATCTTATGAATGTATTAAAGCGACTTGAAGTATTGCTTTATTGAATTATCTTTTTATTTAGAAATGGCACGCAAAAATTCGCGCATATTTTTCTCCTCTAACATGAATTCAGGAGCCTTAATATCTTGATTTATGTACAATTTATATTATATAAGCATATATAAAACTATATTAATTATATATCTATGTAATGAACATTGTGGGTATCTTATGCTTGCATACTTATATATTGTACTATTTTAGTTAAGTCTTTAAAATTATTGTATGAATAAAGAATAATTGTATGTATATTAAATATATACAATTTTTTTGGAGTAAAATACCAAAATATAAGGAAACAAACTTGCATGTTTAACTTGTATTTAAAATGATAGATTTTAAGGTCTCAACATTTTAATATTCTAACACTGCTGTACGAATATTGACTCTGCATACTTATAAAATATAATCTTGAAAAAACTGTTTAAATTATATTTTTACAAGTACAACTTTATTGCCAATATAAAATATAAAATGGCTTTGATATGATTAAAACTGAGAACTCGTATTAATCCTCATACTGTAAACGGTTTTTTTACTGTAAAGGTGGCACAACCATTTTAGCATAATAAAAAAAAACAAATGTTTATAGATTTTTTGTGGTTAATTAGTTGCTTTATTGCATATTGCTTGTTCCTATCATCTACACGTTTGAAATTTCGAATTTTATGAGTACGAAATTTAAATCTTTTATATCAAGCAAATATGACAATTTTTTTACCATTTTTTAATTTTCTCCAAGAATGGCGGGTTGCCCTGGTGAGCTAATTTGGCTACAGACAGAATTTAAATTTATATTAGACTTGTTTTAAATGAGTTTTGGATGCGTCAGAACATACCCACTAGTCTTATTTTTGTATCTTATGCAAGTTCTACAATGTCAGCAGGAGTAATGCAGTAAGAGTAAGAAGTAAGAAATATTGCAGGGTCTACAATGACAGTAGTAGTAAGGTTGTAAGCCGCAAACCATAAGAATTGACCAATTATATTCGATTATTCTTCTCGTACTCAACTATAATTGGTCAGTTTTTACTGACAACCTTACTACTACTGCCATTGTAGACCTTGCATGAAATGAGATTTGCCCATTTCGTTTACTCTTGGTTTTTAATTGGTCAATTGTTACTCTTACTCCTTACTCCATTACTTCTGCTGACATTGTAGACCTTGCATTAGTCAAATATCTCTACGGCTTAAATATTGTTTACACTGTCGAACAATACTGTTTAATTAGTCTGAAACTTGTCTAATTTATTCCAGGACAGCAAATTTAATACAAAATTGAACAAATTCTGCCTTTTTGCATTGTTTTTCTTTGTACAATTACTTAAACTTACAAATCTAGTATCGCTTATTTTCTGCAATAACATTGAAGTGCAGTCATCTAAGTATAGTTACATCTATTATAGCATTGTTTAACTCGTGCAAATGGAAGATTGATCACCTATCCTTTTGTCAGCCACCGACAATATCAGAAAGATAAACAACATATATAGTTCAACTATATTTATTATAAATATAAATTTATAAGTTCTTGTAAACTGATTTTCATGTACGTGAAATAGCATGTGGAATAACTTATAAAAAGATCTGTTTTTGCTCCGTTCAGAAAAAAGTAAAAAATTGATATTTCTTAGTTTTTGAGGTAAAAGAGATGAAAAAGCTAATTAAAATTATGTTATATGACAAGAACACTTAAAAATTGAGTTTATATCAAAAGAGAATGCGTAGCGTTACAGTTCCGTTAATAAAGTATGCACAAAAATTATTTTTTAATTAGATAATTGCGATCTGGCGATGTAAACTAAATTTGGACAGAATGTAGACGTTTGTTTTTTTAATAAATCTTAAATATCGTTAAAAAAATCGTTACCTTGAAATTTTAAGTAGTAGAGTTTAACTTTTAAAAAATTTTAAATAAAGTAGACATTAATTTTCTGGATGTCTTGAACTAAATCTAGATGGATTTCATCCAAATATTGAATAATTTAGACTAGACCATAATTTCGACGCATTACTTTTGCGATAACTTCTGACAAAATATAGAAAGAGTATTAGACATTTTATACTTTAATTTTATATTTTAATAATTCTGGACTATATCTGGACCATATATGTAATACTGTCTTATTACATATGATTTGGACTGTTTTTTGTAACGTTTTTCCGGCATGCGCAATGCGGTTTATGACTTGATGGTTTATGGTTCTCGCTCTCTTTGATTGTTAGAGTATTATCAAGCTGTAAAATTCTTGATACGTTTTAGCAGAGAGAAACCTGAGAGCGGTCATCCCATAGACTTCAAAAATAAATTGTTAACTCATACATGGCTCTGAAAAGTATGTATATACGAGGATAAGAATGCTTGTCTATATGAAATTAGCTGCTATATGAAATTCCGATTTCAATATAGAATACGTTATATGCACTATAGATATAGAAATCTCGGGACATAGCTAATTTCGCATGGTCAAGCATTTTTGTCTGCGTTTTTCGTATTTTTTAACATACATATATTGTAATATTATCGTAATATTGTATTACAACTTTTCAACGAAATATTTCAGCAATGCTTCTATAATCTTTCTGTTATCTTGGTTCCATATAAATCTAGTTCTATATGAATTAATTTCTTTATTTTTAAAATTTATATCAGATGGGAACAAAAGAATAAAATATTTAAGAAAATCTTAGTATATTATAGATACTTTTTTTTTAATATGCGAAAAATAATTACATTCTCTTGTTCTTAAGAAAAATTGTGTTTTCTTTATTATAACTGTACAAAGCAAGGAACTATTGAGAAAAAATTATATACATTTAAAAAGATTTTACATAATAAATAGTGAATAAATAATGTAGTACATAAACATAACTTAACTCTAAAATAATTTTTCTTAAAAATAATAACTGCTTTTCTTTGGATACAATTCTTAATTTATAAAAGATTTAAAATTAATTATTTATAGGTATTTTCACGCCATGCAGAGAATACCGTCGTGTTAAAAACACAGTATATTATGTCTTCTTATTTTATGTACAATATATATCATTATAGAACTATATATTTTCAACACACACCTAAATTTAGGTGATATAAAGATACAGTCTTCAAATCATCACTTCTGTTTCAATATGTACAAGGACTGTAATTTACAACAAAAGATATGATCATTAAATAAAATCATTTCTTTCCTTTGTACTGTTAAGAGATTTTTAAGATATTATATTTAAGTATCAGTCATAAAAAAATATAAATTTTTAATAAAAAAAATACAATAATAAATGTTTACTTATGAAAAATTAAATAACAAAATAATACAATACAAAACAGTTTTACAATTCAATTATATTTGAAATATAAGATTTAATTGGATAATTCCTATTTTTAATAAAATTCATAAAATTAATTATCTCAGATGCTATATAAAATACATTTTCCATTATCTAATAAATATGAAATTAATACATCTAAACCTTATTCTTAATAATAATTTTGAAATGTCATAGGCACATATTCACATTCCATATCTCATGTTAAATGATTATATAATTATGGCAGTATTTTTAAATTTACTTTTCTTTCAGACAACAATGTTCTTTTTACTGAAAAGCGGATATGCGAATACGTCCTGCAGACTCGAAAAACATTTTGTTTACACATAAATATATAATATTAAAATAATTATATTAAAGTTACGTTCCGAAACTTATTATATGAAGAAAATTTTACTATTAAAAAGTTATAGTTCATGTAAGATTACGGATGCTACAAGTTTTTGAATAAAATTTTCTTCGTAGAGGCTGTTTCAGAATCAGCCTTAAATATTTAAATTTGCGTCTATACACTATAAAATAGATCAGTATTAGCAACTAAAGTTGAGTTAAGCAAGTGTAATTCCAGAGTTGTATATGGCGAATTTGCTGCTTTGATTCTTGCAACATAATTTTTATGTTCTTGTAACACCTTATTGTGTCAAATAAATTGAAAGTACAGTTATATTAGACAAAAAACTACGTTAAATTGATCAAGTGATTAAAATTACTCATAATATGAGTAATTTTAACTCTGTTAGTTAGGAATAGTGATCGATTAATTCAACGCAGTTAGATCAACCTTTATCGTAGTTGAAAGAATATCTATAATGTCTATATAACTGCATTTTAGTTGTATTAACCTTTTACTTTTAACTAAATTTTTTAGTTAGAACTCTTACATCAGATTGTTAAACAGACTAAATTTTTATCTAATTCGATTCGATTATAGTTGACGTAACTAAATTTGCTCAACTCAAAGGCTTAGTTTGTCCTACTCGGTATTTTTTTTCAGTATAGGAAAGCTAAATTGATGCACGCATACATACAGATATATATATACAAATATGCGCTTATATGCAGGCATACATTCATATGTATACAATATCTCTTCAGTTTTATGTAATAACATATTAAAAAATATCTAAAAAAAACGCGTTTTTGAAAATTTTGCCATAAGAAATAGATACTTATTTTTTATAAGATATATAGTAATATAGGTATGTATTCATATTGAAAATGTTGCCATGTATATGCTTATGGGTATTGTGTGTGCGTGTATTTATATATACAGTTATCCCATTAAAAAAATCATACATAAATACTTCCAAAGAAATGAATTTTATGAAAAAATTATTCGGATAATTCTAGATTTTAAAAAACTAATTGTCTTATACATAAGAAAATTTTTGTATTATGCGTCATTTAAAGAAATTAACATTATCAATATTAAAAAAATAGAATCATACAATTTTTCTTACATAATGATTCCTCTTTAAAATTGCAATTTTTCGACTCAAAATTTTTTCGTAAAATTTTCTAAGAATTATTCAAATACAATTTCTTAAAATAAGATACTATGTACACATCTTACGTAGAAATCACTGTTGTTATCTTTAATCAAATATAAAAAATGTTTTATATTCGCTATAAAATATTTATTTACAAAATATAAATTAGCAGGACAAAATGTTGTTTAATTATAATATAATATAAACGTGTATGATCAAAAAAATGCGAATAACACACTTGTTGAAAGATTTTTGTCAGTTAGCATGTAATATACACACTCCGTCCCCTCCCCCTTTCTCTCGATATATATGTATATATAAAATTTTATTTTATATATATATCGCGAACACAGTTACAATACATACATGTACATAAAATGTGTGCATGTCTGTGCATATACTTTAAATTATATATACAGTTTCCTAGAACTATCAAATGTTTTTTTAAAAGTAAATTTTTGGAATATTTAAAGACAAAAATTCTAATACGAAAATATACGAAACTACAATAGTTATTAAATTATTCACGAAGTATAAAGATATTTCCCACGTTGAGGCTGATGTTGAAAGGTGGTTGACAACTTTGACATTTTCAAAATAAATATGTAATGATTAAAAAAAACTTTCTGATTCTATATGGTACTTATTTATACATTATATATGTATCTATAATTAATATCGGAATCAAGATTGGCAAGTAAGGCGTTACTTGTAACGCTATTACAAATTGTTACCTTCATTAGTAACGATCGTTTTTTTTCTATATGGTAACATCACATTTTTTAAATAACAATAACGCATTTTATCGTTATTTTTAATCCTTATTTTATATGAATGTATAATACGTGCATATGGACTATGTTATAATTAACTAAAATCATAGTTAAATAAACAACCTTTCAAATGATCACATTCAGCAATTCTTTAAAAGGAGATAAAAACTTCGCGAAAGTCATAAATCGTTACTTTCTAAGTAACGCGTTATTTTTTAAAATCAGTAATGATAACGCGTTACTTTTATAAAGAATATAAACTATGTTCCAAAATTCACTGCTAGTATTTTAAATCTATAGTAAATGTAATGTGAATTATATATTTTCAGTACTAGCAGTATATAAGTGCATTTTCTTGTGCCGTTAAAATCAATCGTTTGAGCAACAAAATGGATTACCTTAACACTTTTATCGCTAAATTATTTCAGCAATAAATTTGTCCATAATAGAAGCAATAAAAAATAAAGACAGTGGTTGCAGGACTTTCAGTATCATCGTTTACAGAAAACAATGATTTTTTCCAGAAAAAAAAATTATAATCAGATATTAAATTGTAATAAAATAACTTGAGAACAGAATTATGCACGCACGCACGCTAGTACATAGGATTGATGTAGCATGACAGCGTCTCACAGCGCTTGAGCGATACTGCGTTGAACCAGTTTAACATACAAAATTATAGTCGCGCTGAAATGCGACAAATCTGTCGCTTCAATCGCTCATTTTTAGCTGCACGTGAAATTGTACCTTATATCGAAATATCGGTCACAAAATGTCAATTTCCATAGTGTATCGTTTGAAAGAAAATTACTGCTGAAGGCCATCAGCGCTGCCTCGTCTAGACCGCGCGATTTTTGTTTTTTTGACAGCGTGTCACCGATACCGCAGAATAGAGACGCGTAACGACTTTGAGATGTTCCATTCGATAAAATCAGAGGTTTCAGTTTTGAGGATTTGCTACGGCTATGAAGAAAAAAAAGTTTCAAAGGCAAGAATTGATCTTATTAAAGACGTATTAAAGACCCAATGAACGCCGAGTAATTTTTTAATATGATTAGCTCTGTGCAAATCCTCAAAACTGACACTCTTAGATAAAACTGCTGTCGCTGTCGCTACCTATTATGGCGGTAAGCTAATTCTTTTGCAATTGGGTTGTCATAAAACTCATTAAAGTATACAAGTCGAGATGTCATTTTTCCGCAGATAAACTCTATATGAATCGGCGGACCTAATTACGTTCAGATTGCACTCTTGCCATTGACGTATCCTGAATGCCTAATAAAGTTTTCCAAGTATTAATTAAGAAAATACTGGAGATGGTTAAACTTGATGGAGGTCGAATGTAGAATCATTAATACACCATTAATAAGATTTCATATGTATTTCTTTTATATAGATTTGAAAATCCTTTTCCAGAATTAATATATACGTATTAATAATTAATATGTGAATTGGATTTTATATCGAAAACAACAAAAATTTGTTCTATGTTGCATTACTTATCGACTTTTCATGTTACATACATACATACGTTTAAATGTTCGTAGAACGATTTTTTCTCAATTAGGTATCGAAGTTTAACTTTAAGAACTCCATATTGTTTGTTCCTGTAATCTACGTGTTTGGAATTTCGAATTTTGTGAGTACAAACTGTAGATCTTCCATATTAAAAGCAAATATTATTATAACATGATAATTCCACACGCCATTCTTGACTAAGAAATGGTAAAAATATCCTAAATTATAAAATTCTTCCCGTTTTCGACATAAATTTTGCAATTCAGACTTGTAGTAATGCGTTTATTTTGAAGGATTTTTAAATCTATAAAAGTAGTAAAACGTAGTCATTCGATAAAAATTACTACGTTTTATCGGCAAAACAAATCTTCCTCCAACATTCCCTTAAAGATAATTGAGTTAGTTAATCCTTCTCTTTACAGTAGTAAGCTATTACATATGTTAACTACCAAAATAAATTCATAACTATATTTATTTACTTCATATATGGTAAACATTTTTGTAGTAATTTCTTATGTCGAAGAAAGACAAAATCCCAATGAAATGTACCCACTGATCTGAATATAGAGATAGCTGACGCGCCACTTTCGCTGAAGTCAATTGAAAGTCCGCCATTTTACTAATCGGCTTGGACTGGTGTTGTGTGCGTGTGTAATAAAGTTAAATATTCATATAATAATTTACAATGGGATGATATTTATGCACATAACAGCACATCCAAGTAGGCGACTAAAATGGCGGACGTGACGCCGTGAGCTATCCAGATATTCAGATCAGTACCAGATATAGTCGACATAGTCAGATTTTAGAGATCCTCGAGCGTCCTCACAACATGAACATGTAATATATAACAATGTTTATTAGGGCCAATGCAATACAAGAAGCAATGCAAATATGTGTACATATAATTTTGATTGTTTCGTGCTATTCGTGCATGAAATGTCCACGCGGCAAGTTATTATACAAAATAATCTCGAAAATCAATGATCGATCGGTCTTTGCTACAAGAATTATTATATTACATTATATATAAAATACACATAATACATCCAAAAATCATTATAATTAATAGAATTTTTTAACAAAATTATTAATTAAAAATTGATAAATTAAGATTTTTCAATTTTTTACTAAATTTTACAAAATTTTATACATATAAGTAAATATTAAATTAATAAACATTAATAAAAAAAATTAATAAACCAAATAATATTGATTGGTATCACAGTCGGATCTTACATTTAAAATCATCTTAAGTACTGTCTTAAAATGCCATCAACCAATCAGAGCCATATTAGCATATTAAGCATTGCTTGAAATAAGATTCGACTATAAAGACCGGTTATCGTCATTTATTAGTATAATTTTTAATATACAATTTATGCACACAAATTATAATCATAAATTATCATAATATTGGAATTAAAATTTTAAATTGTTTATATGAAAAAAACAGATATATTTTTATTATGACAGTTTACACATGTAATATTTTACTATTTAACTGATATATTTTTATTTGAATTCTGACATTAATTATACTTATGTAATATACAAATAGATTCTGTACGGAGAAATAGAAATAAATTTCTCAATAAAAAATATATCATTACGTATTTGTATACAATCTCGATGTTAAAAGGACTCAATTCATAATATCACTTTTACTACTTGTCATAACACTAGCGGCAGCTCTACGATTTGTCAACTTTCAGCGCTAATAATTTAAAAACTATTGTAATTTCGTATTAGAATATGTTTAAAAATCATTCAAACAATTCATTCTTACAAGAACATTAGATAATTAGAGGAGAGGCATTCTATAAATAAATATATGTATGCACACACACACACACACACACACACACACACACACACACACACACACACACACACACACACACACACACACACACACACACACACACACACACACAAAGGGCACACGTGTAAAAAAAAAAAATACGTTTATACGTAAAATTAGTATATCTATTTAGTAAAAATGTTTTTTCAAATATACGTTCTAAGTCCAAAATCAGTGGCATTATACGTTTCAACGAAAATATTTATACAAAAATGTTTATTTATATATTTAGTACATCTGTTTATTACTGACGTTTATGTAAAAGAATAACGTAAAAATATTTATGTTTCTAATAAACAAATGTACTAAACATATATGCAAAGGTATTTTCAAGATTTAAAAAGCAAGATTTAAAAAATAATTGCAAGTCTTAAACGTATAAATCCACAAATAAACGATTTTCTGGAAGTAAACGTATAAATGTTTGACGTATATTTTACATATATATTAAAAAAAAAAGGAATATTGAAGCTCAAATTTAAGTTATAAGGTTTCTTAATTTTTTTTTCAAAACCGAGAACAGATAATAACATTTGACGCAACTTAAAATATGTAGGCATTTGTTGAGGAGAAATAAAAAATGTAGTAGTATTGTCTGGTTCATAGAGCATATATGGCTTAAAAGTTGAAAGTATTGTTGTGCACATACAATGCTGAGTCCACGGAGAAAATTTCTTGTTCAAAGTTAAAGAGAGAAGCACTCAAGCAGAGAAACAAAAAATGTGCAAGTGTTCATAAAGAATTCTTCGTCCACGAAGGAGAACAGAGGAAGCTTGAGGAAAGATGAAGGATTATTTAGGGAAAGCTGCGTACTTCCAAAGAAATCATTTGATTAGATTCTAATGCCCGAATGTAAATTCTTCGGATGCAGTGTTGCGCCAAGGTACACGAATAGCTGTTTCGTGGAAAATTGATATCATCGATGTGCTGGGATCAATTGTCAAGAAGAGAGACGCTGTTAAGTGATAATACTAAACATACAGCGGAGTTGTCAGATTTGATGGTCTCAGTTCCGGGTGAAAATCACATGCGTTTTAACTTTTCTGGAACGATATTGGTGTTCGTGTGCATAAGTGATTTTGTTCTTCAAGAGGTTGTGTTGTGTCTTCTTTTCTCGCGCGATTGTAACAGAATTTTACAAAACTAAAAATGGTAGTGTTTCTTGGGAGTCTGTCAAATTTCATTGAAAAAATGACGTATTAGTCTGAGAATGTAAATGTGTTCATTTTCCAAACGCTTCTAACTTTAAGCGGTATCACAAATATTCTATAAGCAAACAATACTGGTAATTTTTTAATTAAAGGTAATGGCACATAAAAAAACTTAAGCAGTAAGAAAATCAACATTTCTTAATTTCTATTGCTTAATTGCTATGTTTTGATTATTAGCCGATTTGTTTGTCTCACTAATTTTATTCTCAACGAATGCATGTGTGTTTTAAGACGCATCAAATGTTTATATCTGCTCGCATTTCTGAGAAAAAGAAAAATTTAGATATCCTTCGTATGTATATTTATACATATAATTCCATACAACATAGAAAGATTGCAGAAACATTGTAGACATATTATTATTTATTATGATATTATACCGACTATATTCAGTTATATATCCATATATACATATACATATATGTCGATAGAGCTAAAAATACCCTCATTTAGGTTGGAATTTACTATTATTACTTCCAAGAATTAAAGAAAGTGATTCTACTCATTTTAGTCCAATTTTGGAGAGTCCCGAAAACAGGCCTTAGAAATTCTCTTCCTTTATATAATTAATATATAATTTTTTTTAGATATTTTATATACATGTCTTACAGAAATTATTCATAACTTAAATAACGTTGTAATTTTTAGAGTGTTAGAATCACATTAACTTTTAATATTAAAACTTTACTATAAATATAAAATTATAAAATTAAATTGCATTTTAATTAAAAAAAAATTTAATTTAGAAAATTATAGAAATTATTAATGTTATTAGCAAACATTTTTGAATAAAAAATAGTTTTACGCAATTAACCACATATTTAAATACAAGATTGTATAAATAAATGTGTACGCGTATATAAATATTCATACATAAAATTTCAGCAGTTTATTTTTAAAGTATGTTTAAAATATTGCTGCAGCATTATTAAAATAATTTTGCATATTAATATTGTAACGTTTTTGAAACATTACATTATAATATGTAAGACTGCAATGTTGTTGCAAAGTTTTATGCGGTATGGCAATTTATATGTACGCACATACGCAAAAATATTTCTGGCTCACATTTATTGAGAAGATAAAAATGGTGAAATAATGAATTACTTGTATGAAAAAAATGTTCCGTCAGAAATCGGCAATTTTGAACAAAAAAAGAACACAAAAAAGATGACTTTCCACGCACATGTAACAAAAAAAGCCATTTTATAGATCAATATAAACATTCTTAAGTTGGGAAGTTTGCCAACAAAATAATTGTTAGCAGCATTTTGCAGTAGATTTGTCTATATCAGATTGTCTTCAATCTCGATTATTGACAGTTTCTATTGCACATGGAATTACTGTCAACAAATATTGTTCCGCAAAAATTATATTTATTACGTACATAATTTTATTGCACATATGCACATTGCACACATTACCATATATATTGCGTACAAAAAATTATATTATTGTTGCTCACATTAGCAAAATAATTAAAGGCTTTCTTGCAAAAATCAAATACAAATCAAACAAAAGTCTACGTATTTTTTAAAGTTAAAATTAAAATATTGAATATTATTTTCTATCACTAGCGTTATATCGCAAACAATTTTGTTTTGGTAAAAATCAAACAATAAATATAAATAAATAGTAAATATAAAATTTTCAAAAACCAAATAAGTGCATAGTTAACAAAATTTTTTTCTTTAAATAAGTTCTCAAAATATTTAAAGGTTACAATTTTGTTCGTATACTTACTATATGTTCTGAGAAAATATCATATTTACATAATAAATGGTTTAAAGAAGTTTCTCAATTTTTGAAAATTTAACTTTGTTTAGTTTTAAAAAAAAAATTCTTCAATTATTTAAATCACTTTCCATAAGTTAATATTATTTTGATTGACTGATGTGCAAAATGTTTGCGTGCACAAATATAAATTCATATTTTTTATTACTTCTATACAATAATATTGTATTATTAGTGTATATAATAGATAAATTAGAACTTATTAAAAATCGAAGTTGTGGATTAACAGACATTCCCTTCATCAATATAGATTTCCAATTATCTGAATCACAATCAGCTTAGTTAGCAAACTTCCGTCTCGTTAATTTTCATTATTATATCGTTATTTACACTATCGCTCAAAAATATTTACTCACTCTGAGTTTTGTATACATCTCTTTTTTTATACTTAACTCCGTTTAAATTTTACTTTATTCTTTTATACAAAGCATCCTGTATAAAAAAATTCCGTAAAAATTTTAACAGTATGTTCTATGTAAGCTGAAATAAGAAAAGTTATATATACATAGGTCCTAAAATGCTTTATTAAAGTTATAACAAAAATACAAAATCTGCAAAAATTTTTTTTACCTAAATCTGCTTTTCAAAATACTATCTTAATACAAGTTTAATATTGATGTAATATTATAAATATGTATATATGTAATATAAAATTTCAATCATTTTAAATAATAAAAACGACTAGACAAAACAAACAAGATAAACTATCATCGACGTCATTTATAAATTTACTTGATGTTTAATCTTTTGAATCGCATTATTTAAAATAATAAGTAATAATAAAGAAGTAACACAGTACTTATTATCCCATTATTGTTAGTTTTTTAACGGACTAATACCGATATATTTTATATGTACGGAAAATGTAAGCAACTAAGTGCAAAGAGAAAAGAAATTTGAATTCGTTACATAATGATAGATAGAATTATCGCAAAAATGCGAAAATTAAAACTGAAAGCGTATTTAGAAAGTCTAAAGACAAGAATTAAGAGGCTATTTCTGTATGTTTAATTACCTAAACTATTATTTCACAATGTTACTTAACAAATCGATTAAATCGATTTAACTGTTTGATATTATTATGTTTGAATATTATTATGTTGTAACAAAAAGACTGAAACAATTTATTTTTCATTAACTTTTTAACAGTAGTTGTCTTTCCACTAATTACAGTAAAAAATGTTTTAATAACTCTTAAGCATTTGCAAGAAAAAATGGTTTAAAATTATCCATGCTTGTTATCTACCTTGACTTTCAGTAAATGGTCGTAATCAAGACCATTAGACTGATTGCTTTGATATATATTGCAGGTTCGAGTCTTGTGAGATTCTTTTTTTTACTGTTTATTAAAAAAATTCTTAAATTTAATTACACAATCTAAAAATACCAATTATATATTTTTAACATAAAAATTAGTTTTTAACATACTTGTTCGTTTTTGTATCACATTTTTAATTCTATATTTGTTTTATATTTTTAACAAATATATTAGAAAATAATTTTTATATAAAAATATGTTACATAATCTAGATGTAAATTAAAAACTTTGCGCTTATAAAAACGTTTTTATAATGTGCATACTGCAAATATGTTTTTACGACAAATATCATCCAAAATTTTGTAAATCTTCTAAGAAATTTGATAATTCTAGGAGCGAAAAAAATCTGAAATTTGTGAAATTAAATGTGTAATATATCAAATTATTTTTATTAATTTTTTTCTTTTCTTTTCATATAATTTTTTAAATATTAATAGCAAACAGATATATTAGAAAAGAATTTTTATATTAAAAATATAAAACAGAAATATACAGAATTACAAATATAAAAAATATTAAATAGCAAATAGTAAACAAATATGCTAAAAAATAATTTTTATTTTAAAAATATATAATTGGTATTATAAATTATTGCGCAATCTATGAAAATATCAATAATAGGAATTTAAAAAAATTTTTTAAAGAAAATAAAAACCTTGCAAGACTCGAACGTAATTTACACTATAGCAATCAGACGTTCAATGCTCTCAACCGTTCGCTGAAAACTGTTTTAACAAATAGATGAATAACAAACACGAAAAATTTAAATCATTTTTTCTCGTGAATACTTCAGCGTTATCAAAGTATTTTACCACAAATTAGTAAAAGAATAGAAAAGGGCCAATCCTAGCCATCTTCTTGTTAAGACAAAATATTTTTGATGCAAATATAATTTCACATTTTTCTTAATTTTTTAATAAAGCATTTTGGACTTCTAAAGAATATTCGTTCTTGTTTCAGCTAATAAAATATATCCTTAATGTATGTATGGAAAAGTCAGAGATATTCTGTACATATGTAGAATATTTTTAGAAATCAATTATTATGCCCAATATCTAGAAGAGATTAGACAGGAAAAGTAACATTTATTCTTCTTAAAAAAATCATTAATTAAAAAATTTCAAGTAATATATTATTTAATTAAAAAAGATAAAATAAATACTTTTAAATCGTAGTATATACTAATTTTTTTATACATATATATAAATACATATATCAAATTTCTTTGGTCTAATTTTTTGTTGTGTACCCTAAGTATATGTAAAAATTATATATTTCCAGATCTTTTTTTTTAATAATTAAAAATTGTTACAATTATTGTAATATAATAGACATGCTTTACTTGTTTATAGAATATGTTCTAATCAAGATAACTTTTACATGTAATATTATATATACACGTGTGTGTGTGTGTGTGTGTGTGTGTGTGTGTGTGTGTGTGTGTGTGTGTGTGTGTGTGTGTGTGTGTGCAAAGTGATTCAAAACAACTTTTTATCCTTAAAATGTTATATTTCTGAATTAATTCTGAGATATTTTTTCCTTTTCCAAAATTTTGAAAAGTTTGAAGTTTTTAAGTGTACGAATTCTAGATCGTAATACCATTCAACTTAATACAATTTTTTAAAATGTCATTACGATCTAGCAAATTCATGCACCAAACTATATGACCATAACCAAAATTAGTATTTATATTGTCGGGTAAATGCGTATTATGTGATAATAATGTTTTTTTGAGCGGTTTTTAGTAGTGGAATAATTTATCGACAATCCATAGTCATTAGTTAAGGGATTTATGAATAAAATTCGTCGACTACTTGTTCAGTAAGCGCGTGTTGTGATAGTAATTTTTTTCTTTTAGTAATGATTATTAATCACCAAATAATTAGTGTTTAAAGTAATTGATAATAATTGATTAACCGATAAATTAATTAGTAAACTTGTTTTAATCAAATGAATAGATCAAGTGTACAATCTGTGTGATTAAAGTTTGTTAAGACTTACGTAGCACATTATTGACGGGCATATTATAATATAATTTTCTCGAATCCAGTTTTTGACTCATAAATACAGTAATTTGTGTTCTTCTCCGTGTTTTTATACGAGTTTTGTGACTAAAATCTGTTCTTGTAAAAATAGAGATATTTGTTTGAAAAAGTCAACCCCAAACTTCAACTAGTGTAATCCTAGCAGATTATGATCATTACCCAGCGAGAAACGATAATGAATTCGACATCAATTCGACGTCGAATCGACATCGAAATGATGATTTCGATGTCGAATTGATGTCGATTCGATGTACTGTTTCTCACTAGGTAGATCTCATAGATAATTCCACTATAGTCCAATTGTGTCAACAATAGTTGTCAGTAACTTTGCTCAGTAAGTGAACGCTCAAGATCTAAATTTGATTCACATATTTGCTAGGAACAAGGAAAAAAATCAAAGAGATTATTAGACAATTAATCTCTAAATTAACCAAATTGAGTAATAATTCAAAGAGCACTTGTTCTGATATTGGTTGGATAAGAACTATCCGTAAGGAAAGCACAAATAATATTGAGTCTTTAATTTTTGAAGAGAAATTGAAAGAAATTGTCTACAAATACTCATTTATTCCCAAAATTTTTAAAGCCAAAACTCCCTTGAGTTAGCCTTAAGATGGGAATGGAGAGGCAGAATTAGAAATACAGTAGAAGTTCCGCATTGCCATTCTCCAATTTATTGTGATCTTCCTTAATGGGAATTCCCCATTGCCTTACTAAAGGGAAAATCTCCGTGATAAATATTTTCCCACTTCCGCGCGTTATGCTCACGCCGCGTACGCCTCTCTCTCTCTGTCGATAGAATGAGGTTACTTCGCAATGCCACAATTTCATTCAATGCCACGGTGCAAATCTTCGAGACTGTGGCAATGCATAATACAGTAGAAGCTTACTGTATTATGGGCTGGAATATTCACCCTTCTTATGGTGCACATTATATGCTTCGAAGCATTTGATTGACCAATCAGAATAAAGAATTTTATGAATTGGCTAATCAAAAAATCTTTAAAGCGTTTGTAACGTCAACTGGATCGCACCCCGAGTATAATATAGACGATGAAGAGGCTACTGACATCTTTTCAGTGTTGAATTTGAGAAGTATTGAATCAGACTTAATATTTTGTAAAGGTGTAAACGAAACAGTAAAATATGAAGAATTTAATCCCAGAGACATATTGCAAGAATTAAGGAGAAAATTTATAATAAAGAAACAAGAATTACGAAAAAATCCAGACTTGTTAGAGAATATTACTAGGTCATTCCTAAATGGTTTAGAGTTCACTATTAGTAACAGTATGACCCTCAGACAAGATCTAGAATTTTATTATATTGTATTTACTAGAGAAGCTGTATTTGACAAAATTAGAAACAGAAGCAACAATTTCGTGAAAGAAGCTTTAAACATTTTTTAAAATAAATATGACATTAATACAACCAAGAGAAGACTTGAAAAAGAGAAGACTGGAATCTAAAATTGTGACTCTATCAAGAATTGCTGCAAGTGCTCTTGCAGTTGTTAGGATTGTTTCATTTGGGTATAGGAAAAAGTATTGTTGATCCTATTATTTTTCTCTAGTATTGGACTAGACTTTCTTAGTTCTTATTTACTCCTTTAATATCCTTTGTTATCCTACTGTACAGCAGTTTCCTTCAATAGCTGTTGCCTTGGATATATTTTATCAAACAGAAACTAAGATCAATCTTCAACAACTGTACAACTATTTTCTTGCATTCAGCACTAAATTCACAAGTTATGCCATCCATTCAGAGCTAAATATTGCAAAGATTGGAGAGTAGTAAATTACGCAAATAATAACTAAGTTAAGCTTTAATGAAACAATCATTAATTATAGGGATAGGGTAAAAGCATTGATTTCTGCTTCAAAACCAAATAATCCATTTTTACAAGCTTTAATAACCCAAATTTAAATAACCGTTCGATTAGTTTAAAATTTATAGGTTAAATTAGTTTATTATTAATTTAAATTTATGGAATGTCAATTAAATTACGTATAATCTTTAAGAAATTTATTTTAAAAAAATCTTGTTTGACACTCGATGTGGTAATTCATCGCGAAATTCATCAGTTTAAAAAATAACAGAGAACAGCAATAAGCTAGGTCATCATTATAAGTAATAGCAAGTAAGTAAACGAGCGAGCGAGCGAGAGAGCGAGAGAGAGAGAGAGAGAGAAAATGTGTACCAATAAAAAAGCCTTTTGTTTTTAAAATGTTATATTTCTGATCTTATATTTAATTTTGACAATCTTTCCATCTCAAAAACTATGCTAATTATTGAATAATTACATCAAGCGCTCCGCGTAAGTGCCTGTATCTGATTAATTGCCCTTACCTACCTTTTGTACCTGATTATATAATACAACTATTTTTTCTAATAATTCAAAAACTGAACTTTAAACAAAATTTTAGAAAAGGAAAAATCGTCTTAGAATTAAGTCAAGAATAGAACATTTTAAAGACAAAAGATTATTTTGAATCACCCTATGTGTTGTGTGTGCGCGCGCGCGCGTGCGTGTGTGTGTGTATGTACATAATTTACATATAAAACATTAAAAATTGGAAATTTGATGTGCTATG
Source organism: Monomorium pharaonis (assembly GCF_013373865.1). Lineage (NCBI taxonomy): Eukaryota > Metazoa > Arthropoda > Insecta > Hymenoptera > Formicidae > Monomorium > Monomorium pharaonis. The sequence continues at coordinate 2,813,558 of NC_050469.1, read as the reverse complement.
AGTTGATTAATGTCATTTAAATCTTAAAATTTAAATTTCTGCTCTTTAAATTAAAAAATTTTCATATTACTAATAAAATATTTTTTGTCAGAAATTGAACAATCTCATGATCTTAACAATATGATCATGGTTTTCGAATATACAAGGTGTTCAAGAGCCTGTACCAAAATTTCAAGAGATAATAGAGAAAGACATGACGAGTATTTTTTGTTAAGCAACATAAGATCAGCATGGCTTCGTTATCTCGGCAGGCGATACACAAGTTTGCACAAATTAGACTACCAGGAATGAGATGTGTACGAGTACAGAGTTGTGCGTTGCTTCAGAATAACGAATCAGAATAACAAAGCTATGCTAACCCTACATTGTTAGATATCAAAATTACAATTCTGTTTTGCAGTGTTGTATGAAATTATGTTAATGCAATAAAATTAATGATCCATATTAAATTGATTAAATATAACAAATTTAACACTGTTAATTAATTAGATATTATTAAAATTTCTTTTTCTATGTTTCAGATATTATTTTCAAATTATTATGAAATATTGATACATAATATTTTAAATTAGTTATTTTTTCCTTTCTCTTTTCAAAGCAAAATATATATATTCTATATCAAATATTACTAGAAAATGCACTTGAATCAAACAAACAAAGTGTTTTCAAAAAATTTACAGAAGGAATAAAATCTTGGATAAACTTCTTTCAAATTCTGGAACATTTTGATTTCATTTTATGTAAAGTTTTATCACTCAAGATCTCTCTGTGTTTTGTTACATAATACATCAATAAATAGAAACTTTAAGCGGATATTCTCGCTTTTGGATTTAAATCCAACATTTTTTCGATATTTCTAATAACTTACATTTTGAATGTGAGAAAATGGTGTGTGTGTGTCACACAAAGTATTCCAGGCTTAACCCTTTGATTGTCGATTTAGGTTTTTTTTAGTAGATTTTCTTGAAAGTTTGCATATCTACGTTTCTTGGATCGCTGATTCCGAATCTGAATTCAGATTTTGTAAATTAAATATGGATCTAATATAACCGTCATTAGCTAGTAAATTAGTGAAAGTCTAAATACTTTTGCAGTAAATCCTTTTTTTAGGTTTTATTACAAGTCTAAGATTAAATGATAAAGATAATATCAAAATTCAAAATGGTAGATACATGATAGCTTTTTACATATGATATAATACTTTTAGCAACCTTCGATATTCACGAATTTCTATCTCAAAAACGATACATCTAAGCGAAATATTACAAAAGACTATTTATATTGTAAATTTTGTATAAAATATGGATAGAAATCGCTATACTGTTCCAAACTAAAAATTTTCAGTTTTTAATATTTCCATCCACCGTGTTGGATTCGCCATTTTTAATTTCTCAGTTTTGACCTCAAATTAGTAATCAGCGACCCCCAAACACTTTATACTCAAAAATGGTCAAATTCAATATAAAATTTTAGGAGAAATTGATTTTTTTCTAAAAAAATTGTTTTTCACTTAAATTGTTATAAACAATCACCAAGCGACTATTAAGTGCAAAAAATTTTGAAAACATGCAAACTAAATATTTCTGTACTGAAAGTCGAACATCATTATTAGTATCTCGAAACAAGTTTTATAATATAAAAATAAGTGGAAAGTATACTTCCCACTGGTAATAAAAGGGTTAATCCGTTAATAGCAGACTCCTAAGATTTTTTCGATACGAAAATCTTAATACCAAAGGTGTCGAAATGTAATTTTTAAATAAGAGGGGTGTTAATTAAGCAAATAAACTATCCGAAACATGTGCGCTTACATATGGCATATCGTACCGTAATAAAGATATTAAATACAATCCTTATATTAATTTTGTATACATTTTTACTATACGATGTGTCATATTTAACATGCAAATTTTAAATAATTTAACTTGCCAATTTTTAATTCTTATTTATTATATTTTGATATTACGATTATGTTTCAAAATGATCTTAAAAATTTCATTAGAGACATTATAAAAGTAATACATAACATTCTCAGGTACCAGTAGATCAGGTTGGAATATATACAGACAGTTTTAGATTTATCATGATAATCATTAATTTGTGTGTATGCGTGCGCGATAAAAAATAAACATAAAAAATGAATTTTAAAGTTTTCTGACTTTTCCATATTTTCTAGATAATAGTAAAAAATTTTCTGTTATAAAAAAGAAATGTACATAAAAATTGTTACAATAGAACATCTTGATTTCTTTATCTTCTCGCGGTCAAAACATAATACAAATAGTGAATGATTATTTTTTCTTAATCATTTTGTTTAATTTTTTTTATATACCATGAAACTAATATGTAAAGAATGACTTGTAAAGTGTGCAAGTTTTGAATGTATATGAACAAAAAAATGGTAGAGATAACATTTAAAAATTTGCATGTACGCTAGCAATTGTAAATGCTTTCACTTGTCCTCATGCTGCTTTCAATATGCGCATATAGTGCACGTAATATACCCTATATAAAATGCATATGCACATGGAAAACTGCGTGAAGGCATTCATAATCGCTAGTGTAAATACTCTTTAGAATGAGAGCATAAGGAAATGGTGAACAAAAACTCCAGACTTTTTTACATCTTTCCCTAACCTTTTCCTAACCAATTTAAATTTTTAACTTTTTCCAATTTGCTCGAGTTTCCACCAGGTCTGTTACAAAACCTGTAAATTTACAGCTTTTATATTTTTTCTTTAAAAAATTTCCTAAAAACAAATACAAAAATGATATCAAAAGCGAGAATACCTTCTTAATTTACTTCAGTTCATTGTAAACTAGTCAGAGTGCAATTATGTCGTTGTATTAGCAAGTTTTACAGATTAAAATCAATTTGTGATTTTGATAATGACTTTGATAATATGGACACATATTGTATTTTGCAAAATTTTCCATTATTTTGGAAAAATTATTTTCTATGATTTTGGTGCTATATTTACATATGATATTCGTATATAGAATGTTGCATACAAGTATTACGGGAGCATTTGCACTTAGCTGAGACATAACTTTGCGTAATTTTTCTTTTTCTGAAAAAACAAAGATACGTAAGTCGTATTTATTCCATTGAGATCATGCTTTTTTTATTTAACATTTTAAAATTTATTAAAAAATTATATAAAATGGCGTCGCTATTTAAATTATGCTTTCAAAAAGCGCGAACACTATACCTTGAAAACAATTTTACCGATTAATTTAGCAATTTCATCAGTGGGAAATAACACATTATCATTATATTTACTTTTTTTAGAGTGGTAATAAAAGAGTGATAATAGCATTATTTTTCTTTTTTAATAACTGTAACGGTAACGTTTTTTTAGTAATTAACGAATTTTACAGCTACTTTTAATGTTATTTTTTTAAGATTTTAAACCTATTTGTTACAATTTATATTGTGTGTATGTATATATAACTTTCAGTCTCCTGGCATTCATACTTTGTTACAAAGAAAAATGGACAATATACATTAAAAAGTTAAAAATAATTTTAAGTACAAAATACAAATTATAATGTTAAAATTTTTTAATACAAAATTAAGAGTAAAATAAGTGTAAATTTTAGTATATTTATAAATTTAATAAAAACTGAAATTTTTTAAATTTTTAACTTTTGAATTTGGATATAAATTATTTTTAAAATTTTTCATAGTTTTTGCAAGTTTAAGATCCTATGAAAACAGCAGTGGTCATTATAAACGTTCTTTAGAACATTCTGGAAAATTTTAATAGTAACACTATTTTATATAATTTTTTAGTAATATATTTTACATTAAAATAAACATGACATTTTTATCCCCTTTTCGATTTTCTTTCCGTTTTTATACAAAAAATTTGCAAATTTAAACCGTAATTTTGATCCGCTAGGTATTTGGAAAGTTGCTGAAACTAATTAGCTTTCATTCTGTAATGCACACGAGTATCGGAAGAATTAAAATTTAATAATTCAATAGAAAACATTTGATGGTTTTATTTTAACTTTGTCGAAACAGTAACATGTGTTTAAAAATGAGTGATATCTCAGTAGAAGAAAAAGTTTATCTTATAAAGGACTTTTTTCTAGAAGAAAAGTGTATACTGTATAAAACATTTTGTACCAAATATGTACAGCATTGCAAACAAAAATACTCTAAAAAGGTTAAAAAATTTTGTTTACACTAATGTACACTATTCCGTTTTCTTGAAATAATTTCTATTAATTTTTAGTTAATTAATTCCGCATACATTTTTTACAGAATAATCGAAAATTTTTTGTAATATTCCTTGCGGTACAATTCATGATACTATTCAGGTATGATTTACCTTTGTACAAGGTAGTGAGAAAATAACAAACAAAGGATGGAGCAATGTTTTAAAGAAAATCTAAATTCTTCCATTAGAAAAGCAGCTTAATCCCTAAATCTTTGCTGCATAGAATTTTAAAAAATTTTTTTGCAAAATACGTTTTATCTTGATGAAAGTTTTCGAAGCAATCAATAAAGTTTACAGAAATCGAATAATTAGTTTGGAATATTCTAAATTTTTTCCGGGGAAAAATAAAATAATCTTCTTACTCTTCAGATCTAAACCTGTGCGACTTATTTTTATTGAGATAAATTAAAGACAACTGACAGAGAAACTGATTCTGATTCTGACTGACTGTTTATGCTCTGGATAAATGAGCACAGACTTTTGCATAAAAGAATGAATTAATTAAATGTCTTTATTCTACTCTTAACAGAAAGAAATAGGCGATTCTAATTAATTAATTTTCTTATGTTATGCAAAAGTCTGTGCCTTTGCTCTTACTCCAAAAATAAAAGACAAGCATTAAAAATAGTTAATGATATAATAAAAGATTGTTTACAGAAAGTTTTATATAGGTTTTTTAAAGAATTGAGTTTTGTTCAACTAGTAAAGGTGCATACTTCGAAAACACATATCATTACACTAAGTTTTGTTATCTTTTATAAAATAAAAATTAAGTAAAAATGTTTTATTATACAGAATAGTATATTAAAATAAAATCGTCGAATATCTTCTATTAAACGTAATTTAGTTTTTCCAATATTCACACAAAGTAAGAGATAATTAGTTTCAGCAACTTCCAGTAAACAACCTGTATATAGGTGCTCCCTTAACCCCTTAAAGATCGAGCTAAATTCACGAAACGGACCCAAAGGACCAAAAACGAAAATGTATTGGATTCCATTAAAAATTCATACGTAGAAGTTTTCGAGAATGTTGATTACAAATTTCATGTGAAAAATTTTCGAGCCTTAAAATGTTTATATGTTCGTGCCAAAGATTCATGAAAAATTGAAAAAAAGTTTATTCTTTAAATTACCGTATTTCGTTTAGGATGTAAAAAATCGATTATGGGATCGTGTTCAGGGAGCCTTAAAATTTAGAAAAACCTTTGTTTGTTATTTGGAACGCGACTAAACTTGAGGACAGTAAAATTTTCTGATCTTTTTCCAGTCCATTAGACAAAGTTCTAAATTAAAAAAAAGGCAAAAATCTTTGCTATCGGTCTTTAAGAGGTTAATATATCTGTATACACGACATTATATACAAATATTAACATATTTCTCGAATACATATATTCGAATACAAATAAGCATTCATTTAAAACACCATGCAACACCACAGTTAAATATTCTGTTAGCAATATTTACAATGTCATGCCCGACGAATTTTTAAAATATTTAACAGATTTACTTTTTGTCGGATGTGTACATCAAAATATGTAATTTGTCAGAATAATTATTTTGATTCTGTAGTATTAAAGTACAAAAACCACGTTCATTCAAGAACAAAACCATAAGAAAATATTTTAGCGCGTCATAAAGTTTCTCTTGCTTATACAACCACGATCTTATGATTGTTACCATTCGGCAAGAGAACATAATAGACACGCTTTCCCTTATCTCATTGAAATTCTTGAATATTATTATGATACTGACTGTTCGCAAATGATCCATTAGCTTGTTCGTTTCGTTCGATAACGCTTTGCATTTCGACCGTTGACTCATTGTTGGATTGCCCATTATTATTTAAATTTCCAGTATTGCTAACGTTATTTGTCACTACATTTACATTTACATTATTTGCGACGTTCGATTGTTGTTGATGTCCGTTTAAACTGTTTTGTGCAGAATTGTTATTATTTTTTGATCTGTGTCTAAGTCTATGCGTAGTGAGATACTGTTTTACCGAAAATGCTTTATGGCATATATCGCATTTATATGGCAATGGATCTGGGCAATTTATGCCGTCTACGACAGCTACCGCATGAGTAGTCATGTGCATCACGTAATAATGTTTCACGACAAATGACTTCCCGCAAGTCTCGCAAATATAAGGACCAGATACACCATGTGTTTTTCGATGTTTATGTAGATTATCTTTACGTGAAAAACTTTTACCACACATTTCACAATCATGCATCTTCTGTCCGGTATGAGATACCGAATGTCTGACCAAGTGTTCCTTACGACTGAACGCTTTCGTACATGTCGTGCACACGTACGGTCGCTCACCAGTGTGCAATTTCCGATGTTGAAAGAGATGCTCTTTCCGTTTAAATGGCTTACTACAAATGTCACAATTAAAAGAATTAACAGTAGTTTGTAAAGGATCATCCTTATTTCCGACATCCGATGGTTCATTTATAAGTGTCTCGACGTTACAATTGTGATTGCTCATTTGGTTAAATGAAGGAAAGGTTTTACCACAATCACGACAAACAGCATTCCTTGCAGCTTGCGACAGACCTTGAGGATTTACAGTGATTAAAGAAGCTGGTTCCGCTCCTGATCTGAGTCTCAAAAATTCTCTGATTTGTTCAATTGAATTACGAGACATTCCGTCGTCAGATGAAGTTTTTGTAAGTTCTTTAAAATCTTTTTCATCTCGAATCGCCATCAATGGACCTTCTTTGAAGCCTAAATTGAGAAATACTTCTGGCGTTTCCTGTACCGTAGAATAGGTTTGTACATTTGAGTTAGGAGATTCGTCTTTTTGAGCTTCGGATTGTATTTTTTGCATGATTTGTTGATTCGAATCCATGTCCGTTTCAGTTTTTAGAACTATATTATTATTTTGATGTACAACTGGTGTCTCTTGTTTCACTGAAAATTCTTGTTGTGTTATAATTTGTACCTGCTGTTTTTCAAGTTGAAGTTGTCTGTGCTGCTTTTCAAATTCACGCTGTTGCCTTTGTAATTGTTGGAGCTGTTGTGACATCTGCGATTGTCCCTGTACTTGTTGACTGACCTGGCTTTGATTTTGTTGAGATAATTGTGCCGATTGATTCAACTGTTGAGAAATTGCTCTTTGGGATTGTACTTGTTGATTTATTTGACTATGATTCTGTATCGGATTCTGAGCTTGTTGCTGAATTGTAGAAGATTGATTTTGCTGATCACTGATTTGATTTTGCGCTTCATTTGATTGTTGCGATGATACTTGAGAAGTTTGTTGTTGATAACTGTAATGAGTTTCTGCTGTAGCTTCGACTACAGCTGCTGCCATACCTCCTGGTTGCATCTATATCAAAGAAAAAAAGCCTTATTATTTCTTAAACAAATAAATAATCTTTAATACATTAACTTTCCGACTATTGCTGTTTTTACTGCCTTTGGACTGTAACTATGGGTTTGTCGTATTGGTCGTCATTTTCTTTATTTTAAAGTAAAGAAAAAAATCTGAAAAAATTCAGCAACAAAAAATATGTTAACATTATAGTTGATAATATCGTAGTTTTTTGTACAAAATTATTTATTAAATATTTTATTTTTAATAAACTCCGAATGTAAGAAAAAAAGAATTTTTTAAATATATTTTTTTATACAAAAAAAAAATGCTTTTAAAGGTTTTTTACAAGATTCAATGTTAAAAAAAAAATCAATCAATATTTGTAAGAAAATTGAATTATTCAGGATCAAAATAGATAACTTAAATAAAAAAAGTTAATAAATTAGAATTAAAATAGAAAATAACATAAAGACATAAATATAATTAACAAAATTTTATTACAAATATATAAAATACATATTCAAAAAATTAATAAGTGTGTTTATTTGAACTGTTTCTATAGAACCAAAATTCTATTTTTGGGAATAAAAAAAGTAATTTATCAAAATCTTTTAAAGAAATATTGTTCTGACTACAAATAATGTTTTTCATAAATAATACTTACGGCTCTTATAAGATCTCATACATCCATGTAAATTTTGCCCATTCAACACTCAGTCTGATAGTCTGATAACAACTTTGCAATGACAAATTCCCTTTTTTTTTTGAAGAAATAAATATATAGGTTTGTCAGTTTCAAAATTATGAGCAAATACAGTTTTGACTTTGATGTCTCAGACCCATAGTTACAGTTGGAGAATTAATAAAATTAAATAAAAGTTTTATTAGATATTTTTTACACGCACGCACGCACGCACGCACGCACGCACGCACGCACGCACGCACGCACGCACGCACGCACGCACGCACGCACGCACGCACGCACGCACGCACGCACGCACGCACGCACGCACGCACGCACGCACGCACGCACGCACACACACACACACACACACACACACACACACACACAGAGGGATGGTAATGAGATAATGATTGACATTGCAATATATCTAAATTAAAAATAAAATGCTAATTTTTATCAAATATATAGTAAATAATTGTTTTTTATAAAATATAAAATTTCTTAAAATTGTTAAAATTATAAACATATTTTTCTTAGTTTTGATTCTGTTGTTAAGATAATTATGCCAATTGACTTAATAAGCAAAAACAAAGATATTAAATTTTTGGGTGAAAGTTTGTATTTGTATTCAAAGTTTGTTTTCCGGTAATAATTTTATTATTTAATAAATTCTTTTATTCTCACTCATGAGAGTTTTATTATTAATTGGTAATTGATTAATTGGTAATTGATAATAATCAAACAAAATAGTCATAGTTTTTTTAATTTTAATCACATATATATTTTATAAATAAAAGAGATAGTATAAAAGCGCTGATTTTTTCCTCCAAAATAGCAAGTGAAAGATTCATGATATTTTTATAGTTTTTGATTTGTTGAATCCGAAAATAATATTTTTAAAGATATAAAGCCCAAAGAAGTGTAAATTGAAAGGAGAAATATAAATCCACAATCTTACAAATAGTAACTTGTTGATGTATGTTTTCAATTAATTAAAAAAGGTATGTTTTCATAATTAAAAAATTTCACAAAAAAGGGTGAAAAATTTACGTATTCTAGTTGTATTCGTGTTGTTAAATTGAATAGTACTAATTTTAATTGCATTCAATCTCAACAAAATGTAGAAAATTAAAACTTCTGAAATAAACTTTTGTAAACCAATTTAAAGCGTTGCAACTTTTAAAATCGTTCCAATTTATTACCAAACTTAAGTAAATAACCAAAGATATTAATAAGAATATTTCATCATTAATTATGTTTTTAAATTAGTAAAAAAGTGAAAACTATACAAGAAATTATACGTGTGAATACTTGAAAAACATTACTTATATAGTATTTTTAGTCTATGTTTCATTATTAATTTTTCGAATTTTTCCTAGTTATAATGTTCTTCCAAATATTATGTTCTTGTTCTTCAGATTCAAGAGTCAAAAAATGGTAGAATAAGTTATTTATTTAAGTTCGGTAATAAGTTGGAACGATTTCGAAAGTTGAAACACTTTTTAAGCAGGTTAACAAAAACCATTTTAGAGGTTTTATTTTTCTGCATTTGATCGAGGTTGAATGCAATTAATACCGTTCAATTTAGTAAATCAAATATGACGAAAATACATTTTCAACTATTTTTTGTAAAACAATTACGAAAACATATGTCGAAATCCTCAAAAAGTCACTGTTTGCAAAATTATGGATTTACACTTCTCTCTTCAATTTAAGTTTTCCCCTGGGTATTATATCTTTAAAATCGTTATTTTTGAATTTAGCGGACTAAAACTATTTAAAATCATGAATTTTTCACTTGCCACTTCGAAAGCAAAAATCGCCACTTTTTATACTACCTCCTTTAATATGTAAGATAAATGTTACATCTGAAAATAGTTACTTATTTTATGTTAAACGCACAGCGTCAAAAAAGTTCTGTAAATATAAAAATTAATTACATTTTTATAACTTAAATATAAAAAAATTAATGAAATATAAATAATTATTTGGATAATCTTTGCATTTTTTATTGAATAAGTTTATTGTTATATTTTTCTTTGGATTTAAAGATAGTACTATAAATTTTAATTATTAAATGCAATATTTATATAAAATTAAATATTTTTTGTAATATTCTTCATCAAGGTGCAGCTTTCTGCGCGCAACATGAAATTGTGCACAAACATTCTCATCAACATTCTTCAGACTCTAATTATGACAAATTATACAGATTAATAATGTTTCTCATATTTCATTGAGATCAAATCTAGTGTCCAATTCATTTGTATATTCGTAAATTTTTACAATTCTATTATTTTACAATACAGTCTTAAGATGTCGTGAATCAATAAACAGAAACATATTAGTATCTTAAGGTAATACTTAAGATACTAAATGTTTCTATTTGGTAATTAAAAAAAAAACGGACCATAAATATTATTTTTTAAAACATAATTTTTATAACATTTTTGAACAATTTTTTATTCATTAAATAATTATGAAATTACAGAATATTTTAGTATTAATGTATATTTTTATCGTAATTATTTATGAATCATACTATTCATTCATTACATACCTGCATAGCACATTTGTATTGTTGTACTCTTGCTTGAACGCCACTGATGATTTGTATATTAGAAGTATTTATGTTGCTAACTACAACAGGTTGCTGTATTTGATCTGTTGTTTGTTGATTATTCATTATTTGGATTCCCACTGATGTTGGTACTTTATCCATTGACTTCAGAACCTCATCTTCTGGTGTGGACGATCTTTCCTTTTCTGTATTCTTTACATAAACTTTTCCTTCTTTCAAAAATTCCTCGGAAAAACGAAGCGAAGTGAAGTAAGACTCCAACATACCCTCAGCATTGACAACGGTTTCTCGGAATTCTATAAAATTTTCTAACTTTTTGACGCATTCGTGGCATACAATTTTTGGTAATGAGTCCTCTTCCATAACCTTCAAAAAGAATATAGATATATACATATATAATTATAATTTAAGAAAATAAAATTAATAAACTCAAAAGGCTCTATAGAAATAAATTGTAAGAACAAAGAGTTTTAAGTTTTGTGTATAATCGTAAAATTTGTAAAAACCTATTAAAACAAACTCTTTTCACTATTTTAAATTTTAAGGGACACCAATAAAACCTGATTTTTCAGGACAATGCATAATTAATATTTTTTCCAGCATAATATTATTTTATCATAATATTTTACAGTTTTACAAGTCTAATCGCAGTTAATATAAATTAAAATTTAAGAGGTTTTTATTTTAAGGGAATGTTAAAGACAATCATATCTTTTATTAGAAAATATCTTTGAATTTATATATGCTTTATATCATTTAGAAAATATCTTTGAATTTATATATGCTTTATAGAATAATCTCAAATATTTTTACAAATCAAAATAAATAAAGAGAGCAAAGGTAATTTTATGTCAATAATAAAAAAATTTGATTTTGTTATTGAAATAAAATCGCCCTTTATCTTTTTCATTTTTGTGCAAACTTTGATTTTGTAAAAGTATTTTTAATTCTGAATATTAAGCCAATTCAAAGATATTTTATAATAAGGAATTAGCTTTTTAAAAGAGAACATTATTCTTTCTGGACTTTAAAGTTAGTTTCAGTTGCATGATATTGTTCTTACATGCCATCCTTTGTCCGTGCATATCCCATTTTTTGTACATATGTATTGTAAAAGTTTTGTATTACACAATTATTTAAGTTTTTAAGTAGTTCTATGTACAGAACTTTTAATTCTTTGTTTTTGACATTTAATTAACCTTTAAGGGTTTTATTTTTGTGTGCACTTAAATTTTACAAAAAAATTTTTATTAAGCCAATTAAAAAAATGTTTTTAAAATGTCAGTAAAACTGACAATTTCAGAAGAGAGAGATTCTTCTTTAAGAGATTTTTTAACAATAAAGATAGCTTTAATTTAAAATTATATTATGAGAGAAACCTAACATGTTATTTAAAAGCTTAAAGAGTCTTGTATAATTATGATATGCACTAGTTCTTCTAACAAAGCATATGTGAATGATCTTATGTAGATATAATAAAACTTTCTTTGTGTAAAGATCTGACATAAATAAAATTTTGAACTTTGTAAAAAAAATTCTAGTCAACATTATAGCTTTATTTTTTCAGTTAAGATTCTATATCATCTATGTTACACCTTACACAAGAAAGATTTTCAATTTATGTTTATATTCCCCATTAATAAAATTTACTGCCAAACAGATCTACAACGTGCCATTAGCAGACAAATGTCCATGTGACGTCATACTGTTTTTCGTTTATTCATAACAACAATGGGAAAGATATGCACTTATTAGAAATTTATTATTTTACAAAGAAAAGCAATATAAGTGAGGAAAAATTATATCGTCGATGTTTTGTGCCCATGTTCAAATACACAGATGAAATATCTACTATCTGATAAAAAATCTACTCGCACTACAAAAATTTAAGTTATATACAAATGAAAAGTCAATAAGTAGAGCAAAAAAATTTTTTTTGTTCTCGGTATAAAATCCAATTTACAGACTGATTGATATTAACATATACTTTAATTCTGATAAAGAATTTTCAAATTTATAAAAGAAATACATACAGAATCTTGTTAACCTTTAGACTGCCAAAAAATGGAGATCAGATAACACTATAGAAAAGTTACAAAAAAGTATACCTATATACTCCTATGCAAAGTTTTTGTCAAGTCCCATATCACTAGTAGCTTTGCTGGCAATCTAAAGGTTAATAATGTAATCTCACAATTAAAAGATATTAGGTGAGTGCAAGTTTTGATAAGTTTTTAATAAATATTATAATATTTATAAAAATATTGAAAACATTTCATTTTTTCAAATGCCAACAGGCAGTAAATTTCTCTCTCTCTCTCTCTCTCTCTCTCTCTCTCTCTCTCTCTCTCTCTCTCTCTCTCTCCCTTTCATCTGTCAACATTCAATTTATCAACTTCCTCATTGAAATTTATAAGTTTGTATTATAAAGGCAAATCAAAAAGTCATTGCCCCTATTTTTCCTAGCCAAAATAACAACATGCAAGGGAGGGAGGTTAAGGTATGGGAGTATATTTTTCGTTATTTTGCTACATAGTCACCATAGCAGTTCAAAAACCTGTCTCATCACACACAAGCTTGAAAACATTGCTGCAAAACTTGGCTAATAGACTTCAGTCATTCGGATGGGAGATTCTGGAACATGCACCATATAGTCTAGACTTTGCCCCAGTCATTACCATGTATTCGATCCACTAAAGAAGTTCTTGGCAGGACAGAGATTTATTTGAGACGATAAAGTGAAAACCACTGTTTGGTGGTTCCACGATCAATTAGTCCAATTCTACAACAGTAGTACCTTTAAACCAGTGGTGGGATAAAACAAATGCTTGAACTGGTGACTATGTGGAATAATAACAAAAGATACATAGAATAACTCTCCCATACCTTGACCCCACTGCATGTTTGTTATTTTGGCTGGGAAAAAATAAAAGCAACAAATTTGCCCTCGTAAATTGTAATCAATATCAGAAGACTATTCAAATTGTAATTTGTCTTCAAGGTTGAAACCTGTCATTTAAATTTAACAAACTGTTTAAAGCAGATTAAAACTTACGCAGCATTCTTTTTAAATATACACAATAAATATTTTTTATATCATTTAAAATATTTGTTCTTCTCCGACGTTCATATATTATTATAGGTATATACACCGTGAAACTTTTCTTGTCATTATTTTATTTTTATTTAAATATATCATAACTTTTATTCCAGCTTAGCTAACTTCTCTTCTTAACAATAACTAACAATAAATGTACTGCTTGTATCTTTTACATTTAAATTCTTTGCTTTCTTTCTTTCTAATGTCCATATTTATCTCATATGTGTAAATGTTTTTGGATATTTCAAGCCACACAGAGTTAATATTGCCTTTTCATACGACAAATATTATAATTGATACACCTATTTAAAACTCATCTAAATTTTTACACTCTATTATTTCATTGTTGCAGGTTTTTATGTGAAAGTGATTCCCACATAGGTCAGAATACATGTTATTGGAGTTTTAAAGAAATATTAATATAAATCTCAGATACTCTTTGTAGGTAGATTATTTGGACATTCTTTACATTCTTGTAGCTCATGACATGTCGAGTTAATAATAGGGTTAAGTGTGTTGAGCAACCGCATTATTAAGTAAAAGACTCGAAAATATTTCGTATTGAATTGAATATTAAATACTCACTTGTATCGGTAGATACGTCTGTATTTTCGTTTGTAATTGTCGCCTGCGTCCTTCTTCGCGGAAAATATTCATTTTGTTACCTTCACTACTAGTACACAGTCGACACAATTCGTAATAGTTTACCTTACGATATCCCGACATCGTTTTTTTCCCGCGGTAAACAGATTATAACAGATTTGTAAAGAATCGTAGAAAGAGAAAAAGAAAGCCCTCTTAATTACGTGACACACGGCACAAAAGCGGTAAACACTTGCACAAAATCACCGCCGCCACCATCGCCGCCGCCATCGCTATCACTATCGCCATTGGTCACTACCGTTTTCGCTGCTGCTGCCGCTGCGCTGCCTCCGTCATTGGCAATATTAGCATTATACATATGAATATATCTGGGCAAAGAGCAGCAGAGAGGAACCTGAGAGCAGAGAGGAACCCAGAGAGCGGTCATCGCGTCGTTTTAGGCGTTTTCATCCATCAGCGTCTATGTGCACAAAATGTGCACATTGAACTATATAATCAAATATCTATGAATCCCGTAGGTAATGTGCATGACTTTTTGGGTCTCTTCTATGCTATGTTCACGTTTATTTGGTTCTGTTTCATGCTATACCCGTAAATTTTACAATTATATGCATTCATATTTTAAATCTTTTTTATGCAAATATGCATAATCGTGTTCTATAAATGTGTAATATCACATATGATATAAATTCAAATAATTGATTTGATAAAAATTCACTCACCGATTGCTGTCGCTGCTCCTGCTACATTCCTTTTCCAGTTTTGTATCTCTGTATGATTGCGCGACGACATCACGTATATAGTCACTAGTAAAGTTTCATTATTGGCACGATCCACATTCTACCGAACGGATTGCGTATCCTCCTCGTGCGAATACGCGCACACGAAAACTTTGCTCGGAACGAAAATCAACACGGCACGAAAGTGGCGTGACGTCACGTAACTTCGTGGAAACGCAGGCCGGAAAGCGGCGAAAGCGGTGAGAAAACCGTTTGAATGAAAATTACGAGATACAACGAACGGAGACAAATTCGTTTCGAGAATTTTGTATTTTGTGTGCTTCCACGACGTCTAGTAGCACTTCACTTAATTGGCACTCGCGATATATTCTACCAAACGTATATTATCCCCTTCGAGCACACTTCACTCGAAACTGAAGGCAAACGCATGATGCCGCGATTTGCAGATGAATACGACCTCTGTTACGTACGATCTCACATGGTTCGCGGGTCGTCTGTTAGCGCGACGGCACTCTAAACACAACACCATACCTGCACAACATCGCACAATACAAATTCTGAACACGCGAGACACGCACAGAGTCAACAGAACGTCTGACCGGCGCTGGAGTGGCGTACGTGACTGTTGGCAGGCGGACTCGGCGGTACTCGGCGCTAGTCGGCGCCACTCGGCGTTGCTAGGCGACCGACATGTTGAGTCGCGTCTGCGCGCCGCTGCCGCCATGTTGCTCCGTTGCTCCACGCAGCAGTCACGTACGCCACTTCAGCCCGGTCAGACGTACTGTTGACTCCATGCGTGTCTCGCGTATTCAGAATTCATTGTGCGCAGGTACGGTGTTGTGTTTAGAATGCCGTCGCGCTATCAGACGACCCGCGAGCAATGTGAGATCGTACGTAACAGAGGTCGTATTCATGTAAAGCGCGGCATCGTGCGTTTGCCTTCGGTTTCGAGTAAAGTGTTCGCGTGTGTGTTCGAGCCAAGTGTTTGCTCGAAGAGGATACGTTCGGTAGAATATCACGAGTGCCAATTAAGTGAAGTGCTACTAGTCGTCATGCGAGCATACAAAATACAAAATTCTCGAAACGAATTTATCTCCGTTCGTTGTATCTCGGTGCGTAATTTTCATTCAAACGGTTTTCTCAGCTTTCCTCGGTCTGCGTTTCCAAGTTACGTGACGTCACGCCACTTTCGTGCCATGTTGATTTTCGTTCCGGGCAATTTTCGTGTGCGCGTATTCGCTCGAGGAGGGTACGCAATCCGTTCGGTAGAATGTCGATCGTGCCAATAATAAAATTTTACTAGTGACTACGTGATGTCGCGCAATCATACAGAGATACAAAACCGGAAAAGGAATGCAGCAGTAGCAGCATTAGTAGCAGGAGCAGCGACAGCAATCGGTGAGTGAATTTTTTATCAAATTAATTATTTGAATTTATATCATATGTGATATTGCACATTTATAGAACACGATTATGCACATTTGCATAAAACAGATTTAAAATATGAATGCATGTAATTGTAAAATTTATGAGTATAGCATGAAACAGAACCAAATAAACGTGGACATAGCATAGAAGAGACTCAAAAAATCATGCACATTACCTACGGGATTCATAGATATTTGACTATATAGTTCAATGTGCACATTTTGTGCACGTAGACGCTGATGGATGAAAACGCCTAAAACGACGCGATGATCACTCTCGGGAGAGCGATCATCCCGTCGTTTCAAGCATGGTGGAAGGATCCTTCCTCCATGGTTTCAAGTGTTTCCGTCCACCAGCATCTCAACGTGCATAAAACGTGCACTTCGAATTACGTAACCAATGTCTACAAAGGTCCGTAGATAATGTGTACAATTGTCTGGGTCTTTTCCGTAATATGTTTACAATTATTTGATTCTGTTCCATGCTATATCCATAAAGGCCATTGCACGTACATTTCTGTAATCATTACCGTAAGAAATTGAGCAATACGATTAATTCGGTTGGTTATGGTAAATTTGAGCAATATGATTGGTCAAAATTTTATGATTACGGAATTGTACGTGCAATGGTCTTAAAGTATAAATACTTGTAATGCACACTTGTAACACATAATTAATATGCGAGATCGAAGCTAAACTGCTATATAAAACGATTGAAACCAAACTATTCTTGTAAAAGTGTTTTGCAAAATTATGATAAGAATTGCTATATATCAGGTTCATCAAGGTTCATGCACTCTTTAGTCAACAGACATGAATTTTCTAAACTATCGTGTCATTCATATACAAAGTATATGACTAAATAATATACATATAAAAATGAATTATTTTTAAGTTTTTAATATTCTTTTTTTACATTAAAATATTTTTTAGACGCTAATATGATTTGAGTTCTGTCATTTAGATTCATTTAGAGTTCAGATTAGTTTTATATGTAAATTTATCAAAGTGGCAGAATAATACAAATTAATAAATCAAGGAATAAGATTTAAGATTTTTGGAAGAAAAAAATCGTGTCGAATATCTGCAGATCAGGTACATTAAATGCATACATACGTATATATAACACCGACCACAAGATCTGAAATTTCATATTTTGATTTCTAAAATTAAATATTAATGATAAACTGTCGGGATTATATACGTACTGTTTGTGATCATTAAAAAGTTTGTAATTGATGTTTTTATTATCTAGTTTTTGATTTATTTGGCAGCAATTACTAAAAGAAAAACTTATACTTCTGAAAAATCGAACGATGATATGAACTATACTAAAACTTCAAAACTTTGAGAAATTTTCTAGCATATATATTCGGTTTATCTCATATTTCAGGAAAATGTGTATTGACACTTAAGTAATAATTTCTGTAAGAGCTAAATCTGCAATACCTCACTATGTATATGAACAATCTTAAATATACAATCAAACTCCAATTTAGAACAATGTATTGCCCTTCTATTCTTATCGATTTTTATTTTAAAACTCGCAAGTCACATGAGAATATATGTGAATGTACTTAGAATGTATATATTTATTGTTAATTGGATATTGATATTTTGCATTTTATTTTTTATTACCTTTCATTATCAAACATTTTAATAATTCTTATTCTTATAATATATAATATTATACCTATCATATGTATAGTATGTGCGATTTAAGTATTAAAACACAAGTCTAACTGCTAAATATATATAACAAATACTTTAAGACAAAATTTCTTGCATTTGGTATAATCTATACAATATACACATATATAAATTAATTTTAAGGCCATTTCAAAATTAATATTTGTTTTATAATTCAATTTTTTATATTATAAAAAATTTTCATGACACATTAATAATATGTATAAAGTTTGTAATGTAAGGATTAATAATATGAATCTGACTCTAATTATCATTATTGATTCTTCTAATAAAGTTAATTGTTATATATTAAACTATGTATTTATTTCAACCAAAATAAAAATACTTTACATTATTTAAAATATTGCATTTTTTAAATAAAATGGCTTTCAAAAAAATTTTTTATATAATTTAGATTTACAACATAGCACTCCAGACACAAAGCAGCAATTTTTGTTCTTGAAAAACTTTTTTCATTAATTGTAAAAATATTTACATCTTTTAACAGGATGTTTACTAAAATTGTAAAAGAATTCCCTATAAATTCTCAAATTTTTCAAGAATTTTTTCAAGATTTCAAGATTAGAAAATTTTTCGATGCAGCAAATATATTTTTATTAAATTATATTATTATAGTATTTTATTATATTACACATATTTTTTAATGGTTTTTAGTTATACAATCATAAAGAAAAGTCACTTAAGTTTTAAATATTAAAAATAAATAAGTTCTTTTTTGTCGATGAAATTGGTTAATATATTTATTTAATTAAATTCAGATTACAATATATAGACCTAAAATTCCAGGTTATTTTTAAAAAATTAATCAGTTTGGCGTTACAGCATAATAAAAAAATGTCTTTGTAGAAACAAAGCAAGTCCGCGAGTTTGTGCTAACAGATTACGGGTTCGAGCATTGAAAGAAAAAATATTATTGAATTATAATATTTAGGCTGTGTTCCAATATAGTGTCAGTACTGAAAATTTACGGTATATGTGATGTAAACTATAGATTTTTAGTACTGGCAGTGAATATCGGAACGCAGCCTTAATAGTCACAAGCTCACAAACGTACGAGTTTTTAGAGTCAGCAAGATGATGTGTTATATCAAAATGTCAAAAATTAAAATTTTTTAATAATCGATACTCGTCACAGATTAAAAGTACATCTCACGAATGACGTTACATTTTACATTATAAGTTAATTTCACTGACAATGTAATTTTACATTCTGACGCTAGATTTCATGATGTAAACAAAAGATAATCAAGAATATCTTAAATAACAATTGTTTCCTTGTGATAGTCATTAATAAATATGTGAACATCCGTTCAAATATATTAAAATAAAAAACTAATATTTTAACTTCTATAAGCAATAAAGAATTAGATATTAAAAAATAGTACATTAGCTTTTATTAAAGTTGTTAACCAACATTTAAACACTCTCTTTACAATCTCCCAAAACTAAATGTTTTAAAAACAAAGGGAAGGACATCATTAAAATTGGTGTTGTATAGAACACTTAGATTATGCGAATTATAATTCCTCTTACATTGGACAAACTAAATGGCACATAGGGACTCGAATAAAGGAACACTGTAACAACGTTAAAAAACATGACAGTAACCATTCCAGACAGTTATAAGTAAACATTATAGGTTATAATCATGATTTTAAACGGACAAAATCGCATAGCTTATATCAGAAAAAAACGAACAAAAGAAAAAGAGAAATTGCTGAAATAGTTTTCATTAAAAGAAATGGTAATATTATCAATCTACAAAAGGACACAGATAATTTAAATGCTATTTACAATAACATCATAGAATCAATATAATAGTCTGTTTTCATTAGTATTGCCATTTTACTCTTGTCAAACGATTATGTTTTAATGTAATGTCAGTCGTGAGAAATATTTTTAATCTTTGATGAGTATCGATTACTCAAAAGCTTTAATTTTTGACATTTAGATGTAACACATCTTATTGACTCCAGAAATTTGTAAGTTTGTCAGCCTATAACTATTAAATACTGTTGTTCAATGTTTTATTCTTTATTGCTTTATTCAGTGCTCAAACCCATAATCTGTTGACACAGATTCACGGATTTGTTTTGTTTCTGCAAAGATTTTTTTTCATTATGTTGTAACACCCATTTTTTTGTCACTTGACTTGAAAAGGACTTAAATTTTTAGATCACAACGTGATCTCCATTTAATTAAATAAATTATATTGACTGGTTTTGTCAAAAGACTAGTTCCAACGAAAATAAAAATTGTTTATTTTTATTCTATAGTACTTACAATAAGAATTATTGTTTAAATATTAAATTTAAGAAAGTACTAAAAAGAAATATACGGACTATGGCATATAATAATCTATACACAAATTTACCGAAAATACCGAATTCATAAAGTAATATAAACAAAACGCTAATTTAGGATGATAAAAATATTACAAATTATATGCCATAACTAGATAAAAAAATTATATTTTTATAAAGCGTTTAGTTGTTTTATAATAGTGTGGCTATATTTCAAAATCATGAAACATTTTACAAGTTGGTTAGAAATTTTATCATTTTATTAAAACTCTAACTAACGCCAAATTGTCAAATGTAATGATATCGTTAAAGATTATAACTGGTTCATTTTAGTCGTTTCGCGAGGAAATTCGAAAAATCTCGTCTTACATGGAGAATCGAAAAACCATGTCAAACAAATAACGCCTCTCCCTTTATATCCCAGCATAAAAATGTATTATAATGCCTATCTCTATGGCACCTATGTGGAAACAAATAGCGTCAATTTAATTTTCCTATTTGTCATTTTTCATTTTCTTACATTCAACAATATACAAATTGTCGCATTTGACAATTGAGTTGGTTATTAATATTTTATAAAATAACTGAAATTCCTAGTCAGTTTGTAAAATATTTATATTTCATATTTATTTCATATTTAATCACTGATTTTAGAATATAAACCCACTTTAAAAAGTGCCCAGATGTAAAAAAATAATCGGGCTACGACATATACATAGTTTTTATTATAGATAAAATTTATATAAAAATTAAATAATTATTAGTATGCACTAAGGAGTTAATATTTATTTTTATAATTATTTTTTGTAATTATAAAATAGATGTATATTTATTACAAATCGGTTATCAATATATGCATTATAAAAAAAAAAAAATCAATAATTTTGTCAAAAAGGGATAGAATAAAAATTTGAATGTAACATTCCAAAAATTTTCTTAAAGGACATATTTAAGAAATAAATACTAATGAAATCTCATAAAAAGCCATAAAATCCATATTTTTCAAAAACGAAAAAATTTATGAAAATTCCAGATTTTCTCGGTTTTTTCTGATAATAAACATCCTGTACTGACTCTCCTATTAAACACATTGCAACTCTTACAAAATATAAGAATGGCTATAATCTGTCCTTACTTGCATCCTTTGATAGATATATGTGCCTTTATTTTCAATTTTCTATAAATGGTGCCTTTTAAAAATTTATGTCTAATTATATTTCATTTATATTCTTCTTTGGATATTAAAAAATTGAATCATTTACATTATATATTTAGATTACTTTGTCAATGTTTTTATCAATAGTCATTATTTATCACAGTAATATGTTATTATAGCCTTTTAATTAACTTTTCACCTGAAAGAAGTGTTATGTATTTGTTAATATAAAAAATAAATACAGTAAAAATACAGCAAATTTACATATTATTAAAATATATAATATTATTAGTTAATATATAAACTATTAGTTAAACTAACCCAATTTAATCATCCCATTCGTCGTCATCAGTGGTATCACTAGTGGTTTCTTCGCTTTCACTATGAATTGCACGAGATCGTTCAGCTAAAGCTCTAGATAATGCATCGGCCAAACCGCCACGAGGTGCAGGTACTGTATTCAATTTTGCTTCGTTTCGAACGGGTTTCAATTCAATACCCTCACGTATTTGTCGTAGTAATTCTCCCC
Source organism: Monomorium pharaonis (assembly GCF_013373865.1). Lineage (NCBI taxonomy): Eukaryota > Metazoa > Arthropoda > Insecta > Hymenoptera > Formicidae > Monomorium > Monomorium pharaonis. The sequence goes on along the minus strand of NC_050469.1, from coordinate 2,791,168 downwards.
TTGAATCTTCAACTAATGCAGGTTTAGTTTCTGTCTTATCAACTTTCTATAAAGTAAAACATTGATTAAATTATATTAATATTTCTGATATGTGCAGTTAATCTTAACAAACAAGATTTATAAAACTAAGAGCATTTTTTTTAATTTTCGAAAAATTAATTTAAAAACGATGGAAAGATAGAAGCCTTTCAGTTCGCAAATAAAGTTTTGAACCGGTTTTATCAAGAATCATTCTTTAAATTTTTCTTCATTTGTTCAACATCTTGTATAAAATAAAAAATGAAGAGAAATGAGGTAGAAAGAAAGGTAAAAAAAAAAGATGACGAACAAAAATGTAAATACTTTTATCAACGAGTACAAATCAATTTCAAAAAATTTTTCTATTTCTTTATAAGTTTATACAATAAGTACAATAATATATATTATATACAATAAATTAAAACAATAACAATAAAGAACAGCATAATTTTAATTTCTTTATATTATTATTCTTTCTCTTTCTCTCTCTCTCTCTTTAATTTAAGAAATGCAATATTTTGAAATTAATATGTTACTAATTACTAATTAAATTATCATGTAATTGATATATACATATATGCTTAGAACATATTTTTCTTTGATCTTTAGAAAGCAAAAATTTGTAAAATGCTAAAAGTACAGAAATAGAATTGATTTTTCTCAACAAAAATTAATTTTTTAAATATACTGTGACACCAAAATTATAAAGACTTAAAATCTAAAATTAGAAACGCACAATCTATACACTAATTATAAGTTTAATGGTTCAATGTAAATAAAACAAAATAATTTTTTTATTATTACATGTTAATTCATGTAAATATAAAACAAATTAATATTAAAATAAAAACTAAAAATATAATTAGAAATATATAATAATTTAATAAAGTTTCCTACAAAATCCAAAAAAGTTAATTTCATTTCTAATTTTTTTATTTCTAACTTTTTTAGCGTCAAATAATTCTCTGTATCAGTAGTGTCACATCATGAATAATTTTTTTACTGGAATTAAAATAAAAGATATAATTAAACAGAAAATGAGAAATATGAAATATAAGTACATAGTATAATGTAAAAGATGTCCAAGTCCTTCATTGATTAATTCTTAATTGCTCTAATAAATTTCGAAATAAAATCCGTCTCATATCTCTCCGTGCCTACAAAATGACGCCTGTATTACTGTATTACTAATTTCGTTAATACTTTTTATAACTGTTTAATGAAAATATGTTTCTTCCTTAAAACTATCATACATTTTTCTACTAAGTTTGTTGATTAAAACAAAAAACACAAAGAATATCACAAGAAAAAGTTTTGAGATGCATTTTAAAGAAAACAGCAGTTTATTTTAACATTTTGTAGAAGCCATGATGTTATATAATCATGCAAAAGTATACAACATAATTACATTATGTCTATGATAGAGTAATCAATTTAATACCTTTTTTTCGTCATTTTCACAATTGGTCTTGAGATATTCATTGAATATTTTTAGATATAAGAATTGATAGTTGTATGAATGCTATAATTATAAAAGTTTTCATCCTTTTTCAGCAGAGTTTGAAATATACAGTAACATTATTTTTCAAACTTTATTATATTCTAATCCAATATTACTTATTATTTTGCTTCATAAACAATCTACAATAATAATCTTCACTATAAAGTCTTATTTATTCTGTAATCCAAATAAAACTCACAATTTTAACAAAAACAGATTGAGAGAAATTCTTTAAACATAACTTAATAAAATTAACTGTTGCTTTCTTCTATTTAAAATGCGTCCCAATATTTTTCTTAGATATTAAGATTAATTTGTCTATAATTTTTTAATTCAACAAGTAAAATTAAGTAAAAAACATTGAATCCAACGTTCTTTGCATGCTCTAAATCGCTTAAAATTCATATATTATTCCTTTTGTAAATAAAAAGTGAAAAAATTGATTGCCTTAGTAATCAAACTGGGAAGAAGCTCACATGAAATGGAAGATCCAGATTCTAATCTTGATTGAGGTATTATGTTCTATTATAAATTATTTACAATTTTTCAGGAAAGGGGAATCTTATTGATGTTTAGATAGTAATTGTGTTTCAAGACTGATGAAAGTGTCAGTACTCAATTTATATCTAAGATTACTTAAAATTTATTTTTTTATATAAATGAAATTATATATTTAAAATAATAATTTAAATAAATTAAATATTTTGAACCCTAGGCTGTCACACCGAGTTAACACAATTCCAACTAATGACTTATTAGTAAGATATCTTTCGGTGCACTTGGAAATGTAAAGAGTGACTGTAAAAATCGCCTGTTTTGCGGTCCTCGATTTCGGGATCGAATCATATGTCAATCAGTACTTTATGGTAAGATATTAATAGAAAAAGTTTCAACTTGAGGTGACGTTTAGTTTAGAAACATGAGAGATTACAGTTCTAAAAAAACTTATTTCGGAATATGCTGTTTCTGAATTATGTTATACAGACCAATACTAACAAGTATCGTAAAGTGGTTTATCACTTTTATTGCGCTTTTGATCTTCGCACCCTAAACAAGTAATGGTCGGCATTATTAAAACCAAAAACCTGAGCAAGTCCTAATCACACCAATTTGAAAAAAACAACCGGCACAACAAAATTGATTTGCAAAGAAGGTCAGAAGAAAAGTCGAACCAATATAAAGTCGCTACTTCTCTTACGGGAAACTGTTCAAATACTTGATTTTGCGTTTTGTTTTATGTTTTATGATTTAAGGGAGAGGGAGGGAATGAATCGGAACAATATAATATCCCTTTCGAAAATATTCAGGACTTTTTTGAAACATTTCTTTCAAATGCTTATATGGATGCTTATATCCTAAGATGTTAGGCAGTCTCAGGTTAAATGGAATGCTCGAATATAGTATATTTTTGAACTTTCATATCTTTAAAACTAAATGTCACTTCAAATTGAAACTTTTTTTCTATTAATCTTATCATAAAAAGTTGATTCGCATATGAATCGATCCCGAAATCGAGGGCCGCAAAACAGGCGAAAAATCCGTCCTTTTTACAGTCACTCTTTGTGGTGCTATCGATTTCAGATATCTACTACAGATGCTTGGCTAAAAAAAGACCTATAGTTACAGTCGGAAAAATAATAAAATCGAATAAAAGCTTTATTAGATATTTTACACACACACGCATGGCAATTTTACAAAAATGGTTTAAAAAAATTAACAAGATAGCATTTTTTTCTATGTAATTGTGTTTATATAATTTAACATTAAAAAAATGCTAAATGAAAAATTAATAAATTTTTTACCTTGACAGTAATTTTCAGCCAGAAATATGAATGAATAAAATGAATTACTTATGCTCATACATACCTTTAAAGTTGTGCCGCTTCTAATAGATTCCATAAGCATTGGTCTAAGATCGATAATTGATTCCTCATTATTATTATTAGTAACGTTTGTATTGATTGTTGAATTGTTGGTACTCAAATCTGGTAAAGGTGGCGGAGGCGGTGGTGTGGGAATGTTCGTATTAATTTTTGAAGCAGAAGCTGGTAAAGGAGGTGGAGGCGGAGGAGGTGGAAGAGACGGTGCTGATGTAATTGGTGGAGGTGGTCTTGATGGTAAGGTTCTGTGTACATTCAAGTTCTGTGTACAAACTGATACATTTGATGAAGCATTCAAAGATACACTCGGAGATAGGCTAGATGGCACGCTTGGTAATGTAGAAGATGCGTTGAAACGATTTGGAGGTAAAGGTGGAGCAGTGCGTATCTGATGCTGAAACAATATATTATTTTTATTGTTATACAATCAAATAATATTAAATACTATTTAAATATATTTTCATGTTATGTATACAGCAATCAGTATTTTAAAGTTTTCTATTTTGTCGCACTAATTTTTAAATTAAAAAAATTTTTTTTCAGAAAACAGATAAGAATTTTTCAAAACTATTTTTTGTTCTTTAATTATTATTGTTTAAAGATTTATTGGCATATTTATATGTATATTTTATATACATATCATATATTTTATATTTGTTTCATAATGTATTAAAATGTCATTAACTAATCAGAGGTATATTAGCATCTTAAGGGGGCATAGCATTTTGGCGCTACCAAAAAAAGGCATCCTTTATAAATTTTTTTTAGAGCCAAGAGACTAACTATAAAAATGAGACTTTTTGCATAATAAAGTACACTTTTGTAATTCTCGTACAAATTTTATTGTACTAGTTTAGTTGAAAAATCCTCCCTTTCACCGTCGTGTAGTTACCCGTGCGTGCCACGCATGATTCCGCGGTAACAATATCTCCTTGCCCGTTCATCCGAAATACAAAAATCAAACGGGATCTTAAAGAAGAGTAAATTCCCTTGTTGTTGTCGTCCAATCCAATTTAAAAAATTCAAATTTTAAACAAAATGGCGGACCTTTAAAATCCGATTTTCGGCCAAAAATTTTATTTTTGTTTGTTAAAAAAAAAAAAATAGAAAAAATTCGAATTTTTAAAATCGGATACGACAATGACAAGCGAATTTCATAAGTTTTCAGTTAAAAAAAAAAGGTAGATCGGTTGATCCGTCTTCAAGTTATCATTGTTATTGACTTTAAAAACATGGTTTTGAGAAAAACGCGTTTAAAATTTTCGAACGATGTTACTCTATTGTAAAACTGAATCTATTCAACTTATTATCATCAATTCCTGGGCCATACAGAAAACTCTCCTGTTCAAGATCTGTCTCTATTTGTTGATTTTTAGAGAGACGGCGATTTATACGAGCCTCCCGCGTCGCGTGCTATGCCCGGATGTCAGAAAAGGCAAGCGCACTGCCCGACAAAATGTATTGTGTAACTTTTTTATTTATTGGAATTAAAAAAAAAAAGTTTTAGGGCCACATTCTTGAAGGTTCAAACTGTCGAAAAATGCAAGAAAAAAAATCGATTTTTTTTTAACCTAACAAACTGCTATGCCCCCTTAAGATATTATTCGAGATTATCTTGAAATAAAATTCAGCATCATTACATGACTATTTACATAGCTATTTATCCATTAGACAAATTATTACAGTTTATTCCAAAGTAAAACGCCTTCATAAAACTTCATAAAAAACAAAAATGTTAGAAATTACTAAATTATTAATTAATGTGACCAATGTGGGTTAAAACTCACAGGTATTGTTCGCGCTGGAACAGGTGGAGGATATTCCTGCCTTTGCGGCAGAGCAGGAGGCTGATTACTATTTTTTGTATTAACTAATGTCGGCCGAATGTCTTCCTGCACTGCACTCATACCTCCATTCCTTTCAATAAAATCATAAATAAACTTTCGAGTGCCTTTATCTTGAAGTTCATATTCCGAAACACCAGCGTTATTAAAAAATTGTTGTAATTGCGAATCTACAGAATCCAATTCGAGACCTTTATTATTTACATCCCAGCCTAAGTGTGCCACATGTCTAACAAGAAATACAAATAACGTTTATACATGTTTAAATAATTAATAGATAATGTAAAAAAAATTTAAATTTATACCTGAAATTAGAAGGAAGGCTAATATCGTCCTTAGTCAGCTTGCGCTTAAGATCTTGATCACTTTTTTTCTTTTTAGTTTTGTACATTGAACTGCTAGAAGCGCTTCTATTAACACCAGCTGTAGCAGGCACACCATTTGACAGATTACTTGATGAACCTGATGTCACAGTAAAGGGTGATAGGCTACTTTGACTCTTCCAAGGCAAAGTGCTACTACCTTGCATTTCTTTTGCTTTCCTTTCTTGCCTTCTTTGACGTTTAGCATTTAATTTTCCAAGAAGTATATTTCTGTAAAAAAAGAAAATAAAAAAATATTTCACAAATCACTCCTTATCACTGCTTACTCATATTTTTCAAACTGATTTACTTGTAATATAAATTAAATTTGGCTCCTTATATTAATGTACCTTAATGTAATGGCTTCAGTTTCACTTGCAAAATTAAATGCAGCCATGCAATCCTCCGCCTCAAATGTATGAAAATATGACATTGGTGCTTTATAATCCATTGAATTATAAATTTCATGTTCCCATAACATTATTTTCCTTTGTAAACAATATAATCGCAAAAAAAAACTGCGTCTTGGATTGTCTCTAATCAGGGTAATAATACCTGTATTTTTTTTAATCCAATTTTTATGTAAGGGAGCCTCCGTTAAATATAATTGTATAACACCAGCTGCTAAACACTAAACAGCAATAAAAAAAAGCAATATAAAAAAATTGTATACAAAATATATATTTATATTTCACAATTGTAAATTTTGTAAAATGTAATATAAAACATAGATTTTTAATTCATTAAAACGATTTTATAATTATAAATAAAAATCCTAATAAAAAAATATTAGACTTCTATAATATTTCCTTTTTAAAATTTTACATATAAAAATTCACAATTTACAAAGATAGAAAAAATCAGAGGTGAAAGCGTGATACTGCATATTTACTTAGAATAAAATTTAAAGAGAAAGTTTAAAAATTATTCAGATCAATATGTTAAATCAACATATCATCAAGATGTTAGTATCGATGATATTAATATATTGAAAAAAATGTTCACCTGGCATCGATTTCCTATCAACTGGAAGATTTGTTCATTCTCCTCTGGTTTTAGAAGTATCGTGCCCCTATGCTTGTCCATATTCCCAGATTTCATTTTATCGCCGAATAAGGTTAGGATCGTCACGTAGCCAGGTATTACTCAGTCTCGAGCCGCTCCCCTTTTTGCACTTAACTTTTTTTTTTCATCATCATTATATCAATGTACATTAATCTACGCCCATTCGTATAATTCCACGTACAGTGACAATAGTCTCGGCGAGAAAATAAAACGAGAGACCCAAAAATACTTATATATCGTTCACATAAAAGCTGCAAATTGATCAAATTTCCTTAAATTGTTAATACTTTTCGTTGACAAATATTCCTGCGCTATTATATAAATCCGACAAAAGAACTACGACTCAAGATAATGACATTTTTCATTTATCCGGTTCGATGTTCCGCATATCTGTGTTTCTTCTTTTTCCTTTTCCTTTGGATTTCTGTCCCACTGCGTTTCTTCGTAACACATTTAATCACGCGGAATTCCACGGAATTCTTCTATACTGTGACACAGTCATAGATCTTACAGATATAGACTGGCACTGTACCATAGAGATATGACCTGTTCTTTTTCGCTGCACTGATTGATTAATTATCTTATGCGCCATGCACTATGCGTTATGCAAAAGTTGTGTGCGGGGGTCCTGATTCTGAAAATCATGCTGATGCGGAGCGCCATCACATCTATTTTTCGTGGATGTAGAACTACGTAGCCACATCCACTTTTCGAGAGGATAACACGCTATTTTTGGTTTGCATCCGTGATACATACATAATCAGAGGAATGTGTTATTTAATTATCATTGGTACATCATACCAAGAGATAGATAGGTAAATGATTTTGTTACTCGCATGATTGTGGTCTTAACATTATCTGTGGACAATGCTCTTTCGAGATTTGTAACGCTTGATTTTGTTGCTCCACTTTAACAATAAGTGAGAGAAAATAAATTTAATTCTTTACGCGTGCGGCTGCCATGCGCTGTTATTTGATGTAACATACGCCATAGATAGTTAAAATTAAGATTTTGTTACTTGCATGATTGCGGTTTTATTAACATTATCTGTGGACAATATATGCTTTTTTACAGAAAAAAATTTACTCTTAAATTCAAACTTATGTATTCAAATTAACGCGATCATATATGTAAGCAACAATAATATATATAATTATCTTCTTAGAAGAATTTGAAGATGTTGAATTTCAAAATATTATAGTCTTATTTTAATACTATAAGTGTTAATTTAAGAATATAATATAATTGTTTTGATAATTTTATTCTAAGAAAATTATAATCTTCGATTTAAACATGTAGTATTTTCTATCGTATATTTTTTCCTTTCCATTCAAAAAAATTATTCTTAATTAAATAACAAGAATATTATTTTTGGGCGGTTAAACTATATATATAAAATTTTAAAATAAATCTTTATTTAAGTAAATCTTTTTGATTTAACGCAATATAATCTAATTTCAAGATTTTTGTTTTGAAACTAAAGATATTGTTAAAACAATAATATTTTTTTTGTACACGCGCCGTTATCTGATATTTCATACAAGATAAGACAAAAAGTAAAGATAGATAATAGATAAAAAATTTTGTTACTCGCATGATCACTTAAAATTTTTCGTGGACAATGCTATTTTAGGATTTATAACACTTGAATTTGTTGCTCAACTCTAAGTGAGAGTAAACCAAAAAAAATTCTAAGTGAGAAAAAATTAAACTTTACGTAAGAGTAAGGCCGGATCTACAATAGGTGTAGCAAGCCTTAAGACATAAGGAATTAACTAATTATATTCGATTATTCTTCTCATATTCGATTATAATTGGTTAATTTCTTATGGCATAAAACTTACTACACCTATTGTAGATCCGGCCTAACAAAATAAAGCGTTGTAAATCTTGAAGGAGAAACTTTTATTTTAATTAATTTTTATTTTAATTTCATCTTTTAATTATTTTTTTCATAAATTATGTTTCAATTTAATTGTAATGTACATATGAGAATATATATGTATATATATTCTGTACATAAATATAAAAAATATTAAATGTGTCGATGGTATAAACTTTTAGCATAAGTTAAAACCGTATTGGTCTCTTAAAACAATCACGTTATATATATGAGCGAGAAGTCAATAAGAGAGAGCGAGACAGTAATAGAAGCGATCGAGATGAAAATATTCTAGCCAAGTCTGCTAAAGACATACTTTGCACACTATGTGCTGCATGTTGTACTGATATAATTTTGGCAGTAATAAGCATGATCTGCATAATGTTAGAAATAAAATGGAAATTTAGTAGAATTTGTGCAATAATATAATGGCAGAAATGCTGTAAAAATCGGACAAAATATATATGTCAATATACAGAGAACAAAATTTAAGCATTGTGTGTTGATATAATGTTTCAACAAGCAAACAAAAATTAACTATAGAGAATAACATTACTTTATATGGGCATGCAGTTTATATAAATTTTATAAATTTTAATGAATCTTATAGAACATTAATAAATTTTTAATTAATTTTATTGAATTTTTACATATTTTAATAAATTTTAATAAAAAAAGTCAATTAAGAAAGATTTTCAGTAAAATCTTTTAAAATATTTAAATCTATTAAAACGTTTACTATTTAAAAAATGCGGAACATTGAATTTTTTGAATGTTGAGATTGTCTTCTTTAGGAGTGATCGACCGATCTAATGTTATTTTCTGAAAATATGCTAATGATTATTATTAAGATTGTTTTTTTTTTAAACAAGAAAAGAAGATACCTGAAAAATATAAGAATTATGTAATAAAATATATATATTAGTCTTTATTATTATGTTTGTACGCAACCACTCTTGCATGCATATATGCTTCGATTTTTAAAATTTTTGTATTGGGTTTCTTCAAAGTAATTACTACAAACATAATAATAAAAGCTATATGTATTTTTTATGACACACACACATACACGCGCGCGCGCGCGCGCACACGCACGTATGCTTATATATTTATATAATATTTGAATGATAAAATCATATGATTTTATCTTTATATAATCATATTTAGTTACATATGGAAATAAATCTGAACAAATATGATTACAAAAAATAAGATCATATCGGGTAAAAATTCCAATATTATACATAATCACAAAATTATATACGTTGTTAGATCTGTTTATATCTAATTATATATATTTATATATGATCATATTATATCAATTTTTTCTCGGTTTATGATATTAAGTACGTTTAATGTTTTTGGGTTTTATTTTTTAGATCTAATGATGTTATTTTCTTGAGTTGAAATATAAAAATTCTTGAGTATAGAAACTAGAGTATAGAGCGTAGTAATATTTTGATCTTTATTGTATACATTGTATTGTATATATTGCATTTTTCTTAGTATTTAACTATTATAGCATTTAGTATACTTTTTACTTTGTTTAAAAACAATTTAATTTCTCCTTATTTAAAATGTTCTTATTTTATTTATTCTCATGTATAATATTTATTTCTTATATGATCAGGAATGGCATTTTGTGAATAATTTTCAAGTTAATAATATTACTAATTAACAAATATGTTACTGATATTAAATATTATTATTAAGTATTACAACTGTAATAAAAATTTGTTTTAATCATAAAATGCTGAAACAAATAGCATCTATAAAGATACTATCGATTATTTTATACATGTGTAAATGTAAATACGTGAGTATGGTAGTATCTTGTTGTCATAGTGACTATTCAACAATTTAAAATCAGTACCTAGAGGCATGAAAACATTCCTTAGTCTATTTACATTGTCAAGACATTTATATAAAGAGTTATTTAGAATTACAGTAATTAACTAATTTACAAATTTATAAATAGTTCACAGTTCTACAATTATCAGAAAAAAATAAATTTTTAGAAACTGTAAATGTAACATAAATCAGTATTTTAAGAAAATATCACATAAAATATTGTAAAACTTATCTAAATATTTATTAACAAATTTTAATCTCGATACATCATGATGGATATGGAGATGAATGCTGAATTGGACGGTGTAAGTAACTATTTACGAAAAATGTCTAATGACTAATTTATTGTTTCTATTTTTATAACATGCTTTGTATGATTAATCTTTAAATTTATATTGAAAATTTTTTAATAGTATAAAAAATTTAATACTGTTACTTGTATAACCGCATTTTATTCTGAATGTTATTTTTATTCAACTGTCTATGATAGGATAGTTTATGTTACTTTTACTACAGATTTTCAGCACTAACAGTGAATTTCGGGACGCAGTAATATTCTGTAATGCAATAAAAAAATAACGCTGCTTTCAGGATGAAGGAAGTGAAAGCAGTCAACCATCCTCGGAGGGAAGTTCAGCAAGTAACACGTTTTGTATTTTGGAGAAAGATTATGCAAGGGTAAAAATCTTTGCAAAAGTTATTAAAATGTTTTTCTTATTTATATTATTTACTCAATATTCTATTGCATTATAGATTTGTACGGTTTATTTTTTAATTTTTAACTTTTGATGGTTTTTTGAATATTTTTTTCAAGGATTTGCATAATTAGTTTTACTAATTATACTATTATACTGTTATACTATTGTTATACATCTTTTTAATTTGTTTTATTTCTATTATAAAGCTTAATTAAAATAATTATTAAAATATTAAATTTTTAAAATATACATATATAACGTAATTTAAAAAATGAACAAATTTACATTGTACAAAAAATATTTAAAATGCAAAAGCAAACATTAGATATTTGTTTTTTAATATCAAGATGGTAATATTGGAATAGGAATTATTTGTTCAAAAAATTTTTTAATTTTTTAATGGCTATTTAAAGTTTTTTCCATTAATTATTCCAATACTTCTATGAACACGTTAATACTTTGAAGTTTTGTTTAGACAGTTTAGATTCAAGTTTATATTAAAGTTTATATTAATGTTCTATCTATCCATAATTAGTGTTCTAGAATTAAAAATATATTGAAGTTGTCTATCTAGATAATGAAGGAAATGAGTATCAATGAAGCACTTGCTCCTTTTGAAGCTGAATATACGAGACTTTATGAATTCTTGTACAAAGCTCACAGAAATGAGAAGGAACTATTGGGACAATGCACGTTGTTTAAGGTAAAATTAAGTAAATATTAAATTGCGCAAAAAAGATAGTTTCTCTGTCTCTCGCTCTTCCTCCCTTCCTCCCTCTTTTCCTCCCTCTCTTTATGTTTGATATTTCTCTTTATTTTATTTGACATTCCAAATACTTTTTCAGAATGAAATTATAGACAACACATACAAGACAAATGAGCTTAAAAGAACATTGGAGGCCTATGAATACGAGATAGCTCGATTGAAAGAAGAAGTTACTAAAACAACGAAATTGGCTGATGCGGCACACACACGTGAACAAAATGCACAGGAAGTAATTGAGAATTTGCGTTTAAATATTGAGAAGCTAAGCTTGGAAATCGAGCAAAAGAATAAACAATTAACAGCCGAGAAAGAGTGAGTCTATTTGTATGAAGGATACTTAAAAGAACTTGCATTACCAAATGAAATTATGATGTAGAATAAATAGTAATACATAGAGGGAACAAAAAGTATCGAACTGATAAAATATTTCAAAAGCAAAATATCCTAGATAGTACACAATATTTATAAAACATTTGCAAAATATTTATAATATTAACTTAAAATATTTATTTAAATATTTTAGAAATATTTATTTAAATATTTTAGAAATATTTATTTAAATATCTCATAAATATTTTTATGACCTTAAATTGAATAGATTATAAAAATTTATCATAAATATTATACAAATCTTTATTATAAATACATTGAGCAACAGAATTAGCGCAACAAGAATTTATATCAAAATTTAACTCATAATAACTGTAACTATAAATTTATTACATGTAACTTGTTACTTTCCAACTCTGATGAAAACTAATATTTCGTGATGATCCATGAACACTTGATGTTTATGGATGTTTTTTATAGATCAACTCAATAGATGTTGTAAAAAAAAAATATGTATAGTTAAGTTATACTTTAAATAAATAAATTTATATGTAAATTCATACTTTTAAATTGATTTTTATACATGCGAAATAGCATGTGAAATAAATTACGAATAAATCTGTTTTTATTATGTTCCTGTTTAAAAAACAAAGTATGGTTTCGAATAGCCTTTTTGCGCCATTTAATCTTGTAAAATCAGTTTCAATCAAAAAAATCAAAATTTATTTAATATTAGTAAAAAACAAACAAATCAAATTTTTCTCAAATTTAGACATCTTCAATTTTCTTCAAAAATATTTAAATTGCCCATTGCTTAGGATGGTCCCTTAGAAATACAGTATTAAGATTTGTATAAAACAATGATATATTTAGAAATTGACTACGCCTTTTCGATTCATTGGGTAAGGGTAAGCTTAGATTGATTTGTTCAAATCGCTCACATTCGGAAAACAAAAGACAGTTTACATCACGCGCACAGCGCCTGATGACGAGTGTTTTGAAAGCTCATATACATAAATGGATTAAAATCAAAAGCGGAATATAATACATACTATAACTAACGGAACATAATCTATATTAGCTCTATTCTACAATACGACAAAATATATAAAATTATTGTATACAGCTTAGAATATATTGGCAACAATGTACTTCTGGAAATCTGTTTTGTTTGGATTTCGATTATTTTCCAAGTAAACTTTCTTTCTTAAAAGTTTTATAATTATAGCACCACCGTTAGCACAAAGAAAGAGAATCTATTGAAGGAAAAGGAAATACTTATTGGCGAGATAGAGACTATGCGACAACGCATGAAAAATATGTCTCTCTACACAGAGGACCTTGAAAAAAAAAGTAGCGAAGCCGATCAACGAATGACGGAAATGCAAGAAACTCTCAGCATGCAGCTAAATGAAATCTCGCGAGAAAAAAGAGCCCGAGAAAGGGCAGAAACAGAGGTGCGACAACTTCAAGAAGAAATCATCATAAAGAAAAATGAACTTGAGGTAAAATATTCATACAAGACTATTAGAAACTGAAAGAAAGGTTGTATATATAATAAAATGCAAAATTTAGTGTTCATGAAACCTTTTGAGTGTTACTCAGGAAAGTGATCTTGATAATATATATCAAGATCATCGGGGAGGCCTCTCCTATTCAGCATTTTTACCTAAAAGTTATCTTAAGTGACTATTTCTAGATTAAAATTACTTGTAAGTTTAACTTTATGCTATTTATTAACATAATTAATAGTTAATAAAAATGATAAAAATTTGATAATTGAAAATAGTTTGCAAACACATCTATTGAGACCAGTACGAATAACATGATAAGATTAGAAAATTTAATAAAAGATCAAAAAATAACAGAAGAGAAGATGCAAAAAGAGATAAACAAGATTATTCAAAAGAAAATGAATCTTCAAACAGATCTTGATAACGCCATTTTAGAAATAGAAAAACTCGAAAAAGAACTATCCGACAAAGAAAAACAGATAAAAAATATTAAGTACGAGATTAACAGGTAATAAAAGTAAATCAAATATTGAAGAATTATTAGTAATTGTTTACGAGAACAAATAGTCCTTATATTATTAAAATTATAATTGACAATATTTTAGGACAAAGGAGGACAGTGCTAAATATAAGCATGAGAAGGATTTGATAGACAAACGATTATTGAAAGCAGAATCAGAGCGATTAAGATTAGAGCGCGAATTAAAGCAAGCTCTGATTAATATTAAGAATGCCGAACATAATATTCAAACTTGTCGCAAAGAACAGCTTGAGGATAAGCAACGTGTTGAATTTCTGCTGCGAGAAAAGAACACCATTGCCCGGAGCAAGGAGACCGCATACGATCGAATTAAGCGATTGAATCATGAATTATTGCTGTACGGACAAAGCAAAAAAAAGATCGAACATGAGTTAGACACACTGACGCAGACTATCGACGATATGAAGAAACAAATGAAAGTTGTGGAAAAAGAAAGAGATAGATATAACTCAGCGATGCAAGGATTAGAACGGCAGGTAAACATTTATAAAGCATTAGGTATAACGAGGCGTGTGAGAATAGATATTTGTGTTACGAGTGAGGAAAGTAGACTATTTCTTTCGAGTACGTTTATCTCCATGTGGTAAAATGCCGATTTGCGTGTGTTGTATATAGTATTTTTTGTTATAAATGTGTCGAAAATGGCTCTTGAGTGACACAAGTAGACAGGTTACCCGAGGTCAAAAGTAATAGCAATGCCATTTTTCCAAGCTAAATAGAAGAAAAAAGCTAGATCCAGCTGGAAAAGAGCTAGGTTGACAATATTGGAAGAAAACCGCGAAGGCTCATGCGCTTGCGCTTTGCTTTTTTTATTATATATATTTATTTAGTTTCTGTTATGTTAATGTTCTGTTATGTACAGTAAAAGAAATGGTTCAATGATAGTAACTTTACCCTGTTATATATTTCTTTATACGTTTCTTTGCTTTTTGTTTACCTTTCAATAATTTCAACACACACACACACACACACACACACACACACACACACACACACACACACACACACACACACACACACACACATCCATTAAAACTTATAATGAAAATTCATTACATATTATTAGACATTTGTCAAAATTGATTAAGGAGATATAAATTCTATAAAAATATATATTGAATGCCAATAATAAATTTTTGTTGTTAATTTTTTTTATACAATAACATTGTAATTTTTTATTATATAAAGTCAACTTTTTCAAGAAATTTTTTGGTATTTAAAAAAGAAAATTACATAGCTGCGATAAGTTTAAATAATACGTAATTAGCTTAGATTCAATTTTTACAGAAATTCTCAATTTAGAAAATGTAAACAAAGTTTTTCAACATTGAAATCATAACTCAAAAATAAAATCTTATATTAGATTGAAGAAAATTTATAGTAAAGTGTATGATATAATTAAGAGCTTATCCAAACTTTCTAATAGATTGATAGAGACAGAGAGAGAGAGAGAGAGAGAGAGAGAGAGAGAGAGAGAGAGAGAGAGAGAGAGAGAGAGAGAGAGAGAGAGGGAGGAGGAGGAGGAAGGGAGAGAGGAAGCGCAGGAGACCCTAACCTTAGTTTTTAATAAATATTTTGAAATTTATCAAAAATTTTTTTATTATCAACTCGACAAGTTGAATGACTTAAAATTACAAACTATTTAATATCACTGTTACTAACCAACACTGGACGCTTGTATGCGAACTATACGCGCCGACAAATTCGTCGGGCTTAAAACACACAGCCTTAACTTTAACTTTATGTTTTATTTTTTACAATAATTTGTTTACGGTTCTTTTTATCTATGGGATTTAAGGAAGAACGGAATCTTATGATGCTAATTGTTAGAGCATCAAAGATATTAAATTGTTAGTCAATCTAATTTGTAATATCAGACTAAGAACTGTGTTTCAAAACTAACGACTCAATAAGCAAAAAATCATTAATCTTATTACAACAATATTTAATAATATAGAATCAATTTATTAAACGTTTTTTAAACACGTTTTAAATTATTTAAATTATTGAATAATTTTATGTTTTACAATTAAATATACATATTTTTTATATTAAATATTTTTAAGTAAACTCTCTCTCTTTTTCTATGTTCAAGTTTTTTGTTTCTAATAAATTTACGTTTATTAACTGATCCTAAGAAATAAGTACCTACACAAAATAAAGTAATGCAAACGATAAAATAGTTTTATAACATATTGACAGCTAGATGATTACATAAGTGAGACTAAACAGAAGCAAATGGAGATATTAGATTACAAAAAAAGTTTGGCAGATGCCGAGACAAAGTACCGTCAACATCAAAGTTTATTCGAAGTCGTCCGTGCCGAACGAAATCTGTGCAACAGAAGTCTGGTTGAAGCGCAAGAGGAGGTGCGAGATTTAAAAAGCAAATTAAAAATTACAAGTCAACAAATTGAGCAATTAAAAGAAGATATTGCGATAAAAGAGGCCAATCTTATCAAGGAAGAATTCCGTAAGTTATTTCAATCTTAAACTAACAAGGGGACCCTTATGTTAATAATTGATTTTGACAAAAATTATATGTTGACAAAAGTTATATATAGAAAAGAAACTGCTCCTGTATATCTGAGCAATAGAATTAGAAATAAATTAAAATTTATAACAAATTTAAATATTATTTATTTATTTATTTTATAGTGTTAGGAAAGGTTGAAAAAGAAAAAGAAGAACTTAAAGTTGATCTACTATCGTCTCGTATGGAGATATCTAATTTGCGACAACAAATTGAAGAAGCAAAGAAGAATGAAAAAAGTCTTAGACAGACTATACAACAGGCAGATAAAGACATCGGACGTCAAAAAAAGGATATTGATAACGTTATGAATGAACGTGACATACTCGGCACTCAATTAGTTCGAAGAAATGATGAACTTGGCCTCCAATACAGCAGAATAAAGGTTTGATTCTCATATCTTACAATTACACAGGCACACAAAAAAGGAAAGTGGTCTGATACCATTAGTCAATCTCTATATGTATTTTGACGTGTTGAACACAAATTTAGTGCCACTGTGATTATTGTATCTTTTATTTGGCAATTTTCTTTTTTTTAAGGTATAATGCATAGCATATTTTATAACATTAAAAAAATTTTTATTTTAATTTATTAAAAAATAAAGTTACATAATATATTCTAATGACCGTTTTGGAAAAATACTATTAGACTCGCAAAAAACCATTAAAAATTATTGGAATATTATTCGCCTCCAATATTAATTTCAATAATTTTTTTGCAAGTTCAATAGTATTTTTCCAAAGGGAAACTTTGTATATTTCTATTACAATCTCTATGATAACATTAAATTTACATCTTTAATTCAGAAGCTAAAAAAGACTTGGTCAGTATCAACTGTCTTTTTCAGAACTAAAAAGGCATGTTAACTGTCAGCAAGTCAACTTTAAACTTTTATTTTCTGCATTAAAAATTCGAAATACGACATTATCATAGTATTTTTAAAAAGTCTCGACATCCATTATTAAAATCTCTAATAAAAAATTGAGGTAGTCATGTATGTTTTTAAAGTCATCTTGTCAGATTATTTCAATGTCACGCAGATATTGTCATCTGGTAGAATTTTCTGAACATTGGCATGTTTTGTTTAAAACTTTTCTCATAATTTCAGATATAATTAACTGCTTTTAAACGTTTAAACTATCTTATACTTACACTTACATGCTGCGTAGGTCTTAAATAGAACATTACAATGTGGAGAGATGCAATATAATCAAAAATTAGAAGACATTCGATTACTCAAGTTTGAGGTGAAAAGACTTAGAACTGAGAAAATGTTGCTTGCGAAGAATATTTCCAATATTAACGATTTGCGCCAAGAAGTTTTTCATTTAAACCGTAACCTGGCAAAAGAAAAACTTAAAGTTACTGCACTTGAGGAGGAAATTCAAACTCCATTGAACATACATAGATGGCGGAAGCTCGAAGTAAGTTTTTTTTTTAAACTGGAATTTAAAAGACTGCATATTAGAAGATAGAAATATTATTTTTTTAAATTGTGTGACAAAAATTTATATACTTTTTATATGAATAAACTTTTATATAAAACACAATATACAGGGTATCTTTAAAAACTAGAGAAAACAAAAAATGTAGGTACAATTTGCAAAGTAAAGTGAACGCTTTATCTTATTTAGTTAATTTGTCTAAGCATCAATATTATTTCAACATTGGGCCAATGTTAGATTATTTAGTTTTTCATATTGTATATTAATTGCATCCTAATTTAAAATCAATATTTTATTATCAATATTGGGATTACATTGGAAAACATTTGGAAAATATTGGCTTAATGCATTCCTAACATAACCAATATTTCGCCAATACACTGCTAATGTATTTTGTTATTAGGGTAATATTTAATATGACACTTAATTCACACTTTTCTTTTTTCCAAATTTCATGAATCTATCATTGATTTACATCACTTTTAAAAGTAAGGTACTTGGACCGCTATTCTGTAACCACTTACCAACAACTATTGATGTCGTTAAGTGTCGTTGCGCATATTTTTTTATATAACAAAATACGTGCGCAAAGATACTTAACGACATCGATAGTTGTCGGTAAGTGGTTACGAAATAGCATCACTGTACCCAATATAGCTCACCTAAGTTTTGGGGATTTTTAAAATTTTTTGATAAATATAAAATTGAAAAATTAGAGCCAGGTTTAAAATGGAAAAAAATATGTATACAACCATTCGTTAAATATAAAACTGTTTATTTACTATGAGGCATTATTTTAACCTCTAACTGTCAAAAAGTTAATTTTTAATCACTGATCTGAATAGTATCACTTTCGCTGAATCAAACTGAATACATGGCCATATTAGGTATGTACAATGTACCTCACATGAGAATTATTAAGTAACTGTTATATAATAAATAACTGTTATTTTAATATTCCTATATATTGAGTTGGCCAATAATTCCAAATTTTGCCAATAGATGATTTTAAACGTTCTAAATTTTCAAATTTTTGATTATATGAGAGTGCAGCTTTTTAATTACTTTAACATCAATAAACAGTTAATTTATATATTTTTGATTATTTTAATAATTTTTTATACCAAGTAAATTATTGCTATTTTCTAAATATTCGATTATTTCATTATAGACATTATAGATAGTTTTTTTCTATAATAGGGTACAGATCCTACCACTTTTGAACTTATTAAAAAGGTACAAATTCTGCAAAAACGTATTTTGAAAATGTCTACCGATATGATCGATAAAGAAAGAAAATTAAAAGGTACTGAGAAATTATACATGAATCTTCGTGATGTTTTGTCAAAGCAACCGAATTTGCAAATAATGACGAACTTAAATACGGTTCAAAATATGTTACGTAAAAGAGGGGAGAAAATCAAAGTAAGTATTAAAACTTACATGGAAAATTTAGCAAACTGAAAATTGCAAAAAATTTTAAACTATAGAAATAAACTATATATGAACCTATAGTTACATAATAACTTTTTGTTCCGACTAGTATATGGTACTAACAAGGAGTAAGCAAAAATTGCAAGACCGCTTTTTGAATTTAACCATTATCTATTCGATAGGAGAGGTTGAATAGGAAAGTTAAAATGTAAAGGGATTTGAGTGAATAGATTTTCATCTCCGAGCATTTGCATATAAAGTTAATCATTTGACTAGCTTTGAGATTTTTATTCAGATGGTTAAGGATCATTTCTTATCAAAATTTGAGTCAATTTAACCGAGGGTTAATTTTTATAAGATTTGTGTGGGCTTCTTTGGTTTCATTACATTTTTTGATTTTGCAAATTAAAAATAAATTTATTGTATTTGTTAATATTTTAAATAAAAAAATATTTTACAAATATGTTTTTTATTTAATCTTGTTTTAGAATTAAAAAAGTAACGGAAAAAGTAATAAAACTTGTTA
The DNA here is from genome assembly GCF_013373865.1 of Monomorium pharaonis. NCBI lineage: Eukaryota > Metazoa > Arthropoda > Insecta > Hymenoptera > Formicidae > Monomorium > Monomorium pharaonis. The sequence goes on along the minus strand of NC_050469.1, from coordinate 2,770,974 downwards.
AGTAACAATAAAGATAACTTGTTTTATACGGTAATGAGCAAAGGTTACTAATTATTTTTAAAAAGTAGCTTTGCCATCCCTGCATTTAATTAATTCTGCATTTCATGAAGATATTTTTAAAAATTGCAAACGTTTATTTTTTTCACAGTGTTTCATCGCAGAACTAAATATGTATGAGTTGCAAGTAGGCGAGTATAAAGAAGATATGGCAACAATGACCAATGAGATATGCAAATTAAAAAAAATGTATCAGACACAGAAGCGAAAGCTTCAAAAAATAAATGATGCGAGCCTGAAATCCAAGTATAAAACTACTGTCCCAGATATTTTAATAGTCAATAAAAGATTTTATGGGGGTGGCTTCAAGATAACGACACCTACTCCTAATAATATTTGTTGTATTGTAGAATCCGCAGCAAGTAGATAAGACAAATATATAATAAAATTAATTTTATCAATTTTTGAGTAGAATTTTGTTTTAATCTTTTATTAGAATTTTGTTTTAATTTCTAAGATTTTAAATTAGATTTAGTTTATGTCATATATACATATGTCTTTTCCGATTCTCATTTTTTTTATTTCTTCAGCATTATAATATTACATATTATAATGTAAACATATAATATATTTTAAAACATTAATCTTTTTGGACAACATTTATGTTGTCCCCTGAAAAACCGCCAAAAGTGTCTCAATTTTGAAGGGTGGTTTTACCCCTTCAAACCGTTTTTGGGCACAAACTAAAAATTTCTAAATTCATGTATTCACCCCCCTCTACATTTATGCCAAGTTTCATTAAAATCAGAATTTACGGATTCTCATGAGGTTCCCTTGTCAGAGTATTGTAAAAATTCATTATTTTCCGCAATTGTCAGTCTATTGCAGAAATAATTTTTTACAATCCTCTGTGTATTGTAAAAATTCAATAATTATTTTCCGCAATGGTCAGCCTATTGCAGAAATTATTTTTTACAATCCTCTGTGTATTGTAAAAATTCAATAATTATTTTCCGCAATGGTCAGCCTATTGCAGAAATTATTTTTTACAATCCTCTGTGTATTGTAAAAATTCGATATTTTCTGCAATTGTCAGCCTATTGCAGAAATTATTTTTTACAACACTCTGTGTATTGTAAAAATTCGATATTTTCTGCAATTGTCAGCCTATTGCAGAAATTATTTTTTACAACACTCTGTGTATTGTAAAAATTCGATATTTTCTGCAATTGTCAGCCTATTGCAGAAATTATTTTTTACAACACTCTGTGTATTGTAAAAATTCGATATTTTCTGCAATTGTCAGCCTATTGCATTAATTATTTTTTACAACACTCTGTGTATTGTAAAAATTCGATATTTTCTGCAATTGTCAGCCTATTGCATTAATTATTTTTTGCAACACTCTGTGTATTGTAAAAATTCGATATTTTCTACAATTGTCAGCCTATTGCATTAATTATTTTTTACGACACTCTGTGTATTGTAAAAATTCGATATTTTCTGCAATTGTCAGCCTATTGCATTAATTATTTTTTACAATACTCTGTGTATTGTAAAAATTCGATATTTTCTGCAATTGTCAGCCTATTGCAGAAATTATTTTTTACAACACTCTGTGTATTGTAAAAATTCGATATTTTCTGCAATTGTCAGCCTACTGCAGAAATTATTTTTTACAACACTCTGTGTATTGTAAAAATTCGATATTTTCTGCAATTGTCAGCCTATTGCATTAATTATTTTTTGCAACACTCTGTGTATTGTAAAAATTCGATATTTTCTGCAATTGTCAGCCTATTGCAGAAATTATTTTTTACAACACTCTGTGTATTGTAAAAATTCGATATTTTCTGCAATTGTCAGCCTATTGCAGAAATTATTTTTTGCAACACTCTGTGTATTGTAAAAATTCGATATTTTCTGCAATTGTCAGCCTATTGCAGAAATTATTTTTTACAACACTCTGTGTATTGTAAAAATTCGATATTTTCTGCAATTGTCAGCCTATTGCAGAAATTATTTTTTACAACACTCTGTGTATTGTAAAAATTCGATATTTTCTGCAATTGTCAGCCTATTGCAGAAATTATTTTTTACAACACTCTGTGTATTGTAAAAATTCAATATTTTCTGCAATTGTCAGCCTATTGCAGAAATTATTTTTTACAACACTCTGTGTATTGTAAAAATTCGATATTTTCTGCAATTGTCAGCCTATTGCAGAAATTATTTTTTACAACACTCTGTGTATTGTAAAAATTCGATATTTTTTGCAATTGTCAGCCTATTGCATTAATTATTTTTTACAACACTCTGTGTATTGTAAAAATTCATTATTTTCCGCAATTTTTGCAATAGGCTGACAATTGCGTAAAATAATAAATTTCTACAATACTCTGACAAGCGAACCTCACGAGAACCAGTATATTCTGATTTTAATAAAATTTGGCATAAATGTGGAGGGAATGAATACATGAATTTAGAAATTATTAGTTGATGCCCAAAAACGGTTTGAAGGCGTAAAACCACCCTTCAATGTTGAGACATTTTTGCGGTTTTTTGATATATCTCGTAAACTAAACAAAATATTAAAAAATGTTTCATACAAAAGTTTTACAGCATAAATACCTCCATTTAACTACGCTATTTATTTTTCGGGAAAAAAAAATAATTTTTTTATAAAAAAGTTTTTTTTAAGTAAATAGCATAGTTAAATAAAGGTATTTATACTGTAAAACTTTTGTATGAAACATTTTTTTATATTTTGTTTAATTTAGGAGATATATTGAAAAACCGCAAAAATGTCTCAACTTTGAAGAGGTGGTTTTACTCCTTCAAACCGTTTTTGGGCAACAACTAAAAATTTCTAAATTCATGTATTCACTTTCTCTACATTTATGCCAAGTTTTATTAAAATCTGAATTTTCGAGTTCGCGAGGTTCCCTTGTCAGTTTAGTCCGTTCTATCTCTATGCAAGCACTGCGTCGAAAATGTTTAGACTCTGTATAATAATTTCATAATATAGTCTCTCTATAGGCTAATGGCTCATTTATCATGTAAAAAATGTTTAAAGCATTGTTTGTTGCTATATAATAGTAAAACTTTTAAGATTCTGAAATTTCCAATTCTGCAGCTAGCCAACGTTTTTAAAAAATTTATAATAAGATATCGATAGAAAGTATCGACAGAAGTAATCGAAAGAGACGGATGCACATCTGTACGTTTATTTTCATCATAACGCTCGATTGTGAGTTTATGCAGAAACTCCCTTTATTAATTATGTAATATTTATTACTTTATTACATTATTCGTACGACATTATGCACTGCGACTACTAAGATCTCGTTTTTATTGTTCGCGAGACGAAATGTCAAATCTAACGGATTGAACGCTCCGAATTTGTGCGATGTGAAATCTTGATCGTTACTTTGTAATTCACAATTAATTACACAGTACTTAAAATAGACTAATTTCTCCCATTTTTATCGTGTTCTCTGTTTTTTTTCTTTTCTCCATAATGAAAAATGGCATTTTCTTTTCATGATTAAATATTTATCAGTCTGATACTCAACTCATTATTGTTTAAGTAAAATTATTATTTATAAAATTTTTTATTTTAAATAATAGTTTTGAAATATAATTATTTAAAGTAGACCAATGACAAACTATATTGATTCGTACGAATGATAGCATTAGTAATTGAAAATCAACAACTAATTATTTCACTTAATTTTTTAAACACTTTTTTGCTGTATTTTGATTCACAAATTTTGCAACAATTTGTATATTATTAACAACACATGCCAGCAATAAAAAGGTATTGAAGTATGATATACTGTGACAAGCGATTTATTTATAGTATTACCATATACAAAGTTTACTGCCAAAGGTACTTTATAATTGTTGCATAAGGTTAAAAGCGGAGAAAGCTGCCTTCAGAAGCTGTAAAATAAAATGAAGTTTAAAATAATGTAAAATAAAATAGGTTATAGTATATTATATTGTATAACAAGAAGTTAAAAGGCGGAAAAACTGTTTCAGCACGAATGCAAGGAATAGACACACAAGCCGAAGGCGAGTGATAATTATGACACGGCACAAACAGTTAACACAAGTGTATTACTACAGAAAATAAAGTATTGGAGTGCCAATTGTGGACCAGTGTCTTAAGCTAACCGCCGTCTATTCTTCCTTGGATCGTAATCTTTAAGATGAGATCAAATCCCGAATAATAATTTAATTGATTGTGTTGAAAGGCACAATAAAATTTCTCATTTTTAACTATTTATATAATAAATTGCATTGGCTTTGCAGAAAAGTTAAAAATTGTTTTACAAAACCAAAATTTATACAAAAATGCAAAAAATAAAAGGCAATTTTATTTTAATAACAAAAAATTTAACACTTATAAATTTAAAAAAATTAGCTTTTTTATTTTATACGTACTTTGATAATTTAAAAGAATTTAGAATTCTGTAAAGCCAATTCAAAGATATCTTCTAATAAGAAGCATTAGTAATTGGTTTTAGGATCTTTTTAAAATAAAAATTTAAAAAAGTATGGCAAATTGGAAAAATTTTGAGGTACAAACTAATCGTCATAAAACTTAACGTAGACATAGTATGAGATGAAATATAAAGAAATCTAATCAAAATCGACTGGCTAAATGATAGGATCTTGGTTAAAATACATAAATAAGGCAATATGTCTACTTTATACTGTTTGATGAAATGGACAATTAGTAATGGATTTTGATTAGATTTCTTTATATTGGCCTCATACTATGTCCATGTCAAGTTTTATGACGATTAGTTTTGTACCACAAAATTTTTTCTAATTTACTGTATTCCTTTTACAATTAAACTTGAAAAATTATGATATATTATAAAAAAGAAATACTGCACTTTAGACACATTATGCAAAATATGTGAAAAAATGACATTATGCTGCAAAATATATTAATCCTCAAATGGTAACGTTGAGGTCGGCTCTAACATTTAATTATTTCAGCTTTATTTATTTCGTAGTGCGCATGCATTTTTCTGAGGATTATGTGATCTTGACTAATCTATCTTTAGTTTATTTATTAGTTATCATTGTTAGCGTTAAAGGCATTCAGGTAAGTGATATGTTCCTGAGTTCTTAATCACGTCAGAACTCCTTCATATGGAGTCGGATCCGACTTCAACGTTACCGTTTAAGAGTTAATTATGCATTGTTATGTGCTCAAAAATCAGCTTCTATTAGTGCTTCAATATTTTAGAATAGTGAGAAAGAGTTTGTTTTTACAAATCATGCAGTTATGCACCAAACATAAACTTTATGTCCTTATTAATCACGTTTTAGCTATACTTATAACTTTTATATTAATCACTAATATATATTTTCAATAATACACGGATTTCTTAATCAGCGGAAGTACTCCCCTCTTAATCGAAATCATTAAAAAACAATAAATAGTCACAGTTATAGGTACAGTACAGCGTATCAATGAATACATCAATAAAACATTTATTACAATTAGAAAGTAAAAATTAATCGATAGTTCTAATGTTAAATTTTAATACTGACATTGCCATAAGATTCCAGAGACATTGTCACCAAAAAACTGCTAGTAAATCGGATAGGTTTTGTGCTACGCTTCATAATCATCAATAAGTCCTTTTGTTCACTTTTTGCCATGGAAATCCAATCCATATGATATATTTCTTGGCCCAATTCAACACTCTATATAAATAAAAATAATTGAACTGTCACTAACTCTATGATGATATGCTTTGCATAACGTTATTTTTTATTCATATGCAAGATGATCAATTTTATTTTAAACAGGCAAATGTTTAAAAAAATATGTAACATGGAAACATGTTTCAGAGAAAAATTTACAAATGTTAAATATAGGTTTGTAATTAAAATTTTTTGCAGATAAATTTCTTTACCTAGAAGTAACACAATTTTACAATGTATATTTATTTTAAAAAACCATTAATTTTACATATTTTTGACAGTAATTATATTATACGTAGGAACGTCTTAGCATTCTAACGGTACCAAATTTACAATAAGAATACGTGAAATATCTGATTACTTGACCGAAAATACTTAGACAGTAGGTGATGCCTTAGTGACATCACTGTGACGCAAAGGATTAAATTGCGAAAGAGACTACGGAAAATCCTTTGCTACAAAAATTAAAATAAATTATTAAATATAAATTTATTTAATTTATTACAAGTATTATTTAAAGTCTTTTTTTCTTATTTTGGGGGGACTTTGTTTGCTGCAAACCCCCAGCTTTCTCTCCCACTTTCGCCTCCGCCACTTTTTACGCATTTGTAACAGAAAATAGTATGTGCAACGTACTTAATATACAATAATAGTAAATTAATTCTCCAACCAATAAATGTTTTAAGCACATTGTTGCATGCAGTCATTTGTTGCTCTCTTTACGATGCGAGTCAGTTGATGGACCGATTGATATTATCGATAGATCGATTGCCGGAAGAATTTGATTAACAACGAGTCTTTGTAAATAAAACAAAAGTTTGAATTTAGCGCTGGTCTCCTGCCGAGGAGGATGCGTAGCGCGTGAGTGTGTGTGAAAGAAACGACTGCAGTGGTGTAACATTATCAATTAAGTAAATTACCTATATGGTCTGCATCGAATCTTGGTGATAAATATAATTTTTCTATTAATTTAATATAAACTGCGCGCCGACAATTTTGACAGTCTTGACAGTTAGCTATTTTTTACATTTATTTACATTTTTTAGTATAGTTTTCCATATTTTTCAAGATATTTGCCTGTCAAAAATAAAATAAGATACTCTATGTACGTATCTTTATAGATTACCTTAAATCATAACTACCTTAAGCATAACTTCGTTTCCACCCCAACAATAATAAAAAATCTGTATAAACAGAATAATTGTGTAAGTAGATAACGAAGCCAAATCCGCTATTACCATTTGAGAAGACAGACGGTATATAACTGAACAAAGTAACAATATACTGACGAAAAATTGAACGAAGATGATTGGACTGAATACATCATTGATCGTTTTAGCAAGTCTATAAATATTTACATATTATAGTACAAATTGTATATTACATTAAAATTAAAGTGCTGGAAATACAAATAAACCAAATCACATAAATTAAATTTCTGGAAATAACAATTAAAATTATACAGGATTTGGAGATGCAAAATGTGTACCTCCAAATTTTTTCGAAACTGAATTTGGTCTATTTACATTTTCAGTGCTTTAAATATATAAACATTAGACTAAATGTATCACTCTTTTTTTTTAAATGAATAGTACATTAGTTGAAAAAGAAATTAGAAAAAAAATTATTACTATAGTCTATGTGAATTATAGAAGATGGACAAAATAATGTCTAGAAAATACATTACTTATGTTATTAGTAAGAAAATGGTTTACTTGTTTATCTTGGAATTACAAAATATATGCAAATGTACAGAAAATAATTTATTACACACACACACACACACACACACACATTTGTGTACAGAGTGTTCCAAAATTATCGTTCCAAAATGTCCAAAATTTTCACTTTTATTGACAGATTTTGTAAAATTTTATTGATTTTACGTATTGAATGTTTTGTGAAATTATTGAAGCAGAAAAATATTATCATTTTAATAATTATTTTTTCTAGTTTATCATAATTTTTTTTATTGATTCGCATTATTTGAATACATTTGTAATATCAGAAACATTATTCTCTAACTTCTGACGCACTTTATATAACAAACTCAACAATTCAATTAATTGATTGCAGTTGTTTAATTATGCAAATATGACATTAATTTTTACGTTTAATGAATTAAACTTATTAAACAAATACAGAGAAAAATAAAGACTTTAAAGAAATTAACTTATTATATTGTATGTGAAGTTATATTATATCAATATGTAAAAAGATCCCATGTTGTATAAAGGCACTTTTACTATAACAGGTATCTGACGCGTCTTTTTACAAAATGGTTGGTCTACTTTGAGCGCTTTCTATTTCAAAATTATTATAGCTTTGACATTTTTACATAAGACTTTTTGCCTTAGAATGTTCCACAGAATCTGTTCGTGAAATAAAACAGTAATTTTATAATACCTTTGTATATAGTATATATACATGTAGAAGAGAAGATGATAATATGGCTACCCATTTACATTTTATACAATAATTATGTTAATTATTAATATTTTAAATTAATACTTGACGCTTATATTTATTAAAGTGTTGTTCATTAGATTTTAGATTCAAAGTTATCAAATATTTACTATATTACATATTACTATATTATTTATAAAAATGTAACAACACTGTATAATGGGTCAAAGAAAAAAAAGGAATGATAATATTATGGTCACCACAAAAATAAACGTAAAAAATTAATTTTCTTTAAAAGAGTTACAATATTTTGTTACAAAATTATATATTTAAATAAAAATAAATTGCTAGGTTAGAAAAAAAATGTAGCATAATTGTGAGATAAAAGAGATAAAAATAGATAGATTTACTTAAACTTTAGGGTATTATCTGGCGTAACCCAAGTAAATTTTGAAATGCGTGCTGTTTTTAAACGAAGAAGGGTGGGGGAGCCGGATGCGGAGAGGAGGAGGACTTTGAGATTCCAAGTATTAATCCACCGCTTGGCAGAGCCAGTGTGTTCTTAGGAGCTGAAGAGCAAGCATTAAAATTCTGCATTCGCGTATTTTTCACCCAGTTTGTACGGAACGTCACAAAACTGCTGGATTAGATAAAATCAAATTTGGCATAAAAATGATTTTAATTGTTTTTTCATAAAGTTTAATGCAAAATTTTATTATTTAGTGCAGAAGATTTAAAAAAAATGTTGAGATTGATTGAATTTATTCGGAGATATGAGCCGACAAAGTTTCTTTAAAAGCGCATAATGTTATTTAATATCAAGTAATATTTTAAGTATATTCTTAGAATATTAAGTGTACATTTAATATTCTAAGAATATATATGAAATATTAAATAATATTATGTGCTTATAGGGTGCTTGTAGGTTACGCTAATTCAAGTTTGTACTTGAAATTACTAATTGTAACTTTTTTATAGTGTACCCTGAGGATTAATAAAGGTAGGATTTTTTGGTTTATACATAATCTTTTCTTTCTGTCGCGATAATAATTTATACGTGATACAAATTATTAGTTAACAGTAGAGTGACAATATATCAAAAAATTTTTTTGGTATAGAGACGATCAAAAGTGACCATATTACTAGCATGCTTAGGTGGCTATATTAACAAAATTCTATGTCATTTAACTTTGTATAACTCGAAATGTGTACAACCAAATAAAAAATTAAATAACAAAAAATACTTAAGTGTACATACATTTGGATGATAATGCGTCTAAGTTTTAAAAAAATGAGGAAGTATGTATAGTTAAATGTTAAAATGTACCTTAAAAAAGTTCGAAACTTAAAAAAAGTTTGACCTTAAAAATTTGAAATTAAAAGTAAAATTGCTTTATAACAAACGTTGGATTCTGTGTATTTTTATATGAGTACCACTTCATAACGGCAGACTACTAAACAAATGATTCCATAAGTAATTATTAGAATTCGTCAGTTAATAACGAAGATAATACGATTGATCATATTGTCTACAGTGGCCTTATGGCATAATACCACCATCTTCTCTTTACATGTATATATATATTTGTAGAGATTAAGTATTATTTTGCATTTTATATTTTTGACAGATTAAAAGTAATTTTTATCTGTTTGACAAACCTGATTATACATAGATGATAGAAAACGTGTTCCGATATTCTGCTTGTTCTATTTAATGCATTATTCAATGAACTCATCGGATTGTTTTTATTATTTTTCATCATTCTCTGAAGGCGATGCTTCAGAATTTCAAATTGTGCACATGTTTGTAAGCAAAATCCTAATATCGTAGTTTCTGATCCAATGTTTACAAATATGGCTAACATTAAAGCTGCAACTACTTGGAGAGATGTAAGATAGAATATAAAAGGCGAAGTACAGTCCCAAGGTACCCATGTAGTTCCAATAGGTATTACGCCTTCCATCATATATATTATACATCCAATCAAAGTGCCCACCGCCGAGATTGCACATAAGATTATATAAGGCATGGAATATAATCTACAGTTTAAAAACATAACAAATATATCTGTTTAATACATAATATAATTTAATATAATGCATAGTCGTCTAGTAATAAAACGTTTAATAGATCAATTTAAATTTTATCAGTTGTCGCAAAAACATTGTGTCGAAATTATAGTCAAATATAGTTTAGATTATACAATCTATTTGGATTGTATAATCCAAACTATATTTGAAATTCATTTAGATTTAATCCAAGACTTATTTAAAAAATCGACGTTTACGCTTTATTAAAAATTTTTGAATATTAATCAAAATTACTTAACAATTTAATTAGTCTGAGTCATATCTAATAATAAGATTTTGTTAAAAAAAACATTTACACTTTATCTAAAATTGATCGCAAAAATCGCAATTACTTAACTATAAATTGAAACCAACTTTGTATGTATTTTTAATGGAAATTTTTTTTTAGATTGATGTATTGCGTAGCATATATCTTTATGTTTCATATTTTTTAAAGTTTTGTTTAAGTTTTTAGATTTTTATTATGTTCTGTAAACAATCAAAATAAACTAAAAAACTAACAATTATATTTATTACGATTTGGTAATACAATCAGACTTTGTGTTATCGTATTGTTGCGTATTATAATACTTTTTGTTACATGTGTACCGAAAGTGGTCCTTTTTGTAGCCCTCTACCGGGGGGTGAAGTTGATAGGTTCATATTTAGAATGCGCTCATAAAGATATTAACGCGCTTTTTAATTATTTTATCTTCATTATTAGAACAATATGTATATATTGTTATGTATATAATAATAATATGTATATAAAATAAAAACAAAATGACAAAAAAAGCCTGCTAACATCCTTAGAAACGTTAATACAAGCCATATAACATTTTAAGTAAAATTATTTCACGACTTTAAGTCTATAGAATCGATGAAACAACATACTGACATATGTTGTCATTAAGTATTTAATTTAAAATATTAATTATTAACAAAGTTATTGTACAAAATGTAAATCTAAATCATAGTACCTTATCTTCTAATTTTGTAAATTTGTAGCATAAAATAAACTCAATATTCTGTATCCAAATAATTAGTGTGACTGTATATACATGATATATACAATGCGCAGAGTAAAAGTTTTAAAACAGCTAATCTTAGAAAGTATTTGTTTTCATTGGTAATTGAAAAAAATGTTTCAAATAAATATAGTAAAACTAAAAAAATTTATTAGCTAGTAATATTTATTTGAGCTTTGAAAAGATGCTAATTAAAGTCGGCGATATTGTAAGCCTTATATAACTTGAAAAGTACTCAAAAGTACAAAGGGTTAAAAAAGGATTTTTTTAAACAATGACAAAGAGGTTATCTGAACACTATAGTACATATAGTGAATACATATAGTATGCAGACGTTTTGATTCACATTTGAATTCTCTTCAATGCATTTAAAATAAACTGTTTACTTTTGTTATTTAAGACAGAATGGTCATGATCAGTTAAATTTATAATTAAATTTTATTTTTGCCAATCACCAATTTCTTAGAAGATTAGATAACAATTTATAATTATTGTTGTTTTAACATTATTGAATGTAAAAAAATGAAATAATTGTCTTAAAACTGTTACTTAATTTACACGTGTAAATTCAGTGCTGGCTCTAATTGACAACATTTTTTACATTGAATTGAATTCGTGGAGCCTTTAATCAATTTATTAGTTAAATTATACATATATATTTTTTTTGTTTGAAACACTTTTAAATAAATGAATACTTTTTAAGATAATTTGTTGTTTTTTTTTGTTCTGCATCAAATATGATATTGTCGTTTCATTTATTGATTACTGATATTGACGAAAGTCGCAACAACATTTCAATATACAAACCCAAGTAAACGATCAAATTTCATCTGGATATCAATCTCATCCTCATCACAAACTTTGCAAGGTTCTTCTTGTATTATTTCAAGTAAATTGATAATCCGATCGCGACGGACTACAACAGTAGTTGCTTTGCACATAAGGCCGACAAATGAGAAGAAAACAGAAGAACTTGAGATCAAGCTTTCCAAGTTGTCGACAACAAAGATGATATGCAGGCCGTGGGTTAGCAGTAAATACGTAAATAAATACATCGTAAAGAACGTAAATACATTATATAATGACTTGGAGTATTTCGAAGACCATTCGATTGGTCGCCACAAACCACCAATGGTATATGCAAAGAAATGGCGAGAGAGCATTCGCATTTCTGTAATTGCTATAATCAAAAGTAATAAATTTCCTTATTTATTAAAAAATAATTTCTACACAAAGAGAAATATTTCTTTAGATTTAATCAAATTTATTAAAAATAAGAAATATATACTTTGGAATAGTCAAACAAAATTATTCATTTGAAATAATAAAAAACAATTATTTTTTATTTTTTAAATAATATGTATCATTGTCACAAATATAAATCTTGTTTCTTACAGATTATTTTTAGTTACTCTCTAAATTTCCTAGAGTGAAACATTACATGATTTTATTATAAATATATATATATATTTACAATAAAATCATTTTTTAATATTCAATAAATGTTTTTATTTGACTAATTAAATTTATTAGTCAATTTCACTTATAGTTCTCGCGTCAATGAGAACTATAAGTGAAAATGAAACTTTTGCCGAGAGCTGATTGACTGAGGATCGTGCCAGCGACCACTTCGGCTGGTGTTAGTATATTCTACCGCCCTTTAAATGCTCTGATTGCCTTGAAAAGGATGGATTAAGTGTTTTTACAGAAGTGTTTCCACGTCGAGAACTATTTGTTTGGACCGGTCGATAAAGTTTCTTTTATCTCTCAAGTGCGCGCATCTTACAGAAGAAAGTGGCTGCCTCGGGTGGGATGACGGGCCGCAACGGATGATCAAAAAACTACTCATTTACGCACGCCATGGGTTGGACATGGGGATAATGTTGCAATTAAGATTAATGTTTGTTCTAAATCAAATATATGAAGTGAAAGAAACAATTCCATTACTTTAATCAAATATATTTTTAGCTATTTTTTTCAAAGATATATTTTATTTTACTCAATAATATTTTATATAATGAAATATTGCGAGCCACACCCCAACTAATAATAATAATGTTGAATTTCTTTAATAAAACAAAACAAGACATTTTTTATACAATAAAGATATAATATTTCATATAAAATTAAATTGTATAAATAAAATTAATGAATCCAAACAAATAAAAGAAAACTATTCAAAGAAATCGTTCTCTTTGTGTATCAAATAATCGCGTTATACTATTTATACTAGACATAGCAATAATTATAAGGGAGACCGGACATGTTCGAGTTTCAAAATTTCGCATTAATGTTCTTTAGCTTGAAAGAGTAAATCTAGTAACATTATGAATAAAAAAAAATTTTTTGTTATTATACGACACGTTAAATTTAAATAACAATTTATTAATAAAATAATTAAAATAAAACATGGAGCGAAAGGATATTGATTCATATTTAAGGCCAGTTTAGCTTATATGTGTTTTTAAAATTGTTTAGAATTCATGCAACATTTCATATATAAAACAGTTTTGAAATAGTAAAATGTTCAAAATTTTTACCCTAACATTTAAAATGTGTAACGTCCTTGTATTTATATTTCAATACCTAAAATATAATTTGAGGTTCATATTTGGATAACATTCATCGTCTTTTCTTTATTATTTCTTTAAAGAAATAATAATAATAAATTTTTTTAATTAAAAAAATGTAAAGTTAAACATAAAGTTTTACAGCAAATGCTATTTAACATGCTATAAATTGTACTATCTAATCCATTAGTACGGTTTTTATTATTTTATAATGAAATTGTACAAAACACATGTAATTGTATTTCTATTGCTCTGATGAGTACATTCATATAAAGTCATACCCAAGAACAATAAGTCACAATAATATTAAAACAATATAAAAATAAATGTGTGTCGAAAAATTACTTTTAATCGTTCTAAAATAATCATCCTTTAATAACTATTTTAGTGTATTATGATGACTTTTTCTCTTGCTTGGATGTTTTCAAATTTAATGAATGTGTTAGACTTTAGAAATCTTTTAATTGTAACATTTTATATCACAAAATTTTAGTTAGCACTGACCATTGCATAAAGTTTTCAGAAAAATTTCAAAATTACATTTTATATGTATGGAATGCATTTTATTACCTATCAAATTCTGCATTTTTCTGTGCAGACAGATCGTTATATGCTATTTAATTCACACTATTTCTTTTTGTAATGTTTTCTTAAATATAGTATTTCAAACTTAAGTAACTTTTCTTTGTAACTTTATAATTGTAAAACATTAAAAACTGTTTATAATAAGAAAAAATTATTTTAAAGCTGCAGTAAAACTTTTTTTAATTATATATTTCGAATTTTGAATAAAATTCCTGAAAAATCGGAGAACCCTCAAAGAATTTTTTAATAAAATTTTAATAAACACTTCGAATATATTTTTACAAAAAGATTGTCTTTCTTTTAAAAATAATTGGTTATTTATTTAAAAAAGGACCATTTTGTAAAAAGTACTTTTTATAAACCTACCCATTTTTTTCTCGTATACCATTACGCAATTCTGTATTTTTCCGATAAGCTAAATAAAATGCCTTCTTTGATCGCTTTATAATTTAACGTATATAACAAATGGAATCAAATAACTACAATTTGTGTTAAAACATATAGCAATGTGCACGCGACAAAGGATCGTAAAGTACTACAAATAAACGCTTATAACAGACCTGTCCGTAAGCGAATTAAAATTAATAACTTGACGTTGTCGCATTTAGTCGATATCTTACTACCAGTATTAGAGTTGTAATTATAACGATGTCATTTGATATAATTGTAGAATTTTACTCCTCCTGATAAATTCTAACATATTGCCATGTTCCCACGATAAGAAATATACTTTCATACAGGCATTTAAAATTCTCGCAAGTTACAACATTAACAATTATTTAAATAAATCAATTTAAATAAATCTTTTTTTACATTTTTTCACCATATATCTTCTTTGGTTTTTAATTAATTTGCATATTTGTACATTTTAATTAATTTATATATACACGGATTACAAAGTCATATTTTTTTAGAAATATGTCATTTCATTACAATATAAAATGTGCTAAATTTTAAAGGTAATATATATGTTATGCATTGTATATATACATAAATATACATTAAATTATTACATAATTAATCAAATATGTACATTATAATTAAAGAATACATTCTTGTGTAAAATTTTCAAAAAATCGATTTTTTTATTACATATTTTGATTGTACAACATTTCAAGAATACACTATCAAAATTTCAGACAGAACTTCAAAGAATTAACGATGCTACAGTCAAAAGTCAAGCCAAAAGTCATTTTATTTTTTGATTTTAGACTATTGGTTCTTGAAATACCGTGTCGTTTGGTCATCTCATTTTTTCAGTGCTGCGCCTTTCAACTAATATCTTGAATTTTTAATAAAATTCAAGTGGAATAAAACATTACCGTAAAATTTTTTTCGTATCTGGACATGTGTATTAAGTGTGTGAAAAATTAGAATTGTATGTCTTATAGTTTTCTTTAAAAAAAATTCCAAAAAGATCTTATTTTTAGTGCGATTACACGAGAATGTACCCTTAAATTGTTAGAGGACATGACATTATTTCATACATATTTCAAATACATGCGCTCAATATAATGCATACGTGCGATATAATGTCTTATAAAAGACAAGAGCGAAATATTCCAAGAATTATGATAATTTCATAGAGAAGAAAATTACTAGTTTCTTCTCAATGACAAGTTCTGCATCGTTATATGTCTCTATAATCATTAATAAATCTATACATTTAGTCATATGTTAAGAACGTAGGTAAGAAATGTCAGAACTAATATTCACCCTCTCTCGTTGTATAATTATACGTCTACATAATACTATATTTTTAATATACGGCGCAGTTAAAATTACTAGTTGACTTTCAGTGACAAGTTCCGCATCGTTACATGTCTCTACAATCATTAATAAATCTATACATTTAGCCATATTGTAAGAACGTAGGTAAGAAATGTCAGAACCAATATTTACCTTCTCTCCTTGTATAATTATACGTCTACATAATACTATGTTTATAAATATACGGCGCAGTCTCATCACTTGTACGTGTATCTGTTTTTGTTCTATACTCAGTTGAAAACAGGTTTATCTATCTTGATATATATCATCCTTTTTCTGGTGATTGAAAAGTATTGTATATTATAAAAATAAGCACATAAAATATTGATTTTTTTTACGTTCTTTCCTGTTTTTATTCAAGCAATTTTATCATTGATTCTTGAACATACACACTTTTTGAGTTTAATAGTTTTATTATTTAAGATTATAATTATTATTACTATTATTAGAGATTATTATTAGAAATTATTATTATTGCTTGATTTATTGATCGAGACAATCACGATAACTTTAGCTTCTTAAGATAAAAGTTGTTTTTAAAAATATTTATATGAAAAAAATATGGAAAAAATAGTAAGAAAAATTCCAATTACATATAAAAATAAATTCTATATTTTTTGTTAATAAATAAAGTAAATATTAACAAAAATGGAGTCTTTAATTAGCTTGAGCTCGATCTATGTTGTCAAGTGTGAAGTTGAAGAAGTAGATTAGCCACCATTTATTGCTCGTTAGAAAGTTAGTAACAAAAAATGTTTCACAAACAAAATAAAATTTTCGTTATTTGGACTTCAATGGGTAGATCTCGTTTTGCACCATAAGCAGAAAGGAAATATAGGATTGACGTCGTTTTGCGTAGCAAGTCGAAAACCCATGTAGAATAAAACTATTATGAATCTTGTTTCAGATCATAAACATGAAAAAATGTGGAGTACACTTCGTTTTGCGTGAAAAATTAAAAACCCATGTGGAACAAAACAATTATAGATTTTGTTTCGAATCGTAAGCACAAGAAAGTGTGAAGTGGACCTCGCTTTGTGTAGAAAGTTGAAAACTCATGTGAAACAGACAATTTTACTTTTGTAAAATATATCGCATTTATCTTGTAAATCGGGTTTTAATAGTAGAGGTTTTTTGTAACAAATTTTATTATTTTTCTAATCCATATTTAATAAATATTTTTGTTTTTTATATGAATTGAGCATTCACTCTTATTTTCCTGTAAAAGAATTTTGCACGCATTTTATAAAATTAATTATTAATATAATTAAAATAAAAAATGTTAATAAAACAGATGACTTTAAGATTCTCTTAAATAAAAATAGAAAATTTTAATCAATATATGAAAAAAATCTCATAATTCTAGTCAACAATTAAGATTAACTATTAAACTGACAAGCTAGATTTGCTAATTATTGTAATTTAGTTAATTTTAGTCTTTCATAATTTATGTAATGCTGATTAAAAATTAACATATCATAATTTTCGCAAATAAATAATTTAACTTTTAGAATCAAAGTTTATAAATTCTATAATTTTTTATTTATTATTTCTGTGTAAATCAAACATCCTAGAAATATTAAATTTAAACTCATTTGCATTTTTTTTAACTTTTAGTGAAGTGGCAGGAGAAGGAAAGTAGGAAAAATATCGGTAAAAGTTATCCGATTAAAACACTTAGTCTTTTTTGCATATACAAATTTGCATTTACAAATATTATAGTATATGTATATACAAATGATATAGTAGTGTGTAATAAGTAGTAATAATAAAAGCGAATAGAATTATAGTATTATAATATTATAGTAATATCACGATATTAAATTGATAATCAATTTAATAATAATGATGCTGATAGCATCTATTACTCCCTCCGTCAAATATTGTAAAAAATTTATTACAAAAAACAACACCTCAGCCAGGTATGTAGTGACACTTATCGCTACTGGTACTGTTTACAAGAACATATGTAAAATGCGTGTATAATATGACCAATAAAAAGAAAACAATTCGATGTATAAAAACATAATTAGTTAAAGATAAACTTTATTTAATCAATTTTAATATTTTTTGTGCATTTCGAGCATACACTTTTTTAAGTTCATTAAATTGTGCGCCGAAATTTTGGGTTTTGAAACATTTTAATAAACTTGAATATAATAAATATCACAATAACTATTAATTAATACTAACTATTAATTCTAGTAATATTGTAAAGTCACAACTAATAAGGGAACGGCAGCTCATTATAAATTCAAGTTGTTTCCAAATCGATATATGTTGATCCAAGGAGTTTGTATCGATTTTTCCTAAAGAGCGTAGAAAAAAATTATGCAAAAATTACTGCACAAAAAATTGCATATTTTTGTGCATAAATTTCTACAGTTTTTACAGATTTTTGTACAAAGTTTTCGCCTTCAGAATTTTTCTGCAAAATATTTTTCAGAATTTTATGTAATATTTTTTGAAGGCGAAAACTTTGTATAAAAATCTGTAAAAACTGCAGAAATTCATGCACAAAAATATGTAATTTTTTTGTGCAGTAATTTTTGCAAAATTGTTTCCTACGGGGACCTAAAAAAAGTAAGTAAAGTACTTTCTCTGAGTGGCTACCTCTTATGGTTAGTTTCATTGAGTGGGCGGGTGGAAACTAAAGGGCACAAGAGATATCATGACAGTTGATAACAAAGCAATCGTAGAAAATTCTAGGTTTTCTATCACTTCGCCGAGCAGCCAGCTACTCATCCGGATAGTTCTTTATCAGCCCCTTTCCCAAATCCCAAGAAAAACCGCAATGCAAACGGCTTGGCAGGAGGACTCCTTGGATCGTGCTCTATTGATACACTGCTCTAATTTGAATTTATAATAGATTGTCGTTCTCTCGTAAGTCATGCGTGCATAGCACACACACACATAATGATCGCGAATTAAATGAAAATATTGCTATGTCCGCGCTGAATGCCCCTTCAAATGTTCTCTATCTTTGCTTTCCTGGACTGATCGCCCTTGATGACGATTATCGGGCGACGGGATGTTCTCAAAAATTGCTTGTCAGATTTAGTCCTGGCTTCCAAGCCGTTCGGACGTAACTGCGACGCTCCTGTCTTCTCAAATAAAGCAATTTTGTCTGAAACGTGTCTTCCGCGAATCTCACATGAACAAGTTCTGCGCTCGCGGGCCGTCGCGAAACGTATGAGTGTGTGAGTGAGCTGAAGATCGTGCTCCACGCAGCATAACAATATTAAATAAATAAAGAATAATACTTATTTATAAAGAATATCCTCTTTATTTAATCCGCGATTGCTACGAGTATCGTGCACGTTGACATGATCGTGACTTTACGTAAAAAATATTGTATTTTGGCACAATAAAATATATTCTACTTGTAAATATAAAAAAATACTTATAAATTAAAAACATGTATTATTTTGATAAAAATTTTTTTTTGATTAAAGCTTTACATCTACATAAAAACAAAACTTCCAATACACTTCCATTGGTTATC
Source organism: Monomorium pharaonis (assembly GCF_013373865.1). NCBI lineage: Eukaryota > Metazoa > Arthropoda > Insecta > Hymenoptera > Formicidae > Monomorium > Monomorium pharaonis. The sequence goes on along the minus strand of NC_050469.1, from coordinate 2,751,313 downwards.
TGTCATGGAAATTTGGAACTTCCAGTAGACGTCCATTAAACATTTAATGCAAGGTCATTAGAAATTCATAGTTTTGCATTATATACATCCATTAGACGTCGTCAAAGGTCTATTAGACGTTATGTGGATCATTAGTAGAGGCTTCACTAGAGCCTTGCTGGACGACTAACGGACGTTTCGTAGATCATTACACACAAAAAATGTATTCTTTAAGAAATGCAACAGTGCCTTAATTCAAGAATATTTTATACTTAAAATAGCGTCAAATATAAATATTTCTTAATTAAGAATAAATTACTTTTAAGATAAAATTATATATTTTTTAAAATTAAAAACAAAATTTGCTTTAATAAAAGAATAAGCTTATATCAATCGTTTAACACTAAATGTGCTCGTATTAACTGTAATTTTTTCAATGAGTCTTTATCAACTAAACCCATAACAAATTAAAAGGAGGCCGATAAAAGGTAGCGATTTTAGCCTATAAACCAGCACCTAAAATATATATAATTATAGACTATCGTTGCCAGTGCCCTGCAGAATGCAAAAATATTTCTTTAAAGTCTAGAAATCGATGGAAATTTGGTGAGATTAAAAAATGAAGTACAATGTTACGATGTAAATTTTCGAATATCTTACGCGGTACACTCAAAATAAGCGATTTTATTGTCTTTACGGAGTTATTACTTGACTGGTTATCATTTTTATCGATCTTTTTATCGATTAACTAACTTCTAATGGACATCTTTCAAGATGTTTAACAGAGCTTTATTATGGAGGTAAGATGGACCTGTGGAATCTATCTGACTGTCACCATGAAAATAAACATCTCCTGGACCTGTGGAAGTGTAATTGATTCCTAATGGACGTCTCTCTAACTTCGTGGAAGTAAACATCCAATGAAGTCACGGAAGTTTAATGAACTCCTAATGGACGTTTATCTGACTTCCATCATGAAGATAGATGTCCTATGGAACTATGGAGGTTTAATGGACAACCACTGGATGCCAATTTCTATGTGGACATATTTTCACTGTTATTTAAAAAAACTAAAAAAATAATGTTCTTAATAATTTTGGGTATCCTAATACTCAATAAAATCAATAAGAAGATGCAATTTGCAATATACCATGTATTCCACAAAAATTGGAATCTCAGAATACATTAAAAAAATATATTTTATAAAAAGTTTTTAATACAAAAGATAATAGTATATTGTGTTACAACCGCAGTAGGTTGACTATTCCTGCGAGTAAAGGAGTAGACGCTCGGGTCGCGTTCGGGTCATACGTCCATTTCCGCACTCTTAGGGAATAGCCGATCCACACATGTTACACACAATATTTCTTGTTATATCACTATCGCCTAATTTAACCCATGACCAGTTTACTTCACCTACATCTAACTTTATTTACTCGCACGCGCTTGCCATTTCGCAACATGCATGCTAACTTTCGTAAAATTATTAACACTTCGTCGCTTTCTTGAACGTAATCTTGGTACTTGCCATTTGTAAGGACTCAAGAGTATTCAAAGACCACGCTTCGACGCATAGGTAAGAAAAAATACCGTGTGCAACACGGACGGATCGTTTTTTCCCACTCGTGCAAATAAACGTCAAGAAGACATCTTCCCGTCCTTGTTACACCATGTATTATGTTATGTGATATTTCTTCTTTTCATTTTTGGCATTTTATTACAGTAGTATAAAATTATAAAATGAAACTCGAATTAAAACCTATTTTCATTGAAAAGATATTCTTATCACTTCTTATCATTTTTACATTTCTAGAATATTTAATTTACGTAAAAAATAATAAAGTACATAAGATTTTGAGCTTTGAGTGTCTGTAGAAGTGTGACAAATGGTTTATTTGCGTAGATTGCAATGTTAAATTCCTCAATATTACATAAACTGTAAAGCATAAAAAGTTCTTTGAGAAAGTTATTTTCTAAAATTTTGTGACTTTCTGTATGAATACATAGACGGCTCATTTTGAGTGCCTCTAAAGATAAACATATATAAATTTAAATATAATTATGTCTCAGAAATGAGTCAAAATAGATCATTTATATTTTTAAAATTATTTTTTTAAGTAAAAAAATTTATTCTTAAGATATGTCCTGTGTATTAAGAATTTTATATTTTATCTATCATTATTTTTATTTCTCGTGCTTTTATTTCCTTTGTCTCTCTTTTTCTCGTTCTTCAATTCTCATTTCTTTGTTAGATAACTAACACATCTCGATATTTCATAATATATTATATTTATACACATAATATAGACATGCAAATTATCGATAAGAAAATCTTTTAATTAATTTCGATTTGTCTAAGAACATATTATAATATAACGTATGCATCACAATCATATCAATATTAACCAAATTTGTGCAATTCAAATACAATTGATTTATCGTTTTTATAACAGTATTTAAAACTATAAAAAATATAATTACATCCCACTCGCTTACATTTACAATTGACAAAAACATTTTTAATATTGACAATTTTTAAGATTGTAAGAAGTAGTCAATCGTCACTGATGTTACTGCTGATATAAGGAAATATTGTTGTATCATAATTTGACGTTAATCGCTGGATGGTTCTTAATTTTCTACAGTACATTAAAACCGCCACAGGCTTGATTTATGTGGTGCTGATGTCGATCCTGCAACAAACACAAAAAAATTTTATCAAATAATTTAAGAATGACATTTGATTGTTTTGTCATGATGTTTGTTAGAGGGTTAGAATAAAGTTTGTTTGAATTTTGTTATTATTTACAAAAATAGATCAGAAGGATGTAGATTATGGCAAAACTTTCAAAAACATCCATATTCCAATTTGGTCCAATTTTAAAAATACATTTTTTAAAAATAAGAAAAAATATACAAGATTTTTAGTGACTCGATAGTATATATATTGTGTAACAAGTGTAGAAAGTAGGCTTCTTCGGCATTTTGCACGATTGTAGGGAGTGGAAGGTTGGCTCGAAAAAGCTGATCCGCACAAGTTGTATACAGTAGACTCGATAAGTTACCGAAAATGGGGCTGTAGGAGAGGAAAATTCTCAAAAATGACATCTTATCACGAGCTTCCACTCCTTCCAGCAGTCACGCGCAGTAAAACGATGAGTTCTGGGCCGCAGGTTCAGGCGGCACTAGCGACATAGTGGGGGAGCATGAAAAAAGTTGCGTTCATGTGTGCAAAAGTACATGTGAAGGGCAGCTTATCGCGCGGCAACTTATCGAAAGTTTATTGTATACTGTGTTTTGTTACAAGTGCGTAAAAGATACTGAAGGCGATTCAAATGGAAACACTAGAGATTTAGAACGGAAAATGGGCAGTAAACGAGTTGAATCCGTGCCTTTTTGTTTCATTTGCTTTACTTTTTTCTACACACTCGATTTCATTTACAGTAGAAACTTTGTGTATTCTATTTGTACCTATCAGCTTGTACAAATTGACATCTCTTTATCAAAGTTCCGTCTCAAAGTCAGCAATATCATATATGTATATTTGTACCTACACAATCTGTACTGAAGATGGCTTAAAAAAAAAGCCATTTAATTAATATACATGTTTTAAAATTTGTAATAAATTATGTTTTATTTTGTGTGCATTGTTAACTACGCTCAACTCGTATTTGCTATATATTTACACAGGGAAGACTTCCTTCTCCTTCATTTTTACAATTTTCTGTAATTTTTCGCAATTTTTTCAAAAACAAAAGGTGTAAAGCGGTCAGAGAAGATCGGGAATGATTCTACCGTGTCTCTCGGAAAATTTCACTAGGGGTTTGTTTTCATTTTAAATTTCTGTGTCGTGTTTTTGTGGCGCTGTATTTTTCGCCAAAGGTCAAAAAATGGCCAAAAATTAGCTAACTTCAAATTTTGATTAATTTTGATTAATTGAGGCTCAGATCCGATAGAGCAAAACCGAGTATAGTCAAGTATTTTAAACTCTTTCCTCTATCACACTTAACTTTCAGAATAAAAATCGCGCTCCAACACTTTTTTTGTCGCACTGCAGTAGTATTACTATACAAATTATAACCCATGATTTACAAAAGAGTTAATCACATCCGCAATACCCATTGCCAGTAAACACAAAATTTCACTCTAGAACGATAAACTTTTTTTTTTCACCTTAAACGTCACATTGACAGTCATAAATGTATCCTATTCCTTCCCTGCATTGAACAGATGGACTAAAATCAATATTGTGCTATGTAAATCTCTTCGTTTTTTCATGACGAAGACAATGGTATAATCCACAATAATATTAATTAATATTAAATACGTTAAAAATTAATTTAAAGAAAATAAAGTTCAAAAAATCATAAAAATAATTCTTTTTTTAAAACTTACCGTATTTTCGTCAATTTTTAACATATTTAGCACAGTAAAATAGTTTTGGAAATAAATTCAGGTCAACATCTCACAATCAGTCGAAGTAAAGAGCATATTAAACATGAATTGAACGTATCATGCACCAATCGAATTGCTATCAAATCACATCGTACATTTATCAAACTACTATCGAACTGCGTACATCAATCGAACCACTATCAAACCGCGTCATACACACACCGACAGGAATGCTCGGCCATGTGAAGTTAACTATGTTCCGATTGTAACGTATTTATAAAAATCGGAAAGTAGCTAACTTCATACGGCCGGGCATTCCTGTCTACGTACGCGGTTTGATAATAGTTCAATTGATGTACGACGCGGATCGATAGATGTACAAAGCGGTTCGATAGCAATTAAATAGTGGTTTAATAAATGTACGATGTGATTTGATAGTTTCTCGATAGATGTACTTGCGGCTTGATAGCTGTAACTTTTCAATAACTTATTTGATATCTTTTAATAAATAAATAGAATTATGTCTAATATTAAATAAATAAATACTGACATGTTTATTAGAGATCTTTAGGTGAAACCTAATAATAATTTATGAATTATATAGGTTGATATTCTATTTTTAAAACCTGCAAGCGCTGAATTTTGTTACCGTTCATATTTCATATTCTTTATAACAATTAAAATTTTTTTTCAATTTCTTCAACTTCTCTTTGAACTTCTCAAGCATTGAAATGCACAGATAAAAACAAATTTTATTTCATCCTTTTCAATTTTTATAAGAGAAAATGATAATACAAACTTTAATCTCAAAATCATTTTCAAAACTTTAAAGTACATATAAATACCAAAAATTTTTACAAATTTATCTCTTTTATCTATAATTTTTATTATAGGTCAATAAAATAATAAAATTTAAAATAGAAAATCGTGTAAAGGCATTTTAAAACTTAATGGTTTAAAACAAATTTTGATACTTTTCCATGACTAAGTAAAAAGAGTACTATTCAGTAATTCAAATATTATAAGCTTACACGTTACATTTTTCAAATAAAAATCTATTGTATTTATAATTTAATTCATGGCTTTTTAAAATCAAAATCTAAAACTACTCTACTGCAATTAAAATTAAAATAATAAATTTTATAAATAAAAAAATCATTCATTCATAAAATAATAAATACATTAATTTTTAAAATATTAAAGTAAAATTATGTTATTTTGTATTTGTTATAAATTCTAATCCTATTATAACAAACTTACATATAAATATTTTGTGATAAACAAATATAATTTGTAAAAAATTATTCGTTTATATTTGGACATTGCATGGATTATAATTAATTTTCATTTAATAAAAAATTGTCTAACATAGTTGCATAATTGGGTTTTGTTTTCCGAATAAAATCATTATTTACAGAACAGGAGAGAACAATAGAATGCGTATATTTTTGGAAAATATATTTATATCCACTTGTTACGATATCCATTATCTATGAGTGTACCAACCAGTTTGTGAAACAGTCACCATCTCTATCGGTAGAGATCCTCTTCGTTTGACAAATGCTTCAGGGACTGGGTCACACTTTCCTATTTCTCTTTTCCATTTGAGCCACGTACCATTGTCATTCCTGTCCGTAGATCTAGCAGCAAACATTTCTGGGCCACCACTACTTCGTCTTCTTAAAACCTTTTTACGATTTCGCGATTTATTGTTTACATTATTTCTACCAAATAAATCGCGGCTTAATTCAGATATGTCTGCAGGTATTGATCCTCGTCTTGGAGAAAGCATTCTGGTCATGGTGCTATCAAATTTACTAATACCATTATTGTTACTGCGATTACTGTTATCGTTATTGTTATTATTGTTGTTTATTAAAATGCTTTCATGCTCGCCTGAAATAATGTAGAATTAAGTTTTTGTGTTATAATATTATTAAAATATACTTACCAGTTAAAGTATAAACCTCCAAAGGATTTCTCAACGTAGTCTCTTGCGGAAGACTATCTTTTCGTAGATCTGAAAAATTATCTCCTCGATATCCTAGAGTTAATCGGTTACAACTTCCATCTAATATGTAAAAAAAGATATATTTACAGTGAGATATAAAAATGATTAAAAAATGTAAATTTAAACTTTTTAAAATTAACGTTACAAATACAAATTAGTGGCTCTTGAAGTAAATTAATTAAAATAAAGTCTTGATTGTCTTACGAGCCTATGTCGTTGTTAAAGCATGACATTGAGAAATTAGTTAATCTAACTTCCAAGGTTTTTCAATACAGATATAATTAATCTCAGATATTTCGATCCTAATTCTGGATTTTCTTCAGTGTACATTCAAATTAGTCTATGCGATTCCTCCTCCAGGATAGTCCAATATTTTTTACAATAATCAATAAAGTTAATTATTTGTCCACAAATTAATCTTAAATTAAACCTTCAATGTAAATAAAAATTTAGGCTAATAATTATTAATAGTTAATTAGTAAACATATGTGAAGAACGGGATGATATGTTAAGAATATTAAATAATAGATTAAATTAAAAACTTACAGTAAAAGAAAGAGAAGTCAAACCGACACCCAAATAAGATTACGTTAATAATAATAATAAAATACAGAAAAAACGGAATTTATAATATCCGCCACTATTGTATATTGAAAAAGATTCAGAATTAGGAAATCAAGACATCTAAAATATAATTATATATGCATAAAAAAAAGGTAAAAATTAGATTAATTACTTTCTCAACATTATGCCTCAACAACGGCAAAGATTTGTAAGACAATCGAGAGTTTCTTTAAATTTACTTTTTTAATAAATTTCAATTTTTATTTTGTAAATTTAAAAATAAGTAAAATTTCGTGTTTTTGAAAAGAATCGTGTTTCGTGTTTTTGGTTCATAAATATTAGATTGTTTATTTGAAATATATAAGACTTTTTACATTTCTGTATCGTATTGTATCCTTTAAATATCTCATATTATATACACAACGGTAGAAAACGATCTTTTTTTTCTATAACATAAATCTGATTGCTTGAATCTCATTCTGCTTTTCCAAATCTGTTTTCTGTGATGTCCATGAGACGGCATCTACGTACATAATACTGTTTATTAATCCTTTTTGAACAAAGCTAGTGTAAGAATAGTCAATTAAGCAACTTAATAGATCAATGGCAACGTTTGATTGGCTAAGGTTGTGTAATTCCTACATTCAAAAAACTCGATAATGAATAGCAGTGCATAGCACCATATAACAATGTATTATACAACTATGACCAATAAAATTAGTCGACAATTTACTATTGTTGTTGGGTAAACACGTGTTGTGACAATAATTTAGGTTTTTTTGAACAGTTTTCACTTAAATAATTAATAGTAATTGATAGTAATTAACCTATTAAGTCCCATAGCAAAACAAATCGCGATATTGAAAAAGTATTGTTAACGCAGTTCCGGGCAGCATTCCTACACGGAGAAAATTTTCTTTTAAAATTTACTGAAAGTATAGTAAATTTTACGATATTTTTAGTAAATTTTACTAAGCAGTTTAGTAAAATTTTTTAAAGTCACACATTATTCCACAATTACCAGATTTTAAGGGTAAATTTTTAGAGAAAATTCTCTTCGTGTAGCAATAATTTTTGCAACAAAAAGTTACAAAAAATTTTTTTTTAACAATTTATTATCAACAAATTAACAAATAACCACCCTAGACTAAAATAAATCACGCCAATTGATTCTACGCGAAAAATCACGATAAAAATACATGTGTTATACGTCAATACCTTCATTTATTACAAAAAATTTATTAACAATTTCTGTCATGTAAACGCTTTATTTCACAGCAAAGTAAATCATGATCGAAAAAGTATTAACGCAGTTCCTGACAGCGTTTTCCTTGCAATAATTTTTGCAACAAAATGTTAGTTGCAAACAAAATCGTTTATAAATGTGTGTGCACGTGTGTACATGTGTATTTTTAAATATAATGTATGTGTATCAAATATAAAAATTAAAATGCATTTGTTTTAATACCTTGATGTTTAGTAATGTCAGTTGGTACCGATCCACGTCTACAGCTATGATCAACTCTAGCAGATGTGTTCGTTGAAGAAAAATCATCCAATCTCGATAGAAGACCAACTGGGGCTGAGCCGCGTCTTTTTGCCCATGCCTAAATGCAATGTTATGAAAAAATCAAAAATATATTCAATAGAAAAGGAAATATAGGGAATAAAATAATAAATTTATTCATATTAATTATTTATGTTAAAGAACCTTTGATAAATATAATTTTTGGATACAAGTTGTCCCAAATTTCACGATTATAGTTATTAACAAATTTCTCATAAAGGAAAATTTCTTTTGAGAAAAACATTCTGTTATCAAAGTATCAAAGCTATAATTGTTTTTAAATGAGAAGTATTTAAAATTAACATATCAAATTATTAAAAATTTGTGCACTCAAATATGGTATGTACATACACATAGAAACATAAATGGCTACTTATCTGAAATAAAATGCAGTTTATATTTTACATAGAGGATATACGTTACATTATAAAAAATATTTCGATTTGAATTGTATATAATTAATGTTTAAAAATAAAGATTTTCTATTTTTTATCGCAATGTATTAAATACTTCTTTACTTTTGATGTTATAATTCAATGTGGTTGCTATAAAAAATAGAAAATCTTTATTTTTAAACATTAATTATATACAATTTAAATCGAGATAGACAAATAAACAGTTAAAGTGAATCTTAACATATGTATGATTTATAATTCTGTTAATTCTCTCTTAAAAATTCTTTATGTTTTGTACAAAGATAACTTTTGAGTTTTGTTTTATTTCATTAATAAACTCCCCAGTAAGCAAGAAATTATTGACGCAATGTTATTACAGTAATATTTTATAATATGTAACGTTTTCACATATGTATAGTTTTTAATGTTTAATACATTATAATAAAAAATATTTGAATAAAACATTAAAAATAAGATTTCACTGTAATTGTAATGTTTAGAAATATTTCGTTATAAAATAATAATTCAAAACGTTTATAAAATATTTCGTAATGTTCATAAACTTTGCATAAAATCAACGGTTTTATTTTAAAAATGTTCTGATTTAATGTTCTTTGCTTACTGAATCATGCTTCAATTCAATTAGTAATTGAAATAATGTTGAAATAAACAGTGCACGTGTCTTTGTCTTTATTTATAAATTATGATTAATAGGCAATTTTTTGAAATTTATTTCTAAAGTAAAAATTATAAAATACATTTGTAAAATAAATATACAAAGTATAAAATTAAATATACAATGTTATAATTAAACTCATACATTTATTGCAAAATATTAAAAAATAATAAAATAAATGTAGAAAAACTAATTTATTTCGACATATAATAATATCAGAATAAACATCTTTTATGTATTCATATTATAATCCAATATCATTATAATTAAAAATTAGCTAATTAAGAATTAGCTTTAGAAATAAAATTGCTCGATTACCTGATTGCTTCTACGAGATAATGCTTTGGCAAAGTCGTCGTTTGTACGGGGATCAACATTTTCCTTCATTTTCGCATTGGAACTAAACTTTGCGAACTTCGATTGTTTATCTTTCATGTAATCTAATTCCTTTTTGTTGCCAATGACAACAATGTCTTCTTTATTTGAATCATCCGTACTTCTTTTTGGCTCACTGCTACTGTCACTTGATGAAGATACACTACGATTAGGGGGCGAATCGGGGGGACTACCGATAAAGAACACTTTGTGAGTATTAAGCTCAGAAGACACGGGTATTGTGGTATATCGTCTACCTGTATGATCGATCATTATTGTTTTACATTCTGTGACAGAAGTTGAATATCTTCGTGGCTCTTGTGTAGAATATATGCTCTTAGGTGATGAAATATGTTGATCTAATTTTTTGGACAACAATGTAGTTTGCGGTTTTTGAACCGTTAATTTTGCATCATGACATTTGAATTCCGTATTGCAATCTAAATTCGACTTACTTTCAGTAATAGACATGTCGGGAACACGTTTATTTTTATCATTGTAAGAACCTGTTAACATAGCATAGAATACCTGCGTGGAATCTGGATTTTGAGCGGAAGAAGGTCTTTTATATCTATGTTTAGAAAAAGAATCATCAGTATGAACAGTCTGTATAGAATGACGGCGTTCCGAAACATTATGTTTCTGTTTTATTGTATCCAACAAAATTGAGCCTTGTTTTTTAAAAGATGCATCCACTCTCAATAATTCCTTAGAAAAAGCACTTAACATATTAAAGTCTTTTTGATGACGTAAATTAAAATCGTATGAACATCGACCATTTGAACATGATTTTTTCGTCATATCTGTCGAAGATCTCAAAGAATTGTCATCTTTCATAAGAATTTGAGTGTAACACTGTGTATCCAACATTTCCACGGTCGCAGACATGTATCTCGTTCTTGCACAAGGAGGTTGCAACGGAGGAAAAGTTTGTTGCCGCGTAAGTAATTTAGTTTGAACACCATGTTGATTATCCGGTTGCAGAACTGTATTTAATCTCGATGCTTCTTCGCTGCTAGTAATACTAGCTATACTTGGCTCTGGTAAAAGATTCTCTGCACTAATTGGCTTCTCGACAATGGTACTTGGTGAATCAATCATATTACTTTTGGAAGACAATAAAGACAACGTGCTCAGCTCCAATAAACTTTGATCTTCTATCTTCCAAAGTGGACTTCTTGATTTGATTTGTTCGCTCGGTAAACTTTCTCTTCTCTTGGACTGGTTTAAAGGTACTTGCAATGATTTTGACATACTTAGAGGAACGGAATGACGTCTACCAACGCGATCAAGTCCAACTCGTCCTGGTAATGTTGGCATTCGCGCTGTTTGCACACAAGTTGTCGGTATCAGCAGATCAATGCTGCCTGAATCTTCATCGATGGCCGTTTCTTCGCCCGAACTAATAGCTCCTTCAGGTTCATCCATTTCAGAAATTTCGGTTTCTTTCTCTTCAGTTATCTCTTGGTTGATTAATGTTTCCCATTTTTTTTGATTCATCTTTAAATATTGCATTAATGACACACTTAGACCGTCACCAAGAAAACGATGCCATTCCACATAAAGAGGAGTAACGACGTGTTTGAAAAATCCAACTTGGATTTTTGGAATACTAGTGGTATGCCGATCACACAATGGCGTTACTGGAAGATTTAAACGACGCTCGTAATCGCCCTGCCTGAAAAATTCTTCGCAAACTTTGTAAGACCATTTCCTAGATATATCCCACGGTCTACATGGATTGGAAATATCTGCACATTTTAGAGCAATTTGCAAAATAAAATGGCGATCTTCGGCCCGTTTCATCTCAAGTGAATTGTTGTTCAAATAATCCTGCAACATAAGAGATAAAAAACGTAATTTAGAGAAATAAAGAAACAAAATTTAATATAATAAGTTATACCCTAAAACATGTGAGAAATTCTTGCTGTCTTGTAATATCTGTTGCTAAGATTAATGAACTGATATGACGTTGAAGTTCTGGTCTCACTTCAGCCGGCAACTGCGCCGACACACCGCTTTCCAGAAGACATCCTACAGCTGATCTCCAGTGATGATTTTCAAGAACAGAAGTATTCTGAAAATTGTTAAGAGAATGCTGGAGTCTGTACTATTAGACAAGTACATTTATATTTACTTTTTTTCGCTTTTTTCATGTAGAATAAAAAATTTCTCCAAAGTGAGAAAAAATGTTTAGAAATGAGAAAAAATAAACGTGAAACTTAATTTCATGTTCCACTGTCTGAATGTTTCTTAAATAACGTCCACTTATAATATATGTATATATTATTAAGTAGTATTAAAAACATTTAATTTTTCAAGAATTATTTACTATATCAAAAATAATGCCAATACGAGTTGACACTAGATGTCTGTTTATGTAATAATTTATTATCTAAACGGATGTTTTAATTTTCAATCCACGCGAACTGTGCGTCGCATGTTTGTCGGTCTTACAACACAATCCTTCCATGCCGGAATACGTATTACGATACCACAAATTAAATTGACGACCAATTTAATAGCATTTATAGATGCTAACAAGCATTCGATTATATATTAGGATTTATGTATCATAAGATAATTTCTCTAAAATATCAAAATATGAAGCATCAAATAGTTTGATATCTTAATTTAAATTGAGTCCGTTTCATTATTTTTTGTGGATCATTTCTGAGATTAGTCTTTTATAGTATAATAATTAGATTCTATGTCTAAAATTTTAACATTGTCTCAATCAAATAAATGTCCATAATTTAACATATATTCAAAGATAACCAACTGCTTAAATACATTTACTCTGATGTTATTTTTATGTTTTTTAATTTCATTTACTTAGTCTGCTCAACGTCTAAAGCATCACAATCCTTACATATTATTTTGTAAATTACATTATTAGTCAATCTATTTAATTTGTTTAAGCATCTATAACCCCCCAATAATAAATTCTTTTCTGATCAAATACTACAGTTTCCGAAATGTTTATTATATATGGTATAACGTACCATAAGTTCTCTTTCATTATGTCGTGTTTCTATATTTTTATCTTGTGCATCGTAAGTATATGTTAATTTCTTATTGAATAATTTTTATTCTAAGATTTATTTTGTTAAATATTAATTCTAATGGTATCCCTTATCTAACAATACGTTGACACATCACTCTAAATTCTTTCTGTTGTATCTTGGATGTGATAGGAGAAGTGCGCTATCAATCTATATCGTGTCCGATTTTATAGCTTATTGGGTGATTAGAAAAATAAGAAAAATACCTTCCTGAAAAAGTCTTTATTAATTAGTGATCAATTTATTTTTTCGTGTTAATGTCAAATTTAAAAAGTTATTAAGGGAGTAGTTTTTCTTTTGTTTAACAGTAAATTGTAAATAATTATAATAATCATTAAATGTATTTAAAATATTACTAATTTGATCAGTAAGGGCTACCGAAGGTATGTTTTGCGGACAGAAATACCTGGTCATCTAAAGTTAGCTGCATTCCGGAACTTCTATAGTACATGTAACGTATTCTATTTAGAAATTGAATGTAGCTAACTTTATACGGCCAGTCATTCCTGTCCGCGTATGTATGTATGTACAAATTAATACCTCGCGCATGTGTCTTTATCGCACGTTAAAACGCGCTAACACGCAAAGCCGCCGAACACGTTTAAAAATACAAAATAAATACCAGATTTTTCTGGCAATTTCTCGATCAAATAATCTTTCTCCGAATTTTCCTCCACGTGAAATCGAGTCTGGTCACCACTCGACCAGAGTATAAAAAGGAACTCCGGGGATTGGGATAGATTTTCCGCGGTGAACTAACGCTCCGAATCCAATGCTACGCTCGCAATTTGCTCCCAATGAGATACTGGCAGAAGAGATTTAAGAATAAAGTCAATTGGATATTATCAGATGCCTATACCAAATCGTTCTAAGACCTATCCTGCGATAACAGTATTAGAATAAAGGCTATCCCGTCTCAGCTGGACATCGACAAGTCATCAGTTATCACGCCGTGTCGCTCAGACCGGCATTCGGCCACGTGTGTATTCACGACACCATCTAAAACCGCACCCACCGGCGTAACCAAAAGATTGCAAAAATTCTTCCACACGGAACTAAAGTGTACAAGAGCCAATTACAAAGTGAGAACATGTAATTTTCCTGAAAATAGACACCAATTAAGCAGCGATGCAAACCTAGTAATCCTGGCATACTATCATCACAGAGAAGGTAAACAAAATGTTGGCCAGTTTAACAAGAAAAAACATGAAATGGAATGAAGCTGAAGAGGAGGCATCTTAAACAAAAATCAATTTTCACATCAGTGTTAGCGTGCATGCTCTGATTTCTTTCTCTCGTGCTGCAGACAACGCAAGTACCATCGAATTGGTCCGCTGTCCTCACACAAGTCTTTCCGAAAGAAGAAAGAGTTAATCGCATGAGTCGAACACTGAACGGTGCAGAAAAAATTACAGCGCCATCGAGTTGAAATGCCTTGCGGTCGTATAAGGTAGATGGAAGATTATCCGCCTAAAAATATTCTTTACGGTAATTATATCAATTACTTAAATGGCCGCAACGAATCGAATTACCTACCAGATGTCTCGTGTGTTAGATGGAAAACTTCAACAAGACAGTTTTAATGTGAAATACCGATTCACCAAAGAGCCATATGATTAATTAAGGATCGGTTCACTAAATAGGTCAAAATTAGACTGCTTTAATAAACTAGTGCCGAAGAAATCACTCAGGCGATCGCCGAAGCGTCATTTTCCGATGACCAAATAAAATTCTGACCAATAATGGAACTCAACTGCACTATCAATTGTTAAGAAAAATGCACCCCGAACTAGGTATCACTTATCGCTTAACACTGGCGCATGTATCCACTGTAACCCGGTAGAATAAATCAATTGCACAAAAACAATGATAATATATTGATTGCGATCAACGCCAATGGGGTAAGAATATACTTGCGTTACAATTTGCGTATAACACTGCGATGCATGAAACCATCAGATACACCTCCGCATATCTAAAGCTGCGTTCCGTTATTCACTGGCAATACTAGTAGCACTACAAATGCCGTTCCGAAATATATTGCAGTAAGCTTCTAGTATACTTTCGCATCTATATGACGTTAGAAATTTTGACTTTCTACTTTTGTTACTGTGGCTCGCAAGGTGAGGCAATTGCAATAAAAACATGGCGGCATCCAAAGAAAATTTGTTTTATAGATCCCGAAACGAATAAAACATACTATATATTAGTGACCAAAGAAGATGCAGCAAAAGCACACAAAGATATAGCTATAATTAGACAATAAAGTAATATTTATAAAAACGTAAATTGTTTTTTTATTTGCAGATTTAAATTTTGCTGCACTGCTATTTCAACAAGCAAAAATAGCCAAAGAACAATCTACTACTTCACAAATTATAAATAATGAAGATATATTATAAATTCAAATACATATAGAATAATAAATATATATATATATATGTAATGAGTTTATATTATATAATAAGTAGTTTAATTAATTTCTTATAGTTTTTTTTCGTAAGAAATGCTACATTAGAAAATTGTCTATTTATATTTATTCTTATTTACAATATAGATAAATATGTATGGAAAAAATATAAAACAATGTTACTAAAAACATATAATAAACATAAAAATAAATTCAAAATGAAAACAGCAAAACAGTGTTGAAAAAAAAATAGAAAAAATAATGCAAGGACTACAATCTAACAAGAGTTAAATGCTCAACAAAATTTCAAGCCCTTAAATGACAATATAAATGGTATATTTAATATTTTAACTATTTAAATAACAAAGTATACAATAACATCTTTATAAATAATGTAATAACATTCTTTTATATCGTTCATAATGTCTCTATAATTTTAATTGAGTCTGAATTCTATTGTTATAAATAATATAAAAATTTTAAATTAATTAAAACAGCATAAATATGATTTATTAACAATATTTATTATCGTTATTATCTACGTATTTATCATATAATTAAAATACATTAAAAATATTATATTATTTCCATATTATTTTTTCACTTACCAAAAATGCATTTAAAATTCTTCATTTGTATATAATGGTACTACATATTCAACATAATTTTGATTACGTGCACGTAAATGTTTTTTTCATTTATCATAGCCATTAATAATAATTCATTTTCTTCATTTTCTGAAGAATTACTATTCAACTGCTTTAATACTTTTGTTACAGCTTTACAGCTTTTACACTCATTATTATATTTTGGCATTTACAGATTACATTTATATCTTTTCGTACAGTAATGCAAAACCCGTTCTGTTATTATAACGGTATAATGTCATGAAAGTATTCTAAATAATTTCAGAACGATATCGCAGCATTACTTTGACGTCACGATGTCAATACTGTCAGTAAATAACGAAACGCAGCCTAAATCACAGACGAGAGATCGCAATTGAGGCCGGAATTAAGAAGCCATGTCGAGAAGAGAAGGAATAAAACCCCCAAAAGCCATCATCAAGGACATATTTGAGATTATATCCACATTAATCTCGTCTGAACATTCCAATGACACAAAAGCACAGAATACATACCAGATTTTTCTGGCAATTTCCCGATCAACTTATCCCTTTCCGAGTTGTTTTCTCCACGTGTACGAAATCGAGCCTGGCCGCCATTCGATCAGGATATACAAAGAAATTCCGGAGATTGAAACAGATTTTTCCCGGCGAGCTAATGCTTTGAATTCAACGCTACGCTCAAAGCGTGCTCCCGACGAGTATTGACAAAAGAGATCTGAGAATATCGTCCTCGGTCGGATTTTACCGGCTGCCTGTACTGAGACCTATTGCCTGCGACGGCAATAATGAGGTAAAGATTTTATCCCATCTCAGCCAAACATTAATCAGCCATACTGGTACGTTATCTCATACCCACCCCATTCATCGCATTCAAGCCAAGCTATCAAAACAAGGATTTCGCTGGCCGGACATTACCGGCTAGTCGTACCGAGACGCATTCCCTTACTTATTACTATACTTCCACGGAGCTGCTATCGTTCTAGGTGTGGAAATACCTTCCTTCAGATTTTTTGTACAGCAAGCCCCCAAGGATCCCAAATATACACCACTACAATCTTAAGACTACGCGCTTGTTTCCTGCATTATGCATATTAATTTCTTCCTTGTATCGCATAGAATTCATACTTATGTACATGTGACATTAAAGATAGAGGCGTTCAATTTGATGCCACGGACGTAGTCGCGTTACTCGCTTGCAACACACACACACACACACACACACATAACACACACACACACACACAGAGCGAACATGGCGTTCCTGTTACGTGATATATGTCTGTGTGTGCCACAAGCAAATAAAATGGCAACAAGCAATTCTCCCCACATGTTTGACTTGACACCTTGTCTAAACTAGAACTTTAGACTTGGTTTCCTTAGTTCGTGCACCGCGCTTGCCGTGTTATTCTTCGCATAGTACACCGTTATGATCACGCGTTGCGCGCCGCGTTTGACAATCTCGCTCGGCGCAATCGCTCGACATTGACTTGCATCGTGTCGCGATTTTGAACTATATAAATATGGACTGCTAGCAGCACTACTTTCTCCATTATAGCAAGTGGGAGGTTCGTATTCAACACTGTTGACAATTTTCAGCGCCATCAAATACCAAAAAACCAGATTTTGATCATGAGATTATATCAATTATAGAATGTCTTAAAGTTAAATATTAAATTAAAACATTTGTGCACGTATTTTGAAAATAAAATTTTATATAATAAAATATAATAAAATTTTGTTTCAAATAAATATCAAATAAAATTTGAATACTAAAATAAAATTTTACACATAACATTCATATACATCTTATGTTATTGGCCGGAAAAAATACCTGTTTTTATTAAGTGTGTCTCACAAATGTTTTATATTCATTTACGTACTTTGTTAACCAAAATAATTCAATTTAACATTAAAAAATATATTTAATAGAAGCTTAACCATTAAATACTTATAATTTTTCATCAAATCCATATCTTTTACACAAGAATGGAAATTCTCAAATATTTTTGACATATTAATGTGTCTTAAAGTTGATATCATGTTTTGCATAATGTTTTTAATTTTTAATTTATCTTGTATAATCTAAACAAATTAAATATTTTTTCTGCAGCAATTGTTAATGTGTCAAATCTCGAATATCGCAAAAAGGCAAAGCTTTTTCTTTGTATAAACAATAATGACATGTAAGTCATGTCACCTACATTGTAATCTATATCAATTTCAATTCAATTTTCCATATTTTTCCAGTGTGAGCAAAAAATCGATAATTTTTTTCTCGACAAAAACTGTTAAAACTAACATATCATCAAGAGCTACGCTATACATTAGTTCATCGTTTTCTTGTTTGATATTTTATAGCGCTGTTGATATTGATTACAAACTGTCACCAGTCTGTACTTGTATAATCAAAGATTGCAACCAATGTAATTATACGCAATTAATACGCACTGCAGCTAAGCTTCTTGTAATACCACATACATCCCTAATAATGTATTTATTAATTGTCAATTTAAACGTTTCCAAAATCTGTCTTCCCCTGGCATCGACTGAGAAACAAATCCGTGCATACGCCCACGGAAATGAGGACAGATTGTTTTAAAATATTACTTGTAATCTGAATTAAATAATGTAAAATTAATAAAAACTAAATATTTTAAAAAACGTTTAAAAGAATTATATAAATATTTTCTTTAAATGTTTTTTTAAATAAATATTTAATATAAAATAAATGTTTAATAAACATTAAGTAAATATTAGTTTTAACTTCAATATGTACAATGTAAAATTAATATAAAAAATTAATTTAAAAAATATTTTAAAACTATTCCTGTAGATTGGGGTAGTAAGTTCGTATGATTTTTACATTATAATATAATTAAATATAAAATTAATAATCAAATGATATGATATAATATAATAAAAATTATTTAATTGTCATTATCAAATTTTTATTTAATGAATAGTTTAACAGAGATGTTCCTACCTGATAAAGCGCAGCTAAATGGTTACTTGTTGCAACCAAAAACGGCTGATTGACACCTGGATGATCTAAGTCATGCGTTACAGCCGCTATCAAGGAAGCCATAATTTCTAAATTGGTTAGATGTACTTTAATCTGCAAATTTATAACTCGGTCATTCTATCTTACTGAATAAATGAGATTGTTACATGCTATCTAATAATAAGTAATGAAAAATTCTACATATACCTATAAAGCTGCAAAATAATAGAATATAGTTACCTTTTTTTCTTGAAGAAAACAATGCATTGCCTGAGTAACATCCGTGGCATGTATACTGTTGTGGTAAGGATTTGTACTGTGATAACCCTCCTCGATAAAAGCTTTAATAAAATAATTGCATAAATTAATTTTGATCATAATTTTCGGATTAACTTTTCAGAATTTTTAATTTGTTGCTAATTCTTTTATTTCATTTTGTTTTATTTTTTCCATCCTTTTATCAAAAAACATAATTAGGTGATTTATGTAAGATTTTGTAACGTTTTTTCAAAAATTATTAAATGTAGTTATAAAATATTTTGTAACCGTTAATTAATAGTAATTTAAAATATTTTGTTATTATATTCCATTAATTTTTTTATAAGATAAATAAGTTATAAGAAAAAACATTTATAATTCTAATTTTATAATTCGATTAATGTATCTGTAATAGGCAATTACATTTGTTTTTATATACAATATATATTATGTACATAATTTTATATGTATATTTTCTTTTCTTTCATCGTTTTAAATATCCATATAGAAATTGATACCCGGTAGGTTAGGTTAAACTTTCATAATTCTATACAACATCTATCTTCACAGTGGAAGTCAGATAGACATTTATTAGAAATCCATTCTACCTCTAGACATTTTCTACTCAATTGTAAACATCTATTATGAATGTATGATAGATTTAAATATACATAATTTCTGACACAGATTAGTATTTAAATTTTATTAATTATCAAAATTTTCAGTTAATTTTGAGTAGATTTAAATATTAAATATTTCTAATATGATACATTTTTAATTAGTCATAATTTAATTTCTAGTTAAAATTGTATTGTAAATATAAGTATTACGCTTTTAATAAAAAGATAAATAATAATAAAACAAATAAATTACACATATAGATAAAATACATCAAAGTGCAAAAAGATCCGATATCGACACTATCTAAAAAGAATGTGATATATAATTTCAATTGTAAGGACTGGGATGCTTCATACGTAGGCTAGACGTGTAAACGATTAAAAATGAGAATCAAAGAACGTGAAAAAAATATTACACAGAATATTATTACTCATTCTGTGATTGCGGACCATAGAATGCATCATAGCCATGAATTTGATTGAGAGGAAGTCAAAATTTTGAATACCGAAAGAAATCTAAACATATAATTTTATACATTAAAGTTATACATTAAAAAACAAGATAACGGTCTCAACCTGCAAACGGACACTGATTTTTTAAATCAATACATTTTACCTTTTATTAAAAATAAAACTCATAAACAATGATTGTGCCTTCTTACTAACTTGACTTGCGACAACAACATGTTTAAACTAACAAATACACCTCACTCGCATTTTAGACATCACACTGCTTAGATCTGTCTTGTACGAAAGCGTATAGTCCCATAATATTATTATAGATATTAACTTTTTCAATTTAATTCTTTTTATTAATTGAATATTTTGTTATACTACACTATTTATTTTTCCATAATGTACTGAATTTGCATCGAAGATGGTCTGTGATTCTTAGGTGAGTTTTATTGATATAATCAGTTGTTTGTAGATTGCTAATTTACTATTATTTTCATATAATTAGTTCCTTCATCCGCCTATGGGACCGGCTATGTCGGTTGAACTTAGCTTTCGATCACTATAAATATACATTATTACATTGTCAATTCTTTGCACTAAAGGTGGCTCAAAATATAGCCGAAATGTTTGCTTAACATTTTTTGCGATTAAAGATACTAGAGAAGATACTTCTCTTAAGTTTTATCTTATGCACAAATAAGAGCGCAGATTCCAGACGGTTTTTCCTTTTGTTTTATTGTACAGATAAAAGATAATGGATGTCCATTAAAAATATACTTTTTTTCGTTCCATTTATTGGATCTTTATTAGACGTCTTCATAGATGTCTAATAAAATGTTCATTAATAGAAGATTTATTGATCCTCGATGAACGTATAACCAACATTACATGGATTATTGGATAAAGGATTCATAGAGCTTAGATGGATAAAGACATATATAATTATAAATAAAAAAAATAAAAAATTGTAAAAAAAATTCTAGAGAAATGTATGTACAAGCATTGGCTTTCTAAAGCGGCACCTTCTTGATTTTTGGAAACATTGCACTATATTGATAAACACAAGATCTTATTTTTATCTTTATGTTTTAAACATTTATCGATCGAAGAATTAACTTACTTTTACACACACACACACACACACACACACACACACACACACACACACACACACACACACACACACACACACACACACACACACACACACACACACACACACACACACACACACACATATATATGGCACCTGAAAAACGTTTTTTAAGATATACTGGTTATTGCGAAGAATAATATACGTCGATGATCAAATTGAGGAGATGATGAGGAATGATGAGAGATCCTGGCTAAAATATTATTTTTCTCGATAAATTATTTATAGTTTTTTCGGTTAAGGGAGGATTTTGAAAAAATTTTTCTGAGCTACTGAGTTACTAGCTTCTTGAGTTCTGAGTTACTAGCTAGATATCATCGATATCTAGCTAGTAACTGTATTTCAAGATCGATAAAATTGTTGGCGCGCAGTTTATATAAGTTAGAAATATTAAATTAATAGAAAATTTATATTTAGCACTAAGATCCGTTGTAGACCACAATAGGCAATCTTATCTTTATCTTTCTGTTTATAAGACCTACTTAAATAATATAGGTTTATAAGGATCAATTATTTCAGAAATATGAACGATTTTCTACAATGTTTCGTACACTTAATCTGAATCTAATCATAAAAATCATCCGTCTGATCCATCCCATCTCATTTCTGAGAGAAAAATAAAGTTGAAATTAAAACTAGTTGAAAACTAGTACGCTTAAAAAAGCGTACTAATTTTAAGACTTTCAGAGTTATTAATTTTATTATTATAAAAGTCTTTCGGATGAATGCTCTGTACAAAACCAGCGTTATGCCAACGTTTCGCAAACATTGTAGTTTACACCATCAGGGCTAGAAACTCTAATATTGATTTCCCTCGAGTTGTTATGGTCCTTATACATATATCCCCTTTCAATTTTTTTACTATTGCCGTTGGAAAAGAGAAGTGACACACACGAACCGGTATCTTCATATACATATATCAAGTCTTATCATCACTCTTCGTAAAAGAATTCAGTCATTAGCTCGCTAATATACAGAGCTCTCACTCGCAACATCTTTGGACGGAGAATTAGAAACTTTAATCAAGCTTTGATTAACAAGGAGACTATACGAAGTCCATCCTCTGATTTTGATCAAATTTTGTGCGTGTGTAGTACTTGAACCCTTAAAACTTCACTGTGTAACATAATAGGGCCAGATAGCCAGGCGTTAAAAAAAATTTTTTTTTCAATCAAAGTAAAATTAAAAACTGCTGCCAAAACAATATTATAGTGTCCATATATGACTCTGCTTTATATTTAGGGTATTGCACAAATGCATTTGATTCGCGATATGTACTTTGGAGCATCGAGAAAAATTTATGTTGTATCTTTCTACAATAAATATTTTCCTTCGTAAAACCTATTCCTTTCAAATAATGAAATCTTTAGGATTGAACAGTAGGTATAATTATGCATGTTGTATTATAGATTGCACGGAATACAAAAAAAATTATCTAAATTTATATGCTTTTATGTACAATAATATATTTAAGTAATTCAAATACAAAATTCAGATACAATTCTGTTTTGAATATTTTAATGTTTATATTAAATAAAATAATTTATATTTAATCATAAACAGATATATTTATTTTACACTTGATTCATATTTGCAATATTTAACTTTTCAAAATATGAAATATCATACTATATTTTGTTCCTGCGAACAACTAAAAAAACCAAATGTTTGGTAAAGTTTTAAAACTGTTAATAAAATGCAAAAATATGATAAAAAATTGTAAAATATAACATGTAATATTATAACAATATTTACGATATTTTGTATAGTACTCCTACAAACACTGCTTAACTAATATAAAAGTTACAGGAAAAATGACAGAATCGCAAAATTTTTAATACTTAAAAATATATGCTTACCAAATAGTTTCCATACTGTTACAACATCCAAAGTAAATTGTTGAAAAAGTCCATACCAGTGAAAAAGATGGACACATAATACTGGCAACGAACGTCCTGGAAATTAAATATAATTATGTATAGCGATAATTTAAACACAAATAAAGTAACAATTATTTTATAATGCTTTCAGCATAGAAACACCTTAAAAACATCCTTGTATTTGAGGGGTATTATAAACACTATTTGTTATGATTCTGAAACTTATTTTTTCAGGATGTCTTGTAAATTAGCAAATAATCTTATTATGTTTTTTATATTTAAAAATTCTGCGTTTTTCTCTTTATTTAGAAACCTTGACATGAAACAAAATCGTCAGTAAATTCGGCATCAAGAAATCAAAACATACTAGGAATCTAGTCTGCTTTTAATATAATTTAAAAAATTGTGTAGCCTTGTGTTGTTTCTTTCCAAATTAATATAGCATAAAATTCTATAATAGTGCATTAGTATAATATTTAATTCCCTTTTCTGAAATTATGGCTCATTTTATTTGGCATTTCGTAACTATCTCCTTTAACCCTCTATAGGCTCGTGTAACTTTCAAGTCACATACTAATATACCGATATGTTTTTTCTAGTATTCGTTATAATAAAATTGAAATTACTAAACCGCTAAACTGCTAAACTTCATTGTTAATTTATATTTATAGGTTGATATTTGTTGATTTTACGTTATATAAACTTTTTTATAGTCAAGAAAAATATTTGGTCCATAGAGAGTTAAGTTAGATATAAAAATTTTGTAATGTTATTTAAAAAAATTAATGACTATTATTTGGGTTGAAATACCAAAACCTAAAGAGAAATAAAAATACACATATGTACTCAGATTTAGTAAAATATGTTTTCTTCGAGAAACACTTGGCATCATTATCTCTCTTTTTTTAAGAGGTATTTTGTTCAGATTATATCCATCGTATTTTTCATATAAAGCATCTTACTTCTTTAAAAAAGATTCTGACAGAAAAAGCACAGAAATCAAAATTGATTTAAAATATTACTTATAAAAAATATCAATTTCTAAAATACATTTCAAAATAATAAAAGTTGTAAACATATTTGCAATATTAAAATAATAAGTAAGAAATATAAATCCGCAATCTAAATTTTTCTCTTAAAATTAAAAAAATTTACACATTGTTATTTTAACTACATATATTATACTCACCACCTGTGATTGTTTCCAACGTGAAAGCATTAAAGCGCCAGTTTCCAGCTCTTTGCAACATACACTGTAACATATGTATTTATAATAAATATATTACAAAGATAAAATAGAACAGCACGAAGTAAACGCGCAGCGCAAGACCACCCGCGTTTATTTCTGCTTTCATTTTTTTCTCTACGTGCTATACAAGTGAAGATGTGCACGATGCAAAGTGTAAATTTTTCATTTAAATACGTCACAAAAAAACCGCAATTTTTTGTTCATTTTTGAGCTTCAGTCTCAATAGAAAAAATAGGAAATATTTTGACCATGTATCTTATCGCAAAATGGCGGATCTAATATGACAAGTAAAATATCAAAAATGTCAGAATTTCCAAATGGAAAATATTGTATTCTACAAAAAATTTCTTGAAAAAAATACTCTTGTCAATTTCTTCATTGAATGCGTTGTTTTTAAGAAAATAAAATCATAAAGTTTTGAAATTATAATCACTATAACTCTTGAACTGTCAGGCCAAAGAGAATTGTCCTTTGCACGTTTCTACTATAAACTATTCTATGGATTTCTGAGTTCGTTTATTGACCCGTTCTAATATATTTTATCTAAAATATTTTATTAAATTATATTTTATTAAAATATATTATTTAAAAAGTTTTCTCTCAGTGTATTACGCGTGAAATAGATATTTATCATATCTAAAACTTCAAATTTAAATATGATAAGAAGTATGACAGGAAATATTGCTAATGTTAATGGAAAAAAGTAATTTTAAATTTTTATTTCTTATTTATAAATTACCTGTACTAGTCCGTGGAAAATGTCATCCAAGATACCTGGTTCTTGATTTAAGGATCTCGTAGTAAGCTTTTTACGTCGTCTCTTATGCATTGTCAGAAATCGACCAGTATGTCTAAGTCTACATCGATTGGTGTCCAGATTTTCCAACAGAATTTGTTCTACATCCGAGAAACGTCTGAATGTTGTTTCCGTGACAGATGATCCATCATGGACTTCTGGTAATGTGACTGATGTACCAGAATTACGTTGTAAGCTGCTGTCTATGAAATGGTGAGCGTTTTGAGAATGTTGTAATAAACTATTTTTAAATTTTAAAGTACGGAAAAAATAATTTTTTAATAAAAACTTATCATTTTATTTACTAATAAAATAAAATAATTTAATAATATTCCATTAACCTAAAAATAATTATTATAATATTTATTTCTTTTTAAATAATGAATATATAAAATGCAAAGATAAGTAAAAAGTAAATGTAAGCTAAAAATTTAGAAATAAGAATACAGAAATATGTAATATATTAAAAATTAAACATTAAAATATTTGTATAAAAATTATTAACTATTAAGAGAGAAAGGCACCGAATTTAGAATATCATTCATTTTTAGACAATATTTCTTAAATAATAGTTAGAAGAACAATGTTGAAAACATAAATACAAATTAGAAAATATCTTCTACCAAATGATATAGTAATTTTTATAATACTGTTTCATATTTTTTTAATAATTAATATTTTCGTGACACATGTCAAAAAGGGGATTTGACGACATGGACGCCTAATTTGGAAGTCATATACAATTGAAATATTAATGTTACATTTTATTGATTTATACATCTTACCTGAATTATGTAGTTACTATAGACTCAATGTGTTATTCCGTTAGGCTTGACTAAGAGACTCTTGCTTTTGACAAATTCGTTTTTAGCAGATTTTATATAGAAAAGGATATGAAATATAAGATATAAAATATTTTTATTTCTTTAATTAACTAAGCAAATCATTTTTTTATTGATATTTATATGATGCGATGTTTAGTTTCTGAGAAATAAGAAAGTTCCAATTTAGAAAACTGTTCCAAATTCGGTGCCTTTCCTTTACCTTTTCTTAACCTAAGATTATTTTATTTGTTTTATAAATCGGATGTTATTAAAACCTAGGATTAGACCAATAAAGTTAATAAATAAATAACAATTAAAAATAAACGAGAATACGAAAAAACACTTATGACAAAAAAAATATTGCAAAAATCAACTTTGTAACCAATTGTTATAAGTAAATCTTTTTATAACATACAAACATTGTAGCTAATTATTATAATATATTTATTACAATATAATTATTACAATAAATTTATTTGTAATATAATATGTGATGTGACTTTGTCCATCACAAAGCCTGACTGAAAGGGGTTGCGCCCTTGTATCAGCGGAGAGCGATCTCTCTACTTCAACGGCATACTTCTTTTTATATTTTTGCGTGTTCTGTTGTGTCTTTTGTGATTCTAATTTGTTTTGTTAAGTACTTTATTAGCTGCGAAATTATGAACGAGGTAAAAAGCCGACAGGAGTTCGCATTATACATGATGTATCTGAGAAGACGTGAAGAGAATACCGAAGAAGCAATTATACGATTGTGTGAATGGAGCCCGGGGACTACTGATCGCCGACTGACAAGGAGAGGTTTTCGACTGCGAAATAAAATTTTCAATAATAGCGCGTTTAAAAGAGGGTGTGAAGTACTAAAAAACTATAAAGTGGTTAGCGTGAACGGGCCTTAGTTCCAGAGAAAAATTTGCATTGAAAGTTGAGCACTCGGCTGACCGTAAGGCCTTGTCTATAAAATGAAGATTTAAGCTTTAAACCGTAAAAAATTGACCAATTACAATTGAGTATTCTTATAAAAATCGACTGTAAAATTAGAAAATTGGAGTTTATTTCGGAACTATTGTTTGATAGAACTATTTTAAACTACTGTATTCCTAACTATTGTTTTAAGACAAATTTTCTTTCTCAAAAACAATGTGTATATGCGTATTATTATGGTATGTGTAGCTATTGATTGATCATAACAAGCGCTCCGTCTAACTGCTCATCTAAAAGTGAACTGCACCACCTTGGCCAATCTTCTGTATCTGACTCGTATATAATACTACAATTATTTTTTTTAATAATTCAAAAATAATTCGTAAAATTTTCAAAAAGAAAAAATTGTCTCAAAATTAAGTCAGAACTACGACATTTTAAAGACAAAAGGTTGTTTTGAATAACTCTGTATATGTTTTAACATGAAATGTTCACGGATAATGAAGTATTAATTCCAGTACAGATAATAATTAACCAATATTATGACATGACAGCTCCGACTTGAATGACCGTCTTAGGAATTTTCGAAACAAATTAAGATAAAATTTCCGTAAAAATTCCCTTATAATACTTTTTTACTTATAATTTTGTTCAGAGTCAAAATAAAACAAGATCTTGAAAATACATGTTAAAATGAAGATGATTTAAAACTGCCTTCTCTTACTTTAATTTTTATCAATAAAAATATGAAATTACTCACCAGAGATACGCACAAATACTGCATTGTGTTCCTCGCTGTTCACCGTTATTTCGCCAGTTCGTCTCTATAATGATTTAAATAAATTTTCTGTTATATTATATCTGTATTGGCTTAATAATTGTTATC
This sequence comes from Monomorium pharaonis, assembly GCF_013373865.1. Lineage (NCBI taxonomy): Eukaryota > Metazoa > Arthropoda > Insecta > Hymenoptera > Formicidae > Monomorium > Monomorium pharaonis. The sequence goes on along the minus strand of NC_050469.1, from coordinate 2,723,201 downwards.
ATTGCCAATTGTCAATATTTAATTAATAGAACGATTTTCAAATAAAAATATAAAACAATAATGAAGCCATATATATTATTTGAACCAAACAACACAGCTCAAATAGAGATAGGCGAATAAATAAACGGTCAAAAAGAGGATCTTAGTATTTCTTGTGTGATTTACATTTTCATTAAAACTACGCGCCGTTATTTTCAGACTTTCAACGCAGCCACTTAGAAGAAAACTACATGGATTATAGTAATAGATAATAATTTCAAAATAATAAATGCATTATCAATTTAACTGAGAGAGTCCTAGACCCCCAAATACTAAAAAAATGTATTTTAAAAAATGCAAAAAATATTACCTTAGCCAAAGTAATGACAAGCAGTTCAAATAAACTAGAAAATGTATGTATATAAAACACAAAGAAGCCTAGTATTAAGATCCGCTTTGAAAAATATAAAATATAATTGTTTTTTTAGTTTGCTAAAAGAGAAGATGATATAAAAATGTTAATATATATACATATTATTTATACATAATGTAAGTCAAGAAAGATACTAATTAATATTTTATTTAATTAAAAGATTTATTTAATTAAAAGCTTCTCTCTCTCTCTCTCTCTCTTTCTCTCTCCTTATACCGCAAAGATTTGAATAAATAGTATTCGTCATTTATTTTTGTTTATCATATGAAATCAGATATTTTTAGAAAAACTAATAAATTAACAAGAAAAATAAAGTTAAATAAAGTACAGCTAAATTGACTATTTCTTTATGTAAAAATGATAATTACACAGGTAAAGACGATGGGATGTAAACATGATAGCGACTTACTGTTGGACGTTGAAAAGGGAAGAGAAGTAAAATGAAAGAGGAACCCACCCCACATGTCTTTTAAAAATAAAAGTCACAAAAAATAAAAATCTGATTTTTTTAGTTGTATTTTGCGTAATAATTACCACGTTGATTAAGCCCGTTTTTATCAACTTGTTTTATTCTTTCATAAAATATTTATATAAATTGACAAAAAATAAAAGTCTTCTGGGAATCTTTAACGTCCTTAATCCTTACATAAACTTGTAAATATTTTGTACAAATAAATTGGAAAAAATAAGAAGAAAATGTTGCAAATGTTGTTACAAATTATGTTGGTTAAAAACTTATTTCATCGGGTGCTTATTTTTATTTATCTTACGAAAAACTTTGCAAATTACGAAAAACGATATCATCAGATATAAAACACTTTTTAATTTATATTTATTTTCAAAATTTTATTTTCAGTTTTTGTTTAAGAAATATAATCCAAAAACAAAGTATGTCGGTATCGACGACCTTCATCTATAATTACGGACTATTGTGACGTCAGAATATATAATGTGCATCAAGATATCAATACTTCATATAAAGTGTATCATAGGCACGCGCAAATATGATATAATAATATATAATATAAAAAAATTTTTATATTAATCAATTTCTTGTTCCTAATTAAAGCTAAAAGTAAGAATTAATAAAAAAATGATTATAATATAATATTTTTAAAATTGATAATAGTTTAATAATGTAATTCTCTTAACTCTATTTGTATAGATTTAATATTAAATAAATGATGTCATCTTTAACAACGACATTTAATATAAATATAGTGGATTATATGGTAGACTAATATTGATTATGATATAGGTGGTATATATAAAATCGCGGTAATCAAATTTTAATATTATATCAGTTTTTACTTTTTTCAACAGTAAAAATTATGAATATGAACTAATTTAATGTTAAATATTAATTAATTCTTTCTTTTTATTCCCACACACATATCTTTCTCGTTCTATGAACGTGTCGAATGTTTACACTCCAGCGAGTCTAGGTCAGGAACGTTGATGACGACAGCTACCAACATCTGACCTTAGATCTAATTTTAAATATCTCGTAGAAAGTGTTGTATGCAGGTGAATTATCAAAAATTATTTTTATTATTTTTTCATTTTTAATGAGTGTGTGTGTTTTATGTATCTGTGCGCGCGGTTCTATAAAATATCTGAGAAAAACAATCCTTATAAATATTAATATAATTAAAACTTTAATTGAAATCTTTGAATGTAAAGACTGTACTCCGATATACACTGCCAGTACTGAAAATGTGTGTGTATAGTATACGTAACGTAGATTATAGATTTTCAGTACTGACAGTCAATTTTAGAACATAGCCAAAATAACAAATTTATTTATTAATAAATTAATAAATTATAAAGTAAAACATATTTATATTTATTTAATTAAATAATGCAAAGCTTGCGTTTATTTTACGTTACTAAAAAAACAAATATTTCAAAATTATTGTTTAATGTATATATTTTTTACTCAAAAGCACACCTCTATTATACTTTTATAAAACTGATAAAGTATACATAAATCATAGACATTTTACAAATCTTAAATATTAATAGTAAAGTTAAATATTATAGCAAACGACATATAAACAATATTTTGTGTGTGATAAATATTTTAATAATCATATTTAAATCTTTTCAAATTTTTAAAAACATGATTATTATTATATAACTCTAACGGCACAAAGAGGTACTGAAAATATTCGGAAAATATCACAAAAATATTACTGATATTCTCAGAGTATTCGAATGTACTGCAATATTTTCAGTAACTCCCGTGAACTTAGCACACCACATTCAAAAATCTAAAAGTTTCTTTAGAGTTCGAGTATCCTACCGAATAGTTCCAAAGATCTCTGTAAGAATTTTCAAAAGTTCCATTGATTAAAAATAAAAATATTAAATTTGAAAATGTGGTGCGCTAAGTTCATGCAGCGCGCACCAAATCGTAAAAATTAATTATTTCTTAAGAGTTCTACCTTATTTTACAATAGTTCTACAGTTCTTGATAATATATACACTGAAAAAAAATGTAATATATCCAATAAGATATGTAGTTGCGGGCTGCCAACTACAGATATACTCAATACAATAATATATGCTATTGCAGTATCAACATTGTACTTGCATTAACAGTAAATATTATTGTATTAAATATTTTATGTAGTTGGCAGCCCGCAATTATATATGTTATTAGCTATATTGCTTTTTTTTCTATGTATTGATATAGTTCTATCGAATTAATTAAAATAAAAATAATTTAAAAATATAAGGTGCTAAACTACTGAGAGTTTATATCACTTTTTTGACAGTTACTGACAGTTCTTGCATAGTTCCAACTATTTCGATGCATTTTTAAAAAGTTCCGTCGATTTATTATTTTTAATTACTTATTTTAATTACTTACCGCTGGCGCACCATTTACAATTACTAGAATGTGCTGACAATGTCTATTATTTTTTCGACAGTCCCGACAATTCTCGCATAGTTCCAACTATTTCGATGCATTTTCCAAAAGTTTCATCAATTAATAATTTTTAATGAATTATTTAAGCCTACCGCTGGCGCACCATTTACGATTAGTAGGGTGTGCTGAGAGTTTCTATCACTTTTTCGGCAGTTTCTCGTTCCAATTACTTTGATGCATTTTGCAAAGAGTTCCGTCAATTAATAATTTTTAATTATTTAATCCCAGCAGATTTTTTGATATTTTAAGATAAATCCAACTTGTTTAAAGATAATTAATTGACGGAACTCTTTGCAAAATGCATCGAAATAGTTAAAACTGTGCACGGAAAGAATTTTTAAGAGAAAATTCTCTCCATGTGCGAGAACTGTCGGGAACTGTAAAAAAAAGTGATAGAAACTGTCAGCACAGTCTATTAATCATAAATGGTATACAAGGGTCGGCTTAAATAATTAATTAAAAATTATTAATTAACAGAACTTTTTGCAAAATGCGTTAAAATTGTCAGGAATTATAAAACTCTTTGAGAACTATAAAAAAATAGAACAAAAATTAATTTTTTCTAAACTTTAAGTGCTACGAAAATTTATTACCTTATATTTAATTTTTTTTATTTTAATTAATTCGGTAGAACTATTGATGTAAATTATCAAGAACTGTAGAACTATTGTAAAACAAACTAAAACTTCTAAGAAATAATTAATTTTTACGATTCGGTGCGCTGCGTAAACTTAGTGTACCACATTTTCAAATTCAATTTTTTAAATATTTAATTAACGCGGAACTCTTGAAAATTCTTACAGAGAACTCTAAAACTATTCGAAAGGATACTAGAACTCTAAAGAAACTTTTAGATTTTTTAATGTGGTGTGCCAAGTTCGCGAGAGTTTCTCAGAAAATACGCAAAGTTGCAAGAATATGACGTAGTATACCATTCACATTTATAAAATATACACGCGAATATATCTTACATATTACACGTATATATGTTATATAAATATATTTTACTTATATTTATATAACAAAAAATAATTACATTATACATAATTACACACACACACACACACACACACACACACACACACACACACACACACACACACACATGCACATATATATATTTATTTATTTATACTCTGCATAAAATTATTAACGGTTTAAATATATTTTATAAATTCATGTTATAAATATCACCATGCAACAGAAAATCTTATGTAAAATTTGTGAACATTGCAAATACACATATGGTAATGTTTATAACTTTTTTATAAGTCTGAATGCACAAAAATAGTCCTTTGGATTTGTAAAAGATTACATGAGCAATCAAATAAAATATTTTAAATTATGTATCTATCATTTTGAAATGTCATTCTAAAACAATTTATAAAATTGATTAAATGTGTTGAAATCAAAAATTAAGTTTAAAAAGAGAAAGTAATTTATCAATAAAAAAAGAAACCAAAAATACACTTTTAAAAAAAGAAAACAATATATCATTTACAAAGCTAAAGAAAAAAATTTAACATTCAAATATTCGAATATGCTATTAGAGATTTAGTTCTATAAATCTATATTTATTTAAATAAATTGCTTGTATCTTCTTAAAAGATACAATAAAAGAGTGTTAAATATATAATGGTTATATATTTAAGATGGAAGTCATCTTTTATAAGCTATACATTTTACATTGATTTAGAAACTAAATTATTTATTAATGAAAAAAGATATTATTTCTATTATTCTTATAAATTTATATCAATTCTTATTCACATATCTATCTTTTATCTTCATAAGGCAAGTCGAGGGAAGATGGGAGAAGCCATTTTAATTATAACTTCTTCATAAATCAAAGGTTAGCTATTCTGATTGCTCGCAAGTGTGCACTGAACTGTTGAAAACCTATGACCATAAAGAAAAATTCTAATATTAATAACGGTCGATAAAAATTTGTAAGAATATAAAAAGATAAGCCGTTGAAGATGTTCTTTATAATATTTGATAATGTAATTGCTACGGTTAGTAATTTGATGATTATTTTAACCAAATAAGTATTACATTTACATTTATCAGCACACTCCGTGACAGTTACATGATTGATATAGATGATATTTTAACAATATTTTTAAAATATTGTATTACATTCCGATATTGTTGCAATATAACTGTAAGACTCAGTAATGTAGTGGTATGGCAGCATTAAATCTAGAATAGACCTATAACTGGTTTGTACTTTTTGGCCGATTTTCACAATGGTCATCCCCACTGTTCTTATTTTGTAACATTCAAGCTGCTTGCGGAAATGTTCGAGTTTAGGGATAATATTAGTTATAAATCACATGACCACTTTGACATATATACCCGACGAGCTATTCGCTTTTGCAGAAATCCTGACTGTGATATTATTTTTCGCAATAAATTATTTTTGAAGACAAATCTTATAGATGCTTATTAGAATCAAATATATTAAATTAACTCGCTTGTCAATTTAATTTATAAAATTACGCCTTCTGGCTTCGTGTAGTATTTTAAGACTGACAAAAATGCAGGATGTAATTTATATGAGCTAGAGATAATAAAAATTACACAAAAGTTATTCGACAAGATCTACTATAAACTGATGTAAGTATAATATCATCTTTATTCTTTGACAATTTCATTGGTCCTATTGAATTATTTTTAATTACATTTAAATTCGCTCATCAAATCTAATGATAATTGTGCCGGTACTGTTACTAACAAACAAATCTATTTTCGCGCGAGTGTCTTAGCTAGTTCGACTACCGAAGCTTATAATAATACTCTTCGCAATAGACAATATTAGAAAATATTATAGTATATATTATATGTGTGTATGTGTGTGTGTGTGTGTGTGTGTGTGTATACTGACTGGCATGCAGCCCATGCAGCATAGAAAAATAAAACATTACATAAAGCAATACAAGTAGAAACAGGCGAATAAACAAAGCATCTTAATGCATATTGTGCGACTTATACATTTTTCTTGTTCATTCAAACTGCATGCTGTTACTTTCAGACTTCCAATGTAGCTAATTAGAATAAAACTAGATTTGTAATATCACAATATTATTAATTTATCTAACAAGAGAACAAACAAAGGAAGTATTCGATTTTGATGAGCTTTTAATTTGTATTAAATCAAAATAAAGAACACGTATTATATTTTTTTATACGTATTCTTCCGCACTTTTAAAGGATAAAACACACTTCTGAAAAAAGATCGGTATTTTTCTTTCAACACAGATATCATAAAAACTATTAAAAAATTGTACTTAATAAAAGTTAAATGTCTCGGAAAGAACTTTATAATAACGATACAAAAAATTAAAAAATTTTTTTAAATACTTTCTTTACTACTTTACTCTTTTTTTGCAAAATTTTAAGTTTTTCTAATGACGAGATAAAAGATTACTTTATTACGAATCCAATCAAATATGATAGTTATTTTCCAATATATCATTTTCAAGAAACAATTACGAATGCCTATATACGCATGCTATCCATGCGCTCGATTCTTCACATAGCGTCTTTCTTTTTAAAAATGACGATAGAAACTAACATATTCGCGTTGTGCATGTAAAATCATAAAAGTTTTTATCACGTACATATAGCCAGCATTTACGCAATATTTAAATATGCAACGTCAATATGCAATAATCAAAGGTAAGCTGCTAAGACAAATCAAATCACAAGAATATTTAAAAGTAAATAATGACAAAAATGTTTAAATCACAGAAATTTTATTATTGTACAATAACAAAAATTTACATAACGCTTGAATATGTAATGCGATAAAATAATAGTATCAACAGATCATAGGTCATAAGATTAAAATACGAAACATAAAATATGATTAATTTAAAGTGTACGCACGAAATAATAATTAGTTATATAATATTTCATTACATAAGCAATAGTATATAATGCTGTCGCTTTGCGAGCATTAGTTTAGTATGTAGGTATTATCGTTTGATCATGCACTTGTTATACTTTGTAAGTATATCTACTAATATTTTTAAAATTTTTATAAATATTTATCTTACAATTTTATTTTTAGCTTTTCGTGAAAATGATAATATTCTATCATGTCATTTCTTTTACTACATTGTTTCCTTTTCTTCATTTCCTTTATCTAATATTACTAATTGTGCTTCTGGTATATCCAAAGAATTTTCAAAATATAAAATTGTCTTCTTTTTCTATTTCAAAATTTTCGATTGTTAACGTTTTCGTTTAATGCTAAAGCTTTAAATGCTTTTTAAAGCATACAGCATAAAAATGTAGCATATTACAGCCAAATGCCATCGCACTACCAAATAACACTGACAGCAACCCCGATGTTGCTGACAGTGTCATCTACCGATCAAAGTTTTGAACTCTAGACAGTCAAACAATCCGCATAATCGAGCGAGTAAAAACTTTATTCTCTAATAATGTTTATTCTCTAATAAAGAAGACATTCTTCTTTATTAGTATTTTTTTTAATTAACAAAAGAGTAAATTTTCCTAATTAAAAGAAAGTGCCAATTAACAAATATTTTTACTCAAAATCAACCACTAGAGCACATCAACATTATATGGAACCACCATTTTAAATTATATAGTATATATTTATAATTTTTTATAAGTTAATTTTACTCATTTGAATAATAAAATAAATACGATATAACAATTAACAATTAATAAAGTGTCAATAATATTTTCAATTATAGTCGTTGAATAAAAAACGGCATAAACTACAACATAAACATAAATATGCGTTTTCATCACACGTATCAGATCTACAATTTAATCATTCAAATGTTAATGGACAGAGTATGTAACGAGGTAGTTCTATCTTCGAGAAATTACGGCTTTCTGAAAAATAAGTGAAAGAAATACGCAGACAAAACAGACACTGCATATCCATACTTTTCTTTAACATCACTGCATCTAAAAACTGAGTGACGCTAAATTGCTAAATAATGTAATGGATTGCCAGTCAACGCATTTGATTGAGGGATAAATTAAATAAATTGCAATAGTGAGAAATTTTACATTTAAAAATATTCTACTTAACAATTTTTTTGTCAATTCCATTTTAGGTTTTTTGCGTTTTCTTATAGTCTTATGCTTATGCATCTCTACTTAATTATATTATAGCATAAGATATATTAGATTTTTTTTTAATTTGCATAGGTACAAAACAAAATATTATCATATGTTACATAATGTTATATAAAATATTAAAACACCTTCAAGAAACATATATACGTAAGCTCAGTAGATATTTGGCACAGAAAACACACGCATAACTAACTTGAAAAATGAGATCCGTTTTGGCTAACGTACAAAACCTCAAAAACATTCTTATGAATTTCACTCTAAAATTGTCTATAACTGTTGATTTATACATTGCCTTGCTGTTATTATTATATATATTTTAATAATACACTGTATTTTATAATATCGTATATACATATATATACAAGCACATACATTTACTTTACGCGTTACGCCACACTGTAGACCACTTCGATTTACAATTCAAATAGAACATCTTAGTCACAAAAACATCAAGATGACGTAAAAATAATGAATTTGATATCATAATATAGTCGACATCAAGAATCAGTTCAAAATGACTGATATGTTATTATACAATTCGTAATATATGTAATAATTAACATATTTTACAAATTACATAATTGATTTTTTATAATTCTCATTGAATATTTGGTATATTCCAGTAGTCAAAGTAAAACAAAGATCATATAAAAGTCTAAATAACTATATATATATAATATATTGGTAAATACGTTGAGGAAAAAATTGTTAATAAGGGCCAGCAATGGATACATTTGTGCAAGAAATTTATTTAGGTTGATGTTAAACGTGTTGTAACGCGAACGCAAACAAAATTATGTACATCGAGCATGCAGTTTTGACTCACATTCCGTTTTTTTTAATGCAACAGCATGAAATCTAAAAAATATTTGTAGTTGTAATTACATCATCTTCTAATGGTGTAAAAACAAATATCAAAAGTGTGAAAGATCTTTCTCGTAGTCAAATAGGAATAGAACATAAAAAAGTCAGACAATCTATTACAGTTAAAATTGTAAAGATATAACTTTGTTAATGTCAAATAACAAAATATAATTATTTACTTTCCTGCCTTTTTTATTTGAATTATCTTTTATTCTTATTTGACCACAAAGATCTTTCATTTTGATATGCATTTTTACATTAGAAGATGATGTTTTTATGTAACTACAACAGATATTTTTGAGAACTCAAATTGTGAGTCGAAATGTTTGGGTACTCGAGTATCCAATGTACATAATTTTATTTGCGTTTGCGTTGCAACGCGTTTAACATTAACCTAAATAAATTTCTTGTACACTTATATCCAGTGCTGGTTCTTATTGGCAATCTTTTCCCCAACGTATTATTTGAATTATTAGAGTCTTACTAACCGTTTTAAATTTATATATTTTGGCTCGTATTCAGAATGCGCTTATAAAAACGTTAGCGCAATTATTTGTCATTCTATTCTTGTTTTACGTCTAACAATAAAGATAGAATAATAAAAAAGCGTTCTGAACATGGATTATTGATACTAATTTGATTTTCATAAATGATTTTTGTTCTACTTAAGATTGAATATTCAAAGATGGTCTTTGATTAATCACAAGTTGACCAAAACCTTTATAATATTTGATCTCAAAAATTGAAGAGGGCAGGAGATGGCTTTTTTGATAGAGAACATCCCATATATATATATATATATATATATATATATATATATATATATATATATATAATAAATAGAAATGTTGTTTTTGTACATCAAAACTTTTCTTTCTAGTTTTTTCAAAATATTACCCCAAATCAAAACACTGCAAGAAATAAACTGACTGTACAACTAAATCACAATTTTGCGCAAAACTTGTATGATCATATCCTTTCCGATGCAAATTGCCAGTAGCTGTATTCTGTAACTCAATAAAACAATCGTCATCGTTACACTGCCGTTGTGCAGGTATTATCACTTTTTTTCTTTTCTTTTCTTCTACTTAACAAGAAAACTACACAACGAGAATAAAATGATATTGAACTGTCTTATCAAGTTATAAAATACAGCTGAAAGAGAGAACTTATAAAAACATCAATAAATAATAAACGTTGCTACGCAGTTGAATCACTCATTCCTAACTCATGTGCATCGAACGCGTATGAAGAGTTTTGTGCACTATTTTAAAGTAGTCTTTCAGTATATAAAAGTACGGTATTCCACTATATAAAAAAATTGTTACACATATATATACAATATATATATTTTTTCTAGTTAGTATATACATATATATATGCATATATATGTATACTAACTAGAAAAATCATTATATGTTGTATGTATATATATGTATAATATATATACATATGATTTTTTCTGGTTAGTACATAGCATAATGGCACAAGTCACGAATAAGTTTGTAATAATATTTTATTTTGAACAGAAATTGGAGACCGACATCTATAGTACAAATATAGCTACTAACTTTTCAATTTTTTGTTATAATTTCAAGTTTTTTGAGTGTTCCACTATAGGCAAGTTTTTAAATCATTAACATTATGCATAGTTGCAACTAACATTAAAAGTTTTTTTTTTGTAATAAAAAACTTGCAAATAATAATTCAAATATAACTATATAGAAATATGTGCAAAATGTTCACAATTTATTAAAATTCTTTTTTAAGTATAAAAATTAAAAATTAAAAAATTAAAAATAGTAGTTATATAACAATAATCAATTTTACTCTATATTTAAATTAATGGTAATCAAATCTATCATTTAAAAAATAAAAAATAAATCATATAAGAATTAAAATATAGATATTAAGTACATACATCTAAAAAAAACAAGATTTAAAAAAAAAGTTTGTCGTAATTTTTTTAAAAATCAGTTTTTAAGAGAAGACATTTGATTTTTTACATTTATTTCTAATTGTAAGTGAGATATAATCGCCCATCATTATTGCTAAGCATGCGGAAAGATGTTTGAAGATGTACTTTATTCACTGCACCTGCTTAGCCAATGCCACTTATAAATAACAATTTCCTGCATGCCTATGATGATCACCGTGTAGTCATATTTTGTTGTGCGCTTGTACGATAAAATTAATAAGCTTAGCTTATTATAATTAGCCATTTAATTCGGCAATTTTCAATATTTAATAACTCAATTATTGCGACATGGTACTTCTCGACTTAATTTAAACTGCTCAATCTACATATAAGCGTTTTCACTTAAATTACTGCACACTCTGTATGTGCGTAAATAAGCAGCAGTAAGCAGACCAAGAATTGTGTCTAAAGCTCATTCTACATTAATCGCAAGCAGCCAGTAGTTGCTTGCGATTAATGTAGAACGGGCTTAATAGGTGATAGGTCTTGTAATAGAAGGCGCTGCCAAAGACAGCTAAATTGGTATTCTTAATTGATTTTTATATTTAAGAATGTCTCAAGTACTACTTTAAAATGTCATCAACCAAATGTATGCTTTATGTTTAGAATCATTGTATTTTACGTCAATTGTTCCCTTATTTTTATGACAAATATTCACATAATAAAATAAAATATTATGTTTCTAAATGTATATTATTTTATCAGAAGTATGTACATATTTTATATGTTTTATTTATATTTTAAAAAATTCGATTTTTATAAGGCTATTTTATTGTGGTATTTTGTTTCTAAATTCTATTTATGTTGTAAAAAATGTCATTTTTTATTAAAATTAATCTCACTTAATCTCCACTTAAAACTAGTTTAATGTATTATATATTTCTGTCAATAACACAAGTCTATAAAATTTTAACTTTTTTTGCGTTTTAAAAAGCAAACGTTGTTTCTTATTAGAAATTTTTCTCGCAGAATCCGAATCTGGCTGCAGGATTACTCTGTCGCATCAGATTTTCAATCTTAATATAATAAGATGGTTAAAACTGTTTTTTAAATATTTAAATTCATTTATCTCGAAAACCTGATGTAATAGAGTAATTGTGCAAAAAGTAGTGGTGTAGAAGAGCGCGGCAGAATTATCTTCTTTCTTTCTCTTTCATTCAAAGTACTGAGAAAAGAACAGCGTCCGAAAGAAAAGGAGAGAAAATAGCTCTACTTTCCGAATGTAGCCGAGTTGCTAAGCGCATGTGCGTTCTGTCCCCACCATCTAGTTTTCGTGCCAGTGGCTTAGCACTGGCTCGAATATGGAAAAACCGTATAGGCTGCGTCCCGATATTCACTACCTGTACTGGTAATCTATAGTTAACGTCACATATACTATAGATTTGTAGTATTGGTAGTGAATATCGTAATGTATAGTCACCTATTATCTAGCTTACATATACGAAACTTACATATAATGCACACAAACTAATATACCCATGGACGATTGTATTACTTACAATTAGTTTATTATTGTTTAATTGTGCATGCATCCGTATTATATGTACAGCATCTCTTTAAAATTTTATGGTGTAGAATTTATTAAATGAAAATGTAATGTGGTTGTTTTTAAACTTTTCATCTTTTATTAAACCGTTCAAATATAGATATTGATTGACAGACGTTTTAAAAACGTTTATTATCCTTTAAAAAATATTTTCCACAATTTTCCAGTTAAATAAACATTATTTCCTTCTTATTTCAACCTCAAATAGGAACCAAAATATGTTTTACAAGTTTCTATTAACAGCAAAAAGATAGGATTTTTACATCTCATTCTTTGGATGCTGCGAGCAAAATTAGTAAGAAAGGACTTTTTTTCAAAACACAAAATCATGCATACATGTGTAACACTTCTCCTATAATTTCTGTTAAGAAAGTCAGGTCCCAGGTTTGATTCCTGGTTGAGATGTTAATTTTTTCCAACAGAATTATTTATAATATTTAGGAGGAAAATGGAAACAAATACTTGTCTTTTAGTGATTTTCTCTTCAAAATTAGTGTACAATTACTGAAAAATTAATGTATTTATTTCAATAATCAGTAAGTTATAAGTAATTTAAACTAAAAATAACTACTGAAAATCAGTATATCTTCACTGATTTCACTGATTTTGCATTGATGATAATTTAGAGAATAATAATTCTTCAAGTTAAGTATATTAGTTTCATCAAATAATTGTTTTCATTTAGTAAACTTAATAATGTAATTTTTGAATTTAAATATGTTATTGATATTAATAATATTATAAATAAATACCATTAAGGCCATCACACAATGCCAGGCAACAGGCAATAGGAATAGGAAATAAATAAAGAAAGAAAGAGAGAAGATCCTTAGATAGACAATAGATAGAAACCAGTTGATGATTTTACTAATTTTACTAATAAATCTAGTATCAATCATTGTCCATTAATTATTTGGCCCAATATACGTTTTTTAAGTAATTATCAGAATAATTAATTAAGAAAAGTTTTAAAATGCTTTATGATTAACTAATAAATTCGTAATTTTTTCGTTTTCTTAATTTGTTTTCGTTTTCTTGAGTGAATAAATAGATTGAAAGCAAAATTAGTGTAATTAAAGTTTATTAAAAGAAATTCTTTTTGTTTGATACTCCTTGAGAAATTCATCCATCTTTTTCAAAGAACTCAAATACAGCAGTACAAGGTTGAACCATTTTTACAAGGTATTAGTAATGAGTAGAATGAGTGAAATAGAGAAAAAAAATGAGAAAGGGGGAGGAAGGAAGAGAGAGAGGGGGGAAGGATGTGTGCTAACAAAATTATCTTTGTCCTTAAAATATCGAATTTCCGACACGATTTTTCCTTCTCAAAAACATGTTGTTAATGTGTACTATTATGTATGGCTATCGACTGATCACAGGAAACGTATAAGGGTACAACCTTTTCATTTAATGCTTTAACGTTGGATTTGAGTAAAAATAGATCACGTGATCAAAGTTGGTGCTGGATTGGAAAAAGTACTTGAAAAAAGTGCAGCATTTTATTTTAAGTCAAATGGCCAATTGTTTTACCAATTCCAGTTGTTGATCAAGTTATGTCTAAAGATTTATTACATTTTCTTTTGTTAGATATAAATATAGTAAATAATATTTCCATTGTTGCTTGTAATTAAATTTATCTATCTGAGAAAAGACTTGCATTAAAAGAAAAACAAAATATTTTATGTTTACACACATTATTTTTGGCATTGCAAGTGTTTAAATGTAATAAAAAACAAAGAAAAAAGAGAAAACAAATATTGGTATTTTAATTATTATTTTATTAACACAAAATAAATTGAAAATATTCAAAGAAGCGCTTCTAGTTAAATCCATTACCTCAAAAACGCAAGCAGCATAGTCATTACTACTCTGTTTTTCTTCTGTTTTTCAGATGATATATAATTGAATAATATAATAATCGTAATAAATTACATATCAGATAAATTAACATTTTCAGAATCCATTTTTACCTCCCGTTACATCAATAATAGTTTTCATCGACTTTGACGATTGGAAAAATTAAACTTCTCTTTGTTAACGTTGACGTTAAAATCTAGTCATATGATCACTAAAAATCTAGCATTGAACATCAGCGTGAAAAAGCACCCTAAGCACTCACGTCTAATGGTGAGTTGCGTTGTCCTTGTCTACCTTTTATATCTGATTTGTAATACAATAACTTCTGTAGCATACAAAATAATCCGTTGGATTCTGAAGGTTTGCAATTTTGGCCAAAATCGCTGGCTTTTTGACTCCCTTCTCTAAGTCAAGAATACAATATTTTAAGAACAAAAGATTGTTTTGAATCACCCTGTATATAATAATAATTCAATTAATATTCATTGAGTTGACATTCATTTAACACATGTAAATTAGTGTTTCGTTAACTATTACGGAAACTGCAAAATGATTCAAAACAGTTCAGTTTTAATTTACTCTACTCTATCTACTTACTTATCAATATTGTGTCAATAATTATATTGGCCAAAAAATTTTATCTTTAACAGATTTTTTAAAGAGAATTTTTAAGAGTATTTTTTGCTAATTTAAATGCACTAAATATGAATCTGGCCTAAAAATACTAAATTGGCTCTGGGTTTTTAAATAGACGAAATCACAAGTGCAAAAAAACGTGTTTTTGGTTATCTTTAAACATCTGTAGAAAAACAATGAGAGCTCCTAAAACCTTTTAATTGAGATAAAACGAAAGCTTAAAAACAAATTTTAGGTTTTCATTTTATTCCAATTAGAAGGTTCTAGAATCTTCCCTTGTTTTTTATAGGTTTTTCAAAATTACCTAAAAATGTTTTTGCGCAAACTGCGTTTTATTTAAAAACTAGAGCCAATTTATTATTTTTCTTTTCAAATTCGAATTCTACAGGAAAATTATTAGAATTAGTTGCCATTAGCACGACTTCCTTTTTGTTTCCGATTTAAGTTATCAATTAACCTGTCTCTAAATTACACTTAATAAATTTATAAAAATACGTAAAATAAAGAAGAAAAATTCACGATTTCTCTTATTATTCCTGAACATAACGCAACTCTATCATTTTGAAAAAATCAAGTGTGATCTTACCTCATCCACTTGAACATTTTTCACTCTCTTCACGATTTCGCTTGCTTTGTCAAGTTCAATTTCTTCCTGCGAGTTGCGCCGTTCCTGCATATCTGCGGCCAATTCCTGATAACAGGAATCTCCAGAGCCACGTCGACTACCTGCAATACACATAGCCCGACGAAACAAACCAGCGACGACGGCGCAAAGACCGCATTGCATCTCCGTAGTACTACCCCGGCTAGAGAACGACCCACCGGTGGCTCGGCGGCGGGTCCGAGACCCATGAGAGCCGCTGTCACGTGCTTGGGTCGCCAGTTTCGTGTATCTGCTGCCCAACTTTGTCTTGCCAACACTTTTTCTTCTTTATTTAATCAAATACATTTATTTTTTTCTTCATTTCTTCCTCATATGTTTCTTCCTTGCGTTATTGCTTCCCCTATGATGCATGTTTGTACACACATTTTGTTAATTTCTAATTCTCGTCAAACTCGTAGTTGTTAATGCATATTTTTTTACCCCACAGGAATTTGCACTCTTAGTATAACGTTGCCACGTTGACACTGCATGTCACCTACACGGAGTTGATGCAAAGATCACAGAAGATTAAATAGTAATTTGAAAAGTTGCGAATGCAGGAAACAAGAAACGAAAAAAGAGAGTTTAATATATTTCACAGTTAAAGTCCAAAAAATTTAAAATATTGCATAAGTTCAAAAAATGTAATTACAGAAATAGGAAAATAATGTTGTTTTGTACAATATTATGCTGTATTTCTGATAAAAAAGCAAATTGTATTTATTGTATCAAGTTTGATTAATTCCGTACTATTTTCTAAAAGAAACATTTGCAATTTATTTTAACAAAAAATATTGGCGATTATATTTCTGCTGCTTCACTCACAATGATAATATACGGCTCCATGTCAAAATAAATACAACTAAATAATTGGTCATAAAATAAGAGCTATTATTATTTATATTTTTCTAATATCCCTTTGGATTATCACTTTTCTAATAAGAACAGTAAAAAAAGAATATTAATATACGTAATCGTTTTTCAAATCGCTAGTTACATATATTGCACACAATCACTTTTTGAAGTGACATAGAACATAGAATAGCTATAGCGTATTCTTTTATCTCAAGCAATAGTTATTATATTCCCATATTTTTACTATAAACGGAATAATATAAGTAACAGAGAGAGAAAGAGAAGAGAGGGGAGAGTTAATATATGCATGAAGTATTCAAAATAAGTATTGAAAGTCTAAAAGATTAATGGCTTTTACATATAACAAACAATATTTTAATATATACCGTGTATAAAAAGCAAAATAAATATTTTTCATATTTTTTATATAATATCTAAAAGTACAAAAAAACCTGTATCAAACTCTATCGAAAATTGTGTAAAGTGGACTTAGTCTAATAAACTCTTTGAACAGAGTGATGGCCCATTTTGGAATTCGTAATTTCGGACTTAAATTATAAATTAAATAATAATTTATCATGAAACATTGAGATCAGAAAAATTTCAACAGAAAAATTTCAAGATTAACTTACTTTTCACTTTAAAGATGTAATGGGTTGAAGCATAACCATTCTTCATTAACCCATTAAGATTAAAATGACTAAACTTATCCAAATAGGAATTTTCGCAATAATAGTTACATTTTGCAAAAACAGGAAATATATCTTTTGCTAGAAAGTAATTTTGTAATTATAATTTGTAAATCTATTTATTTGCATCAAATCTTTAAAAATAATATTAAAATAGTATGTATGTTTTATGCCTGCTATTTCGAATTTCTTAATGAAATTTTCACTTAAAAATGCGTAAATAATAATTATACAATTGTACAATTTCATACTATTAATAATGTTTTTCTGTTGTTTTATAATGTTTTTCTTTCATTTTGCAATAATTTGTACAATAATAATTAAAAATTTTTCTGATATATATTTAGCAATAATTGTGTTAAGATAATTCTCCATTATACAACATTTATGCAAATATTTCTAACATCAATTTTTTAAATATTGCTCATGTTACATAAATTAAATTTAGAATAAATAATTTTTTAAATTAGATTTACAATTATAACATAACAATATAACATAACATAACATAACATACAATTATAACATAATATTTTATACATTACATTTTTAAATTAATGTTAAAATTTTTCTGCACACTTTTCTATCCAGATAATAAGCTAAACAATAACAATTAAATAGACAACAGCATAAAAAACACTTCTAAAATTTTTTCAAAATACTTTGAAAAAATAAATTTTGTATCTAGATGACTTAACTTTACAGATCGATTTTTAATGCATAAACGGAATATGGTTTAAGAAAATCATACACATATGTTATGTGTTTAATAATTTTTTCTGTAGAATCGATTGGCGTAATTAGTTTTCTTTCAGTTAATTGTCAATGTTTATAACAAATAGTTATAAAATAAATTTTTGCAAAGCACTTTTCATGTGAGAAATGTTTTTTCGTGCTTCCATCCTTTTTCTAATTGCTTAACTAAGCTTTATTGATCTAGCTATGGATCTTAATATATTGACGAATAATAGCTACTTTATCTCATATCTTCGAAATAAAAAAGCCCAACTTAAAATTTTTCTGTGATCAATGTCTCATTATAAACTATCATTTAGCCGTTAAATTAGATTCAAAATAGTAGGTCTTAAAATGAATAAAATTTCATCTGTTCTTGCGATTACTCTTTTGCATGCATTTTTTTATACGAAAAAGCTTCTCATTTTTTATTAATTAAAAAAAAATCGAGACAGAATTGAAGTCGAAAAGGGAAAAAAGAAAAAAGAACAAGAGAAGGCAATCATTAATTATAAAAATTTCAGTTATTGCGCGAATATCAATTATAAAAAAGAATAATTAACGTTAGGAATGCAAATAAAATTCTCTCGTATTTGTTGGAAAACAGCTTCTACAATACCTTTAAAATTACTTTTATACAAGTACATTACAATGTTATACAAGTTATACAATATTACAAGTAATATTTCAGCAATAATACAAATACATTAGGTAAGTTAAAGAATTTATCATTCTAAGCAAATATAGCACAATGGAAAAGTAAATAGGTTTTTAATCTAGACTTGCATTTAATAATTAACCCACCACAGACTATTTTGGATCATACTTTGATTCAGATAACTTTCAATTATGAATTATCCGGTAAAATAGAAATGGTTCCATTCCTTTAAAAAAAAGTTGTTAATAGTGATGACTTATTGTCTGGCCAAGTAAACGTATTTTATTGGTCGTATTTTCTACAGCGACAGGTGAAAATTGGACCAGTAACCCACGTAGTCAAGATATATATTTAATAACAAACAATGCAATTTAGAACTACTTATGGAATTAAAGTTGTAGGTTGCTTTTTTAATAATTTATTAAATAAATGTTTCGGCACATTGTTTTCGGTCATCCTTAGTGTATAAATAAATTTCTTCACAGTTTTGAACTTAGTGTAGTCAATCCCTATGATAGATTATTAATCGTCGTGAAATTTTTTACTTAAAACGCTAGTAAAAACCAGGATTTTAAAAATTACAAAGTATATTAATAAATTAGTTTTTTTTAAGTAAATTTTTACACTTTTTTTGTTATCTTTAGCCTTTATTTCGATATGTAATATAAATTAAAAAATTATTTTTATCCTAATAAGTATAAAAAATTCAGAAGAAATCTATTTAAGTTGTGAAAACGTGCTGCAAAAGAAATTATGCGTTTTTTATAATCACACAATTAATTTTATGGTTATTGAATTAAACAAAAAAAAAAAAAAAAAAAAAAAAAACAGATGAGCAAAATCAAAGTTGAGTGAAATGATAAGAAAAATGAGTAAGATGCGATAAGAATTTAAATCATATGTAATTTATTTGTACATAAACAGTTTGCCAAAACATAACAATCGACTATGCGTGAAATCTTACAATTTAAAAAAAAACATACTCGCGCTTTTTGATAAGTTATAAAAAATGCTGTGTTTTTATGATTGAAAATGTGATAAAAAAAACTTTTTTATTACATTCCTATACTTTATATTAAAATGTTTGTAAGGAGCAAACACATGCACTTTTGTAAAAAATATACATCATATATGTAATAATAAATATATTTCGCATTATAATTATAAAATTATAAACGTATCTTTTTTAAATTTTTATTAAATGATTATTATTGAAATAAAATAATGATTTTTTCCAATTTTTCTCAAATTGTCCTACTTTTTTACCTTTTGTACTATTTTTTATTTTCTATAAATTACAATTATTAACTTTAAGTTAACAAACATATTGAAATACAAAAAGTAAATAAATTATATATTTTTTTTAAGCAAGTATCATTACAATAGTTTTTTCTTGTAAGTATTAAACTTGGACTATTTAAAACTAAAAGATTTTTTTAATGCACATATAAATGGGTTGTAAATTTTTTATTACACATGCATTTTACCAATTGTCTTAAATTCAAAATACAAAAAAATAATCGTTTTCAGTCATATATTTGTACAAATGTATTCCTAAACAAAAAGATTATATAATAATATTTTTTCAAATTTTTTATAGCCAAAAACTTCAAAAGATACAACCGTCCCGTAATTCAGATAGTTTGACAAAAATACAGTGAAAACAATGTAGTTTACAGAAGGTGAATTTCCCGTTTTAGATTAGTCCAAAACTGAGCGTCGCGTGCTAAAAAAACAGCTAGGAATGAGAAAGTAATAGACATAAACATAGATACAATTTAAAACCAAAACTATAAATCCGATGGAGAATGTATTATAAATGTATCATAAATAAATTTAAAAATATAAATTTTTTTACTTTAAACGTTTGAAAATTATTTTATATTTAAATAATGTCTCAGTTTAAAATTATATAAATAAAAATAAGAGCATTTATATAAAAAAATCACTCAAATATGATGTTAATTTAGTTACAAGTTAGGTATTAAGAGTAGAGAAAAAAGAAGACGGTTATGGCCTAGATGTTGGAATATAGAACTCATAATATCTCAGATACTTTATATTAAATTATAGAGAAAACTGTCCAAATTAGTTCTTTACCCAGACGCACATGCATTTAATGGATGTCCAATTTTGACTTTTATTTTATTCAAATGTTCATAGATGTAATACAAATGATTTAAAAATATACATTATTGGACGTTCAAAATATATTCATACTTAAATATTTTAAAAATTATTTTACGTATGATTGAAAATTCTCATCCAAAATAATTCTTATATAAAATAATTATCAATCTTTTTTATATGTAATAGAAAAATAATAAAATCAAATCTGAATGGATCCAAAAATAGTGATCAAAAAATAATAGTTAAATTATATCAATTGTTTTTCGATTTATATTTATATTTATACTTTGTATGAATGCTTATTTCAGTGCAAAAATTGTAGATGCATGCAATGCGGTTTTCAAAAACGCTTTGTTTTATGTGCGTTGAGTATAACTTTACAACAGTAAAGGGCCTGTGTGAAGTTAGCACCGCATCTTTCAAAATTGTAAGTTTTATCAAGAGTACTGTTTGCACCCCAAAGAGTACTAGAGTTCCTGATAGGTATTAGCAAGAGTACCGCCGAAATACTTAGAGAAATTGCAATTTGAAAATATGAGGTGCTAACTTCCCGTGGCACCGCAACATGAAAAATATATTGTTTTAAAGATCCTATCTTAAAGTACTCGAAAAGTACTACAGTTCCTGATACATTTTAACAATAGTACCAACCGCCAAATATTATAAAAAAATTATTGAAATTTGGAGATGGCACCGCAAAATAAAAAAAATATTGTTTTAATAATTTCATCTTAAAGTACTCAAAAAGTACTAGAGTTCCTGATACATTTTAACAATAGTACCAACCGCCAAATGTTTTAAAAAAATTATTGAAATTTGGGGATGGCACCGCAAAATTAAAAAATCATTCTTTTAATGATCCTATCTTAAAGTACTCGAAAAGTACTAGAGTTCCTGATACATTTTAATAATAGTATTAACTAATAAATACTGAAAAAAAAAATTTTTTAAGATTACAGCCTATCTTTTATAAAAGTGGCCGTAACTCCTTTGCCTTTAATTTTACAGTTTTGTGCCTTAATAACTTTTGAAAGTACTCGCTGGGGTGCCAAAAGTACTCCAATCAAAACCCGGAAATTGTAAAAAAATTTCACCTCTCTGGAGGACTGACTGTATCTAAAAGTGACCGTAACTCCTTTGCGTCAAGTTTCACAGCTTTGTGCCTTAATAACTTTTGAAAGTACTCGCTGGGGTGCCAAAAGTACTCCAATCAAAACCCGGAAATTGTAAAAAAATTTCACCTCTCTGGAGGACTGACTGTATCTAAAAGTGACCGTAACTTCTTTGCGTCAAGTTTCACAGCTTTGTACCTTGATAACTTTCGAAAGTACTCGTTGGGGTGCCAAAAGTACTCCAATCAAAACCCGGAAATTGTAAAAAAATTTTATCTCCCTAAGGGACTGACTGTATCTAAAAGTGGCCGTAACTCTTTTGCGTCAAGTTTCACAGCTTTGTGCCTTAATAACTTTCGAAAGTACTCGCTGGGGTGCCAAAAGTACTCCAGTCAGAACCCGGAAATTGTGAAAAAATTGTATCTCTTTCGAGGACTTAACATAATTAAAAGTGACCGTACCTTTTTTGTTTTTGATTTTATAGCTTTGTAGCTCAACCTTTAAAAGGCCAGCAAATTGTACGTTATATATCAATCTATTTTTTCCAAAAACTTGTATTTATGTATATATATATATAAATTTTTTTACAATTTCCGGGTTTTGATTGAAGTACTTTTGGCACCCCAGCGAGTACTTTCAAAAGTTATTAAGGCACAAAACTGTAAAATTAAAGGCAAAGGAGTTACGGCCACTTTTATAAAAGATAGGCTGTAATCTTAAAAAAATTTTTTTTTCAGTATTTATTAGTTAATACTATTATTAAAATGTATCAGGAACTCTAGTACTTTTCGAGTACTTTAAGATAGGATCATTAAAAGAATGATTTTTTAATTTTGCGGTGCCATCCCCAAATTTCAATAATTTTTTTAAAACATTTGGCGGTTGGTACTATTGTTAAAATGTATCAGGAACTCTAGTACTTTTTGAGTACTTTAAGATGAAATTATTAAAACAATATTTTTTTTATTTTGCGGTGCCATTTCCAAATTTCAATAATTTTTTTATAATATTTGGCGGTTGGTACTATTGTTAAAATGTATCAGGAACTGTAGTACTTTTCGAGTACTTTAAGATAGGATCTTTAAAACAATATATTTTTCATGTTGCGGTGCCACGGGAAGTTAGCACCTCATATTTTCAAATTGCAATTTCTCTAAGTATTTCGGCGGTACTCTTGCTAATACCTATCAGGAACTCTAGTACTCTTTGGGGTGCAAATAGTACTCTTGATAAAACTTACGATTTTGAAAGATGCGGTGCTAACTTCACACAGGCCAGTAAAGGTCCATCTACAATAAGGAGTTTTAGGACGTAACAGTAGGCTGTAAGGAACTTACTTCCAGTTTAGAAAGTCGTAGCAGTAGCCGTAAGCGAAATGAATTATTTTCATTTCGCTACTGTTTACGGCCTACGGCATGCGTCGTGTCTTGCAGGAGAAAAGGCAAAAGGCACAGTCAAAATAAAAGGCACAGTCTATTTTTTTATATCCATATTATTTACACTTTCATCACGAAAACCGATTAAATTAGGCTCATTCGACGCGTTTTTGCGCATGCTTAAAGTGCGCGAATTATCTTATTGCTGCCAGTATTATTGCATTATTGTGGATAGATAAAGTTGTAGAAATTATGCTACTGCATATGTCCTACTATTTTACTGCCTACTGCCAGTCCTATTATAGACGACATAGGTATTTATGAGACACATCTTAAGACGTTTTTAAGACGTCTTTAAGATGTGTCTCATAAATACCTATGTTTGGGTAAGTGCTAAAATCATAAGAAGAAAGACGTTCTATTTG
This sequence comes from Monomorium pharaonis, assembly GCF_013373865.1. Classification (NCBI taxonomy): domain Eukaryota; kingdom Metazoa; phylum Arthropoda; class Insecta; order Hymenoptera; family Formicidae; genus Monomorium; species Monomorium pharaonis. The sequence goes on along the minus strand of NC_050469.1, from coordinate 2,699,226 downwards.
TAAAAATAATCTAAAAATTATAAATAAGAAAAATATGTATTAAAATATATAACAGATAATTGCCAAACTTTCTTGTACTTGTAATGTGTCATATTGTTTTTCATTACAGCATATTATGAATACTAAGAATCATATTCAGAACACTTTATTAATAAATATGGATATTTATTCCTAAAATTCTATAATATAAATAACATAAGTTATATGCTAATACGTGTATTTATATATATCAGGAAAAGCGCATTTTTAAATTAAGATTATCTAAATTCCTCATTTTCATTGCACATTCTTGTAGTTAACATTGAAATCTCAAGCAAAGATGACACACGCACACGCACACACGCGTAAAAAACCTTTGCAAAAATTTAAATTAAATTAAAAATTCAGTATCCATCTTAATTTTGAATACAATTTTATCTATTTACCCGTGATTATTTACTTTAATTTTAATATTCTTACGTTAATTAAAAAGTCTGCTAAATGTTTAATTTGATTAAAATTGTAATCTGACAGTGAAAATGTTATCTTATTAAGGAATATGATTAGTTTCACTATATACCCGTTTATGAGAAAAAGAGAGAAAGAGAGAGAGAGAGAGAGAGAGAGAGAGAGAGAGAGAGAGAGAGAGAGAGAACGCTTAGAATTTAAAAACTTTTTGTAAAAATATTTAAATTGAATTAAAATATCTAACAAAGATAATTATAAATACAATGTTATCTACTTAATTATTACGTAATGATTTTACTCTTATAAGTATTTTCAAAATAAATGTAACATCATTGTTTAATATTCGTTTTATAACTTGTTTTATTTTGTAAAAAAATACAGACTGATTATGTTATTCAAACCTTTTAATTACACAAGTTAAAATGTATAAAATTAATTTAATCTTCCTGAATAAAATTCTCCGGAATTTCTTTTAATCGTGTCTCACATCTTCCAGAATAAGGGTACATTTTGATAATTGTTTTTCTAAAACATAAACTATTCATAGAATTAGTACTTTTTAATTTTATTAAGTGTGTGTGTGTGTGTGTGTGTGTGTGTGTGTGTGTGTGTGTGTGTGTGTGTGTGTGTGTGTGTGTGTGTGTGTAATAAAATGTGGTGATTGTGAGAGTGGAATTTAATGTCTGCTCTGTGTACTATCCAGATTCAAGTCGACTCAGAACATATCAGATTTTTAATTGATTAATACTTCTCAAAAAGCAATAATAAATCACTCAGAGACCTTTGCCAAGACAATCACATGAAGCATACATGAATATGCGTCAAATGAAGATGTTATTCAGTCATAAAAGACCAACTTAAAAAAGGTATGATAAAATATATTTTGATGTTCTTATTTTTTATCTTTTTTATCAACATATATATTTGCATAAATATTTAGATTGTTAAGACTAATTTAGTTATGAAATACTCCATAAATATTTTTTTTGTACTTAAACATCTCTTAATTCATTCCTGTAATATAATGAAAATATTTTAAATGTTCCTAAAATATTTAAATTGATTTCATCTTCTTATCCTATATAAATTCATATCATGTTCTCCAATATGTTTCCAAAATATTCTAATATTTTTTACAAATATTTATAGAATATTCATAAAAAGTGTTTGTGTTATCTTTATATATAAATATACATACGTGCGCATGTATTAAATAATTATGAGTTACAAATATACGATATTAGCACGCTCCGCGTAAGTATGTGTGAATATGTGGGTGTGTTTACATATTAAAGTTATGAAAATGTACCATGCGACACAATCACATATACACATGATAGTGAAGAGCGGGGCTCATTAACATAATTTCAATATTTGATATTTTTAAGCATCATTTTTTATTATAATTATTGTAATTATATTAAACTATGTATCAGAAGAAATTTTTCCCTATATTTACGTATCGGAAACGATTTTGTATGATATAATTTCTTTGTAATAAATAGAATACAAACGCTACATGGCTAGCCTTGAACTAACTAGCCTCGATAGCAAATTAATATAAGTTATGACGTAAGTTTTGCCTATATATATGATAAATTCATATTAAATTATAAAAAACTGTAAACAAAAATATAAACAAATCAAAAATACCTATCTTTGATAAACACTATATCTTTTATAATTATTTTATAATAGTCAAATATTAAAATATTGTGACAAAAAAATTTAAACGCACATATTAGATTATCTTCAATACAGAAATGTTAAATAATAAAACGTTTTATTAGAGTTAAGTTGTAATTGAATATTTACACACATCTCACTTGCTAACCTTACCTTAAATATAAATAAACATACAATTTCTACATACATTTAAATTTAATTATTTTATTTATTACAACAAATTATTATTCAAAATAACATGTCGTATAACAACTTAAAAAGAAAAATGTAAAGAAAACTTTTCTTTTTACTAATAATATTTAGCCTAGATTTATTCTATCAAGCTAAAGAAATTAATACATCAATACAAAATTTTAAAACGCTTGGAAATTTACTTGCCTTCTCTCGGATTTTTTTCTTTCTTTATTGAAATACTTATTTAATTTAAATAAAACTTTGGAAAAAGTAGTTATGTCATAAAAGAGATATTTTGCGATAATTTTCATTGTATTTTTTACCAAAAATAAATAAACGAAATGCAGTGCCAACGATCCTTTTATAGCCCCGGTCTCTCGTATAATGTATTCAATAATTTCCTAAACATTCAAAAATTCTCACTAAAAATTATTAATAATTTTAGTAAGATTAATTAATAAATAAATAAATTAATTATATAGATATTATTAATACGTATTATAAAATTTAATATGTGTATATAAAACAGCCCCGTAAATTTTATACTATTAATACTTCCACATGATTAACAATGCAGCGTTTATTATATTAATTAGTTGGAATTTATTTAATCACGAACTGTTTCATCTTCATCGTTATTTATTTAAGTTGTATCTTTAAAATCCTATTATATTTTAAACATATCTTTCACGAAATCGTTAGAAACCAATTATAGTAAACTTCTAATTTAATTCTTTCCTTCCTTCCTTCTCTCTCTCTTTCTCTCTCTCTTTGTCCTCCCTTCTCTCTTCTCTCTTCCTCTCCGTTCTCGCTTTTCTCTCCTCTTTCCTTCCCTCCTATTGCACCGTCCTCCTCACTATATTTATCTATCTCCCTCTTATACTCTTCTCTTTTTTCCTCTGTCCACGATTAACTCCCACTACATCACCCATAACTACGCCCTGCATAAACATGATTGTAGCGCAATTTGCAAATTATCAAAGAATGACATCCATAGACACTCTGTGCTCTAACTAACGATTTAAGAATTCTCAATTGATGCAGACAAATCAATATTTTTCTTAATTTTTGCTGAAGTTTTCTGCCGGAGTTTTTTGAGCTGTTGTCTCGTAATGCTATCTTGACATGACTCTTCAATACAATGACATTTTGTGTGCTTTCTCTCTCTCTCTCTCTCTCTCTCTCTCTCTCTCTCTCTCTCTCTCTTTCTTGCTTCCTTTTCCTTTTCCCGAGAATATACCATCGTCGAGGAAGTACTAACTTTCGTTGTACAATGACTTGTGGCAATTATTATGCGAGACAAACTATCGTAGGACGGTAACGCCCGTGCAGACATCGCAACCGGTTCGTACCCGGGATGAGCCTGCAAACTCCATGATTGCATACTTTCCGGAGTAAATTTGAACGAAAATGAGAGCTACCGGGCCCTGAGGCCCGGTACCGTTTAAAACACAAGGACCAACGTCTGTCGAATTCAGCTCTCGCCTTGTTCGTACATTGATAAAAATAAGCACGGTAGAAGAGCGATTGTGCGCGAAAAGCGTTCTGTCTAAGAACACAACACTACCATCAATAACCATGCACGCCGGCCGGCCGCTGTGCACATACTGAAGTACTGGACCCGAGCACTGGCCACTGAGTAGAGAGAGGGAGAGAAAAAAAAGAGAAACTCACTCGGTCGACGTTCGCGACCTCGGTCGTACTCGGCTGTCTTCGTGCCCTGTGCTTTGGCCCTGTTCGCCGCGCAGCCTTCCCGGCGATCTCTCCCTCAGCCGCTCATCGTCGATATATACGACAATGGTTTCAAACGAGAAAAGCTCTCACTACACTACTAGTTCTTGCCGCGAAAAGCTGGTGAACGACATTCTGCCATTGCCGCATAGAAAGGGAGGGAACCGGCGCGCGAAGGGGAAAAGATCAATAACAGATCTCTCCCTACTCTTGTGAAACACGGCGTAGCGCAAATGTGCGCGATGTACGCACGGCATTTACATACGAATAGACAGATAGGCGCACCTTGTCAGCTCATTTTTTGGGAACAAATTTTCACGAGTGTTTTTATCGTAGATAAAAACTTACTCGTCTGTCAAAATCAACTCTTGGGGTGAACAACATTTAAAAATTTTCAGTTGTAAACACTGTTTTGTAAAGTTTATATGTAAAAAATTTTATAAATAAATGACCGTTATATAATTTCAATTGTTTTTTACACATAGAAAAAGAAAGAAAGAGAAAGGATTATATATCTACTGAAAATGTATGACATAATTATAAAAATAATAATTATTTTAATTAAAAATAATAATTATAATTTGTAATAAATATTTCAAATCTTTTGATAAAATTAACAAAATGTTTATAATATGCTATATATGTATATTATATTTGTTTACAATATAAATTATAAACATTACATAATAATTATGAAAATATGTATTATGGAAAATATACACTGTATGGAGATATCACGTAATAAGCATACGTCATTTGACGTCAGATACTAGGCATGTTTGTACTACTGACGTCAAGTAACTAAAAAAATATTATATGTAAGTTAATTATTTATAGTGTTAAAATGTATTTTATGTAAATGTATTCATGCATAAGTGAAGATATTACTTCATGATATTTTTTATTCTGACGTCATTATCAGGGTTGGAAAGTAATGTGTTACTTTTATAACACAATTACCGTTACAGTTACTCTTTTTGATAACAAACTGGTAACGGCGTTACTTTTCTTTACTTGTAATTGTAACGTGGTTACATTTTTTAAGTAACGATAACGAATATGGTTACTTTTACATACTTTTCATATTTTAAATTTTATATTTATGAAATATCGTAATTTTTATAATTCAGTCTTCATCAACCATTCTAAATACAATTTATCAACTTTCTAAATATGATAAAATTATTTAAAAATTGTGGGACTTAAAATAAATCTTTAAAATTAAGCAAAAACATAATACATTTATAAAAATTTGGATGATATATGAACATACATATAATCACAAAACACATCCATTTTTAAAGAGGAAAAATTTAAGAATGAGATATATGTGTATAGAATATGTAAGCATCTGAGTGCGAAGAAAGAAGGAACTTGAATAAATTACATAACGTTAAATAAATAATCAAATAAAACTAAATATAAAAGATAAAAGAATTTCTAATGCATTTATCGTACAGTTATTTTAAAGAAGAAAATCGAAGAAATTTTGAGAAAGAATATACTATGCATATAATTAGGACATTTCTTTGCATGACAAAACACGTACTTCTTTATTTAGTCTACAATGAATCTTCATGATGCTGAATTAAAATTTTGCTGTGATTTAATTTATTTAATATTTAGCTCATATAAACAATTCGTTAACATTTTAATCAGTCTTAAAGCACAATTACAAGTTAGATGCTAAGAAGCATTTAGATCCTCCTTTCTCGAAAAACTGTAAATGATTTATTGCAGAAAATAATTTCTCAACTGGGATGGCCAGCCTAACTGAGGTGTTATTTTTCGCAATGTAAATAATTTATTGCAAAAAATATTTCCTCAACCAGAATGGCCAGCTCTGGCTGAAGCATTATTTTTTGCAATAAATTACATACAAATGTACAGTTTTTGGGAAAGACGGAATTTTGTAGATGCTTTTATGCATCTAGCTTGCAAATTGCATTTTAACTGACACAAAAAAGCACAGTTCATATGAATTAGAAATTCTATTTAATCCTATTTGTATTATTTATATTTATGTTATCTGTGTAATATAAGCAACTATTAAATTCTATATTATGTCTTTTTCCTTTCTCTGTCTCACTCTATGTGTGTGACGTATATGTATCTGTGCAAGTATAATCTCAAGCACAATAGTACACAAAATTTGGAAATAAAATGCAAATTTGGATGATCAAATATAAGCCCAAGATTACTTTTCAAAATTTTTTAAAGCTTATCTATTTTAAGATAAGAAATCTATGAAATTTTATAGTTATTTCAAATGTAATTGTAATAATGTTGATACAATATATTTAATATATTTTTCATAAATTCGTTACCTTAGTAATTAATACAAATTTTTATCACTTACCAATCGATGCGCAACAGTGGAGTTATTAGAAATGAAGCTACGATGATTCTGTAACATAAAAACATAATTTTCAAAGTAGCGTTCAAAAAAGAATTATTATAAATTCATTATTTTTACTCGCACAAAATGTTTTGATCGCTGTTCAGTTAAATATCAAATTCTATTAAAATATTATAAAAAATTTCAAGATAAAAATAAAGTTATATAATGTCTTAGATTAAAATTTTTATTTTTTTAATTATTTTTAAATTATTGAAATAAAATTAATAAGTGTGAAGAGAATACCAATTTTACACGAGTGAACAATAAGGCTTACCGCAAAGTTGCTCCACCGACGTTTGATGCCCTCCTAAGCCTCCTTCTTCTATTTTGATATTGTCAAATTTCCTCTTCTTCCTTTTCCGCATAAGTTATTAAAAAATAATTTGCTATGTCATTCGGAGCAACTCTGTTTCGTGTTCGTTTCGTTCTGAAAATAATGCACAAGTGTAATTAAGATGATTGTCTTTCGCACGGTTTATTTCACTTGTCAAAAGTGATGCCGTGACATTGCATAACTCGTTTTTAAATTCATGTTCATGAATTTTCTGAATAACAAATAATATGCATTTGTTTTTTTATAATAGTTGTTATCATAAAACGAAAATAAGAAAATTAATATTATAGGTAGATATTCACGCAAATAATTGATTATTTGGTTAAATAATCGACAACGCAACAATCAGATTTTTGTCTACTATAATAACCCGAATATCTGTCTGTAATATTAATTTGCACATTCTAATGTTACAATATGGAATAATAATTATGAAAGATAAAAGACAAGTCTATTATTTAATATTGTTCAATATACAGAACATATATGAAATTCAAAGCGGAATGCTTTTGCCATACATTATCGGCTGACCAAGTACTGCAATGTAAATGCTACTTACCAAATAAATATCGCGATGTCATCCGCCTCGGAACCGATTCATATCAAGATTGTCACGATCTGCAAATGAGAAAAAATGCAAATTAAAATAGCGAAGATTCCTTTCCCGCGCGTCACAATTGAGTGTCGCATAATCGCGCGATCTTCGCTTGAACAAATATTAATAAATACGCGTTCGACCAAATTATTACGTAAAATGAATATGTGTTACACTTACCAATTAAGTGATTCGCGATGTCATTCGTTCCGGAATCGGAGTTCATTCTGCCTTCGTTGCTTTCTGAAAGTGATACGCAAATTAAGATGGCGTGAAACGGCTTCGTCTCTTTCGTGCGATCAACTCCATCAAGCGAGTGACGCCGCGCCGCGCGATACGCCAAATCTTTTTGCAGCATCGTGCGAAGAGAATACAAAAAGGTTTGATACTGGCATCGCTGGGTATGCGTCCCTACATGTAGATTGCCCACATGAATAATAATGTGACGACTGTCTTTTTCCAAATATTGCGAGTAACGCGTATTGTCCAATATATCGAAAATGCATAAACGCAAAGTTAAGACTGGGAATTTAGATCAAGTTACGATACATATATTTGACTTACCGAGTAGATATGGCGCGACGTTTGCTCCGGCACCGGTCCATGTCAGATTTGCCACAATCTGCAAATGAGAAAGAAATGCAATTAAGATGGCGGAGGGATTCCTTCCCGCGCGATCGACTTCGCGCATCACGATTGACATATCGTTACGAGTCGCGATCTTCGCTTGAACAAGTGTTGACAGATACGCGTTCGAACGAATTACAACGCAAGGTTAGGTCGATACGTCTTATATTTACCATGCAATTAAGAGATTCGCGATGCTACTTAATTATCCCGGAGCCGATCTAATCTTGCGTCCGTTACGTTCTAACAGCGATACGCAAAAAGATGGAGTGAAACAGCTTCGTCACTCTCGCGCGGTCAACTTCACGTGTCAAAACTGACGCCGCGTCGCGCGGTTAACTTCACGCGCCAAAGTAACGCCGCGCCGGGGTGCGTTCCAAAATTCAACCTTTGTTACTATACCGCGTTCCAAAATTACTAATGAGAATTGATTACCAATAGTATGTCGTTCCAAAACATCGTAGTTAGTCGACCACGAAGGTAACTTTCTTACCTCATAAAATTGAGAGGTTATTGTGGTTACCCAACCTCAGATAACCCATATCGCTTCTACATGGGGTAACCTCTGGGGTTACCCAAGATTAATTTTGGAACGCATTCTCGCGTGATTGATATGCCGAATCTTTTTGCAGCATCCTTGCTGCCAGCCATCCTCTCCATACAGCACGATGGTGCAAAAAGATTCGATACTGGCATTACTGGTACGCGTCCCTACATGTCGATTGCTTACACGAATAATCGATAATGCGACGACTGTCTTTCCAATATTCCGAGTAACGCGTATTATCCATATGAAAAATGCATGAGCGTGATATTAAGACTGGGAAATTAGCCCAAGTTACGAAACAAATTTAACTTATTGAGTATATAGATATGGCGCGACATTTGCCCCGGCAACAATCCACGTATATAGCAACGGCGATCGTGGTAAAATCTAAGCGATTGTACGAGCGATTGAGGCATTTCATTTATATAGCATCAATATCATACATGCAATTACCTCTTTGGGTTGAGGATGCCGCTTATAAAATTTTTATACGATTTGTTTCGTTGAATACGATCGAGAATATATGTTACTTTCAACGACCCATGACGAGGTTGAATCTTGGAAAACATTATTTTGTAACATGTCGTTTACTCCTGTTACCTTCTTGCTACAATTACAAACGTAAATAATTAACATTTTTTGTGTGGTTCTTTATTTATTCAAAAAAATAAATAAATAGAAGAATATTCATTGAAACTCGATTTCGTTCTAGCCTGTAGCTAAACTAATAAAGTTAATAAAAAATAACATTGAAAATAAGACTAGAGTGAAAAACTATTATTAATATAAAAAGTTTGTAAAAATCAATTTTGCAACAAATTTTTATAAACGAATTATTGAAAATGATTGTACGAACTAATTACGTCAATCAGAAAAAATAACGAAAGAAATGTATGTACATACATATAACATTTCTGTCGTTCTTTGATTATGCAAAAAATAACTGACGCTTGACGCTCATTTTCAGCGTCAAAAGACATCACGTGACTAAAAATAAAGATACCCATTCGTCATTTTTAGTCACGTGATGTCTTTTGACGCTGAAAATGAGTGTCAACGTGAAAAGGCACCTTAAGAGCTCTAGGTCAATAAGCATCTTATGTATATCAATATGGCGACTTTATGCTGGGAACTGATTGGTTCAACGGTCTTATGCTATGCTTATGCAGCTTATGTCATTGGGTGCATTCAGTAGCACAACCGCTCACTGAGCGGCTAAGTAACAATTGAAGATGATTGGGTCTTAAGGCCTTCACACATGAATTGATATAACCGTAATAGCAAGGTTTCGACCAATCACGTACTTGAATTAGCCGGTTACGGCAGGTTACGGTTATGGTCGCCCAATCCGATGCGTCAAAACCTTACGTTATGGTTATGTCAATTCATGTGTGAGAGCCTATAGACCCCCTGGGGCCCGATTCTTGAAGTCATTCGCAAGAGAAACGTATACGCAAATACTCGCTCTAACAGAAAATTGTAAGTTTATTGGTTAATAGCCATACGATAGCCAATAAATTTCTAACTTTTCTGTAAGAACAGAATTTGCGAATACGTTTCTCTTGCGAATAAATTCAAGAATCGAGCCCCTGGTATTGTGTGATGGCCTTAAGGCCGGATCTACAATAGGTGTGATAAGCCTTAAGCCATAAGAAGTTAACCAATTATATTCGATTATTCTTCTCACATTCAATTATAATTGGTCAATTTCTTATGGCATAAGGCTTACTACATCTATTGTAGATCCGGCCTAAGGCTGCGTTTCTTCCGAACGCATCATAAGCAGGTAGGGTAGGAAATGTTGTTTTAAAGGAGTAACAAAAGGAAGAGGATACTAAAGCCTAGACTCCATTAACGCGTTGAGCTGCGGCAACGCATGCGGCAATGTGTGTCGACGAATCAGAATCTTCAACGCAGGCTGCCGCAAGTCGCCTGCGGCAGCGTGCGTTGAAATTGAAAAATTTTGATTTTGACGCAGCGGAGAGACATATTCGGTAATGTTCGGTAATATTCGGAACATTTCGGAAGTCGTGAACCACGATCATGATGATTATGTATACCATGGTTATGTAGGCTTATAACCTCAATCGCATTATTTTTGTTATTACACATGAATAATGCAATGTCAAACATGAATTCTGGAAATGAAAGTTGTGAGGATTTAAATGAATTGATAATTCATTATGTAAAATCTTGCTCCGAGATATGGGATATAAAAAATAAACATTATAAAGACAATAATGTGAAAAACAAAAAGTGGGCAGAAATTGCACGAGAACTAAATGTACCTGGTAATTATATTTATCAATTTTAAAATATAAATTATCAGCTTTAAAATAAATTAATATTTATTTTAATTTCAAAATTATTATAATATTATTTTAACATTTTATGTATTATTTTACTTTACATTATAGATGATTTTGTTAAATCTCGTTGGCGGTCTATCCGTGATAGATACATAAAAGAAAAAAAGAAACTTTTAACAAAAAGTGGACAAGCAGCAACTAAATCTACAACATGGTCGCTTATGCCTCATCTAGAATTTTTAACAGAAACTGTGGAAGCAAGACAGTAAGTTTATTCACGTTTTAATTTAATCTTATTTATTAATTAGCTGTATAATTTCAGAACAATTTCTAATTTACAAGATGATAATGTCCAAATAACTCAAGTTTTTACACCATCACAGTATATAATACCAATACAGTCAACTGTATCATCAATACAGTCAACATCGTCATCGACACAAAACTGCGAAGTGGAAATAAGTACGTTTTGTTTTTTAATGGTGAATATTATAGATTCTTATGAAATAAAACATTTAATTACTATTACAAAATTGAAAAATTTTGATTTTGAAATCACAATTAAATGGGACATAGAACAAAAATTGGTTGTCCTGAATTACCCAAAAATTATAAAGACAATAACACAAAAGTGTACAAAAATAGCTCAAGAAACGTTCCAATGTTGTAATAGTAATAATTATTTTTTAGGTGATTATATGAAGAGTTCTTCATCACAACAAAATAGGGAACTGTTAACTCCTATTTTGACGAATAATACGCCTTATATCTCGTCAAACTCTCCTAGTCCTGTGCTTCGAAATTTAAATTCTCCATGCTCTTCAACAGCTAGTAGTTCGTATTCATCATTAATGTCTCGGCCTCCTTCAACGTCACCATGTCCTTCGAATTCAAGTCGAGCTAAAAAACGTTAGTTACTGCGATTTCTTATCATTTATCATATATCACTTATCATTTATATGTACTTTTATTGTACATGTTTAATTTTTAATATTTTAATTACTTTAAAAGTATCATTATTTAAACATGTTTCTAATTATTTTATTAATTATTAAAGTATTTATTAACTAAAGTTTTTTATTTTCCAGGCAAAAGTGAATCATTAGATCCTGTGGACGAAGCAATTTTAAATATCACCAGTGAAAAAACGAAAAGGGACAGTCTAAGTAATTTTACATCAGATGATTTATTCTATCTATCCATAAGTCGCGATACTCAACAGTTAAATATTAGAGACAAAATGCGCTTAAAACAGACCGTTTTGAATACTTTGTCAGAAATATTAAGTAATAATTCAATTATTGAATAATATATACATTATAAAAAGTTTTTCCTTTATCTCATTATCATTTTTTTATGTGTATTAAAAATCTTATGTCACGTATGTTCAACATTGTTTAGCATGGTACTTGCGGTTCTTTATACTTGTACAATTTCTACACTTACCATTTTTTGTTTGTATCATAAACAACGTTCTTCAAAATTTGCTATTTTTCTCCACTGCCAATCTACGGCACCTTCCTCCATAAAATACTTTGTATATCCCTGTCTAACTTGTTTTGCTTCATTTGAAGAGTTTCTACATGTAGTTGCAGTTAAGTTCTGCCATAAAGGTAGCTGTCCTTCCACTCTCCATATCACATTTTCTGTATTATCACAGCAATCTTCACGGTCAACCAAATCATTCGGAATGTATCTTCTACGAGCAGGTAGTATTTGAAGATCTTCATTTATAAGCCAATTATGCAAAACAACACAAGCTTTAATGATATTTTCTACAATTGGAATCGATGCAATAATTGGCTTTCGAAAGATTCGCCAACGTGATGACATCAATCCAAAAGTGTTTTCGATTAATCTCCTGGCTCTACTAAGACGGTAATTAAAAATGGTTTTATCCGCAGTCAAATTGGTACCTGGATATGGCCTCATCATATTCGTTAGAAGTGGAAATGCTGCATCTGCGACAAACACCATAGGCAAGGAAATATTTGTATTTGGAAGATTCTTTGGTGGAGGTAATGCTAAAGTTCCATCCATTAAATGCTTTCCAAAATCCGTGTTTCGAAAAATACCACCGTCGCTTTCTCTTCCAGCAGAACCAATACTCACATAAATAAATCTTAAGTTGGCATCGCACACTCCAAGTAGAACTGTGCTGAATTGACTCTTATAATTATAAAAAGCCGAGCCCGTATTTTTGAAACATTGTACTTGAATGTGCTTACCATCAATGGCTCCGACACAGTTAGGAAAATTCCACTTCTGTTCAAAATCTATAGCAACTTTGGCCCATGTTGCAGCCGTAGGTCGTGGAAGAACTCTTGGCATAAGTGCCACCCAAATAGCATGAGTCGTTTCCGTAATAATTTTTGGAACAGTAGATTTACCAATACGGTACAAATAATGCAAACTTATCATGCTGTCACCTGAAGCAAGGTACCGTATAGTCAATGAAAGACGTAATCCAGCACTCAGGGGTTCTCTTGTTACGTGCAGTTTTGTTATTTGACTTTCAACTACAGCTAGCAATTGATCAAATTGATTATGTGACATTCGATGAAAATTGAAAAATCGCTCAGGATCATTTCGCAATTCCAATATCAAATTTTCATATGCACCTTGTTCAAATCGTTCTCTAATTATTGGATGAATCCACCAACGAGCCGTTCTTCTATTTTCTTTCAATCGATTTCGCCGTTTCCTCCTTCGAAGCCATAAAAGCAGAGCAAGATTTTCATCCATTTTTTAAATAATAATTTGCACTATGCAATTTTAGAGTTATGTATGCTGCAAGAGATACACTGCGTTTCGCAATCCAGAATTTAAGGTTACGTTCGGCGGCGTCAAGTGCGTCACGGTTTTGTCCAACGCACCTATAGAGTCGAACGCAATGCGTCGCCACACAACGTTGCCGCAGCTCAACGCGTTAATGGAGTCTAGGCTTAAGGGTCTGTTCGCGTCACATGCTCCGACATGCTCCTATTCACCCTAACGTACTCCAATACGTTGATTCCGACGCCAACCTATTAGAATGCGTTGGAGTGAGTAGGATCGTGTCGGGGCATGGCGACGCGAACAAACCATAAATTACCAGAAAGAGTGTCCAAATAGCCAAAATAGCCACATTACACGTACGTAGTAGGCTGAGGGTTGATACTGAGAGCACACTAAATGATACATATCTAACCAAAAAAAGAAGACGGAACATAAAAATTAATGGTCTGAAGAATGACAGTAACAAGAAAGTCGAAGATATTATTTGTTATATATTAATAACATTAATAATAGTTTTAATGTGAAAATTTTATCGAGTATTTGCATTATTATAAATGCGACAAAATGGGAGGCGGAGATTTGGTAAGCTTAAGTTTAATTTATTATTTATTAATTTCTAAATCGCACGCCGTTTAAAATACCACTTTGAAGATAAACCTTTTCACTCAGTCTTTTCTCTCTCCAGAAATACTTTTTTGTTTTTGGACACATTTTTTCATTTTGAACATTAGAATCAGAGAATGGGCCAGGCTCCAACATTTTCAAAACAAATCGGACATTGAGTGGAACGGTCTGCTGCACGTGCAGTTAGTCCTTCGCGAATTGCACAGCGTTACCACGTTTAAACACTATACTAATCAAACGAGAAAATGTACTCACTTAATTAGTTTGTTATCGACAGTACTATGTTAATTACAATATTTTTAGTTTCTTATTAAAAACAAACATGAGATACCAATTATTCAATTGTGTGTACAGAGGATTAAGATTATAAAATGACAAAGTCAAGCATGAAATTTGTCATATTTTTAAATTAATATACATAAAACCTTCACAGAATTTGAAAAAATCATGGCATCCATCTACTATGAAGAATATGGAGAAAGTAAGGAAAGCAGAACAACAAAATGATCAAGAGAATAAAAGAATAGCCGAATTGAAGAAGGAGATTGAAATAGAGAAAGATTTGGAGGACATAAAAAAATATGCTATAGAACAAGGCGTGTTAGAAAAGAAGGACGATAAAAAATTAGACTGGATGTATAAAGGACCAAATCAAATGATTAACAGAGAGGAGTACTTATTAGGAAGACCAGTTGATAAAGCTTTTGAACAAATGCAACAGGCAGTAAAAGATACAGAACTGAATAGGATGCCAAAAAATCATGTTGAATATGGTATGTATCTGTGTGTGTGTGTGTCCTTATTTTGTTTTTTGACATTTATAAAGATTGACATCAGAATGGTAACTGCCAGATTATCCGAATTTAAAACTTAAACATCTTGAACAAATTTCAATCTCATTCGACTGTGATGAATCTTTTATAAAATTGACAACTTTACAACATTAAATATGACGTAATTACAATCAGGGATAACTTTTATATCTGTATTAGCACTGAAGACTCGAATCAGGAGTCAAAACATTTGCGCGTTGTAGATTAATATATTAGACTGCGTTTGCGTTGCAACACATTTAAACATCTTTAATAATAAATTAATTTAACAAATTAATTTGCACACACACAGTGCGGGCTCTTATCGCCTTATTATTTGTTACATTTTAATTGAATTACCAGAGCCTAAATTTTAGTTTTAGTTAATATAGAATATACATACAGAATAAATTTTAATTGATGCACCAGATTTTTCTCTGCAATTCTAATTAACTTATAACACCCAAGTGTCAGCTGCTTAGGTTGTCTCAGGCAAGTCTCTTAGGCAAGTCTCAGATCATCTAACCATCTCACTCAAACTTTCAATGCTGTCAATCTAAGCAGCTGACACCTATGAGTATTCACTAGAGTTGCAGTAAGCCATCTCCTATTATAGACCTTATATACACATATAAAATCTATGGCTTGTATAATAAAAAACTGGTTTATTTATTAAAATTTACACACGCGCGCGCGAAGTGCCTAAAGAACGTGAATATTTAAATATTTACACAATTTTGTTATTCCTGATTTATCTTATTTTATGATTTTTTTGCTCTAATTGCGAATATGTTGGAATATCTTCTATGTATGTACGTGTGTGTATATGGATTTGTGTATATAGGATATAAATAAATAAGCCAAACATGCTAAGAATTTCCATCGATTAAACATTAAAAAGAATTATATTAACCATGTTTATTAAACATGGTTATATTAACCAATTAAATACTTAGTTCTTGAGATAGAAGGAATGTTATCATGAGAAACAGTAAAATATCCTTAAAAAAATCTTGATTTTATGTAGAAATATACCAGAATAAAATAGAAAATATCTCATAAATTATTGATTTTGTGACCTACTTTAATATGCAAACTAATTATATGAATCGTATTGTGTAAAAAAATTATATAAATTTATTTAAAAGAATGGAAACTTAATTTTTTTTAATTAATTCTTTTGAAATTTGATTTTAGCAGATTATAGCCCTCTTCACACATATTCAATTTTTATCTAAAAAATATATGTCTCAACAATATTATTTTTTTTGTTAATTGCTTTATTTTCAAGATATTTTATTATTTTACAATAAAATTTTTCCTATCTCAAAAACTAAGTTAATGTAATTTTTTAATCCATGTTTATATAAATTTTCGAATAATGTTTGATGAAGAAATAATCCCTAGAATATTTGACACTTATTAATTTACACCTTGCATAAACATAAATGCATGAGTATACATGTAAGCAAATAATGTGTAGCAATGTGCATTAGTACGGCCAATCAAATTTGTTATAAGTAATGTACATCTTTCATTTGATACTAGAATGTATTCCACCTTCACTACGATTTTTCTCTGGTACTGAACAAGTGGATCTGGCTAGAAAAATACAAGAAGATCCTCTATACGCCATAAAGAAGAAAGAGATGGAGAGTAGGAATCAACTTTTAAAAAATCCTGTTAAATTAAAACAACTTAAAGAATTGGTATATAGATACATTTAGTTGATATATTTACTGCTTTCTTTATGCCGAATAATTATTTAATTTTTATTTGTTTATAACTTAGCTCGAGCAACAATCGTGCAAAGATAAAAGTGAAAAGAAGAAATCGAAGCAGAAAGATAGTAGTGAGGATGAAACTAAATTGGATATTTTATTAGCTACTAAATATAAACAATTAAAAGACAATATCACTGAAAAAAACTTGCTAAAATCAATGAAAAAAATAAAACACAAGCGGATGAAAAAATCAAAAAAACATTATTATAATTCTGATAGCGAAACAGACAACAGCAATAACGACAAGTCTATTAAAAAGAAACGACATAAACAACGAAAAAAGCGAAAAAGAAGTACAGATGATAGCGATAGTGACAGTATTGATAGCAATAAAAAAATCATCATTAAGCATAACACGAAAGATAAAAAAGAAGTATATGACCGGAAATATTCAAGAAATGATACAAGAGTAGATGATAGAGAAAAAGTCAAAAAAAGAAACTTGAGCGAAGATAGAAAAATAGAAGATAAAAACTTAAGGTACGGAAGAAATAAAAAACAAAGAGAAGAATATAATAAGAATGATGATCGACAATGCGATAGTAAACAAAGAGATGGCTCAAGAAATAAATACAATGATAAAAAATGTTTAGTAGAGAAACAAAATGATACGAAGGTAAGTGAGAAAGCTTTTAATTTCTAATAAACAGTTTTATAATCATATATTGATAAATGTTAATATAAGCCGACACTGGATGTTTGCTTGTGTAGTAATTTATTGTTTTTTAGTTATGACATTTTCGTATTAGAATTTTTTTCTCAAAATGTTACAAAAAATTTGTTATTAAAAAATCTCGTGCCATTTTAGGAACACCCTGTAATATATCTCATTGTTTAGTAATTCTTTTATTTTAGTAGTGAGTGATCTGTCTAACACTATCCATTACATTGCGTTTGTTGGCTTTTGTGAAGACTTGTCAATAAACATAAAAACCATATATAGTAGAATACAACAAACCATTCAGTAATTACAGAATATAAAATCCATCGTAATCACGAATTTGATTGGAAAGGCATGGAAATCTTGAACATAGAAAAGAAATAAGAGACTCATTTTCAAAATGTTGCACATTAAACAAAAAAATCAATGGTCTCAACCATCAGAACGTTACATATTTTTTCAATCAAATGTATTTACCCTACATTAATAATTTGTAAACAATGATTATAATCCATTGATTCCTGATCCTGTTTTCGATCCATTATGAAGAACAACGGTAGAAAATTTATTTACTATTATTTCATGTTCTGGCTCATACCACGCTATTTCTATATTTTATTACACTGACTAACCACAATACTCACTTCACAATATTTAACTTTTTGACTGGCGTTTTAATTTCATACTTCGATCGATCATAAATGTTGATCTTTTGCTGCATGTCACAAAGATAAGCGTGTAACGCATTTGATTAATCGTTAGGTTATTTTCCACCTTTTATTATCCTTTATTTTTATTTGACCATGAAAAATATCTTACACTTTGGGCATTCCTTTTTATATCATTGGAAGGTGACACAAACTACAACAACAAATATTTTTGTGATCTTATACTATTGCACTTAAGAGGTTTGAATTACGAATATAAACGTTTGAATTATGAATCAAAATGTTTGGGTACGATATACATAATTTATTTTGTGTTCGCGTTGCAACGCGTTTAACATCAGTCTAAATAAATTTCTTACATACTTATATAATATTTTTATTAGTATTAATTTATTAATATTAATGATGAAATTTTTAATAACCAACTCCCTTTTTTACTATAGCAAGGATAAGTTTTTCTTTGTAACATGAAAAATTTTATTGCTTGTAATATACTCGTATATAAACACATTTTTAATGAATTGAAACTCTTTAGTCTATAGATGGTTGATATCAATAGTATAGTAAAAAAGATATAAATGGATAAGAGAAGGGAAAACTGAGCATTACCCTTTTTTATTATGTATAAAATAATCTGTAATTTTTTTCATAATTTTCTTATTATTTTGCAAATAGATAATACTACTTCTAATATTAATTACATTGAATTGTAGAATAGGAAAGAAGAAAAATATACACCACACACAAAATCAAGACCGGGTCTTACAGAAAAGGAGAAGGAACAACGGCGAAAAGAAATGATGGAAAATGCAGTGTGGCGTAATAAAGAAAGAGAGAAAAATGTAAAAATGTATCGCGAACAAGAGAAGAAAGAAGAGCAAAATAACATATCGAATAATAAAGATTTTATTAGGTACGTCAATAAACTTTCAAGCATAGATTTTTTGTATTTTTCAAGAAATAGACAATAGATTAAAATAAATTGAAATTGAATACTTATTATAGAAAACAATTAATCGTCGTAACAGAAGTGGGTACTGTCGCATCTAGGATCAAAGCTAATATTAATAATATACAACGTTCCGGACGAGCAATGGATACAAATTTCGTGAAAAGATGATTTTTATCTCCAATCCTATTTACTTTGTAGAATTATGTAATTAAAATTTATTATTTATGAAAATTACGTATATTAATTTTTATTATGTATAAAATAATCTCTAATTTTTAATAATTTTCTCATTATTTTGCAAATAATGTAATACATCCTTAAATCAACTTCTAATACTAATCACATTGAATTTTAGAATAGGAAAGAAGAAAAATATAGACCACACACAAAATCAAGACCAAGATTATTTTATACATAATAAAAAAAATGTAAATGTAAAAAATATTTTGAAAAATATTGTTTGAGGGAGTAGGATTTTGTATTAAATCTTCATCGATTATTATATCATCGCTTTATATAAATATAATACATATATACATAACGAGATATATTGCATGCATCTATATACAATTCTTTTTTGCTAACCTTAAATAATAAATTTCTCAAATTTAGTGCTCTTGATCAATTCGTATTATTATGTAATTTTACACATTTCTCGGGGCGATTCAACGACATTACCGGGATCCACGATAGTCGTCACGCAGCCACCGGTAAGAACGTTGTTGACTACAGCTCTAGCAAGATATCCCGTGGTCACCGAATAATGCGCGGAAAAAAATGATGATTTATCATCGACATTTGATAAATTATGATCCTGCGAATATACAGAAATATACATTTTTTAGAAAGCAGATTACCATTTACACACACACACAATGTATATAAGTGTATTACCTTGCAATACATGACATGACTATCTTCTACGAGTTGATTGAGATTTAGGTGTTTGTGAAAACTTAATTCTGGATTTCGAAGTAGAATAGTCGACATGATACTTAAGAGCTATAATCACATACAATTGGAATAAACTATTATTATTTTCCAATAAAATATAAACCAACTAAATCTTTGCATTTTTTTTATTATATATGCACACGCACACACACACACACAGCTCTGTATTACATTCTTTATAATTTCTTACATTTCTTATATATTACTATTATTTTGTAATATGAGTATTTTATGATTTTTTAATATTTATAAAATACTTCTAAACATTATTTCAATTTTATATATAACTTTACAGTAATTCCCTCTATAATTTTAATAATTTTTTAAATATCATTGCTACGAAAATATTGAAATAGATTCAATAAAGATGTTTACTTAAAAATTTTTATAAAAAATTAAAAAATCTATAAAAAATACTATTTAAAATAAATACCAATTTTTTGAATGTAGTAAAACAAATATTTAAAATCTTCAACTTAAAATAGTAAAAAAAATTCACATGATTTCCTAAAAAGCCATCGATCGTTATCTTCTAAAAAATAAAAATAAAATTTAAAGAATAAATTTATTAGATATTAAAAAGTATCTTTATGATAGAAATATTTATGTAAAAAATTGAACAATAATTATTTAAATGTAATTTAGGTATTGATGAAAAGCTAAGAAAACAGTTTTGTAACTATTGTAAGATTTTTAATATAATTGTAAAAAGAGGAAAACAGTTTTAAGACAATCTTACAAGTGTATTAAAACGGTCTAAAGTGTCATTTCATTAAAATATCTTTTTATTTAGAAAAGGCATGCAAGAGTTCTCAGTATGATATTTCTCGCCTCAGACGTCATGAGTTTAATACAGCTTTGGCAAAGGTCTATAAAAAAATAATAAAAAAGGATATAATAAAAATCGATTACTTACTTCGACTGTAATCTGACGATATTCTGGAAGCTGTATATGATGCAACAAAGATTCTACGAGTAGAGCAAATGTGAGTTCAGAACGAGTCATGCTGGACAATGTGGTTTGCTGAGGAAGTTCATGTCCATTCACTACGATACCGCCAGGACAGCGCATTAAGACTTCCCATACCTGATTGTAAAAGTGTGCCGGCACTCTACACAGGCAACCTTCGATTTTTCGACGACCCAGCACCGTCAAGCTATTGACAACAGATAGATATATTCATCAACATATTAAATCTATTTAAATGTTATAATGGATAAAAATCTCGCGTATAAAATGAGTAACAAATAAACAGTATTAAATCATATATATTACAGAATATTAAAAAAACAGCTCAAAAAGAGAGGAAGGGAGAAAAGGGAAAGAAGGGATTAGAGAGGAGGGGGAGGGAGGGAATGAGGGAAGGAGGGAGAGAGAGAGAAAGAGAGAAAGAGAGAGAGAGCTGTAGCTATATTAAATATAATAAAGTATAAATATTTTTTCAATGTTAAAACTATTGATTTATCCTAATTGATTGTTAATGTTACTGCAACGTATGAACAACATAGAACAAATTATTAGCTTTTAAAAATTGAAAAATTTTTTTACAAAGATATATATTTTTATCAAATAAAAAATAAATTATGAAAGACGTACCAAATTAAAAAAAATTGATTTCCCAAATAAGCTCGAGAATTTTTTTGTATTTTGATATCGGTCGATGAAAATAGTGCAGTACGCAAGGGATATTTCTTATGTATCTATGATTCTTATAAAAAAACTTCAATACATTTTTTAAACGGTTTAAGATGTAATAATAACTATATTCATTTTAGCTTGTATAGAGTAACTCTGATATTTGTGCTATGCGAGGATATATGCTGCAGAAGTCAGAAAAAATAGAGTGATTTGCTCACAACACTTTGTTATATGCCTTTATAATATATTAGTATTGTATTATAATTTCAATACTTTGCATTGATAATATTGATAATATTAATGAAGCTATCGCGAGTTGAATCGATTTTTCAGTAACTATATCTATATCTATCTATCTATCTATCTATCTATCTATAGTTATAGTTATAACTATATAACTAATCTTTAAGAGATATATAAAAAAAATGCAAGAGTTTCTAAGTTTTTTTTTAAAGAAAGAATTTATATAGTAAAATCGTACACAAACCACGCATCGTTAAAAAGGCTCTCTCTTACATCCGATACATGTAATATGCGATATTAGCTAAATAATACTAAAAAAACTTTAATAATATAATATTTTCTAACAAAGTTCTGTCATTTTTTGAAACTTTAAATTATATTATTTCCCTCTACTTTCTCTACAAAAATATATAGAAGTCAAATGTATTCCGTTCATGTTCCAAAACCGTAATAAAAATGTTCAAGGTTCTCTTATTAATCAACATACTTTTCCTCCTGAGCCCATTCCTTTGCTGTCAATACTTTAATAAGAAACTGTCGGACTTCATAAGGACTGTAATTCTCAATCGGCTTGGCATCTTTCACAAACATTTGCAAGTAAAGCTTCATCGCCTCCAAGACCCACCTAAGCATTTGAATAATGGTTCAATGTTTTTGCATAATAATTTTAAAAAATGTTATTGAAAAACGATATTTTACCCAATGCGTATTTTTAATATGCCTTTGAACATTTCTGGATTAGTACCAATAAGTCTACCACAATACAATAAGATTTCTTGTTGAAGCACAGCCTGCACCACATTATGCGGCTGTATTGTCGAATACATCACTGACTGTATTTCCGCCGGCGTCATAGGTTTGTCAAATACTGTTTCCTTTTGTCCGATCACTCCCACCGCAATCTGATAATATTAATAATTTACTTCAAGAAAAGATTTTAAAGTTTGTACGTATTTAAATCTTGTTTTCTATTAACTAATAGTATATCTGATAATAGTATATCTGATAAAAGGACTAATACTATCCATGGTGTGGTTCAACAAACCTGTTTTCCTTTGACTAGTACACCTGTGATGAAAGGACTGATGCTATCTACTGTATGATTCAACAGACTGCTGCAGTAACGTACGGCCATCCAGAACCTTAAGGATCCAGCTTGTTGATATAACGATCTCAAATTATCGCGGACTGAAAAATTACGTACAGAATCCAATATCATGAATTAGAAATATTAAATCTATAAATAAAAAAATAAATAAGGAGGGTTGAGAACTAATGTGTTACTTGTAACATCGTTATCGTTTTTTTTTTTAATAATTACTACTTTTCTATCTGTAATGATAACAAATTTTATCAATAGTTCATAAACGTAAAGTGCATGTACATGGACCATATTGTAATTAATCAAAATTGCTATAAATTTCATATTGAACTGATAATAGTGACACACAGTACCGATTAATTCAAAATTTACAGAAAGGTTTCTAAAAATGATTATTAAAATCAATAATAATGTTTTCTTCCATCATGATTAGAACTAACTTTTCAATCAATCACGATATATATTTGATATTATCACATCAATTTGATATTATTATAAGCTCTATAATGTGATTTATATCATATTTATGTCAATTTGATATTATTGTAAATTTTATAATGTAATTTATGTCTTTAGATTATTTGCACCATTCCAATCAATCAGTGACAAAGTTGCACTACAAATTTTCAACTATTACCTGTTTTTCTAACCACGGTGAAAGATCTGAAATGATGGACTCAGTCTAAATCATTTTTTAAGGATCAGTAAGAGAATATCTGAGCGGACAAGTTCGCGCTTATTGCCCCGCGACAACTGTGATGTATTATAGCCTAAACCCGTATCTATTGCGCTTAACAGAGGGTTAAATTTATTATATGCAAAGGATTACAATCAATATTTCAAAAAACTTTCAGTCATTTCAATAATTTGTTATATAATATTTCAGAAAGGTTGTAAATCTTTTTCAGCAATTTTTTTATAAGATTGCAAGCGTTCTTAACTGCAAGCTATTATTTGCTATTTTAAAACTGTTTCAGAAATGTTGCAAATATATTTCGCAACTTTTATAAAATGCTTCACTTTTCAATTAAAATGTTTCTGAGATAGCTTTGAAAAATTTCGGTGCTATATAAATAGATAATTTGAATTCTAAAAAAAATAACAAATAAAGACTCGTTACAGTTTCTAAGAATTCGAAACTATGTAAATAATGTATTATACTTTTTAATTAGTTACAAATAATGTCAATGCATTACTTTTACAAAATAATTCTCAATATCTTAGAAGAGAGAGAGAGAGAGAGAGAGAGAGAGAGAGAGAGAGAGAAAATATATAAAATACCTGTAACCCCATTAACTTCATAATTAATTCCTTCTCGTTTCATTAAAATACCATATAATTGACACTTTGCATACAAGCCAACGCTATTGCGAAGTTCGTTTAATATGTTGCCAAGAGACTCCTTTAGCATATACTGAAAAATAAATTATCACTTATAAACGCTTTCATTTAATTACAAAGGGGGTTATAAATTTTAGGCAATTTGGGGACCGCAAAGTGAATACAAATTTCCTATGTTTTTCTTACTATTTTTTTTCGTAAAATTCAAAAGTCGATCTTAAAATTACGCCAAGTGAATAGAAAAATAATTACAGACATTTAAACGTTGACTTTTCTTTAATGCCATCTTAAATACTTTTGATCTTTTTAGAGGTGCTAAATTTCATGTTTTATAGGAGACTTATATGCCTAAAACTTGATAATATGAGTATATACTCTCAGCAGCAGAGAAAAAGCAGCAGTCAATAAAAAAAAATAATAGCGATCAAAAATACGTTATTTTGTAATCCAGCGTTTTCAGGATTATAGAGGCATTATAAAACGTGAGATTTAGCATCTCTAAAAAGATCAAAGGCATTTTAAATTAGATATTGCGCTTGGTAGTGTTAAAAAATGCATAATTTTTAGGGAAAATTAACATTTAAATGTTTGTAACTATTGTTTCTTTTACTTGGCGTAATTTTAAGATCGACTTTAGTTTCCTTAAGCAACGTCTTCTTATTTTTTGGAAACTAACCATTAAATATTTGCTAATAATGATAAAAATTTTAAAAATTAAAAAAACAATTTATATATCTAGGACTTGTATATATATATATATATATATATATAATTTACTAAGAATAAATGTTTTAAAAGCAAGAAAAAAAATTTGTACATTTTTTTGGAAATTGCATAATTTAATAGTATAGAGTATATAATTAATAATATTGGAACATTTTACATCTTTGTAACCAAAAGTGTTTTATTTATATTTTTCTTTTTTGTTTTTCTTGTATGTGACATTTTAACATTTACATTCTATTTATATTATAATAATGTAATTTTACACAATTATAAAGCCAAAATGTTTAAATACAACTGATATTACACGACTGTTACTTCGTTGCCTATATCTAGAAGGCAATGTTCATATTGTATCGAGACATATATGCTGTTAACGGTTCTCATAGTGAAAATGTAATCTTTTAATTACTTAGAATTGATATTATTTGTTTAGTAAAAGACATATGTTGTGTCTTGCATAATAACGTAAAGTATTTAACCTTTAGAAAACTGGCCTTTTTTGAACAATTTTTTTTAGTTATAGTGCTAGAACATTTTTATCCTTGTCAGTGAATTGAACTACAACAAAGATGACATCGTTCCAGTGCTAATGTTAGGCTTCCAGACCCGGAGAGGTTCAATAAATCAATTAAAAACATTTTACACATTCAAATAAAAGACTTCTTCATATATATATGTTTAAGTATTTTATGCAAATAACACAAATAAAAAAAAAATTTTTTAAATGTAATATTACTGCTTATTTTAAAATCAGATGCCCATTTTTGTTTGTCTCACAAAAAACTTATTGCAAAATTAAAAATAATATTATAAAAACTGCTAAATTCTGATAAAATATAGATATATCATAATTTGTATTGGTTTTTAAAGTTTAATTTTTACTCTTTGTTTAAATTAAATATAATCAAAAACAAAGTAATATTCGATATTAGCGACTTTTCTTTAATAACAAATAATTAATTTCTTATCATTTTTCTTTTATCTGTGTCTACAAAAGTACATAATATAATATAATATAAAAATTGTTTTAAATACTTCTATATACATATAAATAATTTTTAAATGCTCATATAAAGAATAACATAATTATAGCAAATTACATTTTCTTTATTAAAATTACAGTATATGAGGTAGTTAAAAACATGTACAATAATATTAATATTTTTCACTTTTCACATTACAACTTTTTAATTAAATATATAAATAAATAAACGTAATAAAAGTTATTTTTTACATAGGTACAAAATGACGAAATTGATATTTAGAAAATCTAAAAAAAATTTAATTCATTTAACAGTTCTTTCATCTTTATGATATAACCAAAGTTTTAGTTAAAATCTGAAAAATTAATCAATATTTTTCATTAATATCATCACAGAAATTAGGTAAAATCAGCAAACTTTAAGATTATCATATTACTTTCCCATCTTTTAAGAAAGAAGTTTTTAAGAATTAACATTTTCAAAATAATAAATAATAAACAAAATTTAAGTGACTATATATTAAATATAAACTTATTCTCAGAATTGGATCAACTCCTATATTGTAAAAAAAAAAGAAAAACTTCATTAAATATAGTCTTTAATATTATATAATTACAGAATAATCCTTAACGCTTTCGGAATAAGTGATGGCCTTTGGAACATCCGTGAGACTTTGATAGCCAATATAATCATGTTGCAATTGTTTAAACTGTGTCAAATCCAGATCTGTTTCCATAATATTTACGAAATCCAAGTGCTCTGTATATAATTAATATATATTTCATTATACATATGTATATAAACGGCCGCAAAAGAGTAATCTAATTTTAGGGGAAAAAAACGATTCAATACGCATCAATTTTCTCAAAGGTCGACAGAAATAACGAGCCAATTCTAATTTAGAGACCTTATAATTAATGTAAACCTTAAATATAATATAATGCAGCTTTTATGCGCGCACACACGCACATATAAGGGCATTCTCTGTGAAATGAACATTTCCTTCTACTCAAAATTTATTTAAACTAAAAATTTAAAACAACCAAAAATGACAGATTTCAAATTTCTAGATTAAATTACAAAAACTATTAAGCTGATTTTTGCCGGACTTCTTATTTTCTGATTAATTACTTCAATATTTAAGAAAGTAAAAATAATATATAAAAATTTAACAAAAAAATGGTGTAGAAATAAGTATAGATTTAATGCTGGTTATTATAGTATTGAATTGTAACTAAACATGTGTACTTTTATTAGCTACGTAGCCTTTTTTGAAAATTCAATATAGCGAAAACTCAATATGGTACTGAGATTTCTTCGCTTAAAAATAAAGTATTGAATCCATCATTGTTTTTTTTAATACTAAAATGCTAATAAAAAAAATATTAATAGATACAATTTAAGGTTAAAAAATTTTTTTTATTAATACCTTAATAAGATTTTTTGCAAAAAATGTAATTTTTTAGACCTTTCTTAATTCTTGATGTCATATTGAGTCGTATTAAATTATCAAAAAAGGCTACACGGTTAATGAAAGTAAATATTTTTAACTACAATTCTATAAAAAATTTTTTTAGTTTAAATAAATTTAGGACAAAAGAGTCTGTTTCACAAAGAATGCTTCTCGCGCGTGCGTGTGCGCGCATGTGTGTAAAAGAAATCTAAATAAGTATCGCAAAAGCAATAACTAATAATGCTATGTCCATACTGTTATATCTTCTGCCGATCGTTAATGAGAAAATAAATATTATTAAATGTCATGCAATACTTACAAGTATACCTACTGTTACGAACTACATTAAAACCCATAAAACTTTTATTTAAAACTTTTTTAAATATCTCTTATTATTTCGACAGTATTCACTTAGAAACACAAAAACTAATTGTTTTCAAGAGGGTGTTGCACCTCCTTAACGGCCGTATAAACCGTATAAAAAATACATGTTTTTTATTTTAACTAGACTACAAAATACTCAAAGCTTATCAAAACTGGAGTGTAACACTTGGGTAGGTTCACTTGTTAGTATATGTATTTTATTATTTTTAAAACTATCAAGTATATTAAAATTTTTTAAATTTCGCTTAACTTTAATGTAAAATCATTCTTTATAAGTTATCTGCTTTATACAGAGATTAATCTTATATGATATATTACCAATGCATGAAGATGAAATCAGATTTTGTAGCCGACCAATGCGTACTTTTGTTTTATCGCAATAGCCTTTCTTCAACATCGCAAAGAGATCTAACATTTTTTTAAATTGCGGATCTCTAAACAAATTTTTGTCAAGATAAGCTAACTTTCTCGAGTTATATTCATAAATATGCAAACTTACCGCATGTGTTCCTCTCGTATTAAAAGACATACAGTGGGTCGACCAGAAAGACGCCAATACTTGCCTACGAATTGCAATTCTGTTTTGATATCATCAATTAGCAGAGCCATGTCTCTGTACAAATAAAACTCGGATACTTCAAAGATCAGAGGATAACAGAGTACTGTCATCCCACAGACTCTATACATCTGTACATGTAAAAAAATTCATCTGTTAACATTATATTTTACATATTACATGATAAATATATCATTGAATATATAAGCATATATTTCTTTTATTTTATAAAAAAAAATCATAAATACCTTGCTTGTACCTAAAGAGCCTATAGGTCGCGCGGGTCGTCCCTGGAGATTCAATTTCTTATTCACTCCTAACTTTTCGTAAACTTTTACAAGCTGTGTGGATGATAAAATCTGAACAGGTTCGACTTCATGCGGTGTTTGCGTCTGAATGCCATATGTTGCCATCATAGCTTGCAATCGCATAGATTCTGCGATCAAAACTATTTGTACAACTAGGTCGGTATGAGTGCCCTAGTATACAAAAGAACTCTTGAATCACAAACAGCATAAAAATTGAAAATATTATTAAAGTCACACTACATAATAAAAATAGCAGTTATTTTTTCTATTAATTAACCCTTTGAAGCATACATTTGTTCTTATCTATAAATTTTTTAAAACTTGGTATACAAGAGTATTTGAAATCACAAATATAAAATCAGATTTTGAAAATATTTTAAATTAAAAATGGGATATGTATGCCTCATTAAAAATGCAAAAATAAACTGGATTATGAAACAAGATTCTCAAAGTTTTCCAAGTTCTCAAGTTGAAGTAAAAAATAGACAATTAAAAATAATGAATCCAATATGGCAAACCCAAAATGTCTTGAAAATACATAAACAAACAAATAATTCTCATGATTTGGATTTTTTTGTTTAAACCCAATACATCATAAAAGCTAAATAATTTAAAGTTTATCATATTCAAGAAAATAAAATGTGCAAAAAACACTATTTCTCTTATTTTTGGGAATCAAAATTTTCTTTAATATCCTCTATATGAATATTGATATAGAAACATTCTATTCTATGTAAAAATATATTATTTGTTTTTTTATAATTTTTACTTTTACGTAGATACGATTAAAGTAGAAAATTAGTTTTAAATTAGGAAATAAGTTTAAGTTCATATACTTCAGAAATCACTAGTTAAAATAAAAAAATAACTTCTTTAAAATTAAATAAATTAAACAATTTTAACTTTTTAACTTTATTAAATTTTTAATTTTTTAATTATTATTCATTCATTTAGGTTTGATTATCAGGGAAATAAAATATTGTAAAAAATCACAAAAAATAACTTTTTTTATGTTTAAAAAATGTTACGCTGTGCTTCTAAGAGTTAATTAGTGTGTAATAACTCTGTGTAAATTCACACACGCATGCACGCATATAAGCACGAGATATATGAAATAAATAACAAATTGCAAATGAGAAACATAAGTTACATTTTCTACATGTTAAGATATTCAGCAAATAGATGTGCAACTATATAACATATCCTAAGCTTACATGTCGTCTATTAATTGAATTTAATAACGTCTGTATTTATAACTACTAATGTATAATGTTTCTGATTAAAAACAATAAATCCGATTTTAGAGAAGTGTAGGAATGTATTGTTTCACTGTTCATGTCATATAGACAGAATAAAGATGAAATAATGAATTGTTTATGCAAAATAACTATTCCGTGAGAAAATAGCAATTTTTTTAGCAAAAAAGAATGCATTTTGGATAATTTTCTGCACAAATGTAACAAAAGGTACTATTTTGTTATATAATTTTACATCTATGTTATATGATTTATACTTGGTATTGGTGAAAATATTATATAATTCTGCAAATAATGCATTATAATACAAAAAATTAGTGCATATTATTGCATGCACTGTTACTATTAGGTACTTGAATAAGTTTCCGCTATTTTTAGTTAAAATTTAAGACTTTATTAAAATAGACAAATAAACAATGCCTCATTCAAATATTTGTCATTGTTAGCTACAACATTTTGCCACTTTTCAGGCAACAAATAAATTCCGTAATAAAAAATTGTTTTTCTTTAAAAGCAATCCATTCATCAAGCTAATTTTTGATATCCTTGTCTGATATGCTTTTCTTTGAAATAAAATAATGGAATAAGATCTCTCGCAAATGCTATTTTGTCGGCACAAAATTCGACATTTTTAATACAATAGAAAAATTTGTTGTTGACACTACACTCAAATGGCATTTACTAAATCTTAAGGGGATGCTGGACTGTCTCTCAAACTTGATCGGGGTCGATAATGTAGAGTTATTCGTGCACATCATTAATGAGATGTCGTATATATTTCTTTCGTAGATTTGGAAGTTTTTTAGAATTAAAGTACACATATTAATATAAATCTGTGAATTAGATTTTATATCGAAAACAAAAAAATTTTTTTTCATATTACTCTGCTTATTGACTTCTTCCGAATTCGCACTCACACATATATATGCAATTTTCAGATAAATTTTTCTTATACTAAAAGCTTCTAGCTGTTCTGAAAACACATTATTATTTTTTCCTATAGTGGGATATCCTGCGTAACAGTTAGTTTGTACGTATAGAGTCTTTAAAACTTAGTGCTGCGAATGAAAGTCACAAGACAACTGCACAAAAGTATAATTTTATAATTTTTTATTAAAAAAAAAAATTGTATCTAATTGTAGTAAGGTTAGTTTGTTATTGTCTACACTTTAATTCTGGAGAAGGATTTACAATTCTATAAAATCAATTAAGAGCCAAACTTGTCAGAAAATAATTAGCGTTCAATCGGTAAAACGAACGATTCTAGCATTTCTTTAATTGCTTGCTTACAGTATTTGTATATAGGTGCATTAATCATCTTGAAATACATGCACACAGCACTGATAATGGCATCTATTAGTAAGCAACGGAAACTTATTCAAGTAACCTAATATTAAAGTAATAAACATATATTTTAAATTACTTACAATAGTAGGCTTTGCCTGTGTAAAATATAACAAAAAAATATTACGTTTTAGTTATATAATATAAAAATTAATTTTCTTCGAGCAATTAAATATCTCTCAATCATAGTAAATCAGTACACACAACTTGTTTTAAAAAATTACATAATGTGTCATTTAATTTCAGAGCAAAAACGTAAAAAAGTAAACAAATAAATATCTATTTTTGAGATTCACTACAATTATTCAAATCAGTCAAAGTAATTAAGGTATCTTCTTTTCTACCTGAAAAGCAGAATATCTTCCTGCTCGCCTCGGACGATTATAAGATGGAAGATATCGACGAATCGGATCTAATTCATTAATGTGCAGAAGACCAGCGGTAAGTAACTGTGCAATTACAAACATGGCTTGATTCCATAGATATATTGGAGTTTCTTGATCTGCAGACTTAGAAATTCTTCCTTCCTCACTAGGCAGTCGATAAGTGCTACATGGCTCGTTTCGTTCAGTTTCCAAATTTTCCATAGGCACATAGTAGTACATAGGAATCACTGGATCTGTAATAAACATAATAAATCTTATTCATGTAGTTTGTAATTATTAAAGTGTTTATTTAAATTTTGTAAAAGAATCCCTTGAAAAGTTCCGAATTTTATAGAAATTTTATTACAAATTCTAAATAAAATTAGAGAATTTTTTAATACAATTTTGTAATAAATTTATTCTCTCCATTACCCTTTAATCACACGAAGCTAGATTTTGCATATTAAATTAAAAAAAATATTGTAAAGAAATAATTTCATATAAAAACTTACATTGTGACAACATTGCAATATTACACACAATAAAATATTGCAGATATAGTAAAGATTTTTAACATTGTAAAAATTTTCAATTGTTTCAGGAATGTTGCAACGTTTCAAAAATATTACGAAAAATAATATTGTATGTTTTACCTATATACCGCAAATACAGAATTCGAAATATGATCAACACACAGTTTAAACAATATTTCGTTTTTTCTATTGTCACTAATATTTTTATAAAAATTCATAAGTTACAGTGAGAATGCATGTAAATGTACATAGATGCATATCACACTTACATTACTAATCAATTACTAATCGATTTTGCATCAATAAAAAATAGTACATTGTATAACAAGTGGAAAGTCGACTATTATTCACGAGTGTGTTCACCCACACAAATAAATAATAGCCAAATCGCACGAGTTGCACATACTATTTTTTGTTAAAAGTGCGTAGAAAGTGGCGGAGGCGAGATCGGATTCAGAGGAAAAGGGAAAAATATTTGAACATATACAACAAAAATAAATATTACTAAATATAAATGTTTTTACTTATTACAATATAGTAATAAAAGTTCCACCCCTTTCCCTCCGCAAATGACAAAAAACGTTAGTTTAAATTAAAAAAATTTATATTTAGTAATATTTGCCTTTGTTGTATATATTTAAATATTTTTCTTTTAACTTTTGCAAGATTCTCTGAGTGAGTCCCAGTGTAAAATAGACATCACCAATCAAATTCTATAAATTCATCCTAACTTTAATTCAACAATTTGATTAACGCTCTCAATTCTCTGTAGTCTCTTTTGCAATTTGGACTGGAAGTATGAGTTCGTTATTACTTTCACAGTAATATGACAATATTCGAATTTTTGGTATTTATCTTTGATTTTATTACTGATACTAATCGTACGTATCACCACGTACCTTCTTTTGCGCGATCCTGATATAACGTGATCTATATCTTTAAATGGCATGAATTGACAAATTAACTAAGATTAGATTCGCGAAAGCGGCTTATTCTGCCAGAATTCACATACGTTACCGTATGCATATCATGAGATAGCGCGCATGCGAGTATAATAATGAAGATAAGTAGCGGAAAAATACTGCAAAAAATCATCGCTTCACGGTTCACGCCATCTACTAGACAAAAATGGTGAAATAATAAATTACTTGTGTGAGAAAACTGTTCTATGGGGAATCCGCGATTTTTCAAACAAAAAAAGACACGAAATGGATGACTTTCTACGCACATGTAACAAAAAATATATTATCACTTCAATGCCATGTGGCTCTATGTGACAACTGCAGACTCATGAGTTGCAAGTAACAAGTCCACATCCCGTAATATATTTTCCCCTACAACATTTTTAAGTATAAAATAATTTTTAACGAGACACAATGGATCAGGTCTAAATGTTACTGGCGGATTTTTACATAAAAATCATCGCCTCTCTCTTAAGTTTATTATTATATATTATTATCCCATCAACAGCAAAAATAATTTAACGGTAATAACATTACAACATACGTTACTTCTAAATCCTAATTATAAATTGGAATAAAGATAAAATATTAATCAAAAACCTCCATTCAAATCCTTGTGCACTCTCGCTTTCAATAAATTTTGATACTCTTCCACTTGTTCCGATAGACTCTTGAATACACCATCTATTATCATGAAAATGTAAAACAAAGGCCATTCACACTCGATATTCTCGAAATCCTGTGTTGAAGATATTAATTGCTTTATTAAAATTCACAAGACACTCTGAATTGAAACTGTAGTGGATTATAAATTTTAGGACCTTAATCTCTCCCGATTTGTAATAACGTCGCTGTTTGTCCTCGAGTACTGTTTTATAACCATCCCTTCCAAATCGTTTAAAACCATAATTGCCTTTTAACCTGTGGACAATGTTCGTTTTTGTTTCGTTGTACAATACCTCTTCATGAGTTGCAAAGGCAGGGAAAGATATTGTTGATAACAAAGCTACATCTACACTCTAGAAATTATATATCTCTTATAAAAATTTGTTTGAATATCATATGTAATATATAGAATTACTTACTTTCGAACTTGATTCTCTTGGAAGCATTGTTTCAAAGATACTACGATTACGATTGTGTGCATCAATATCAACATATATCACGGACCAAGATGCACCTTTTTCGCCAAATAAATTACAACCATTAATTGCTTCTAATGCACTTTTTGCAATTCCAATAGAGCTGGCATGAATTTCGGGCGTTCCATCGTTATATCGACTCCCACGTTCCCACATACCGTAATCTGGTGTACGGTATGCTCTTTCGACATAATATACTAAGTTTTGCACAAAGGCAACTTCATCTTGTGTATATATAATTTGTAGCCCAGAGGAAATCATTTGTACTAAGAATATCAGATAAAGAGACACGATGTCGATCTACATTGGACAGAATAAATATTCATAATATTTTTTGTTATAATAATAAAGATGTCATGTTATATTAAATATATTATGATTAGAGCAATCAAAAATAAGTTTAAAAAGTTATTTTAAAACACTTAAAATATACTCTATAAAGTTGAGAAATATTCCAAACAGTTAAATATTACTTAAATTACTTATAATGGCAAAGCAAAATAAACTTAATAAAAAATTGTTTGCATTGTATTGTCATTTTTATATTTATTAATTAATCCTATGGTATTAAAAAATCAACAAGATTAAATTAAACACATACATAAATGTTATTTTAACATTAAAAAATTTAATTATTTTAACTTATATTTTAATTACAATAAATGATAAACATTTAAGTTTCTTTATATAAAAAAGATAGATATTTCTCGGTGCGCACCACTGTGCCGCGGCATTTGGGCATCATTCTAATTATCTATATATTCTATTTATCAATTAATGCAAGAAAATATGCTGCAGTAGCTTTTATTGTTTTAATTGATAAACTTAATTTATTTTAAGTATCCTGTTATTATTGAGATAGAGGAAAAATTCTGCGAATTTTCTAATGAATAGCATTAAAAAATATTATGTCATATAATTTAAAGTTGACCTCACATTGTTTGACAAATTATACTATGTTTGAAATTATGCACAAGCGTTTATCTTGGCGAACGTGTTATGCGTGTATGACATACAATAAAAATGGAAAAGTGTATTTTCGCCACATTTTACTGTTTTGTTCCGAAAAGATCAAAAAATGGCGGACGCTAATTATGTGACTCATTATATTGAAAATGATCTAATTATAGATTAAAACGTCTATTTTTGTTCAAATTACTAAGATAATATAAATTTCACACAGAGATCTTGTAGTGGCTGATCTGCCCTTTTCTCATTAATTATTTGATTTTTATCAGTTAAGCCTTCATATAATATTTATAATTTTTTAAATGTTATATTATAAAATGCTTACTTGTAAATGATGATAATCAGCATCTTTATAGATTTCATCACCAGTATCCAAATGAAATTTGCAATGCAATGCATAACGGTCGCATTGATTTTTTTTAAAAAGTTCTATTCTGGAAGATTGCTTTATCCAACACTCTAAGATACCTCGCATGCATTTTATCGCAGATTGTCCCAGCTCATACGATTTTCCACGATCATCATCTATACGTCTATATGCTTGATATAAACTCCATATTGCAGCTGCACAATATATACTTTCACGCACGCTGCCAACGTTTCGATCAATCGAAATTTTCGGGAACAAGCCAGTAATGCAACTTTGATAGCGCAGTAATTGTCTCTTGACGATTCCATAATATATATCCAGTTGTTTAACGGTATCTTCATAATTGGATATCTTGAGAAACATATCGGCGTCTATGTCTATCACGCTCCCTTGCCGTATATTTCTGACTTGTGTGATTCTGCAATAAATAAAATTAATTTGAGAATTATTATTTAAATCATTTCTTTCACGATATAACAACACGATATGAATACGATAACAAACCTTTTTGCGCTCGTTGTCACTACAGTGGCCATTTTATCCAAACTATGTAAAAAAGCTTTTAGTTTAATACATGTACCTATAAACAAATTCCTGTGTATATATTTTGGATGCAGATTAATATTTCATGTGTCAAACATTATTGATTGTAAGATAAGATCGATGTTCCGATTTCTACTCGTTTAAGACAAATGATATTAAAAACAACGACTGTAGCGAATAGCGTATTAATCTGTTACACCAAAGATCTCGGGTTCAATCCCGGCCAAGACCAAAAATTGTTTCTCCTCTTAATTGGAATAGCAAGTCATCAAGAGTACTCTATGCCTATAAGATCTCTCTGTCTTAACTATTCGAAGGTAGCATTAAACTGTAGGTCCCATATGTCTATGTACAATTTACATGCGCATCACAGATACATATGCAAGAGAGAAAAAACAGGCTTTAAGACTATTACACAAGAAAGAAGAAGGAAGATATTAAAAAAAGATGTTTAAATTATTTTTTATGTAACAATTAGTAAAAAATTAATCTTTTTATGTTAGGAACGTCTCACATATTACAAATACAAAAACTATCACTTTAAAGACTTTTATTACAAATAATCATTATTTGAATGTAATAAAATGTATTCCTATTCAGTAGAAATTGTAGTATATATCTCACTATTTAATATATAAATAATAAATAAACTTTACATATAAACATTTGACTTATAGTCATAAAAGATAATTTTAAAATAAGTTTCTTTTTTGTGAAGATTTCATGTTTCTTCTTTTTGTTTTTTTCTTCTTATAGACTTCTTATTGACATTACCTTTTTTCCTTGTTTGTAATTTTAATTACACCCATTTTCTCCTTAAAAAATCTCTTCTTATTTCATTCTTTTCAATTTTTATTTTTTCAAGTTGTATTTTTTCCTTAATTTTTTCTTTAATGTAATTAAAAAATTTTTTTTCTTATTCTTTTCATTTATCTTCTTGCCACTCTTAAATTTCTTTTTAAGCATGTTTATAATCTAAAATAGTGTAAAGATTTTGTTTTGAGTTTAAGTTCAAATATAATAATTTAAAAATAAAGTATGATACAATTTAAATTAAAAAAAATGTTTACATTTTATCAAAATGTTTATATTTTAATGTTATTAAAATATTATGAGTCAAAATAATAACTCAACGATTGTATGTAATGCTGCTCACCTATTATCTTTAAAAAAAGAAATACAATAAATAACAGAAAAAGATTCTTAAAAAAGTTGATTTTTATTTAAAAAAAAATTTAATGTTTTTATTTAAAAACATTAAATTTTTCATGCTAGATTTCACTTAGTAGAGGCGCAAAATTTGAATCACTGGACTTGCATCTTATATAAAATAAAAACTTAAAGTTGATATTCAAATAACATCTAGTTTTTTTTTAAAAGACTCAAGCAAATATTATATACTATTTAACATACTACTACACTACCCAATCCATTAGTATAAATATCATCCAATAGTTCAATTGTACAAAATACAGTTATATCAATTTATTGTTTTGTTTATTATGACAAGCTATACCCAAGAACAAGTCACAGTAACGTTAAAATAACATAAAGATGAAATGTGATGGATAAAAAATTTACTTTTAATAATCATTTTGGAACCAATATTATTTTAATGTCATAATGACTTTTGGTTCGGGGTGTTTTCAAAAATACTCCATAGATATTAAAAAAACATTTCTATTGCAACATTTTATAACTTGCAAAATTCTCTGAGAATTGTTGTACATAAAATTTGGAAAACTCAAAAACTTTAAGGAAACTTTCCAACTTTTTACAACAATCAGTACTATGCATTAAATCAATGCTTGTGCATTAAATAATAAACATAAATTTCAAATTTAGACTTATCTTCTGTACTCAATGTTAATATCAAAATCAAAACATTCATTTTATAACACAATACAGATTTTTATTTTATTTTGAAAAATTTCAATCCTGTACTTAAATTACAATAACATCTTTGATGCAAAAAATCGTCAAGAAAACCAAGTCTTTCTCAACCTTGTATTGAAAAAAAATCCAAGACAAAAATTTTAAAACTTACATATTATACGATAAAAAAGTAAATTAAAGAATATATTATCAAAAAAGCCAAACACAAGTTAAATATAGAAAACATTCAATAAATTTAATATGTCAATTTATAAAATTAATATTATATAGCGGAACAAAAGTTTTGACTGTACACATACATTATCTTCATAAGACGCAATTATATATTTAACAAATAAATAGTAAATACATAATTAATAACTTTAAAGTGTTCATACAACAAATGTAATAAACATAAAATTAAATAAAAGATGCATATATATGTATATATCAACTTTTATATGATCAAAGATAAAGTCGTGCAAATAAAGAAAGATAAATGCATTATCATGTTGCCTGAAAATTATAGAACTTAACATTAAAATAAAAAAATGATGTTAAATAGGAAAAAAGATAGATTAGCCTTGAATTAATAGCACCTTTCTGAATTAATTGATTATTTTCAACATCTACTTTAAATCCTTAAAGGCAAATTGTTTCGATTCAATGGGAAGCTTTATCCCACAGGTACTTGTTACCTGTCTTTTCTTATTTAAAAAGAAAAGTAAAAATGGACACGTTTATCTCACGAGTAAATTTACCATGAAGTTGGAACCATCAGCCCTAAAAGAGCTTAGGACAAAAAAGTGCCATATTTATACCTAACATGTTTACCCATTTCAACTTTAATAAGCAAAAAAAGTAACTTTAAAAAAAAATATGCCCTTTTTGCATTGACTGACTCAGTTATATTATTAATTTTGACGTTATCAATGTGTATTTCAGAATACATCTTTTTAATAATTATATATTCTAACTATATTGTTATATTTTATTAAAGTAAGGTAATTAAAAATTTAATTTTATATTTAATATTCACCTAAACAATAATAAACAATCTACGCACCTTGTTAAGTTTGATGTCCTTGAATTTCAAAGTCATAAGGTTATATTGGTTATAACTAAATAGAAAAGTTCGTTCTTTTTCTTTGTATTTGTGTAGTACATCTATGGCTGTATCATAAGGTATGTTCCAAATTGCACATGCCGCTCTCTACGGAAAGTGTGTTGGACTGTAACTGATCATAAAATGGCGGAACCAATCAGGGAGAAGAACCAGCATTGGCTCCACTCTCCTTGGGTGCGTTCGGGGAGACGCTATTAGCGCTACCAGCATTAGTTTATCCTTGTTCTACTTTTTTTTTAATGAGTAATGAAGATGGACTGATGCTGGTAGCGCTAATAGCGTCTCCCCGAACGCATCCCTTACCCACTCTAGGGACGGGATTCATAGACCGATCTTAAGCTCAAGCATTGTCTTAAGTCTAGCTTCGAGCCGACTTGAGACTTACTTAACCAATGAAATAACAGCATTGGGCCACCGCACAAGCTTTTTCGTAACACGTTACGTTACGTTAAGTGCTCCATAAATCTAAGTTCGTACTTAAAATTAAACTTACATCAACGCACAAAGAAACTTTTAACGTAAGTTCTTAAGTTCTTACGTTAAGGATTTCTTTGTGCGTTGATTTAAGTTAAATTTTAAGTACAACTTAAGTTCGTATGGAGTACTTAACGTAACGTAACGCGTTATGGAAGAGTTTGTGCGGTGGCCCATTGACGTCTCAAGATCGTGCTTAAGCTGGAACTTGAATAAGATTCGACTATGAATTCCGGCCTAGGCTACAGATAGTATTAGCGCCAAACGAGGATGTAGAACTACGTACCACATTCACTGTTAATAAATTTTTGACACTGTCAATAAAATCGTTTTTTGGTGTGAATCCGTGCTATATCCACGTTAATAGGTCAAATACACATGTGCGCAATTTTGGTTGTGTTCCGTGCTATGTATACGAAATTCTATCATAATTTCATGATTTTCCTGCAGAGCAAGCATGGCGTGGCGACTCATTTAACAGACAAGCGAAACCTATATCAATTTCGCATTAATACTTTTGTTATTAATTGATGAAACATATTATAGTTTCTATTGCAAGAGAGACGAAGCCGTTTCACTCCATCCTTTTGGGTATCGCTGCGTTCAGAACACAACGGACGCAGGATGGATCGGCTCCGGAGCAAGCAGCACCGCGAATCTTTTAATTTTGGTAATTAAGTGTAATACATATCGATCGTGCGTAATTGTAATTCGTTGGAACGCGTATCTGTCAATACTTCTTGGAGCGAAAATCGCAACTCGTAGTGATATATGTCAATCGTAATACGCGAAGGTGATCGCGCGAGAACCAATCTTTTCGTTATCTTAATTACATTCCTCTCTCATTTATAGATCGCGGCAAGTCTGATGACTAGTGCCGGGACAAATGTCATGTCATATCTACTCGGTAAGTCAAATCTGCGTTGTAACTTGAACTAAATTCCTAGTTTTAACTTTGCATTTATTCATTTTTCATATATTGGACAATACGCGTTACTCGGAATATTGGAAAGTTGTCGCATTATCGATTATTCGTGTAGACAATCGACATGTAGAGACGCGTACCAGTGATGCCAGTATCGAATCTTTTTGCACCATCGTGCTGTATGGAGAGGATGGCTGGCAGCAAGGATGCTGCAAAAAGATTCGGCATATCAACCACGCGAGAATGCGTTCCAAAATTAATCTTGGGTAACCCCCCAGAGGTTACCCCATGTAGAAACGATATGGGTTATCTGAGGTTGGGTAACCACAATAACCTCTCAATTTTATGAGGTAAGAAAGTTACCTTCGTGGTCGACTAACTACGACGTTTTGGAACGACATACCATTGGTAATCAATTCTCATTAGTAATTTTGGAACGCGGTATAGTAACAAAGGTTGAATTTTGGAACGCACCCCGGCGCGGCGTTACTTTGGCGCGTGAAGTTAACCGCGCGACGCGGCGTCAGTTTTGACACGTGAAGTTGACCGCGCGAGAGTGACGAAGCTGTTTCACTCCATCTTTTTGCGTATCGCTGTTAGAACGTAACGGACGCAAGATTAGATCGGCTCCGGGATAATTAAGTAGCATCGCGAATCTCTTAATTGCATGGTAAATATATAAGACGTATCGACCTAACCTTGCGTTGTAATTCGTTCGAACGCGTATCTGTCAACATTTGTTCAAGCGAAGATCGCGACTCGTAACGACATGTCAATCGTGATGCGCGAAGTCGATCGCGCGGGAAGGAATCCCTCCGCCATCTTAATTGCATTTCTTTCTCATTTGCAGATTGCGGCAAGTCTGACATGGACCGGTGCCGGAGCAAACGTCGCGCCATATCTACTCGGTAAGTCAAATATATGTATCGTAACTTGAGCTAAATTCCCAGTCTTAACTTTGCGTTTATGCATTTTCGATATATTAGACAATACGCGTTACTCGCAATATTTGGAAAAAGACAGTAGTCACATTATTATTCATGTGGGCACTCGACATGTAGGGACGCGTACCCAGCGATGCCAGTATCAAATCTTTTTATATCCTCTTCGCACGATGCTGCAAAAAGATTTGGCGTATTGCGCGGCGCGGCGTCGCTTGATGGAGTTGATCGCACGAAAGAGTCGAAGCCGTTTCACGTCATCTTAATTTGCGTATCACTTTCAGAAAGCAACGAAGGCAGAATGAACTCCGATTCCGGAACGAGTGGCATCGCGAATTACTTGATTGGTAAGTGTAACACATATTCATTTTACGTAATAATTTGGTCGAACGCGTATTTATTAATATTTGTTCAAGCGAAGATCGCGCGATTATGCGACACTCAATTGTGACGCGCGGGAAAGGCATCTCTTCGCTATCTTAATTTGCATTTTTTCTCATTTGCAGATCGTGACAATCTTGACATGAATCGGTTCCGAGGCGGATGACATCGCGATATTTATTTGGTAAGTAGCATTTACATTGCAGTACTTGGTCAGCCGATAATGTATGGCAAAAGCATTCCGCTTTGAATTTCATATATGTTCTGTATATTGAACAATATTAATTAATAGACTTGTCTTTTATTTTTCATAATCATTATTCCATATTGTAACATTAGAGTGTGCAAATTAATATTACAGACAGATATTCGGGTTATTATAGTAGACGAAAACCTGATTGTTGCGTTGTCGATTATTTAACCAAATAATCAATTATTTGCGTGAATATCTACCTATAATATTAATTTTCTTATTTTTGTTTTATGATAACAACTATTATAAAAAAACAAATGCATATTATTTGTTATTCAGAAAATTTATGAACATGAATTTAAAAACGAGTTATGCAATGTCACGGCATCACTTTTGACAAGTGAAATAAACCGTGCGAAAGACAATCATCTTAATTACACTTGTGCATTATTTTCAGAACGAAACGAACACGAAACAGAGTTGCTCCGAATGACATAGCAAATTATTTTTTAATAACTTATGCGGAAGAGGAAGAAGAGGAAATTTGACAATATCAAAATAGAAGAAGGAGGCTTAGGAGGGCATCAAACGTCGGTGGAGCAACTTTGCGGTAAGCCTTATTGTTCACTCGTGTAAAATTGGTATTCTCTTCACACTTATTAATTTTATTTCAATAATTTAAAAATAATTAAAAAAATAAAAATTTTAATCTAAGACATTATATAACTTTATTTTTATCTTGAAATTTTTTATAATATTTCAATAGAATTTGATATTTAACTGAACAGCGATCAAAACATTTTGTGCGAGTAAAAATAATGAATTTATAATAATTCTTTTTTGAACGCTACTTTGAAAATTATGTTTTTATGTTACAGAATCATCGTAGCTTCATTTCTAATAACTCCACTGTTGCGCATCGATCGGTAAGTGATAAAAATTTGTATTAATTACTAAGGTAACGAATTTATGAAAAATATATTAAATATATTGTATCAACATTATTACAATTACATTTGAAATAACTATAAAATTTCATAGATTTCTTATCTTAAAATAGATAAGCTTTAAAAAATTTTGAAAAGTAATCTTGGGCTTATATTTGATCATCCAAATTTGCATTTTATTTCCAAATTTTGTGTACTATTGTGCTTGAGATTATA
Organism: Monomorium pharaonis; assembly: GCF_013373865.1. NCBI lineage: Eukaryota > Metazoa > Arthropoda > Insecta > Hymenoptera > Formicidae > Monomorium > Monomorium pharaonis. Next base: position 2,655,845 of record NC_050469.1, on the reverse strand, counting down.
CTTGCGCAGGTACATTAAAGATTTCTTTATTGACAGTGTCGATAAGTGGATGAAGTCACGTAGTTTTACATTCACGTTTGGCGCTGATGCTAGTTGTTGCTAGTCAAATATCGGTCGTACAAAATAGGCCGCGTGGTCGCTTTCAGGTTTGTTTCTGATATTTGCCTATTGTAAAGCAATTATGCCACAATTAGTTTATTATGATGAAGTAGAAATTGAAGATTTTGAATACGACGAGGACGAAGAAGTTTACTGTTATCCTTGCCCGTGTGGCGATCAGTTTCAAATATCTCTCACTGATCTAGCCGCTGGTGAAGTAGAGGTTACGTGTCCTTCCTGCTCTCTTGTGATTAAAGTGATTTACGATAGAGAATTTTTTCGTATTAAGCAAGAAGAGCTCGAGAAGAAAAGTACCAAGAAGGAATTAACAACTCAAAAAGCTTAAAGGTAAATAAAATTAGTCCTTAAATTTTCTGAGATAGGTTAAATATTTAGTTTATGATACACATGGATGGAGTTTTCTTATATTTTAATAAAAGCTTAATCAACGTCTTTTTGTATAAAGGTTTGTTAAGTAAAAATTGTTCGAGGCTATAAACCATTTATTAACTTAAAATTCCGAATAAACATTTTTTGTACCTTTCTAATAGGTTTATTATTTTTAGATGCTATGTTTTCTATCTTAAAATATTTTTAAAAATCTGAAAAAAATTATAAAACATCTGTTTACATTGTTGTTGCAATTTCGTTTTTATTTTGATGAATGTTGTTTATTGAGTATTTTAATTTTAATAAACTCTAAATTATTTACAATTGCATTTTGTTTCGCACTTGTTCAAATGGAAGGTTAAGCATTAAAAACCAATAAAATTGGGAAAATCTGTCATGCATCTGTCATAAATGAGAAAATATAACATAAAATCAAAAGATTCTCTATAAAAACTAAATAAATCTTTTTTTTTTATTTGGGTTAAAGCACTAAATTATTTTCTATCAGCGTCATACTATGAATATTTTTGTTTTGGTATGGATAAAACAGAAAATGGAAAATATAACTAAATTCTTAAAAATATTAGAAAATGAAATACTATGAAGAAACTAAAATATGTACTCTTTAGTAATCAGGTTTAATTTTAATTTATTTTTTTTATAAAGAAAATTTGTAATTTTGAATTGAAATATAATATTTGTAAAGCTTTCTGATTATTAGCTGAAATGATATTTGTAATATGTAAATTGATTTAATTTTGCTCTACAATTTTTTTAATTTTACAATGTGAAAATATACCTTATTAGCCCAAACATAGATAGTTTGCATTTATCTATTTAAAATAATTAAAAAATTCTTTAAATATTTATAAACATACTTTCTAGGATAATTATCTGCATTTTCTTTAGGAGAAAAAGGAAATGTATAGTTTTATTACCAAAGATTTTAATCACAAATTTAATAAAATAATTATTTGATTACAAAAAATGTAACTTTTTAAATAAACATTAAAAAATATTTGTTAAAAGTAATTTTTAATAAATAAGAGGCATGTAGGAAAAATTGCAAGAGAAAAGGATTTTTTATATTTTGGTAAAAATAATATTTTCCCCAAGAAGCTCATTATTTGCATATGATTCATTTTTAATTCTGCTTTGTAAACCTATTTTCTAAATAAGTAATTTTATTTTGAGGAATATAATTTTTAAATAAGAACACATTTAGAAGTAAATTTAGAAACATACATTAGAATATGTCTTAATTGGTTAAAGCTAGATCTTTATGCTGATATTTGCTTGCGATATTATATACTTTTCAAAGTTTATTTCTGGCTAAGGTGTTATTTTTTTGCAACAGATTCATTTAGAGTAGTTGAGACGGGGGTGGGACAGGAAAACAGATGTTTGTTAGCATCATAATTATTATTAAATTGATTATCAATTTAATATTATGATATTACTAATCTGGTTTATTTTAAAGCTGTGTTTTAAAGATTGAAAATTCTATTCGGTGCACAGTTCAGTGAACTTTGAAAGGTATATAAAATCACACATATATAAATATAAAGCATGAAGATTTAGCTTTGACTGATTAAAGTATATTTTATATGAGTTATATTTTCAAATATTTTGTCTATATTTTTTAATTTCAAAATACATTAATTTATACTTATTTTTATAAAATTTTATTTTTTATAAAAAGGATACCTTGAGCTACACATGGATCATAACTACCAACTAAAAAATAAACTCAACGCTGTTCACAGGAAAATTGACAGCTTGTGTTACTCCATTGCACAGCTCTTCCCTACCACAAACTTGTTTAGAATGGTTTAAGGAGTGGAAGACTCTGAGATTTCGAGAAATATTCTCGAATAAAAGTTGGAGTCAAATATCCACATTTGGGTCTTAAAGGTTAACATTGTGTACTATATTCCTAATTCTAATATCCTTGAATACTGTATTAACATTTTCTTATCAATTAATATATTATATCAGGACACACAGTAGCAAGAAAAAAATGGCAGGACGTGGTAGAGGAAAATCTACTATCTCCTTTACCATGGAGCAGATGGGTATTTCTAAAGGAGAGATTCTACCAACGCCAGTTATACAGCCATCTCTAATATATCCTCAGTTGGATCATAAGCCTCTACCTATTCAATTAACCACCGAAATGAGTTACCTAGTAGAGTTGAGAAGAGATTTCACTGAATATATGCGAGAATCGCCAAATAATGTGCAAGCTGCTATATTAAATGAAGATGTAGAACGATTTTGCGAAGATTTTGAAGATACTATTACAAGATATGATAAATCAAAATATGAGGCGTATCATGACTGGAGCAAAATGCCAATGGAATTAAAATTATCGAAAAAACGTAAGTCCTGCCAACGAAATAAAGAATCGAACAAGAAGAAGAAGGACACAGATATTGCGAAAAAATTGGCAGAATTGGAGCAAAAAGAAAGTATACAACAACCTGTGGAAGAAGAAGATAAAGAGGAAGGGGATGACGAGGAAAATAATGAAGGAAAGGAAATGGGAGAGTATGTAAAAGATGAGGAAGAAGATGAGATGGATGACGGAACTGATTACGCAAATGAATACTTCGAAAATGGTGACAATTACTATAGCGAAGATGATAACGATGATGATCAATTTTTTGATGTGTAAAAGCTTTTACTACATTTCAAATTTTTTAAATATCTCAATCTTAAAAATGCAATCTTTCTGTACTGTATGGGGAGCTTGATACAATTTTTTTGTAATAGGACATCATAAAATCGATCAAGCATGAAATAAAAAGCATTGTATTGTTAAAATTCCTAGATGTGTCTTAATAATACTGACAAAATTATGCCTTTTGAAAAGGACTCTTAAAATTGAATTCCAAGATAAAAATTAAATATTTAACAGTAAGATTTTGTTTAGTTTGTATAAAAATTATTTTAAATTCCTAATATTTCTTTACATTCTTTTTGTTCTTTTATTTTTTTATTTGCTAGAATATCATCTAAAAATTATTTTAACTTTATTACAACTTCTTATAAATTTAAAAAAATTCTTTGTTGAATTTGAAAAAGAGATGTATGTGTTGATAATGTATAATAAAGTAATAATCAATGTTGATAATGTATATATAATAAAGTAATAAAAGTGAAATCTTTTAAAACTTTTAAGAATGATCTTAAAACAGAAATAGGAAATAGGACGGAATTTATTTCGTAGATTGGGAAATCAAAAAAGATTTCTTATTTTTTAAGAAATTTTATCGGAAATTTTCCATGCTATTTAGGAAATTAGATCTCAATAAATTCTCAAATAAATGCAAACAGAATTGTGATATTTTTTCTTTTTTTATTATACATTAAAAAAGTTATTTATTTGCGCTCTTTGTTGGAAATTGCATGCTGTTTTTAGTAATATAAATACGTCTTCGATATTTATCGCAAGTCCGAATGAAAAATCAAAGAATTCTCGCTTGTCAATTTCCGAGTCTAGATCTTCATCATTGTCATTATTTTCTTTATTTGCGTAAAAAATCAGACGGAATATATAGCATATAGAACAGATAGGTAGTGCTCATCTTCTTCATTCTTTTTTCTTTCTTGATACGTGACTTTGAATTACTATTAATTTAGAATGAATTCTGTACTAATCTTACGAGAAATTATTTTCAATCAAATAGCTGACACTGTAATATTTTATAGATATCGATTAAATCACAGATAAAACTATTAAAAATAAACAGTTTTTGCTATTTTATTTGAAAGTTTCTATTTAAAGTCTAATCAGATTGAAAAATACTTTATCTACAGTACTCTAGTATTTGTTTTCTTTTTTATTGTTAGTTAAAATAGTAATTTTTAAATAGTGTTACAATGAAAATTGTTTATTTAGGATGGTTTTACTTAAGGAAACTTTTGATCAGTATTTCATAATCTAGAAAATATCAGTTTCAATCAATTTGATTGAAATTACTAAAAATTAATTTTGGGACATATTTCCCTCATAGTGCGGTACTTGCGCATTCTCGATAAATTTGATGTTTTCAGTATAATTATGATAATACGTCATTATCATTATTATTATCATTATCTTCTATATATTTTTCTTTCTATATCTTTGATTTTTTTATCATTATTTTTATCACATATTTAGCGACACTTTGTGTATCGTAAATTTTAATCGTGTAAATGTTCTATGCACTATGTTACTTTGTGTGAAAAAACGCTGTGCTTCACTATAGTAATTAATTTGCTTGTAAATATAGACTAAATTGGGCCGTGTAAATTCTTTAAAATTATATTTCTCAATCTGCGCCGCGATATATGAAATAATCGAGCAGCATTTTCCGATTCTTAAAACTCTACTGCAATATTATTTTTAATTATATAATTTTTTTACATTTCTTACAATCACTTGCTTATGACACTGTTTTTACTTTAAACTTCTGGAAATTCATATAAATAAAAAATAAAAGCTTTTTTTACTGTGTATGTTTCTATTTGATTTCTTTGAATATACTATGTTTTGTAACGAAAAAATATCAATCTTTGTCACCTATACAGCACAGAAACTTGCAGAAACGTTGCAACGTTGTAATATTGCATATTACAATTGTAATGTTGCAGAGACATATTGCAAAGATTTATTTTGCAATATTATAATATTTCAGCAATATTACAGCAATGTTTTAAAATATTGCAAAGGATAATGTTTTATGCTTCACTTATGCGTCATAAATTTTGGAAAACCTTTTAAAGAATCATTATATTGTGAGTGAAAAGTCTCATAAAAAATTACTCTGTCTTTTCTATATTGTGTGGATTTTTACTTACGAAAATTAAGACTCTTGCGTCTATCTTATATATAAGATTTTATTATTTTTTAAAATATTTTCTAAAATTGAATCCAAAGATAAAAGTAAGTGAAACATATTATATTATGTTTTTACTCCGGACTGCCCAACCGCAAGTTGGCAAAAACGAAAGTGTATGCGTTTCACAAAACTCAGATTAATAGTTACTTTAGTTCTCGGTAATTATAGTATGGTTTGGTATCATCTGTATATAAATTTAGTATTAATTAAGAAAAGTTTGTAGCGTATAATTAATATAATTTATTCTGTTAAATAAAAAATGTTGAATAATATTTCGTCTATACGTGTACCCCTATTGGCTGCGATCCTGATTCGCGTGTGACGTGTTACGTGTTAGGCGGTTGCTACGCGCTCGTAAATCTTGGACGCGAGACTCAAATTCGTTTGCCCATCTTGACGGGATCTCTTTTGACTTTGCCGGCCACAACCTTTCAAATCTTGAACGTCGTATCTTCGCCTTCCGGGCTGTCGTCCTTCGATTCCAGCTTCGTGGATTGCCAGGGTATAATTCCTCTCGGCTCGTTCTCCTCGCCAGAATTCTCAGCAGGTCCGTCCGGACATCGTCTCGTTTACGCGCCGATCAGTCAGCAGAAAGCTTTGTTAAATCCTGCAAATTATTCTTACAACAGTATCGAGAGATTGTTATTATTACTCCACGAGTAATAATAACAATCTCAAGGCAAAGTCAAAGGGATGGTACGACTTTGTGCCTCCGGGGGTCTTGGCGATCCCTCGGGAGCAGTCGGCATTCCTCCGGGACTCTTGGGATTCTTTTTCCATCTTTCGAAGGGACGAAGCGTCGAAATTATACAAAATTTTGGATCTTGCAGTCGTCGATCTCCACTGTAACGTGGCGCTTAAAATAATTTAATTGAATAAAAAGATGGAATACAAATACAGTACATAACGAGCCACACAAACTCGCCTATTTCCTAGGCGGGAGGACGCGAGATCCGCGTGAAATATCGCGGTTGGACTTGTACAACCCTTGTGACAGCAGCTCGCAAATCTCACGTCACAATATATGTATATGTAAATGTATATGTATATGTAAATATATATGTAAATGTCTTAGTGAATGGAGACAATCGTCCATGAAGAAATGCACCGCAATTTGATGCATGTACTAGTTATTGGACAGCTAATCAAACTGTATACGAATTACATTTGTGTTGTTAATAATGTTTGTTTTAAAGAAAAATGATTTTAGTTGGTATATAATAACAATTTTGTATAATTTTTAAACATAATCTTAAAAATAATTATATTAATAAATATAAGTATTTCTGATTTTTTCTCTTGTTAAAGGCAATATCAATAAAAAATAAAAGATGAAAAATTATTAACGCGCGCCAAAAATGTAAATATAGTCAAGCTGATCTCGTTAACGCTTTGACATTAATGCAAAAAGGTATATTTTTGAGAGAAACATCGTGACAATATTACTAAGAGGATTCTATTTTTTAAAACCGTGGTCGTAAATTGATAATCTTTCGATTAGAATCAAAATCAATTTTATTTATTGAGGAAAAAAAAATTGTTATGTAGATTTTAGAACGTTTTGATGCAAAAACACAACTTTTAGACAACATAAAACTTTACTTCGATATTAATAAAAGAATTTCTCCATTTAAAGATAATTAACTAAGAAGGTACTGATTTGATAGCTTTATAAAATGTTATCCTCAAATTTCGATACGAATAAATAAAAATTTAAGTAATGCTCATAACAAGGCAACAGAAAGAAAGATTCAAATTTAGTTTGCTGAAGATAGAAGTTTGGAATTTAGGAATCTTATTGATGTTGATTTATCACATAAATTTAACAGCGACGAAACTTTTAAATCCAAACGGAGACCGTAAGGAAAGAAATAAAATGTTTTTTCTTTATAATAAAGAATCATTCATTATTTCCAATAAAACTAAGTTATATTTTTATGTACACAACGACATGTGATATTTTTCTATCCAATAATTAGGACATGTGACTTCTAAAAATAATTTCTAGTTGACACAAATAATATATAAGTAATAAAATTAGTTATAGAAAATATACATTTATTCTAAACATATATAATAAATTAAAAGCTTAGATTCTAGAAAACAAAATTATTTTGTCGCGCAATTTTTTAACTGTCCAATAACTGGTACATTTACTTTAGTGGCTTAGTTCTAATTGGCATTGATCATATTCTATACAAAATAATTGTACACGATCAGAATATTCTACACAAATATATTGTACATCAAAAAATTATACGTGGAAAAACTGTGCACAAGAATTATCCTTGAATTAAAAATTGCACACGGATATATTGTGGGTATAAAAACTGTAGTGGACTGTCCACTACAGTTTTTATACCCACAATATATCCGTGTGCAATTTTTAATTCAAGGATAATTCTTGTGCACAGTTTTTCCACGTATAATTTTTTGATGTACAATATATTTGTGTAGAATATTCTGATCGTGTACAATTATTTTGTGTAGAATATGATCAGTGCCTTTTAATTTATATTAAAAGTAAGAGAGAAATGAAAAAAAAGAAGAAGAGATATTAAATAATTAATATTATTAATTTTAATGTTCAAGCTAAAGAAGAGTCAAAGAATAGTCAAAAATAAAATAGAAAGAGAGAGAGAGAGAGAGAGAGAGAGAGAGAGAGAGAGAGAGAGAGAGAGAGAGAGAGAGAGAGAGAAGGCCCACTTTGAAATAGCGCGCGTGTAGCGCGCGCAATATAATGTTCTAATAATATAATGACACAAAAAATTGCTTTAATTTTTTTATAATAACATTTTGAATACAGGCCATTATATATTATAATATTGCTGCAATATTACTATGTTTCTAAAAGTGGACATTTCATTATTGTTGTAATGTTACAGCAACATATTTTGCAACAATTTTGCAATGTTGCAGTCTTGCGACGATATATTTTTGTAATATTACTGAAATCTTTCTGTACTGTATAGGCAGCTTTTAAATATGTAATCGATGCTATGTTCTTAAGCAAAATTTAATAGTCAGAAACAGGTTTTTACGCGGCGCAGGAAATGTATTTAAAACCAAAATTTTAAACGTGATCAACAGGAATTGCTTACTCACATAATTTTTGTGAAGTAATTAATAATACAATTATCTATAGAATCACTTTGTAAAATGATCAAGATATGGTTTGGAGGTGGAGTGAGCTTTTTCGTGGCGAGAATTGCGTGATAAACGAATCTTTTCTCATACAAAAAAAATTAATTCATAGTTCTGCCAAGGATTCTACATATCTTTAATTCACATATAATTCTCAACTTCAGTAAAATTATTTACACAAAATAAATACAAAAACAATTTCTAAAAATTTTAAAACCTAATATTAAAATTCGACATTTTGATTGATATATACACACACACACACACACATATATGTGTGTGTGCGCGTGTGTGTGTGTATATGATACATTTAAAAAATATATAATATGTAAGCTAAAAAAATAAACATTTTTAATGTATTATTAAGTTTAAATAAATATATAAAAATTAATTATTTTTAAGTTACAATTTTATCATAATTATTTCAGCATGTATGAAATATCTATATTTTTTTCTTCACAGAATAATATGAATTCCTCGACTTAAGAAATCTGCAGCGAGATACCGAATTTTGTTTACAATTTGCGAATGCAATAATGTCCCATAATTATATATATACGTTTATGAGGTCTAATAAAAAAATAACGAGAATTATTTAATTTTGGGTATTATTTATTTTTAATTGAATTTGTCTTTTTTTTCGTGATGACACTGTATATAATGTATATCTCAATTTTAAGTTATATTGGATTCGTAGTTTGTTTTGAGGCAAAGAAGTAAGACGCATTGTTGTGTAGTCGGCAATGTTTGAATTTTGAAAATGATAGAACAAAGGATTTGCATTAAATTTTGCGTTAAAAATGGAATAAAGTGCAGTGAAGTGGTTAAAATGTTGAAGAAAGCTTTTCGCAAGGATACTATGTCGCAAGAGTTTATTAATGGTATAAATGTTTCCAAAAATTACTTCCGTAGAAGTTAAAGATGAGAAAAGAGCTAGTTACCCAAGCACATCAATAACTGATGAAAATGTGGAAAAAATTAAATATATTGTGCTTAGTAATCGCAGAATTACTACGTACAAGGGAGGTTGCTGAAGGAATTTTGCTGAAGGTATCTTGTACTGGTCATGTAAAACAATTTTTAGTAATGTAATGGCAAAATAATTTGTAGATTTTGCATTACGACAACGCATCGGCTCACGTTTCACTTCTTATTCGTGAATTTTTAGTAAAAACAATACTGTCATGATACCGCAGCTACCATACTCATCCAATATAGTCCCCTGCAATTTTTCTGTTCCCAATGTTAAAAAAAATATTAAAAAATGTTTTGCGATCATAGAAGAAATTAAAATAAATTAAATCAGCTAAAAGCTGAACCAAAAAGTGCGTTTAAAAAATATTTAGCGGATTGGGAAAAACCCAATAAGTGCATCATATCTCTTGGAGATTACTTTGAAGGGAACAATATAAATATTGATGAATAAATAAACACTTGTTGACAAAAATTAAAATTTATGTTAGTCATTTTTTTATGAGACCTCGTATACGTATTAATAATTGTATATTCCGTATATATACTTATATAAAACGCATAAAGCGATTATTCGAAGACTACTCGTTCCCAATTTTATTTATTTATAGCGACAAGCCGTTTCTGTATCTGTCGGCTTTGAGTTTAATGGAAAAGAAATTCGGACTTAATTATATAAATTTCGTATATACGGAAATATTTTAATATTCCATATAATGTTAATGTTTTTCACGTAAATATATATTCGTCTACACATCATTTCTGTTCGCTGATGAGTGAACGTGTATCTAGGTGTTTTGTTTTGTGTGTGTGTGTGTGTGTGTTTACGCGTGCGCGCACGCGTAATGCATAAAAAGAGCACTTGCACAATTTAATCATCGTTGACATTTTTTGCAAAAAAACAATTTCTATTCAAAAAACTTTAATTATCTTTTTGCTTCATATAAAATTATTCCAAAATATAGTCTGCAAAAATATTTTTTTTTATCCATTATATTCATAGATCTTATATAACTGAATGCGTCTTTTTTGTTAGAGAGAAAGAGAGAACAAATGTTGAATTCTATGCTTCTATCTTTTACTGTACGAAATGCAAGCGTGATATGACTTATTAAAATAGCAGCTAGCTAGCTTCACATATATCATGGTCATAACCCACACGGCATGTAACATTGTTGAAATATTGTGATGTTAGAAAATGATACAGAGCAAAAACATATTTGCTATAGGTAATTCCATGTGTTATTTTGCACCAAGTGAAAATCAGTAAAAAATTGTAAATTTATATTTATTTATAAAAATATTATTTAATATTTACTATACATATTTCATCTTTCTGACAATATCTATTGAACTGATCTATAACGAATATGTATTCATAAACATTAAGTGTTCATAGATCATTACACAGTGTCAGTTCCTGTATGATCTTCGAGGTCAAGCAACGTTGCCGGTGATTTATAAAAAGATGGATGATCGTTTTTCTGATTGTAGAAGTTAAGTAAGTTATAAATAAATAGGTGTAACTATGATTGAATGGTCGCGATGTAGTGCACCATGGCGGTGGGAGATTTTTGCAATGTGAATGCAAATACTGGACGGAACATGTACCTGAAATATTTTTTTTAATGTTTCTGTAATATTTTACATAGATATGTTTTAGAAATTTATCGAATATTATCGAAATATTACTGAAATGTTTCAGTAAGTTTGTATTTGAAATGATTGCGGACATTGAAACATTACAGAAATGTAGACATAGTCGTGGAATATTTCTGTGATATTGCTTTAAAAGTATAATATTTTAAATGAAATGTTTTAGACATACTATTATACATGCCGAGTGGGAATTCATTTATTATATATTGCTTACACGCGCTTGCGTAGTAATCATTTCTCACGAAGGATAAAAGATCATTAAATGATTGGTATTTTTTACTAGTCCTGGGTTAATTGTTCCGAGAGTCATAAGTTTTGTTTTGGGCTACTGGACGAATAACAAAATTCATTATTGAACTTGATTGAGTTGAATTTTATACAGTTTGACTCATACATTCATACGCTTTAAATACATTGATATATTTTTTATAAAATTTTATGATAAATTTACTAATAAGTATTTTATTAGCCTTACTTTCGATGCGTATGAGACGCTATTAGCGTTAATCTGAACGCACTTTTATAATTAAAATTCAGATTCATAACACACTTTCGATCAAACATATATTTCTAGTAAATTGGATTTAACTGTAAGTAGTCGCGCGGAGTCACTGATGACTCTAATCGTTTTTATTTTAAACTAATAATATAATTATTTATTTAATTAATTTAGAATTCTAGGTACTTTTGTTCGAAATCCCCAAAACATAATCTGCTTTATTTTACAAAATTTAGTAAATCGCTTTGTAAATATAAGATGACAAAATTGCGCAACGCCATCAAATGTCATTATTAAAAAAAAATCCGTGCGAGTATTTACGGGTTAATATCGCTTCCAAAACAATTGTTGTGAACCGAAAATGTGTTATTAACTTGAAGGCCAGTTAAAAAATACATCTCATCTCGAATTTTACTTAAAAGACGCATCCAGACGTGGGCAGTTGAGCATAAACGTTGCCGCTTGTTAACAATTCCCAGTGTTTAGCGATAGCAGATGCGTGTCTCGTTGGGCGGTTTTATTTGCGTTTGCATTTGACAGTAGGCCGGGCAAAATTAGCTATAAAAATTCAGCAAATTTAGCTCGTTATAAATTAATAACTCGACAATTATTACAAATATCGGAAGTAGTAGAGGACATTTTTGTTTATCCTTCCTACCTCCTCACGAGCGTTAACACGAATGATTTTGAATACCCTCTATAAGATCTATAATTATATTTATCTCATTCAATATAGCACGTAATACGTCAGAAATATTACCCCGATAATAAAGTAAAATTGCATAAATCTAGGACTACTCACAATGATAGGAATTTGCCATATTTATCTTCAATAATTTTGAATTGAGCAAGATGCAGACAACAATATATACATGTATTGTAGTAGTTTAATGGTAAAATAGCAGCAGATCAAATAAATATGATTGTGTTTTCTTATAATTATTGTAAAACAATACGAGATTTTGTAATAATGATTTCAAAATTGCCAATAAATTGGTAAGTTACTGTCAAAGTTAGCAGGTTGTTATGGCATCAATTTATTAATAAATAAATTTAGTTAATACAGTTCTGATAGCAGTATTATAATGTAAGTAATATGCTAGCAATAGACATATTGCTATCTATGGAATATTAACTTTACAAATTAAAATGAAATATTGCGAAAATTTGCCAGAAATATTTGTGTTATACTACTGTGTGTATACGTACGTGCGCACACATAATATATAAATATTACGTTAAATGTAATATTTATTTACAAAGTGCGGCAATCAACAGATAAACGTAGCAGCATTCAATTTCTCATAATTAAAAATCTACCCGAGATATGATAAAAGGAACAATATTATGAGTTCTTCAGTTATAAAATAACAATAAAATAAAATAACTTTTCTGAAATAACGGTAAGATAAGCTCTGAAAATTGAACTTTAATAGCGTCTTCCATTAAAAAAAATTTGCTTGCACTCAGTGCCCCCTAGTTTTTCAGTTTCTTGTTGGGATAACACAAAACAACACACCAGTTTTGCATTCTTAACGGAAAATATTTAAAAACTCAGTTTAAAAAAAAACGGAAAATTAAAAAATTAAATATAATTGCAAAGTAGTAATTAAAAATTAAGTTGCAAAAGTATATAAGCTTTTTAGATAATTAATATTTTAAAATTGTTTTTCAAAAATATAATATAAATAATGTATATAATATTATTGTGATACACACACACACACACACACACACACACACACACACACACACAAAACATGTTATTACATTATTCACATTATTAAAAATATAGCCTTAAAAAATCAGAATCACCTGATCGGTTTTTAAATATAATAATTGTAAAATTTACGAAAAAAATAATTTTGCAATGTTTTAACGGAAACAAATTTTGTTCTTACTCAGTAATTTTTTTATAGAAAAAAATAATATTTTTATAATCTATAATTTTTGGTTTTTATTTTTCTTACTCTTTGTAATAAAATTTTATCTTCACTCGATGAAGACAATTTTAAAAATTAATTTATTAAACATAAAATTCATTGTCGCAGCAATTAAATAATGTAATACTGAAGTGGCCCAGCCTCTATACTCAGGACCAGTTTTACCGCACTCAGTGCAAATAGAAATTATATTGCTGTTATATTACGTGCTATTTAGAATATAATTGTTTTGCTTTTACAATCTATAAGACTTTGCAAAATCGCTAATCGATTCAAAGGATAAAAAAAAAGGGAACAAATTTTTCGTATATATACGTGTGTAAGTGCCTATGTACGTGTATGTATCATGTTTGCATATGTTGTATGTGTATTGTCTATTCGTATATGAAAGCACATATAAGTATTAGATGATTACGTTCTTCGAATTATTTCTCGAAGTTTGAAATCGACGCGCAACCTGCACGCACCGTCGTATAAACTTACGTCAACTTACGTCAATACTTCACCCTGACGTATCCTTGTCTAGAATTATTTTTCTTTTTCTTACTAATAATGCGACGATTGTGAATTTACGCTGTCCTACAGTCTGTTTTCTGAGGAGAAAGAAGCTTTTCTTAATGATCAAATCAAGAAAGAAGCGATGATAAGGATCGATAAATAATTTAACTCGAACTTCTGTGCCTTTTCGAATTAAGTATTCATGAAAGCCTTAGAATCTGATTTTACTTAATCTGAAATAGTTCATAGCGTCATTTTAATAGTTTTGATCGTATTCTTGTTACATGATAGTCCTTAGCAAATGAATAAATCGATTAAAGACACAGGTCTAACCTTCAGGAACAATATTCATTAATTTTTCTTTCTGTTTTTCACTGAACTTCTTTTCTATTGTTTTATTGATTTTTTTTCTATATTTCGATTTGTAATAAGTATATACGATTCTTTCAGTCCTTATAAATTTCAAATATTTTTGAGATTCAAAATATACTTTGATGAAGATAAAGAAAAATATATACATAAAGAAATATTTTATTCCTGAAAGTCTTGAATTATCAATGCGCGCGTGGCATTAAATCGAGAAAATTTCTTCGAGGATATCATCTCGCTTCTTTTTCTCCCCTTTCACGTATATTTTTTTGAACAATTACTAGCTACGAAAGCACATGGACAGACCAACCCATAGGACATAACGGAGTGGAACAATAATTTTATTCCAGGAAGGGCTGTCTTATCAAAATGATAAATTGTTCGTAGTTCTTCATCAAAGCGTCCTCTTCCTCTTCTCTTTGTTGCTGTTTTGAAGAACGTTATTTCTAATTCTCTGTGCCGTTATTGCCTTTTCCCCAGAATTTGTCGAAGCGATTTCGCGCCTTCTCTAATACGTCGCTCGCTGTTGAACGTTGCAACGAACTCGGTATTGTTGATGTTTCCAAAACATGATAACTACCCGCGATACTACTTCCGGTGCTAACACCTGTCTCTCCAGTACCGCTAATACTGCTACTGCCGCCGCCAGTACTTTGAGATGGTGATTCGGCCTCAAGAACGCGATAACTCTGCTGTGATACAGGCAATGATGATGTCGTTATCACCGGCGCTGTTGCCATCGGTATATTGCTTTCCGTTTTTTTTTCCCTCTCGAACATTGAATCTTCTAGGCATCTCATGTTCGTATCCACTGTTGATTTTATCGACGATTCTGGGCATTGCCGTTCTGTCCCCTCAATATCGGTGATCTCCTAAAATTAAACGCGAGAATAATTATTAAATTATAATATCTTTCACGAGGCATTGTGATTGTCGTTTTATATACATTGTACAAGTATCGTACAACACAATAATTGAGTTCCTAAGAAAATGTTGTGTTATATATGAAATTATGTTACATACAGTATGTGTGTTTATCTTATCTGTATAAAATTAACTAGATAATTAATTTAGATTATGTAGATAATTTATGTATAAATCTATATAAAATAATAAGCTAGATAATAATCTAAATAAAGAAATGATTATTTTTTAACTTTAGCTAGAATGTATATTAGAATGTATGTTATCTCTATCTTTATCTTAAGAAAATGTAAAAATTAGAGGAAGTTCGTCAATATTGGCACAGGCCTTCTAAAGCAGCATTTTTTTATTTCTCGGAAATTAAACAATTAACACTGCTATATTAATACTGATAAAAATATAGTCTGTTTAGATATGTAAAAAAACAAAAATTTAAATAGTTTATACATTCATGACCTTCTTCTATATAAAATGTACTAAAAACGTATCTAACTTAATTTAATTTATACATATCAAGATAGTGGCTCGCGCCAAGTAAACACGCAGCGCGAAATCGACCGTGTATGTACTATACTCGAGTGCGCGACTTGCGAGATCTCAAAAACGACTAAACTGATCGAGTTCTAACTAGGCTCAATCGAAAGTTTGGGGTGTAATCACTTCTATTAATCTAGGCTAGCAGTGCAGCGAAAAAAAAAAAATCTTATAAGTGCGTTATTCCGTTTCATGCATGATGCGATAGTACACAACGTTTGTTTATAAAATACGCCACCAACGAGATGTATATGTGTAATATTAATTAATGGGTGCAGAATTTTATCTTTGGATCAAAAGACATGATAATGCCTTGCGCCAAATGTGTGTATCCCGAGTCAGTGCGAGGTTGTTATAACAATGGTATTTGTTCAGTTTTGCGTCCTCACTTCCAAGATCGATGAATTTAGACTCATTCGACGCTGTTTTGCACAAAACGAAAGAATCTGGCAGAAATAAGCGTTGCTCTGCTCCGCGAAGCGACCTTTGTAAAGTTGGCACCTTATTTTTTTTTAATTTATTTTTTTTTTGATGTTCTGAATGTACTCTGAAAATGTCTAGAGTTCTCTATTAATTTTAAAAATAGTTCGAATTAAGCTAAAAAATCGATGATTTAATTTTGGGGATATATGCTAACTTCACAAAATGAAAAGTCTAAATCAGCAATAACTTTAAAATTATTAAAAATAATTAAATTTGCTATTAAGATTTTTTGTAGAACTCTCTCTTGAGATGCTATCCAGAATTCTCAACACTTGCCAAAACTAAAAAAAATTTTTCCAGGATGCTAACTTTACAAAACTTTCTTTAAACCAGTTACAACTTTGTAAATATGAAAAATAATTAATTTTGTCATTAATTGAAATTTCTAATAGAATTCTTGAGGTGCTATTTAGAACTCCGATCGAATCGCCGGAATTACGAAAAAATTTTGCATCCCCGTCGGGACTTGGAAAATTTTCGATCCGACATATGAAAAGTCGTAAGAACTTTCTACCAGTTTTAGCGTTTCGAACGTTAAAAGATATTGTCAGAAGTCTTGAGATGCTACTCAGAACTTCCATTATGATCGTAATTAGTATTGATCCAAATACTTATAATCCAATACTTTCATCAATACTCTATTCGGTATTATTGATCAGTATTATTTTTTTGTAAGAGATTCTTTGTAGCTGAACTTTTTGGATGGTTTATCTTCTTTCTTTTTCTTCTCACGAGAGAAAAAAATAAAAGAAAAAAAATGAAAGAAAAAAAGGAAATATGAATTATGCAAGATTAGTTAAAAAAAGACTTATAATTTATTTCTGACCTTTTCATCTTTTGTTGGAGTTCCTTGCACGTTCGTGAGCAATGGACTGTCCCTTTCCGAGTCTAAGTCCTTATGACCGTTTATGCCGCTAAAACTACCAAGCGAAACGCTTTCGCTTTCGGGTGATTTGTAGCCGGAGTGTTGGGAATGTTGCAATTTATGTTGAGCTGCGAGTTCTGGCGGTGCTGATTGTGGTGCCGATGGAACCGAGGACGGTGCCCATGTCTTTGCCTCACTATGCGGACGTGTGAGAGGTTCTTCGAAAGAAACAAAATTGCGATAATGATAATATTTTTGACATGAATCAGATGTAATAACAAAATGTAATAGAGTTTTTACAATTAGATATAGGTGGCTAGTCGTTTTGATATTTAATTGATACCGTGCTGTAGCAATAAAAACTGGGTACCCATATTGACTGAACCATATTGACTGAAAAATTATGAATTTGTTTCAACTTATTATCAATTTGTTTCAATTTATTTTGATTCGCTTGCCTTATTCATTAGCAGAGACCAAACCGCGGTGCTTTTCCCCATTCCCACCGCGCGCTGGCAGCCGCAAAAAAGTAATATATGCGACTGTGCCAGTTTAGTAATTAGAAAATATAACAAAAAGAGCATTGTTGTGTAAAGTGCTAAAATATTTTTTTTTTTAATAAGTATATGTGCGTACGTATATATGTATGTATGTATGAATATATGTATGTACTGCAATCTATCAAGTAAAAGCGTGGTTGGGTTAATTTATAAAAAGAATGTATCAAACATATTAAAAATGTTAAAGACATATATGCATTATATTCGATCAGAACAAAGATGCAATTATATTAATAAGATGTCTAATCACTACCGGCGTCGATAATTGGAATCTCTGAGGCATGCTTTCGACCAAATTTATGACGTTCTAGCGACAAGAATCTCCAAATCCGACTAATCTCGCGAGATAACTGCTTCAAAGTATACGTGCACTTTTCATGCCATTTGCGCGCGCGGTGGATTACGCGTTTATTTGAAAGTATTTTTATTTATTCAAGAATATTGAATTTCTTATTGCAAATAAATTATTTCTTTCGTTTAACAAGAAATTTACTTAAAAGTACTTTTATTTATTCAAATGCATTGGTTTTTTCGCCCAATAAAATATTTCTATTTACATGATTTTACTCATTTAAGAAACTCAAGTTTTTTTATTGTAAAGAAATGATTTATTTTAGTTTAGAAATGATACTATTCCATACCATTAAATCATTACTTAGAGGAAGGAAATTGAGATATACGAAATAATTTACTTAAAAAAATGAAATATTTATTTACAAGCATACATTATTTATTGTTGTGAAAGAAATACTTACTTGTATCAAAGAAATCTATTTAAAAAAAATGCATTTATATTTGTTTCAAAAGAATTTTTTTTTCAATGTACATACGTACGTACGTACATGTATACATATATACGTACACACATACACATATACGAAAAGATATTTTAGCACTTTACCGGTGCTTTTTTTGCTACATTAAAATACTAGACTGACGCGACGTATATGGTACTCCTCGCGATATTCGGCCGCTAGCATGCGCTTGGAGAGGAAAACACGGCATCGCAATCCGGTCTCTGTTCATAAGTTCAGATGCGTTCATTGTTCAGATATCTGTGAAGTAAAGAGTGTTCAAAATGTTATTATTCGAATTTATTCATTTGACTTTGATTTTATACGATATGCGTTTATCAAACGCCACTACCCAGGTTCAATGTGCACCCCGTGGAGGTTGACGGTCGAATTTTTAATTTAAAAAAAG
Organism: Monomorium pharaonis; assembly: GCF_013373865.1. NCBI lineage: Eukaryota > Metazoa > Arthropoda > Insecta > Hymenoptera > Formicidae > Monomorium > Monomorium pharaonis. The sequence goes on along the minus strand of NC_050469.1, from coordinate 2,636,817 downwards.
TACATGTAATTTGGATGATTTTTCGCAAAGTTGCATCACTTTGATTGCCTAAAAATTCGGTCAAAATTTTTGTCTCGTTTTTTTTGCGCCAGTGTATTACACTTTAATATCGCGATTGAATAACTTTCAAAACTTTGCTGCATCATAGAAAAGAAAGACATAAATTCCAAAAACGAAGAAAATACTACTTTACTAAAAGCAAATAAATGGTCGCAGTTTCAATACATTTATACAAAACTGATTATTTAATAGAATTAGAACAACTGCCCACTTGACTTGTAAAACAATACTTTATTTCATGTTTTCAATTTTATCCCTTAGGGTCGATTGTCCCAACTTCTTGGTAAACTTATCTATCGGGTAAATATATCTATTTATTTAAGAAAAAAAAGATGGACACATGCCTACATGATGGATAAGTTTATCAAGAAGTTTAGAACAACCAGCTCTTATAGAGATAAAGACAACGTTTCACTATACCCCGTATCTCACCCGCTCCCCTAAAAAATATAAAATTTTAATATAAACGCAACGTGATGATTGATATTACATTTATCATTCTAAAATCATATCAATATCAGTATTAACCAGTTAGCACTGGAAATTTCAACACTAGACGTTGGGCCAGATTAGAGCTATTTGTAAATTTCCATCTGGGAAAGTTTTAAAAGTACAATTAATTTCCCTAAAAAGTTAGAATTTTGCAGTTACAACCTTTTATCGAGAATTTTGCCGTCTTACCTTCTCGGACATTTTGAGTAACGGTGAAAGTCTTGCCGGTATCGAGGGGTACGGTCCAATTTACGGGTTCCGGCGAGCGCATGATCATCTGTTCCGGTGACTTTACTCTCGTTGGCTCTGGTGGGCTCTTCACCACCGGTTCGTCGTCTAGCCAAGGACTTGGTTGGGTGACAGGTGCTGCCTTTGCTATTTGCGATGGTGGCGTCGACGCGACGCTCGAATCCCCGCCGGTGACATTCCCGTTTATTTGGGATTCCGCTGTCACTGGAACGTTTGAAATGAGTCGCTTTACCGTCAATGTAGATAATCGTTCTATATTCCCAACCCCCCTCCCCCCATGTTCCCCGAAGCTTGCACTCGATGAGTTGAATTATATTTAAATATTATATTCCATATATTTTGTCTTTCTTTAATCTACTTATTTATGTATCAAAAAGTAATAATCAACAACATTCGTGATTACAATTATTGCGTTGTGATTCAGTTCAAAATTTGCAGTTTAAAATTTTCTGTAATTAAAGATCACAATGTTGTGCAAATTGTTTGTTTCTTATTATCGTCGAAGCGATAAAGTTATAGTTGTATTTGTCTGGCCAAATTCAACGTATTTTTTTTATATGTATATTTATGTATGTGAATTACAAAAGTTGTTGCGGACTGCAGTGGGGGATTAGATTGATGATATCACTAATGTGAGCTTAATATGTTCGAATTTAGACGTTTGCATTATGCATACACATGTCTGACGTGTTCTGGCAGGCCAATTTGTATGCAGGCAAAATATATTAGATTTATTTTATGTGCATTTTGGATGTCAGAACACGTCCATTAATTTCACTTTTATATCTATTTGTCAAATGTTTATATACTGCTCAAATACTGTTTACAATGTTAAAAAACGTTATTTGGGCAGTCTAAAATTTGTCTAATTTATTCTAGAACAGCAAACACGATAAAAAAGCACCTAAAGTCGGTCTTTTGTGCACGAGTGCAAAAAGCCATTACGCCCGTGTTCTATACTATATTTTTCGTTATCTGTGTGTCAATGTGTGGTCCCTTGATCGTTGGGTTCTTGCAAATTTACAGGTTAGTTAGGTTCACGAAAGCGATGAAGTGTCGGTTAATTCTGCGTGAGTTACCATATTTGTCGCGAAATGACACGCATGCAAGTGTTAAAATGATCAAATGTGCTAAAAAAGTCGTGCTAGAATATTTTTCACCATGATTAACGTTATCTGTTAGAGTACAAAAACTGTGCAATAATGTTAAACAAAGCTGCGAAGCTGTATATTGCACGGGATATGGTCATATGGCTAAAGCGGTCAAAATGATTTTATATTTATATTTATATTACTATAAAATATATTTTTTTATTGAAGAAAACATTTTTATACAGTCTACAATATTGAATAAAGTATTAAAAAATTTTTTTTCTAATTTGTTAATTTTTACTCACAAGTATTAAAAAAATTCCTGAAAGAACACCTAATTTTAAACGCGTTATACGAGTTGTCCCCTTTATAATGATATCTTTTTATGTTGAAATATTCCCCACTAATTATGCTGATAAGCATTATCTTCTTAGAAACAGAGTTTTCACCATTTTTTATGATTCTTTTTTTCTTCAGCTTTGTAAATGTTTAATTGTTTTCTGTTTTAAAGTATACTTTTGCTTTTTTAAAAGTATTTTAGCACTTTTCAAACCATTTCTTATTGCTATTGTTTTCTTCTTTTTAAACTTAGTTTCGTATTTTAATACATACAATCAATTTTATGGTTTGTTTTAAATACAAAATATATAATTTAAGATATCTTATTTAATTACTCATATGATCTCTGTGTTAATATAAAAGACTTTTTGTGTATTCAGATTTATAAAAAAATTTTAAACATTAGCATATATATTTTTGCGAAGTTCACTAATTTTATATGACATTTTGCTATATAGTAGATATCTATAATATGAGTTTATAAAGCTTATTTAAATTGTTAATATTTTTATTTATATTATAAAAGTATTTATATGTATAAAATAAATACTTCTTGTTATATAAAATACATATGTAAATAAATAAAATATAAATAAACATTAAAATTTCTAAAATAAACACAAATAATACATAAAGAGTATAAATTTTATTCATACCAAATCTAATAAAATTATATGTGCATAAGATACATTAGGGTATTATTTATTTTAACAAAAAAAAATTTTTTGAGACAGGTACTCTTTCAGTTTATTTATAATTATAAGAATGTAATATAATAATGTTTTAAAACTTTTAAATAAAATGTAAGGATTGCTACTAGTACTTAAAGTTATCATTTTTCACAACTTAAACTGCTGGTAACGACTTACATTTTATTTAAAAGTAAAAAAGAAATTACTGTGTTATCTTCTTAAAGTTATGAACAAAACAGAAATGTCTGTTTTAAAATGTTTTTGTTAAATAAGCAACACTCTAATAAACATACAACATATTGGATATATATGTTACCTATGTTCTATAAATGTGAGTGGTATGTACTGTGACGTTCTTGGTACATACTGCTTGTATTGAAAATGTACTGCTTATATATGAAAATATTCTGATTATGCACTGGATAAACGGAAAAGGCAGACAGGAATATTTTTAGTATGTATTAAGAATATTACAGTACGTATTTCGAATATTCTGAGAATATCAATAATATACTTTTTATGATATTCTCTGAACATTCTCAGTATCTCTTTGTGCTGTTAGATCTACTATAGCATTGCTTAATTTTGTAATCGGAGAAGCGGTCACCTAGTCATCTGCCATCAACGTTGCTTGACCTCGAAGATCATATGGAAACTGACATTTTGTGATTATTCATAAATAGATGATGTTTAAGAATACATTTGTTATAGATCAGTTTAATAGATGTTATCTGAATGATGAAAAACATATATAGGTAAATTATATTTTTAAATATAAATACTTTTTAATTCTTTACTGATTTTTACATATGTAAAATAGCATGTGGGACAACTTATGGAAAGTTTTCTCTGTTTAAGAAAAAGTAAAAAAATAGATATTATTTTTTATAGTTTGATTCGAGGAAGTCGGTTAAAATTATATCACGAAAACACATAAAAAATTAAGTTTCAGAAAAACATGTAATATCGCAGTTCCGTTAAAAATGCACAAAGTTGTTTTTACAATTAAATAATCGCGGTTCGGCGATGTAGAACAATTTTGGAATAGAATGTAGACGTTTGTATTTTGAACAACTCTTAGATATAATCTAGACAAATTGTTATCTTTAATTGTTAAATAAGTTTGACTAGTTTTTAAACATTTTTAATAAAATGTAAACATCAATTTTCTGCATAAGTCTCCGATTATACCTAATACATTCTATTCAAATATGTATATTAAATAATTTGAATTTGATCATAATTTCGATTTAGTATTTTTATGACAACTCCTAGAAAAAATTAAATGGACTATAGATGTTTTATATTAATGTTATTGTATTATGTTTTTACACTCCGGGCTGTTTGGATATTTATATGTATAAATCTGTCCAGTTATGTCTATTCGATAAAAAATTTATCTGAAATATATTATATTATTGTATGTCTAAAATATATTATGTATCTGGAAATATATTTAGCACTTGTCTGTCATGTTTAATTCTTGTCAAGTTGGTCTGTCAGGGTGAACATAGATGAAAAAATTATTTTGCTGCAATATTTTGCGAATTATTGACACATGATAATTAAGTTATTCTGGAAAATATATTTAACGATTTATTTATTTACTCAACTATAATATATTTTATGCTATATGTGATAATTATAGACAAGCGTATACAGTGAATGAGCAAAAAGACTAAAGAAAGATATTTAAATTTGTATTATTATTTTTACTATTAACAATCTTTTATATGTGTCATCAGACAGAACTCCAATATTAATCAACATTGAAAATACAAATTACACTGCTATGACAAGATACAATATCTTTGTCCCTACATCGTTAGGCAAGAAAAGTTAGATTTTTGGAAATATTTTAATATATTATTTTGATATCTTTATAAAAATCAAAAGATTTAATGCCGGAATCGAGTGCAGGCTAGATTTTCTCTTGAGTGTAAGTAAAGACTATATGAAGGTTGCTAATGTATATTACAATAGATACATTGGCATGTGCAAGATGCAATAAAAGTACAACAATTACATATTGTTACATAAACATGGAGAGAGAGAGAGAGAGAGAGAGGGGGGGGGAGAGAGAGAGAGAGAGAGAGAGAGAGAGAGAGAGAGAGAGAGAGAGAGAGAGAGAGAGAGAGTCTTGTTACGGTTGAAAATTCGAGTAGATTTAGCCAATATGTCTGTCAAAAACGAGTGAATAAGAAATCTTGTAGAAATTATCAAAATTACAGTATTCTAACGTTCTATAATATATCCCAAGTTCTATTATTATATAATAACTGGAAATTCTGCTCGATTTTATTAAAATATATTTAATCGTATACGCTTATTGATGTAATTAAATCATTTTTCTCAGGGTAAAAAACACACTATAATACATTACTATGAATAAAATCTAAAAATATTTTATCTAAAGAAGAAAAAAAGTTACACAGTAATTTGTATAAAATTGTACTTTCTTTCAAGTATTCATAGTGCAAACAGATAGATAATTATATTATGAACATAGACTCCAAATTTTAACTTCCAGAACTGGAAATAATAAATTATAAACATTGGCCTTTGCACATTAAATTTGATGAGTGATATCTAAAGAAAATTTCTGCATTTTTGGATCGTTTACATCATGTTGGAAAAAGCAAAAATCTCGTTGGATATCGTTTACCGCGTACAGAAGGCATAACACCATTACATAACGGTGCCATTATTTTGTTATAACAACAATTTAGTAATAACGTAACAGTTTTCATAATAGTAAAGGGTTAAAATAAATACTTTTGATAAATAACTTGTTACCATTAATTATGCATTATTCATTGAAAAAATGTAATTCGTATATTACATAACATATATGAAAGTAACGCACCTTTACGTTAATACATTAAATTACCTTCACTCGTTACGTAACAAATGAGTTACTTTTTTTTATTGAGTTAATTGTTAAACAATATTAGTGAAAAATGATTATTTCAACCCTAGCTTTATTATTACCATTACTGTTATGAAAAATTATGTCATTACCGAATTGTTAGTATAAAAAAAATAAAACTAATGGTAATTCATTACTTGTATATACTTCCCATTCTTAACTCCGTTAAATCGACACTCTATGGTACAACACAACGATAGACAGAGGCAATGGCGAATAGAGAAATGAAGAGAAGAAAAGGAGAAAAAATATAGTGAATAAATGATCAACAAATAAGAAAGTGAGATATACAGAGTATTGTATTTTAATCAATTACTTGAGTATCTTGAAAACTAAATAACTTAATTAAACAATGTTTTTAAAACATTAAAACATAAAAAAAATATGCATACATAAAAAAATATTAGAATTAATATATATTGTTGTTGTATTTATATTAAATTATGAAAATGTTAATGCATTAGCATTAATTAAATTGGTAAATTCAATAAATACATCTTTTAACATAACTTTTAATTGCAGTATATTTTAATTAATAAAACTGGTATTTTTGTGATATTTTGGAATTTCGATCCTTTTTATACATCTTCTGTAGAGATGAGAGGATACAACTAAACTAAATTAAAATGATACTAGTTTGATGTAAACCTCACAACATTGCATGTATATTACAAATATTACTTTTTGTATACGAAATTTCAAATAATGCATCCACATACCAGGTATAATGGAAATAAATTAAAAAACGTGAAGTCAAAATATAATCAAACTAAGGTCATTTTGAATTAATGACCGATTTTGAAACAGTTTGATGTTCTTTTGACATCAAAGTTGACATTCAAGTTGTTTAATATGTGTTGCTTGGAGTATGTGATGAGTGTCACTTGGAGTTATAAAAATATTTTAATAACTTTTTTACTTTAATAATATATTCTATATTTAAAAAAGAAACTTTTTTTTTACAATTTTATAGCAAAATAAAATTTATTGATTGTGTCTTTATTTATTTTTTTTCTTTAACTATTGTTTTTTCCAAATTTTATTTGTCAAAATAATTATACTTTTTAAACAATACATAAAATTTATTTTATTCCGGTTCTATTTTTTACTTTTTCAAAACTGTTTAGGTTTTTTAAATTTGTTAAAAATTGACAAAAATACGATAGATTTTTAAAAAGAACTTATTTTTGCGATTTTTTCGAACCTTATTTTGTTTCAATTAATTTTTAATGTCTTTAATGATAATTAATATTATTGTGGATTATATCATTGTTTTCGTCATAAAGAGATTCATGTAGCACAATATTAATTTTAGTTTATCTGTTCAACGCAGCACGATTGGAAACGAATGGGGTATATTTTTAATACGGTATAATGTTTGAGATTGAAAAATATACGTGTACCGTTCTAGGATTAAGGTTGTTCTTATTAAGGTATACGTAATAAAATTCTGATGAGAACTGATTAAGGAAGTAATAATTTTCTGCTATTATAAAAAAACCTATTCGGACAGATATCTATCATAATATTCACATCATCCCCTCTACCACAAAATAAGTATAGTTATAGCTTGACATAGAGCGATTTTACTGTCACACTTTCCAGCAGAAGAACCTTGAATTTGTCATTAACATACTTGAAATTAATGGTTATCCCACAGAGTTAATCTTTAGGGACGTTGATTTCAGATTAAAAAAACTATTCAACAAGTTATCTGGTCACATATATTTTATTTATACGGTATTATTATTATGATATTGTCACGTTACAAAATCTCCGTTATGTTTAAAACTATTACGAATATTGATGATCTAACACTTCAAATAAATTAAGAACGTTGTAATACAGAAGTATGACGAAATATTTCATAAAGGACGTTACTAAATATATTATGATGTTTTCAACAAGGTTTTTTTTTATGATTCGGAACATTGATTTAAACATTACACACACCTACAAAATTAGGGGTCTCGAATGTTGAGTTTCGACAGCGTTTTTTAAAATTTTGTGCTGAATCCGAATCCGACTGCAAAATTGCTCTGTTTATATTAGGATTTTGAGATATTTGAGATTAAAGGTGTCAAAAATAGCGGCGTGTTTTTGGAAAATTTATTTACTTATTGTAGCGACCTGCAATTTTTTTTCAAAGTTCTAATGACAGTGTTGTATATACGGATCTTTATCTACGAAATGCAATTTGGAGCGCTCTGATATGATTATGTTTTGCCAATATATTCCACATTAAATTTTAAAGCTTTTACAATCAGAGGTACATACATTGTATTACAAACGCTATTTGCCTCGACTGTCCAGAAAATTTCTGATTTCCGTTTTCAATGGCAAGTGTCATTCTTTGTATTTTAATCCATTATTTTGGATTTGATACGTATCACTAGCCGTGAAAGGATAAAATTTTGATTTGTAATATTTGCAAAAAAATTGTATCGGGGTTCTCCAAATTGTATTTTGCACATAAAGGCCCATACTTTACGATGTACTGTCATCTGAATTTTGAAAAACAATTTTGGATTGCTACAATAAGTAAATGAACTTTGCTAAAAACGATATTTTTGACACATTTAATCTCAAATACCTCAAAATCCTAACGTAACGGGAAAATTCTAAGATCGGATCCAGTATAAAAAATATATTCTCGTAAATGACTCTTTAATCTTAATCTATCAAACCTTACAGACCTGTATTATTGATAATGATAATAATTTAAACTTTGCTTTTGTCATTTGATAATAAGTTTTGAATATGTGATCACTAAATTTATCATGAGAAAAGTTACAAATGTAGCTATACATGAAAAGAGGGTTTAATTTAAAAAAATTGACCTTTATTTTATTTTGATGCTCTAATTTGGCCTTAAACTCTCCTACATAATACTCATATAAGATACGTTACATTTTTATCTGTATTAAGTGTAAAGTAATAACGTATGTAAAAATGCTACTCACAACAAAAGCAGTATTAAATAGTGAAGTATCTGGTTTTCAATTAATTTTCTTAAGTTATTTTCTTGAGTCATTAAATATTGCATAATTTTGTTTTAATTTTAGTTTAATCTAAATGCTTTTAAGAATAAATAATTACAAAAATCATAGTAAGTAAAATTAACTCTTGCAGAAATGATTTCATGCGTATATGCGAAATCACTTGAAACTTCTTCAATTTTCATAATAAGCGCAAGAATTTTTGAAAATAATAATTGTGAAAATATGATACGTATATTTATCATTATTTCATATAAATAAAATTCAATTGGTGTATATAATATAAGTCATTTTTAGTTCTTATAGGCCCTCGTCCTTTCTTATTATTATTGTATCTCTCTTGCAGGTACCATACAGATACCATACCTAATAAAACCAGACTTCGATATCTCGTTTAGCTCCTGAGATATTCAAATATATTGATTAAAATGAGACATCTTGTACATATAAAAACGGAAACAAAAGTATTTTACATCAACCACAAAAATACATTATTATCGATAATATAGACAGAACATATATAATACACAGAATAGCGAGCACACCAAGCAAAGACAATGACTAATAACTCGACAACATTAAAAGAAAGAGCCAAAGATTATAAATCGGGACTCTCTTTTTAGACACGGCACAACATGCTACTTACTAGCTTGAACGGCGGTAGTAGCGGCTCGATTTGATGCGGATCGCGTTTCGAGGGATGATTTGGATGATGGATCATCGCCGGCGGCTGCAGCCGCAGCTGCTGGATGCCTGCGGGCCAGTTTTGCCTGAGCCTCGTCATTCGCACCACGACACCTTTGGTTTAAATCTTTAACGCCGCGCTCCGGCCTGGCCGCAGCGGCAGCGCCCGACGTAGATAGGTGATGGACGTTCGTATGAACCGAATACTTTACCGGGAAACTTTTTACCGGGGCGATACTTGCGCTAGTACTGTTAGCGGTAGTGACAGTGATGTTGGTGGTGTTGGTAGTGGTTGTGGGTTTTGCGTGATGAAGAGGGCGATGGGGAGGAGCGATAGTCGCAAGAAAAGCTAAAACATTGTACAAGAAACAGTACAATTGATGAGTTCTCTAAGCCGTATCTTGTGTGCACGCATGTCTAATTGCAATAATTATTTTCATCGAAAGTCGAAATTGATTACTAGTTAAAAAGGTATACCCCTTCATTTTCACAAAAGGGCACGGGAAGAAAACTTTTAATGGAAAGTGAATGATTGATCGTTCTGTTAACTTTTTTAATTGTCGTTAAAAGCCATTCTAAAAATTTTTTTTAATACAAACATTGCGTTTTTTATAATAATTATTAATTATTAATTATATATATTCTTTATTTATATTATATCTTGTTATTTTAATTTGCTATTTTGTTGCTATTACAAATTATATCATCACTCAAAAGATAAACAAAGCTGGATTAATTTTTCACGAAATTAATAATAAAATCTGACTTTAATTTATATAACTTATTTTAAATAACCCTGGTAGAAATTTAGTACAGCTTTTGATTGGTTATTGGACAGTTTTACTAGTTTTTATCTAGTAACTGAATAGCAAACTGTCTAGGATACCAATCAAGATGTAACGCTTTTCTCGTAGTTATATTGTATAAAAAAGCTGTATACGGATAGTAATCCGAACTCAGTTACTTAACAGTAAAAGTACCTCTTAACCTTTTAACTTCTTAATCTCTCTTGACATTTTTGTGACAGAACTACATATTTGAAGTTGTTCAAAAATTAAAATAAAAAATCAGGTCAGTTTCTAGGCAGTATTTTTGTATATAAAGAGAAATCATTAATATGATTTAGATAGTAACGGATTAAGTAGTCAGTTAAACTGTATGAATTTCTACCAGGGAAAATATTTTGTCAATTGTAAAATAAAATTTGTAAAATATAATTTTTTTAAAAGATGTAAAAGATGTGATTTTGTTATTAACATTTATGTTTTTGAACTATAGGTAGATTGCGCGCAGTCTAAGTTTTGAAATAAATGTCTTAGATATAGAAAGTCAAACTCTTTTTTGGAGTCCACTAGATCCTAGATCACAAGGGATGTTGCTATCATTTTTCAATAAAAACGACTTAATGTCTAAAAATGTCTATTAAAAATAAAAATTAAGTTTTTGTTATTAATATATCATATATCATCTATTAATATATTACATACTTTGTCGCCAATAAAAAAATTTTTATATAAAAACTAATATAAATATATATAAACTTATTATTTTATATGTATTTGTATATGTTTTTATATGAAAATTTTTTTACCAGATTATTTATTTTTATGTTATTATCATTATCAAAAATCTTAAAAATATAATCAAATTATATTAAATGCATCTCAAATAGTTTTTATTCGATCTCCTTTTATGTTGCTTTATATTATTATCATATTAATTATTACTTGTTATTACATTGAAAATTTAAATTCTATAATATTTTCAACAAAATATGAGTATTATTATTATTTACTACAATCTATTAAGTAGATACTGTCAAAACGAAGTTGCGACACTCTTGTCAATCTTGTCATTCTTGTTGTTAAGAATTGATTGTTGGATGCAGGATAAAAGTTAACAGACTGAAAAGTATACAGGATGATGAAAATATTCTGAAAGTATTGAATATCTCGTAATGCATTTAAGAAAAAAAAAATTTTATAATTAGAGTCCAATATTCGTAATCTGTTTTATTTAAGATTTCTTAAGTACAATCTTAATGCTTGAACGAATAAGGTCAAAATTGACAAAGTTGCAGTCACTCAAACTTTCAAAAATTATAAATTGGAACATTTTTTAATTTTGATTGGCTGCAACTTTATCAATTTTTATTTTAGTGCTTTGAACCTTAGGAAACATTGAAAGAACTTGTGTAGGGGCAAATAGCACTCCTGCGAAAACTGCAAAACTCCGAAAAAAAAGTTTTGCACTTTTAATTTTCAATAATTTTATAAAACCACTATTTGCCTCCGCACGAGTGTGATGTCTCTTAAAACATATCATCAAAACCAATTACAGAGTTGTATTCGCATTTTAAGACTGTATTTAAGACGGTCTTGAAAGAGACTGGTCTTAAAAATGGATTATGAAAATCGGCCATAAAGCTTCAAGAGATCTATTTGATATTTCTAACATTTTCCTGTTCATTTTGTGATGGTTTTGAGAAATTCACAAAAAAGTTTTTTGTAAGAGCACAAAAAATAAACAACTTTTGTCTAAAACATTTGTCTTATTTTTATTCTGTCTTTGCGTTGCTAGTATTCTTTATTGTTTTAATGTTTTTAAACAAATTGTTTTGTATTTCATTCAGTTTTGTTCAAAGTAATTAGTATTTTAAAATGAAACATTATAAATGTTGTGTATTTGGTTCAACCAAATATAATCTTATTATATGTAATATAAGAATCTTATTATTTGTAGGATTCCCGAAAAATGGTGATTAAAGAGCTAGGTGAAAAGAAAATTTAGGAGATAGGGGTTGAAGTATCAGAAAAAGTAACAAAATTATGCCGTTTTCTTTCTCGAGATTTTCGAAGATTTAGATTTCAATTCGAATTCCATCTTCATCCATTGTTTGGGAGTGTAATTACAAAAGGATTAGGGGTAGGGATAAAGAGGAGTAAAAACGTAAAAAAAATGTTTCACGACGTCATCTTGTAATTTTTTAGACTCAAAAAAATTCTGTCAACAAGAATTACGATTGCAATATTGAGAAAACAGTCGGATTCACTTTCACCCCCATTACAGCCGCCATATTAATTTTTCCGGAGGTTATTCATTAAAACTAATGTCATAAATGGAAAGCGCAATCCTTTTTACCACTAGAAATGTATTTATGGGATTTCTTTCTTGAGAGGTCTGGTCAAGATACGCAAGTGTCTAAAAATGGACGGTTGGGCGGAAATGGGTTAATATATCTTACATTAAATCGTGTATATAATGTATCATGTTTAAACAATAAAAATATAAAATATTTTGGAAAAATATTATATATTTTGAATAGTGAAAATATCAAATGATACGATGATCGTTGCACAAATGTGTTTGAAATATTTCTTCCTACTAGCTGATCGTCGTGTAAGCACACGAAAAATTTCCATTGCATCTGATATTTTTGCTACTATAAGTATAGCACTTTTATAACACTTTCATAAGATATTCTATATCTTTAATGTTTGAATGATGTATCATACCATTAATATCAGTGCTTCTTAAATAACTGCGACACTACACTTTTTCGTTTTAAATTAAATTTGTTACATATTTCTGATATTATTTTAACTAGCATTATCAGCCCGTCTCATAGATTATAAGAAATGTTTATTTTATTTTTCCCACTCACAACAAAAATGAATCTTTTGTAACTCTTCTTTTGCACGAGAGAGACGAATATTATGTAAGCGACGAAAAAATTTAAAGAAACGTTAGGTAGATTCGAAATCGGAATTTCTATTGTAGTTCCATAGGTTAGTTCTCTTATCGCTACGTCATACGACTCCGACTACTCTTATTTCTATTCCGTCTGCTTATAAGTCTCTAACCGACAAGAGTCTTCCGACTTCAAATTTTTTACAAATATCTGGCGACGTCAACAATTTGTAAACAGAATATCGATCATGTAATTTTTCCCCTAGGGCGGAAACGTGAAAAGTGAAAAGTTTCAAGTTACTGTCTCTTTCTATTCAACACCAATAGAAAAAGATAGTTACATGAAACTTTTCACTTTTCATGTTTCCACCCTAAGGAAAAAGTTATATAATCGCTGCCCAGATAGAAACATAAAATGTGTATTTCAATGAGATTTACAACTTTTATCCGAAATATTTTTTTAAATTCTCATTATTTACGGCAATAAATGGAAAAATTATGATTTTATAGGTTTTCATAGTTTTAGCTATGAAAATCAAATTTGCGCCAATTTTCATTATCATATCCATAATTAGCGCGCCAAAATATGTAAGAATATATAATTTTAAAAAAATTGGAGATCCGATCTACTCGGAACTTCACCCCTTTTACTTTTGTAAGTTTTTTTGATAGGTTTTTTATTCTTATTTTATAACTCAATGTTTGTTTATTATAAGAAATATTGTAAAAATGGTATTGCATGTATGGACAATGGAGTCAGTGTACTTGAAAGTTTTCTCTAAAAACAAACCTCCAAAACTTTTGCCTGGAATATTAATACAAAATAAATTCATAAGAAAGTATATCCGGCAATAAAGAAATTTTACATATATACAAGATTTTTTAAATTAAATTTATCAATTAGATTAATCATATCATCGATATCATGCATTGAAAATAATTTGCATACGACGGCGAAAAAGAAAAGAGGAAGAAACTGTGAGAAAGAAAACGTAAGAAATAATTTATAGGAAAATCGAATTTCTAATCTCTTGAAAAAAATTTTTTAGGACGATTCTGGAAGAAAAAAGTTCTGCAAAAAAGTGAACGTAAAACGCATCAAAGATCATTGTAGATCAGAAAGTGAATTAAGATGAATCATAAGAGAAGAAAAAGAGTATATTAGGAGAGCGAGCTTTTGGTATGCAGTATTTTTGAAAATATGTCAGACCGACGTGACGTGAAAGATATAGCGGATATAGCAGATGTACGTGGCCAGGTACAATAAACATACATTTATGATGTGAGACTTGTGGGGTCTCTTGTACAGTAAAACAGACCTGGGCTTAGAGATGGCGGTATAGACGATGCTGACAAGCTAATTGCTAGAGAAATCGTACCTTATAAAAAAATACTATTAGACTCGCAAAAAACTATTAAAAATTATTGAAAAACCATTCGCATCTAATATTGTTTATTATTAATTTCAATAATTTTTTCGCAAGTCCAATAGTATTTTTCTATAAGAGTAGTCATGGATTTCTATATACTTCAACGGACACATTAGCCTGCGCCAACCGCTGAAACATCCACATCTGATCAATCTAATTCACGACACGTCTTCTTTGCAATCATATATTCTCGTGCCAGAATTTATTAGGAAAAAAGTTAAGTTTTGCGAAGAGAAAAAATAATTGGAAAAAATATAAATTTTGACAAAGTAAAAGACGATGATAATATAATAATAAGGTAATAGAAACAATAATGATGATGACAATGGCAATGATGATGACGATGATGATGGTGGTGATGATGATGGTGGTAGTGGATCCATTGACTTCGCGATTGCACCACTGAAATCTTCGAGAGCTGCAGTAATCTTTTAAGCATTATATACAACAAAAGCTTTGTCGTTAATTTTTAAATCAATAGATTATTAAAAAATGATAATATATGATTAATTACAGCATGATGTTTTAATATTGTAGATTGTACAAAAAATTACTGAATAGTAGCTACATTTAAAAAGTTTGTAGCATGTAATATTACTGAAACGTATACATTTAATTCCATTTTATTTTTTTTCTTATTAGAATTATTTTTTTATTACATTTTCTTAAATCTTAAAATTCGTTCTAAGTTTAATCTTATTAGTATGTACGTTTATCATGTTGCAATAAGTACCTTACGTAACCACATAAGTGAAAAAATATTATAAAAAAATAATTAATATTATATACCAAAAACAATTTTTGATTGAATAACATTATACCGCATAAATAAGATGATTACATATTTATAGACAAATTGATAGTTTGAATAATTTAAGAACAAAAGTTACACATATTTGTTAAAATATTTGATAAGTAATAATAAATTTTCTGACAATATTACGAAATATAATGGATGTAACGGATGATACGGAATTGATGTGGGAAACTGTATCATGATTTGTCATAGGTTGAAAATAGGATCTTGCCTAATCACAAAAGACTACGAAGGCGAATAATATGCGCAAATTTTCATACAATATCTATCGATATAACTACCGATTACTAGATAAGGGTTTTAGAGGCAGAGGCAAAAAAAAATAAAAAGAAATAAAACTATCATGCATCTGCCTAAACATTAATGACGACGCAATTATGATAACTGACACTCACCGCACTCTTTTAAATTGAAAACTTTTATTATTTATTTCTTAATGCATTTACAATTTAATTTACCGTTTTAAATCAGCGTTTTAATTTTACATATAATTCGTTTTATATCCAGATAGCAAGATAGAATCATAATAATATCATATTTTAGTGACTGTTTACGTCAAAATCTAAATGTGACATTAATATGACGGTCCTAAGTCACAGGCCGATGACGTCATATCTATAGTGACAAAATGACAGCATTTTTCAAATATAACATGCCGTGTATATGACATATAAAATTGGTGATTTTCCTGGCGGAAAAATTTGTACAAAATTTTACCAAAATTTAAAAATGTTATAACAAAATATAAAAAATTACATTATAATCTACGAAATTCGTTTATCTGTTGACGAGTATACATGTCAGTAAGTACAATACGACTAAAATTATATGTCAAATATAACAAATATATATGTAAAAATTTTTTTTATTTGCATTGTTTCCCGAAACAGTTATCAATATTCACGATCTATCGCTTAATTTTTGCGATTAATCTGCAAGCAGTCACCCAAATCACAGTTACATTTAGTATTGCTTAATCTTCTGAAATCACAAAAACGGTCACGCATCCAGTTATTAGCCGCCGTTGACGTTGTTTAACTTTGAAGATCATACCGGAATTAACACTACGTGATGATGTATAATCATTTCACGTTTATAGATACATACGTATAGATACATACGTACAATAGATTAATAGGTATTGTTCAATTGTTTAAGGTATTGTTATAAAAATACGAAACATATAATTAAAAAATTAGTATAAAAGAACTTCAATGAAAAAATATATTTAGAGAGATTTATTTAAGAAAATTATAATTTGTGGTTTTTTGGAAAATTTCTAAAAAAAATTGATATAAAACATTAAAACCTCTTACAAATTTTTACTTTCAATAAACATTGTATATATTTATAGAAATTTTCCATCATAGAAAACAGAAACAGAGAATTTTAATCGGAATTTTTTAACAAGGTAATTTTTAATATTAATTAACATCTATAAATAATAAGTAAATGATAGATAAATAATAGAGAAATAACCTTAAAAACTATTAAATCACGTTATTTATATGACGATAATATGTCAAAAATATCACGTCTGTGTTACGTCATTACTTATAATACTAGTTGTTTGACGTTATATGACCTCAAAATGATGTCATAATAACGTCATCTTGCTACCTGAGTATAACTCTTACAGAGAGAAAATTAAATATAAAAAATTTGGCTTGATGCAGTGTAGCGTTATTACATTTAGACAATTTTAAAACAAAATATTTTATTATATTACATTTTAGTAAATAAATAACAAAAAATGAATAGTGATAACAAACGTATAAATAAATTTTATGAACGGTGAGCATCTCTGAAGTACAAGTTAATAATTTATAATTGTGTAATAACAAATATGATAAGTATGTACGACGATTGATTTTCGAGGCCAACAAGAACAGATAGCAGTCCAAAAGGGCATATATAATATAGATACAAATGTAAATACTCTATCTAGTTTATGCACGAAAATGCAAAGAGAACTCGACAGATTAGCTCTAATGATTTAGAAAACGATTTTCTCAGGGTACTTTCTCTAAACTTGTTGAAAATATTTCTAACACGATTAACGTAAAACATAACTTTCGGTTACATTACTTACTCGGTCGTGGATGTCTTTCAGACTCGCTGGTCTTCTCTCTGTATTCCTTAGCCTTGTCTTTTGTTTCTTTCTCTTTCTCCTTGACAAAAGAAAACAAATTTCTTAAATTAAATGTTAAATTAAGACTCATACTGAGTTGTGTGTGTGTGTGTGTGTGTGTGTGTGTGTGTGTGTGTGTGTGTGTGTGTGTGTTTCTTTGAAGAACTCCATTTAGGACGGTCAGTTTGACACAAATGCTTTGAAGCATTCTTTAATTGATCAATTCATAAAATTCTTTGTTTTGATTGGTCAGTCAAATGCTTCGATGCATTTGTAGCGTCATGTTGACCGCAGCCTTATGCATACTTACGTTATTTAGATTAGAAAAAAAGAAGGAAAGAGAATAAAAAAATAGGAAAAGAGGGGAGGTAATTGATAAGACTATGATGGATGTGTTCAATTTTTAAAATATCTTGTAGAAATGAGAAAGCAGTTATGAACTAATAAGTGTAAAGTTATGGAATTCATAATACGTATACTTTGTGTTCTAGAATAATTGTCCTAATTCTTTACATACTGTTTTAGACGTTGTAGCTACTGGTCAATGTTTATTGTGTTGTTATAAAGTGTTGTTATAAATCTACAGAATAATCAATCTACGTATGAAAGAACGTCAACGATTAAAATACATCATATAATCTTTCACCTATAAAATTACGATTTTTTAATTTAATATAAATAATAATAAAAGTTAATTTATAAATTAATTTATAATTTACAATTTAATTTTATCTTAACTTTTAACTGAGATAATTTTTTATTTATGTAACTTTTAATGTAATAGAATTTAACGTACCTAAATTAACTTTATAAATTTTTAACTCCAAATACAGTTTAAAAGAAATATCAATCAATGCATTGCCAAGACATAAAATAAGTTGTGCCATAAACTTTACTGCGCAAATTTTGATTCAAATATTGCAAAAACTAAAATCAATAAAAAATCTAATGGCATTTTTTTTTTGTTATACAATTTTGTTTGCATTCTCGTAAATACATTTATAATAATAATATAGTCTTGGAAATACAGAAATATTGCAAGTTAAACCGCCAAGTTTTTGCTTCACTATCTGTTATCATTGATAACATTTTCATTTTTCAAATAATTTGCAAATAGATTTTTACAGGATTTCTCTAAGTCTTTTTTTTAATATACTTGTATTAATTGTATTAATTTTGTATTTATTTTTGAATGCATGTGTTATATGTTCTCTTTGATAGGATCATCTTGTACCTGAAGAAAACTAATTCATTACTAATTTGTTACTAAAAGAAACGTAGCTGTAGCGATAATGGCGATAAAGTAACGTATTATTTTTCAACTTTTGATTTTTATTTAATCAAGGTCATACCTTAGTATCTTTAGTAACAGATGGTGCACGAGGGGCCTGCCGTTTAGGCGATCTGCGATCAGTGACAGTTGGTCCGAGGCTCTGCGAGCGTCCGGTTCTTGGACTATTTTTCGGACTGGACTTGGTTCGCGGCTGAATTTCGTCCCGATGCTCCTTGATGTCATCACGCCGCCGTGGTATGACGGGCTCCAACTTTTCTCTCGTTGGAGAGGGAAGCAGTGCACCGTCACCTTAATAGAACAATTTTTTTTTTTTTTTCAGAATAAATTGCAAAAGAAGAAACAATTTGTTATGCTTTGATACTTATAATAAAATTTTATACTTATATATTATATGCATATGTAATTAATAGGAATTAATTAATTAAATATAAATTAGTTAATATTATTAGATATTTTTATAAAATAATATTCTTGTTTAAATTACATACAAATTTTTATTTGTTATAATCTTGTATTAATTAGTGAGTGAATTTATATAGATTATCTTTGACAAGACAACAAAGGTAATATATTTATTAAGTTTGCAAATTAATTTGATACTTTTACATTTGGTGTTTTATAACTTTATTTTAAAATTAAATACTTTTTTATTTTTAAATTAAATTTAATCCTGCTTTTTTGTGGTTCACAAGTATGTATGGATCTCTACATTAAAAAAATTTTACCTTGATGAAACAGACGATATAACTTTACAAAAGTTATAACGTCAGTTAAAACTTTACAAAACATCTAGTAAACATGATAGCATCCAAAAAACTGTATTTGAAGTCAAATCCTGCAGACTACGACTTTGTAAAAAAATTGATTATAATTATAAGGATAATGTACGAGTATCAGTTATTCCAACAGAGGTACCACATTAACTTACACATTTAATAATTAATATGCTTATTATGTTTTATATATATATATATATATATATATATATACTTATTTATTTATTTGTTACGTACCCACACCAGTTGTACGGTCGAGATGATGGCGGATCAAGAAATCCTTTCTTGCGCGAGCAATAGCTCGATCAGTATCCTATGACAAAAAATTAGATAAATAATTATATACTATGTACTAATATATTGTATATTTAAATCTTTTTAAAATTAACATAGATAATAATAAATAGTTATTAAGATTAAATAGTTTATTTTAGAATAAATAGACAGCAATAAATAAATTCAAACATTAATAATGAAAGATTTTTAGTATAAATTGTAAAATAATGTTAAATCTATTCATTTATTTTGATAACCAGAAACAAAAATTTGATAATACAATATAAATAACAAAATATTAATATTATCTATAAGATCAACATTTTATTTCTAGAAAAATTGGCATTAAGTTGCGAAAATTATAAATTGAAAAGTAACTGTCGTGAACAAGACGGTCATTTTTTTAAATATCATATGTGAATTAAACAGAATAGCACTTGTATTTAATAAAGTAATAGAAAAATCAATTACATCTCCTCAATTTCAAAATACTTTGATAATATTTTTTAGTAAAAGCTGATTTTATAAGAAGGTCAAGTATTCAGTAGAATATTTTATGCATATTGCCTTGGTGTCATCCTGCATTATGCCATGAATTGGTCTAGCCTGTACCGAAGATGGTCGACCTGCCGGTGGTATAGTGACAATTGGTGCGACCTTTCTTGTGTTCTCCTTCTCTTTCTCCTCTTTAGTGACTGACCTGAACAATCAATCAATAAGTAATTCTATGATTATCAAATAGGCTATCGATTTATTTAAATCGATAAAATAAATAAGCTAACTACGACGAACTCCGTGTGAAGGTGCGAGTACGCTCAAATTCTCGTGCTCTTGTTTTCTTTTGCGTGAACACAAATCCATGATGAACGACGTTTACGACTGCACAGTGGATACAACTTATCTCTATTAATTGATGAATTCTAATGATTACTTATAGAATTATTTGTTTAGTAGTTCGCCATTGTGCAATGGCGCTAATATGTCAATACTTGAGAGTCGACATTTATTATAAAGTATTTTTACTTTTGAATACTTTAAAACTTTTCAAGGTATATTTTAATGTTAAATTATATGTAATACTTTTTAAATTTGGGGATATTATTACGAATATACGTACATTTTGGTGTTTTATGTTTTTAATTGTTTTATTATTTTATTCAATTGCATACGAAATCGAAATAGAAAATATTAAAGTATAGTAGTGTGAGAATGTTGTTACGTCTAATCATAAACATTTCTGCAAAAAATTAGTTCTCTAACAAGAGAACTTCGCGAACCCGGAAATTCAGATTTTAATAAAACTTAGCATAAACGGGGTAAATGCATAATTATTAAAATAGGGGTAGTAAACATATAAATTTGTAAATTTTGAGCGGTTCAAAAACGGTTTCAAAGAGTGAAATATGTACTCTTCAAAGATAGAGAGCTATTCAACTTTTTTTGAAACATCTCATAAACTAAACAAAATATCGAAAAATGTCTTTTACAAAAGCTTTACAGTAAAATTATCACTTTCTAAATATGCTATTCATTTTTCGGAAAAAATTTTTTTTTTTAAGTTTACCCTTTAAAACCCGGCATAAACGTAAAGGGGGTAAATATATGAGTTTATAAATTTTCTTTGGTGGTCCAAAAGCGGTTTAAAAGGGTGAAAGTATCTTTTCAAGATAGGAAGCTTTCCAACTTTTTTTGAAATATCTAGTAAACTAAACGAAATATCAAAAAATGTTTTATAGAAAAGTTTTAGAATAAAAATATTTCTATTTAAGAGTGTTATTTGTTTACGAAAAAATAATTATTTTAAAAAATTCTTCCTCTTTCGTATTCTGTATGTCTAAAACAAAATTATATTACTATAAAGTTAATGTATTTTTATTTTATGTGTATTTATGTATTTATAACTAATTTATTTAAATTGTAAAAAATATTTTGTAGTAAATATTGGTTCTACAGAGTTTAACATATTATTTAACATAGTTTTTAAACTAAAAGTATATAAATTATTTCTTCATTAAAGACGTTTAAGTCAATAAAATTAAAATACTTATCTTAAAACATATTGTAATTAAAAGTCAATTAACATAACATTATCTTCCAGAATAACAGAATGAGTGTAAGCGGAGATAATATAATGAAACATGAATATTTCATTATATGATATCATGATATGGATGAGAATATTACAAAATTGATAGTCACTTATTAAACATAAGGATAAAGATTAGATTGATATATTGATCTATAAGTCAAGAAAAAAATTACAGTTAATACGAGCACATTTAGTGTTGAACTAAAGCAATTTTATTCTTTAATTGAAGTAAATTTTGTTCTCAATTATAAAAAAGAATTTAATTTTGTCTTTAGAATAAGTTATTCTTAACAAAAGGCATTTTGCATAAAAAAAACATTTTTTTGTGTGTACGATTTTAATATATTTTATCAATAAAATTTAAAATTAATTAAAATTTAAAAACAAAAAAGCGTTAAGTAAATGCATATTTAACACATAAATAATATTCGAGATATAAATATTTTGTGGCATTATTGATGTCTAATTATATGATATATGTTTAATGATTTCGTTATAATAAATCAATAAAAAATGATGTACGTGAATTGCAATTGTTGAATAACTCGAACAAACCAACAAACGTTGTTAACTTACGTAACAACGACAACAACAACAATAAAACAACAATAAAAACAACAATAAAAACAAGTTTCTCATTGGAAAAACAGAGTGTACTAGCCTGGCAAGTGATAGTGCGTTGAGTGCGTGGTTACTGGAGACTCGTTTCCATAGCGAAGCTTCGTCCTCGGTTGTCAGACCGCAACCCCAGTCACGATGCTAACGCAAATACCAAAAATGTATCAACATTTCTCTATGTGTCTGTATTGTTATTTCCATAAAAATCTAATGTATCAAAAGGTATCGTGGTGACCATTCTAAGAAGGGTAATATTAAAAATTAATCATATCAACGCCTAGCAATAGTAACTCTTATGAAGTATTCAACCCTAGCAAAAAGTATTATTATGTTGCTCATCAAGTATTATTAAATTAAATTTGTTTGTCATGTATTATTAAATGGCTTACCAATTTAATTTATGATATTACGTATTCAAACGTAAGATATGACGTAAGAAGAAAGATGAAACATTGTACACACAATGGTAGGAACAAACGATAAAGCAACCAATCATATTTAAGTCAAAATGCATCCGAGAATTAAATACGAAAACAATACTATATGTATTAATATGTATATACAAGTACATATACATATAGTCATTTTGTTTTTTAGAATTTTGACCCAAACGTGATTGATTGCTACTGCGCATCCTTAGGAATGATTTATCTTTCTTTTTATATCATGACACATATTGACGACAGATGGATGGTAGGCTTTAAACAGCTTTGCTATTATGAAAGTGTTGGCCCTATTATGCAAGAATTCAACAGCATCTATTGATCAAAATACAAAGATTGGCAGTCGAGCAAGTCTATTGAATGTACGACAAATTGAAAGCAAAAACTCCCAAAAATCTTCTAAATAATTTACCCGAATAGTACGCGGTACAATTGATAAATGAAGAAATAAGAGAGTGAAACAAATCATGCAGAATTTTGACGATTGATAGATTATCGTCAGTGGATATATGAACATACTGACAGATAAATTCAATGATCCTAACGACCAAATTGAGCAGATGGATGCAAAGAGTATGAAACAATTGCTATTCAAGTAAAGCTGTGTTTGGATCTTATCTAAGTGCCCTCAGCTATCATTTTTCCTTATTATTAATCGAATGTTAAATAAGGATACGATGATATCTGAAGGCACGCGAGTAATGTTTCTGAACGCAGCTTAAGACTAAATGAATACTGTGTGAGAAGAGCTGGCTTGAAATAATTTGAATAAAAACCCCAATTTTGATTGACGAAACTTCTCCTACGGATTACCTTGTATTCATCAGCAAGTCGTCGAAGCTCGATCACCTCCTTCGTAGGGAATGGTTTCGCCTCTGATTGACCCAACATTTTATTATCCGATATCCGCACGGTTTTACCTGATCTTTTACCCCTGAAAATTATTTTGCGTGTAATGACGTTATTATTGCGTCACGTTATCATCGCGTCTTCACACCAATCGGAATCGTCGTAGATGCTTGTTCACTTTTTGTTTCCGCTTTTTCTTTCATCAGAACATTTAATTTTAAAATTAAATATTAAATATTCAATTTTACTACGCAAAAAGCTGTACATTAAACGTCAATAATGCCTTTTCGCTTAAAATTAGCTGTCTTCCATATTCCATATAGGATGTGATACAATACAAATTTGCATAAAATTTCGAAAGTAGCTAATTTCAAGCAAAACATTTTTTGAGGTTTAATATTAACATATCCAGTTCATAATCTAACCTGAAAGCTATTTTTAAATCCGATAAATCTGCCTCGCGCTCATCGCCTTCTGGAACTATACCATCCATCATGTCCATTCCAGTCACTAATGGTTCCAGTTCCGATGCCTGAATTCCTAGAAATACACAAAAATATATTAAACATTTTGTGTATACAAGATATTTCAAGTGATAGGTTTAAATATCTGGGAACAAAGTATTAAAGAAAAATTTAGGATAAAAATTGTATGGTTTCGAAGGGGACATAAAATGGTGCTATTGATTTGTCTTAGATAGTAGTTTGAAGATCATATAAAAGCCACTTCGAATTTCTTAAAAAGAAATTTTCAAAATCCATAAAAAATTATTGCTGTTATGTTTTATTTTAAGTAATATTGGGAGTTTCATCTAATTAAATAAACCAATTAATTCAATTAAAAAAAAATTTTTTTAAGATCTCTCTCTTTCTGGGCTTAGCAATTTATACATCAAGAATTCAATGGATTTTGTTTAATAGATTAAACAATATTAAAATCAAAACAAAGATCAATGGCATAATGTGATTTAATGTAATTTTATTCGCAAATTCCAGTCCTAGATATCCATACTTTGGATTATCAGGAAGTCCGAGAGAATTGCTACCAATCTCTTCTTATTAGTAGAACATTACCTAACTTCACTGAACAAAATTTTTATATCAATATTATCAATTAAATATTTTTGTTACGCCTAAAGCATTTCTTTGCCCATATATAAACAACATTTCATTCATTCAATCAAATTTTGTTTTATTCAATTAATAATTTCAGTTAATAATAAAAACCTCACGTAAATTTTTCTTTCGTAAACTAGTATGAGAGACATCTATTTTTTAGAGTGTCGGTTTTGTCTTTAACAAAAATTGAATAACTGAAAGAGAAGGGAAAACAGGGAGAGAGAGAGAGAGAGGGGGGGGGAGAGAAAGTAATAGTTAAGTTACAAAAAGGTGACATTTTATAAATTTGTAACATTTATTTGAAATAATACTAAAAACTGATTGCGATATTAAATAAATACCATCGCGTTTATGATCAAAGTCACCAGGTCGCTTCTTGTGTACTGGTACGAGTCCAGTGGGCACCATGCCTTGTTTCAGCGCACCCATGCTGAGCGACTTTCTCGGTAGGCCCACCATATCTGCGGGGACTCCTGCTGGAGCTGGCGCTTGATTATCACCATTTGCTAATTGTGATCTTCTAGGCCAAGCAAATTGCAGACGATATTCGGTACTGATACGAGATATCGCCTTGCTGAGCTGACTCGGTGGCAGTGTCGATGTTGCTGTAACCTCCTGCAATTTAAAAATTAATATTTCTAACTTAATTAACTCTTTATAAATATATTATAATAATTTGATGTACATTTGATGTCTAAAATTATAATTTTTAAAATCTTATTAGTATTATTTTAATTTTATTATTTTTATAATTAACTATAAAAGATATATGTAAAGATTTTTGTTTTAAATATAAACGTTCCAAAAGTAACAAAAATAATTTTAGAGAAAGATTTAGAGAAAGATCATCAATACTGACGTATCACTTTGTTTTTGGAGAGTATTTCTTAAACAGAAATTAAAAATGTTATAAAACTTTGAAAACAAATGTAAACGAAAAAGAGTGTTTTATTTTTATAATACTGCTTTATATTTTGTAATAAGTAATTAATGTTTTCGCATAATCAAAATAAAATAAACGTCTGAAAAGTTGAGCCTTAAAACAATTTGGCACAGATCTTTACAGTTGTCTTTTTTTTTTCTTTAATATGAATCATTTGCGTGAAATATTTTCAAGTTAATTGTGTGTGTGTGTGTATATATATATTTTTTTTTTTAATTTATTAATCTTATATTTTCTTACTACTATTATATTACTTTTATTTAAAAAATTGATTAATGTTGCGAAAATAATTAATTATTACAAAATATAAAACAGTTATAAAATCTGTTACACAATTTTGATGATAGAAAACACTTCCTAGTTTACATTTATGTTTTCAAAGTTTAATATTTTCAAAGTTTTTTAAAATTTAGCTTTTGTTAGAAATATAGTCCAAAGTGTCAAAATTAGAAACTTTCTTTCTATGTTGTGCAAAAATTATAAAAAGTTATTATTAGTGATGTAATCCTCACCCGTACTTTATCAGCTACAACATTCGAATCGATAGCATCAATACCACCGCCGTCCGCTGCCGTAATAAATTCATGCGTCTTGTAAGCGAGCTCCGGACATTTCTTTCGTCTGGGTAATGGTGGTTCCAAAGTGGATCCTGTAAAAATTATATAATTTATAATCATTATTTCTTTTTTCTGTTCCAAAACTGATTTGAAATATCGTTCCTTCGTCAGGTCTCTCGATCGTATTCACTTAAATTGTATAACTATATTAGAGCTAACATTTCTAATTATTGATTTAATAAAAAATGTCTTCTGCAAACTTAAATGTTTTAACATTTATTTAATTAACTTTTTTTAAAAAACATACACTGAGAAAAAAATTGATTCAACAAAACGTTTAGTTGCGGGTTGCCAACAAAAAAAAATACTTAATATAACAATATTTGCTGTTCATGCAAGTGCAATGATGTTGATTGAACTATGTATTTATACTGCAATACCGTACATTGTTGTATTGAATATATCTTTTGTTGGCAGCCCACAACCACAAAAATTTGTTGAATCAATTACTTTTTTCCTCAGTGTACACATTTAGATTTTTTTTATAACATAATATCCTTCAGGCATTAATTAATTAATTAATTACAATTCTCGATTGTTATTTGCTCTTTTTTTCATTTATTGTGTTATTAAGCGACAATTTTTTGTGTATTTGTACATATTTGCAAATTTGTCTCAACGACAAAAATCATTTCCAACAATCGAGACACCATAAAGAAGTTTCGATTAACTTTCCAAGCATAATTGCACAATCTAAATAAATACAGCCACTACATTAAAAAAATTGCGACAAAATATACATGACAAAAAATTAAAAGAAATCATAAAATTTTTGCGGCGTTTAATATTATACTAGATAAAATAATCTCTAAAAGACTAGTAACAGTTTTAAGGTGTCATGCAGGATCTTAAAATAGCAAACAAAACACAACATCAAACGATGATGATACAAAGTCAGAATTGTATGTATAAAAAGAAATTAAATGTGTGTATTTTTATGGAAAGACTTTCACGTCGATTTTGCAATTTGCATAGCAATACAAGCCGTTTTGTTAATTTATCAATATTATAGCTTTCGTGTATGCTTGGTTTACGTTTTGTACCCGCTAGTTTTTCGGTTTTCTTTTGTGCCTGCATAATAGTTTCTTTGAAGTGGTAGAGTGTTTAATAATTAGATACCCTTGATTCAAATAAGTTTCAGCACTAAACAAGATCCACTTTTGAATTTACTATTTGAAAACGCACGTCTAGATGCTTAAAAGAGATACCAAAAATATAAATAAAAGGAATTGATACGCGTTTATTTTGTGTAACAAAAACTTGTAACAAAATAAATATACGAGCTATTTTTATAAAAAAATTAACAACGAAAGAAAATTTTAATTTCTTTATGTAGAATCAAATACTGTATGTGACAAACTTCAAAAAATTTAAAATAGTGGTTGCTATGATGCCAATTTTTTGTAGATAGTACAAAAACTATTTTCTTTAAATTTGACAATAAAGAATATGATAGAAATCTTACCTTACAAAGTATTTATAATATATAGTTTTGAGGGTATTCGATCGTGCAGAAATATGAAATTCAAAATGACTGAAATTCAAAATGGAAACCACAGAAATAGCATAATATATCTTTCCTAAAATACATTCAAATTTATAGTACAAATTTTTGTTTTTAGTGAAATTATTGAGTATCGACAGCCATCATATTGGATCCGTCATCTTGAATTTTGTAATTGCAAATTAATATTTCTAACTTGCGTTCACAAAAAATAATAAATATGCGAGATTATGCAAAATTTTTACTCTTTACTTTGTTTTTTAGCTCTATTATATCTATAAGATTAATTATTTTTAGCGATAATGGCCTCCATTTTGAATCAATTATTTTAAATTTCATATTTCTGTAGGATCAAATTTAGCATCCTCAAACCTATGTACATTACTACTAAAAAAAAATGGAGAACACTTCATATACCGAAAATTTAGGCTATTTTCAAACCACTGAAACTCAGCAAAAAATTATTGCAAAAACAAAATCCAAAAAGCGTTTTAAAGCTTGAAACTCCTTCTTTCAAACGTCTTTCTTTTTGGCAATTTTAGTTATCCTTTTTTTATTAACATAGTACAATAGATGAAGCTTAATCCGATTTGATAACTCTGACCATTGCGTCGCGTCGGTTCGTCTAACCGTGGTTGATGAAATTGGCCCTAACATTGAGACGACCCGAGAGAAAGCCACAAGGGCTTTTTATCCTTCTCAGACAGTCATATCCCAAAGTTATGACTGTACCGTTTAGCGGAATAATAAGATCTTATTAATCGATTAATTTTTACTTTGCTTGTCATGTCATATATATGTGCGCATGCATCAGAATGTGAGAGCGAGACAACAAACCCTGACAATTTATTTGTCTCAAGCTCAGGAGCCATCAATGTATACACACAAAAATATCATTTTATAGCCAAGAAAAGTAATTACTCATTTTATTTTATTTCGTTTAAGTAATAATTTTCTTCAACCAAGAATATTTTCTTAATATTAGTTTTAAGGTATACTTGTCACAAGTATTAGAAAATCTTAGCATTTTTTACTTAAAATAAGAATTTATTCTTGTTTCAAGAATATTGTAAAACTGTACTCAAGAAAATCTAATTACTTAATTTGAATATTTTATAATATATTAATCTAAGAAAGTTTTCTTTTTTAAAGTAAGTTTATTTTCTCAACGTAAGAAAATGTTTCTTCTATTCTTTTCATTACTCATTACTACGTAGCAGTATTATTGGTGGCGTGTTTTCTTGTGAACAAAATGCATTTCCTTAATAATAAAAGAGGTTCGCCAAGAGCGTGAAAGGAAGTAAGATTTCGATCGTACAAATAATACAAATAATAGACTACAATATTAGTCTCTAAAAATGATTTTAAAAAATGAGAAGGACATAATCGTGAAAATAAATTTTGCTTTTAATTTAAAAAAGGTAAATATTGCAGCACTACTCTCTAAATCGTAGTCATTGGATATTCACTGATTTGCAGTGGGATACTTATAACTGTGATAATCAGTAAATATTCATTGTCTTTTAGTAATTTTTACTTCAGAATTAGTGTATAGTCACTAAAAGATCAGTGTATTTATTTCACTGATTGATAATCAGTAAATGATTATAAATATATTACTGAAAGTTAGTGTATTTCTACTGATTTTGTCGAGTTTTCACTGATTGTGATTTAGAGAGTAAGAATATAATTTCTTCTTCCCAGTAAATAATTATTTCAGACAAGTAAAATTTATATTTGATTCAAATAACGGATAAACTTTTCTAAAGAAATTATGATATCTTAATTCAAATATATGCTTTTCTTCGTTATACTCTAGATAGTAAGTAAACCGAATATTTGTTTGAAGTAAATATTCTTGTTTGAAGTATTACATTTACTAAGATTTAGAATATGTTTTAAGTAAATGTGATACTTATGGCAAGTTTACCATAGATTTGCAGATATCGAAAGAAACCAATTACTTAGAACAAGTAATATTTACTTGGAAGTAATAATTACTTTTCTCTGTGTATGCCAATTGTAGTGCCAATTTCAGTATAGGTATATTTCAATGTATACATTATAAACAGTGTTGCCATCACGAGAAAAAAGATTAACTCAATTGAAAAGAAAAAATTCTTGTTATTTTTTTTACTAGACTTCACAAATAAAATAATTGACAATTTTTTACTAAGCTGTTTCCAGGTCACAAGCATAGATCCATGTCTCATCACCAATAATTATGCATTTCAGAATGTCATCACTCAAAGAAAGCACTTCTTTAGCAACTTTAATACGACGATGTTTTTTAAAAAAATTCAGTTTTGTTTTCGAAACAAGATGAGAAGACACACGTAATAAGCTCAAATTGTTCTTTAAAATTAATTGAATTGATCCAAATGATATTCCAGTAATGTCTACAATGTCTCTAATAATCGGCGATTACTCAGTACAAGATCCTTGATTTTGATCATGTT
The DNA here is from genome assembly GCF_013373865.1 of Monomorium pharaonis. Taxonomy (NCBI): domain Eukaryota; kingdom Metazoa; phylum Arthropoda; class Insecta; order Hymenoptera; family Formicidae; genus Monomorium; species Monomorium pharaonis. The sequence goes on along the minus strand of NC_050469.1, from coordinate 2,606,228 downwards.
TTCTTCATTGGTTGACGTGGAAGATCTGTCTGAATGAAATTCATCTTCAACTGCTTCTTTACCATCACTAAAATCTTTGTACTACTTGTAAACATTATTTTTGACATCGCTTCGTCGCAGTAATATTTTCTTAACATTTTTTATGCATTAGCACAAAAAAGAGCCAGCGCAAAAAGATTTTTTTGCCCGTTTTGGGGCATTCGTATTTTGAATTGAATTTTATTTCAAATGATTAGTATTGATGAGACAATAATCCAGGAAAAATTGTAAAATGAGCATATGATTGGTTTCAGAGATATGGAAGGTCAAAGTGGTGGGTTTTCCATTAGATAGTATGATAAAATTGAATTTCTTCAAACTGATATTCATATCAAAAATGATTTCCCTCATTATTTCAATGTTTTTTGAGTCGCTGATTATTCTCTAAATCGTAATCAGTGGATATTCACTGATTCGCAGTGGCGTACTTATAACTCTGATAATCAGTAAATATTCACTGTCTTTCAGTAATTTTCACTTCAGAATTAGTGTATAGTCACTGAAAGATCAGTGGATTTATTTCACTGATTGATAATCAGTAAATGACTTTAAGTATATCACTGAAAGTCAGTGTATTTCCATCTGATTTTGTCGAGTTTTCACTGATTGTGATTTAAAGAGTACAAATCTGTTATTAAAATTCAAGAATTTAATATGACGGATCCTTTATCAACATGGAAAAAATTATTAATAATTGTTATAATAATATTCTCTATGTTTAAAACAAATATATGCAAATTTAAGTTATATTGTTATTATATTGAATACAGTTGTAAAGATATGTTCATCTATACAGTTTTACAATCGTAGTTATTATGATAAATAATATTTACAGTGAGAAAATATTCTCTTTTATAGTTATCAATAGATTATTACCATTTCTAATGTGATCTCACGGAGTAAGAGTATAGGAGGGCCTTCTTTATAGCCTGCGAATAAAAAAAAGTGGTCCCGTTTTTATTCCCGTAGTTGGGAGGATATCCGCTGAAAGGAATGGATTCTTATCCATAGCTGCCATTTGCAATAATTCACCTTATCTGATCGGTCCGGCTGTACCTCAGTTTATTTACCTGTGCATATATATTGTGAAATAACATATTTTGGCCCACTTTTGTTTTACGGAAATTGCCCTCCTCTCTTACTCCGTGTGTGATCTGTAGAAAAATATAGTATGGTTAACAGTAAGTCTAACAATAAGATGTAGTTGCACAGTACTGAAAACTCAATTCCATTTTCGCAATATAATAAATAGCAGCAACAGTATTTTTTCTTTATAATCTTAAAGTACTCTTAAAACTAATCAACTTGTGTTAAAAAAATGTTTTTCTATCTTTTATAATTTCAAAGATATTCGCCTGGAAAGGAAAAAATCTATTTTTTTCAAAGTATTTTACCCTTTCAAAGTGTAATTTTGCAAAAATAAAAAATAGTTTTGTGCTAGGAAAGAACTACTCTACTTGCACACAATTTTTTAGAATTTTTAGAATTTGTGGGTTGCTTAACTCTTCTTGTGAGTCGGAAAGAAGTTTAGGTTAATAAAATACTTAAAGCCGTAAGGTTCTAATCATCAATTAGAGACTTATAAGCGAACGAAATAAAAATAAGAGTAGTGTGGCGTAGCGGTGAGAGAGTTAAGCCTGTGGAGCCAGGAATTCCGAGTTTCAAATATACTTAACATTCCTCTACATTTTTCCGTCGTTTACATATTATCAATAGATTATGGTTGTAATTTCTATATGGCACACTTGCTAAGATTGAAGGATAATTGTAGGTAAACTCAGGTATAATAACCATAGTTTTTAAAATTAAAAGAATATACTTTTATTTTTATTATTTTTTAATAGCGTTTGATATATTACTTTACTGAAGTTTAAACCATGTAACACTATCGACATTAAAGAGAAAATATTTAATAAAAATTTCATATCAAAATAATGAAACATATATAAACATTGGCCATTTGTCGCAACTTTTAGAGAAAAGATGGCCACAGTATTATAGGACAGTTGGCTATACATATTTCATATACTCAACATTTAATAATAAAAAAACTTATAATTTTAAACATTTAGTTTTATTGCCACATATTATCACATATTTAATTTTATTTTTAAACATTTTTAATAATAAATGTTCGTATTAGTTTAGCATCTATTTAACTTATTGTCAGTACTAAGAAGAATATCTATGATATCAAATTTATATAGAAAATAATAAAATATAAAATATTAGGTGCTCAACTTAATTCTTGTTTTTTTTATAAAATATATACATAAACTCCGAAAAAAGTCATGATCTTACTCAAATTGTGAGAAAAAGATAGTTATAGACTTTATTATACAAAATAGAAAAGAAAATAAAAGATATAATCACACATTACAATTTACTTACTTTTATTACGTGTCTAACGTGACAGCTAAACTATAATTTATTCATTGTGGTAATTTTTAATAAACACATAAAAAACTTTGCAGGCAGACAAAAGTAAAAACGTGATATAATATCCAAAATATCGTTATTTCGAATAGTATACGCATATAAACTACAGTAAATATCTATTATTTTTAAAAATAATTACAAGAACAAATTATTTAGTAATTATTAAAGAAATTATAGCTATTCGCCATCTTCTCCATATATCTATCATACCTTAATTTACCCTATTGATTACTTCCTGAGTACTATAATGTAACTTTCAATATTATATATAAACTTTTATACATATATAAATAAATGAAAAATAACAATATTATTATGTTGAAGCAATATTAATTTTTTGTCTGTGAAGAAACCAATAGTTTATGAAATATTTTATATTTAATTCTGATATATTTTTTTTTATATTTACATAAAATAAAACATACATCTCGTAAACTATTAATTTTTTTATTATCACATCTAAAACTTTTATGCAAAATAATGAATAGAAATGAATTTATTGGTGCAATAAAAATGTAATCACTAAAAAAAATGTAATTGCAAATTGCGTAATTTTTTTTAAAAGCAAATATGTGTTTTACATCACTTAATTTATTTCACAATCTTTCACTTTTTCATTTTTATTAATTTCTGAAAGTTTTTTAGCTTTCAAAATTTATTTGTAGTATTGAAAATGGGACATCTTGTATATAAAATATAAATTTTAATTAATTTGATTCGAATATTAAAATAAACATTATTGTTGTGATGAAGTTATAATATTTGACTACAAGCCTTTTTGTTTTAGCCAGCAAATTAATGGTAGATACAAATAATAGTATTTGGATGAGGGGAAAGGAGATTTTTTTCCAAAGAGTGGCGAAAACAAATCGAAATAAAACCTAAGCATTTACGTAGTTCCGAATCATTCATCTTACCTTCACTGTTCTCATCCTCTGTTGACTTGGCCGATTGTAGTTTCGCACTTGGTTGCTTTGCTGCAATCAAAATTCGCAGCTGCGTTCTCTCTTTTGTTTTTTTATTTTTCTTTTTCCACCCGTCCCTCTTTTAAGGAGATTCTAAAGCAGTCTGTTTTATCAATATTTTTTAAATAAACTGCTTGTTTATTTGGTTTCGTAGAATTGCAAAATCTTTTACAGAATTAAAGTAAAAAAATCGAGAAGAAATTATTTTTAGTTTGTCACTGTCGATATAATTACTATCACTTTACAATAATATTTGCTTAATATAAAAAATCTACACTATATGTATATATACCATGTTCCGCTAAGAACAATATATACGAATAATATTATGCAATTGAAATAAGATTAAAAGTCTAGTAAAAAGATATATCCTTTTAAAAAGCAAACTCTTTATTATAAAATATCTTTGAAATTTTATAGAATTAAAAATTCTTTTACACAATGTTTAGGCAAAATTGAAGAGAGCAAATGGCGCTTTTATGTCAACATAACAAAAAAGTTTTTAACACTTAAAAATTAATAAAAATTTTTCTGTTATTGATATAAAATTGCCCTCTTTATTTGATAGAAAAAATTTGGAATTCTGTAAAGCTCATTTAAAGATATTTTTTAATAAAAAATGTTGATGCCTGACTTTAGGATCTCCTTAGTACTAGTTTTTTTTGTTTGATTGACTCTGACAGAATCGATCGCGTAACCATAATCTCCAAACTCAAACAATTCCAAGCAATTACGTGCTATGTATACAAATGTATATATATATATATATATATATATATATATATATTTATTTATTTATTTATTAAAGTTTTTTTAAGATTCGGTATTTACAGGATTAGGAACGTTACTGTACCTATAACAGTAATGCGTTACCATTACTTTTTGTAAAAAGTAACTTATTATCGTTATTCGTTACTAATTTGAAATAGTAACGCATTATCGTTACTGCTACTTAGAAAATAATGATTCGTTACTTTTTTGTTATATTACCTTTTAATTATATTGAAAAATAATAAAAATAAATATTTTATATTTACATTTATTGGACATAACTTTAATTTAAATCACAAAAAAAATTTGTGTTATACGTGGAATCTTCTAAGTCTTAAGAGATTTTACTCTTATATGTATATGACCTCAAAACAATTCTTCTGAAATTAAGAGAAAAATAGTAAAAATATCATATTCTTAGAAGTATTTTTTGTGTTGCACGTAAGAGAAATATCTCGTATGACGTAATCCTCTAAATATAAAACATTTTTTTTTACAAAGAAATGAAACAGAATAATATCTCATAAATTTGCGATGAATGCTTCACTGTATTAAAAGAACTTGTTTACTGTAAAACATTAAGCTTAGAATATGAAATAATGGGAAAAATCATTTTGAATGAAAAATTCTTTTTTGTATGTTATATGTATATAATACATCGTGTTAATTGTATTTGCGTATTAAAAACGACTATCTTTTGTGTATTAAAAATCTTAAAATAAAATTAGTTTAAATCAAATTTTTCACTAATATTTTAATTCTAATCATGTTGTTACTTTACAATTGTATGATGTGCACATCGTATAATTAATCTTTTTTCGCTTTTTTTTATAATATAAGAGCCAAAAATTATGACATTACGACATTACAGATAAAGTAAATCTATTAAACTTACATTTAAAAAAAAGAAAGAAAAAAGATTGTCCACAAGTACAGATCATATAGATGAAAGGAACAAAGTTGAGTTGGTGCATATCTGGTTTAACTTATTCTTCAAAAAAGCCCGAGAATGAACATTGTCGACAAGATAAGAAAGTCAATGGCGCAGAATTTGTAGCGATCAAATTGTTTTACGCAAAACAAAGTTATAAAAGATTGCATGAGATTGTGAACGATTAAATTTGAGCGACGACAAACTGAAATATCGATGATTGGTGGAAAAACATTTCATCACAATAATAAAAATATTATAATGCTTGCAGTTATTGATCTTTTGTCAGAAATTTTGTTAACTATCTCTTTTTATCCCCCCCTCTTTTATTTCATAATCTATAAAATATATATTTTTATAAATTAATAACATAAAAATTGTTATAGTAATGACAACAAAAAATAGAAAATAACGACTATTACTGTACAAAAGCAATGTTTTTCTATTTTAATATAAATTTAGGTAAACCTCAATTTAAATTAACTGCTATAATTTAGTTTAAACCATTTATGAGCCTTGCATTATTTCCATTGTCGGTGAGAGACACTTTAAATTCTCAAATAAATTCTCCAAATTTTTTGAGTATCAAATTTTATATATAAATTTTAAAAAATTAAAGAAATTTGAATTGAAATTTTTTCTCTAAAAATTTTCTGAAAATTATAATTATCTTTATTATAATGGTCTAACTTTCTAGCTTTAAATATCTAAATATTATAGCTAAATATTGTAAATGCATCATTAAATATATCAGCTATAACATAATTAATTAAGTCGTAAGACTAGCATGATGTTACATAAACATATAAAAAGAATATAGAAAGAAATGTAAAAACGGAATTATTATATAAATAACGTAATTATCTGCAAACACAATTTTAACCCTTTGCAACACAGTAATGCCAGGGCATTACCTAAGTCCAAGTATTTTCTTTCAAGTAATTAAATATTTAATGTATTTTTATAGTATATTTGGAACCGTTAATGTGCTGAAATGTTTTTCTGAATAATAAAATTACTGTGAGAAATGTGTAAAATAAATAATTTTTAAAAATAAATATACATTGTAAAACTGTTACTTCTAGTAAAGAACTTCATCTGTAAAAAATTTTAATTACAAATCTGTATTTAATCATTTGTGTTTTGGGATTTTAAGGATTGTTGATTTTCAAATAAAAAATACAAATTGCAAAATGGCAGATTCAATATAGCGGACATAAGATTTTAAATTCAACGAATACCTTAGGAGCTTGTTATATATAGAAGTTTTTCGGGTTTTGCTGATTAGGAATTCATAGTCGAAAATAACACATAAAACTTCAATAATAGTAGAGTAACTTCTTATAACGATAAAATCTGATAACGTGACGCTGATTCATAATCAGCGTCATAAAAAAATCTTAGATGAATTTCTACCAGGTAGGAAACGCCGTTACACGAGAAATGGGCCAATACGGGCACGAGCATCGGTTTGCCGAAACTTGACACCCAAGACTGGCCCAACAGTTGTCCGAAGTCGATTGTACTAGATATTGGCAGTATTTTGACTAACCAACCTTGGCAAACAAGTACCGCTCGATATGCCAAAGTTGATAGCCAGTACATAACAAAATTTGGTGGCCAGTACAAATTATGTCTTATATCTTTTTCATAGGGTTCTAATTGGATTCGCAAAAACTCTAATAATAGAAACCCTCTGTTCACAGCTTATTGTTAATTAAATTTTGATAGTCAGTCCTTATTCTTTATCATTATTATTATAGTTATATAATATTTTACAAGATTATAAATATTACAAAAATAATTAAGGAATATAAAATATTCTATTAAAATTAAATTAAAATTTGGAACTTAAAATAACTCATAGCATTCAATCTTTATTAAAGTTTAAAAGAAATTTGTAAGCTAACATAATGTATGAAAAGAAAAATTATTTTTTATATTTCATACATTATTTTAAGAAAGTATTATTTTAATACTTTCTCGGTATTCAAAACAAGTATCTTTACGCTTTTATTAACAGTTCATTGTAAAAAAATAGAAAATAGTGTACAAAAAAGTTAACATATATGTATACAAAAAAAGTAAGGGTTAAATCAGCACTTGTTTTTTCATATATAAGAATTATAATCTTTCTAGAAATATTAATAATTTCGATCAAGAACAATTTTTTCATTAAACTATTCATTCAATTCTTGAAGACATTTCATGTAGTTCAATCAAGAAATTGTCGAAATTCAAAATTAGCAAATACTTCTAGGAAGATTATAAATTTTTGCTTCTATATAAAACAGTAATTGTTGATTTGACTCTTACTTTTTGTCTGTTATTGTGTAAATAAAGTTACGGCTACTAGATGCTTGTTCTTGCAGGTTCGCGAAACTCTTTTGTAGTATATGTATACACGCAAAAAGTATTTAGTTTTCCATTATGTCATTAAATTCATATAAACGCGTGAAAAAATAGCGATATATGCAGCAAAAAAAGTCAAAATTAAATGATAAATGCAATAATCGAGAATAATAGTAACATCAACAGAACATCAAATGTTGAAATTGAAGTTAGGATTAAGTCTGAGCAACATGAGTTAAAAAATGATAAGAATCTTGATATAATCTTGAAAAAATCGATTTTTAAAATAGTACATGGTGTAACAAGTGTGGAAATCGGTTATTGCTTACAAGTGCGAGGAGTGAATGCACGAATCGAAAACGAGACAATACTTAGTCGAACCGCGCGAGTTGCACATATTATTTTTTGTTATAAGTGATGGAAGTGAGAGCGAAAGACATCCCATAAATAAAGAAAAATTTTAAATAGTTTTGTAATAAATAAAAAAATTATATTTAGTAATATTTTATCTTTGTTGTTATAATTTATCTTTGTTGTATATATTTAAATATTTTTCTTTTAACTTTTGTGATAAAAGAGTCTCTGTAATCTTTCGGAATTTGAATGATTTCTGGGGGTGTGAATTTGCTGTCACTATTATGACAGTATTTGGTTTTTGATATTCATCTTTGGTTTTATTAACCCTTGCAGAATAGCGACATTTTCGCAAACCCAACTTTAGCTAACCTGTCAATTCGTGTCACTCAAAAACCACTTTCGATGCACTTATAGTAAAAAATATTATGTGCAACACGTAGATCGGCTCTTTCCCACTCGTGCTGAAAAAAACAACTTTCTGTTCTTGTTATATTGTACAATATACTATTAACTTTTCTTAAAGTATAAACTTTTGTTTAAAACAGTTTTTTAAATATATTTCTTTTAAGATATTTGAAGTAAGTAATGAAAATGAGATTATAGTATATATGTATATATATACACAGAATAAAAAATTTCAAACGCATAGGACAAAAAATTGTGCAATATGCATTTATATATTTTTAAAAATTAATATATAATGTGTTTTTTTAGATTAATTAATTTATTATTTTGTACCTAGAAAGACGTTAAGGCTTAATAAAAAAATTAATTTTACAAGATATTTTACATTTTATGTTTTAATATTTTATGTCGACATTTGGCATAATAAAGTATAAAATATCTGAACTGTTAACTATTGATTTTTTGATAATTATATCTTAATACTTCAAAACGCAAATTAATTAGAATTATATTAAGTAAAAAAGCATATACTTTATTTAAATAAATGACGATGACGATAACGTTTATACAACTTTGAGAAATCAATTTTCTTCTTCCTTCACACACAGACTATACAATTTTGTCAGAAAATTTTTTATATTTTTCATAATTTTTAATCTTTACCCGGTACTTTAGTGGAATTTCATAACCAGTACCCTGGGGACTCCAATGAACAAAAATGCTTACCGCAAAAAAGATATTGATATTAGTGACTTGAAAAAATTACAGATTACCTTTCAAATATTTTACTTTGAGACGAAATAATTGTTTTAATTAAAATTTGACTTTGAGTATGTAAAAAAATTTTCATGATTTTCGTGAATTTTCGGCTGCATTACGATATTCATTGTCAGTATTAAAAATATATAGTTTACGTCACATATATTATAGATTTTCAGTACTGGCAGTGAATATCGGAACGCAGCGGAAAATTCACGAAAATCGTGAAAATTTTTCGCGAGTTAACTGAAAATTGAATCCAGTTGGGTTCAGATTGACCTTATAGTACCGAATAAGTTAAAATTCAGCCTATCTATTTTATTTGAAACTTTTCACTCTGTATATATTACACAAAAAATGATACAATAATACAATGTAATGTAAAATCGCGACAACGTTGTGTATATGAAGTGAAATATGGACCAAAATATGAAGAGCAAGTGCGTTAACAAGATGAATAATAATACGAATAAAAACGAAATCATTAAAGACATTCTTGATAAACAAACACACAGAGAAAAAAATAAAAAATTTTCTTAGCGAGTAGAACGCTTCCAGGAGCGTGTATTGGCATGAATATTTTTTTTCAATTAAATAATATGATTAATATTTTTATTAAAATAAAAAGTAATTTATATATATATATATATATATATATATATATATATATATACAATATCTGTATAGAATAGAATCGATAACACAAGATAAATTGGCCGATTCACGCTCGAATAACGCGAGTTTTCTAATGCATCAAGCCTAAACAGTATGAGTTTAAATTTTCTTAATTTTTAAATGTATTTAGCGATATATTTATTAAATTTTATCAATGCATTTTTTATTTAGAAAATTATACTTTAAACATAATAATTATATTCAATAAATTTTACAATAAGAACTTTATATAAAAATTTACTATTTATATTATTTATATACGAAATATTACATTACATCATAGTACAAGTATTAGTAAAATTTTGCATGTTTTCTGCTATTTTATTCTGTTTAGGATTAATATTCGCTAAATATAATGAAAATAACTCAATGCTATTCTGTAATTATTGCACTTACTCGACGATGGCGGCTGCGGCGCGCGTCGTACAACTGTGTGCTCCTGATGCGGTCCAGTATACTCATGCCATGTGTACGTGCTCTTGTATTCCGAATGAAGCTGCTGTAACACACGTAATTAACATTTGCTTTTAAAAATCATGACCACTCTACATAATAGTATGTAAATATAACTATAATATAAAGAATAATACTGAAATCTATTATATTTTAACTTTATAATATTACGTAACTTACGTACTGTTGCGTTTGAAAAATTTCTTAATTTCTTTAATCCGCTTTTGAAAAATTAATTCTATAGGAAGTGATATCGTGGATCAACGATTATTGACAACCAAAAAGTTATATTTGCTCTTGCTATTTTGTAGCAAACTAAGAAACTGTTTTCTAATTTCGTAAACTTTCGACAGATTTTTATGATAATAGAATCACGTACTAAGGATTATTGCTTAGATAGACAAATATTTGGCCTTGTGCATGACAATAATTAAGTTATAAACAAATGGATAAACGGGATTTTAAACAAATATCTGAACTGGTAATTAAAATTCACTTGGCGCGAGCCACTATCGTGTCTCTTGATTCTTAGTTTATTAGAAACAATATTGTCTAAACATTGAAACATGATAATCTTAAAAATAAAAACGCAGGACTAATAAAATTTTTATTATTTATTTATTATAGTTACGATGAAAATACCATTTCTTTGTTTGCGAATATTTCAACATGACAAATAATTAAAGAGAAATCAAAGCGAATGTGAATTAAAATTTTGAAAAGTTAAGAGTACAACAAAACTAAAAGAGCTCATACTCCGCCTTCGTTAGAAATAATTCGGACAAAGTCAAGCCTAGTAAAAATTAAAACTTCGAACCATCAAAAAAATGTAAACGAAAAGAAATAACACTTGTTAAAAGTTTCATTGATTTTCCATTAACTCTTCAGGATTTTAAAGCTCCATACACGCTCTTTGAACGCTCCATAAAGCATGTATAGTATGTAACGTTCTACTATATTTTTTGCACACTTTAATAATGGATGTTTTCTTTACATTTTTTAAACACTTTACAAAATGTGTACATACAGAACATTCCGATACGCTTTCTTCAATATTTTATTTTTAGGAACTTTTTATCTACGTTTCCCAAACTCTGTACAAAGAATGTAAGGAGCATACAGATATATTTTCCTCATGTTTTAATAATTGACATTCAGAAACTATTAGTTTACGCTTCTTGAACACTCCGCAGCGTAATATATGAATACACTTTTTTTATTTTAATAATTGATACTTATTCCTTTATGGCCTTAAGATCGTCTTAGAACACGTTAAGAGACGTTGTGACTGGTCGACGTAAGTTATGCTTACGCAACTCTTGTGAACTTGGCACACCATATTAAAAAATTTAAAAGTTTCTTTAGAATTCTAGTATTTTTTCGAATAGTTCTAGAGTTTTCTGTAAGAATTTTCAAGAGTTCCGTTGATTAAATATGAAAAAATTGAATTTGAAAATATGGTGCGCTAAATTCACGCAGCACTCTGAATCATAGAAATCAATTATTTCTTAAGAGTTCTAGCTTGTTTTATAATAGTTCTACAGTTTCTGATAGTTTATATCAATAGTTCTACTGAATTAATTAAAATAAAATAATTAAAAAATATAAGGTGCTAAATTTTCGTGGCACTTTAAATTAAAAAAAAAATTAATTTTTTTTTTAATAATTCTTAAAAAGTTTTATAGCTTCTGATAATTTCAACGCATTTTGCAAAGAGTTCCGACAATTAATAATTTTTAATTAATTTTTTAAGACGATTACTGGCGCACCATTTACGATTGATAGGATGTGCTGACAGTTTCTATCATTTTTTTCGACAGTTCCCGACAGTTCTCACACAGTTCCAACTATTCAACTTTCGAGGCATTTAGCAAAGAGTTCCGTCGATTAATAATTTTTAATTAATTATTTAAGCTGACTTTGCAAAATGTCTCGAAACAGTTAGAACGATGCGACAACTGTCAGGAACTGTCGAAAAAATAAAAGTCTCAGCATATCAATCGTAAATGGTGCGCCAGCAGTCGGATTAAATAATTAATTAAAAATTAATAATTGACAGAATTCTTGGCAAAATGCGTTGAAACTGTCAGGAACTATAAAATTCTTACGTAACCTAAATTTTCGTAGCTCAATTTTATCCCAATTAGGCATCAAAATTTAGTTTTCGAAATTTGACACTGTTTTTGTCGTCTACCAGTTTATGGATACGAATTTCGTAAGTATAAACTATAGATATTTTATATTAATCAAACATTGTTACAATATAACCACGAATTAACAATTTTTTCTCCATTTTTGGTATAAACTCCACCCTATAGACTGGTAGTAATGCGTGTACTAACATTTTTGAAAACATTTTTAAACAATCAGAAACTTTTCTATTCAAATTCAATACATTTGTTTATTAAAAATAGAGAAATTATATTATGAATTGAATATATTTTGTTGATAATACTCTTCTCTTCTTGTGTAAAATTGCTGCTTTACGCTGACTATTAATTAAATAAATGATTAAGAAACTTAACGCTGATTATTATATAATGAAATAATTTAAGCATTTTTACGTTTGAATAGTAATTAATATATGTAATAATTAAAATTATTTCACACTGATTATTGATTACTCAAAAAACTTTCAACTTTGATTACTGATAGTAGGATATAATATTCTATTATATCCTGTTACTGATTACATAAGTAATCAAAAATTACTAAAAATTCTCAAAAATTACCAAACTCAAGAAACTTTTATTTGGATTATTGATTATTCAAGCAATCATAAATTAAAGTTGAAAATATCACTGAAAATGTCGATGATGTTGATCCCTGGTTACGTGTGCGTTTGTATTTTTTTTTTAATTCAAAGTATTGAAAGTAACTAAACATTATAATTTGTAGAAAATCGAATATGCGCTGCACAATTATGGTTCTTCGATTCTCTCACCTTATCAATCGGCATTGAAGGGCACGCACGGCAGAGATTCCAGAATGAACCAATCATGAGGCCGCAATGTGTTAGACTGTAAGACAGTAATGACACACAGCCACTTGCGGAGGCTGGCCGTTTCTTCACGACGGTGATGACAGTCGCGATGTGGTCAGCGGCCAAAATCGCAAATATTGTACCGAGGATGTGATTTTTTGATGTCAATCACAGGCGATTGTATTCTCGTTCTCATCCACCTCTCACTATCACAACACCACCTCTTTTCTCTCAGCCTTCAAGGCAGTGTTTGTAAATGGCGCTTGGGCTCAGGCACGGGCTCTAAATTGCTCCCTCTGCATATACGCATATTTGCGTATATTATTTGTATATATAATACCATCTTATAATGTGTATAATGCATGTGCGCACGCATATGTAAGTTGAGACAACAAAAACTTTTTATTTTGTCTTTTTGTAACCAATTTACGAAAAATGCGTAATTTTTTAAAAGAAATGTATAATACAATATTATAAATTCAATCGTGTTGCTTTATCTCCTTTATTAGCAATTATCTCTTCAAAAATCTTAAATGGCAATAGGTATCAAGTGATGCTATTTTAATAATTTTTGAATTTTCTTTAAACCTTTTTTAATTTAGACGAATATTTCTCAAGAAATTTAAATATAAAGAATTAGAAGATTTATAAAATAAATGCGATTAAATGAATCCACAAGCATCATATAATTTTTCTTCATTATATATTGTTCATAAAACATTAGAAGAGATCAATTTTAATAGCCTAATAGTGCACCCGCACGTGTGTCCGTGCATGTTTGTGTGTGTCTGTTTGTCTGCTGTCTGTCTGTCTATGTGTCTGTCTGCTCTGTGTGCGTGTGTGTGTGTGTGTGTGTGTGTGTGTGTGTGTGTGTGTGTGTGCGCGCGCGCGTGCGTGCGTGCGTGCGTGTGTGTGTGTGCGTGCGTGCGCGCACTAACTCTCAATTAAGTCTTATAATTCGAGAAGTATTTGATAAAAAAATAATTACAGTATTTCAGAAAACTCTCGAGGTAAGCTGCAAGAATATACAATAAGAAATAAGAGGTTCTATTTGAGGGTGACATCTTCATGTGACTTTCAAATGACTATGTATCCAAAATTAAATTAAAGGCACCATTTCTTATGTCCCTCGTAAAATCAGAATTTTGTAAAAAACATTTTTTTCTAAAATCTTATGATTTTGAGAAATTAATTATTCAAATGTTATTAATAAAAGAATTTTTACAAATTATAGCGTGAAAAATCGAAAACCTACATGGAATAGGACAACGTTATAGACAGTTTCGGACCGTGATCACAAGGTGAAATAAGGCTTATATTGTACTATTTCACATGTTTTAACTTTAGATGCAAAAAAATTTCTGATTTTAAACTAAAATTTAGTTTAAATTGAATTATATTTTATTTAAAGTAGGAATGCAATATTTGCCCGTCCAGCATGTTGTCTAAATGTGTAAATGCAAATATGCTACTTATACTAAATAAATTATAGAGTTAAATGCATATTTAACTCTATATATTGTCAACCTTTTATTAATAACATTTTTCATAAATAATAAATAATTACTAAAACTTTCTGAAGATAATTCAAATTTCCTTGACAACATAAAGGTTAAGAACATCGGAGATGGCTCTCTGAAAATCAATAATTATATACCCAATACACACATCTGTAAAACGAATTTTCAACAACACCAAATATAACGTAAATGTAATGTCGCATATAATATAATACATAAACGTTCACATGTTTTACATACATTAGAGTTTTATTATTATATGACATAATATGTATATATTATATTCGATACCTGTTAAAGTAAAACACTGTGCCATTTAATTTTTATCATTATTTAAAGTTTTTAAAAAAGTAGTGCCTTTCTAATCAATAGATTAGAACAGGATGATTAAGTATATCACAATTATATTTTTCTTAAAAAATGATGTATTTTAACATATTTCACACAAATAAGTTATAAAAAAATAAAATGGAAAGATTTTATTGGCTCATCCTGTACATATGTGCGCGCGCGCGCGCGTATATTAACCCCATTTCAGTCAAGCTATAATGTGTATTAAATTTTAAAATAAAATATTTTAAAATTTTAACTGCATTTTGTGATATATATGAAGCGTGCTACAATAAAACATTTTAAAATTGTGTAAATGTGTTTTATCATATAAATAGGTTGTAAGAACCGCGGTTTATTACTAACATCTGGCGTAAAACGCGCTATTACTATTGAAAAAAAGGATGATGATTTGCATTTGTATTTAGACTTAGAACATTTTGAAATAAGGAAGTAGGTATCTCGAATTTTAGAACATTTAACAAAATCCTTATAATACACACACACACACACACACACACACACACATGTATATATACATTTATACTTTTAAAAGGGTGTATGTATATGTTTCTTTACAACGTATTATAAATAATTTTTCAGGATATAGATATATACAAAAATGTTAGGAAAAAAAATTTTTTTCATAATATAAAATAGTTTCTATTCTTTTTTATACCTTGTTATCTACAAAAATTGTAAGTTTTTCCACCTTGTAAAAAAAATATATTTATCTTAAAAACATTTAAATATGATACCTTGAATCAAAACTTCTTTGTATACTTTATTTTTAAAATATTTGTTTTATATATGTTTTATCATCATACATACACACATATTTTATCTTTAAATATATACAATATTTTCTCATATTTTTTAATTTAAGATCTTAAATTTTAAAATTTAAGTATATTTTTTGATTTCTAAGTAAAGATATCATTATTTTTTTTTAAAGAATTATATGATATTTTTTTATACAATATTATTTTTTATATTATATATGTGTGTGTGTGTGTGTGTGTGTGTGTGTGTGTGTGTGTGTAAGTATTAGAGTTATGGAAAAAATCAATAATCTACGAGATATTTTATATCTTATTCTTATATATTTTATATTTATATAAAATATTTTATAATTTAATTAATTATTAATTTTTTGATAATCATATCTTAATACTTTTACGCGCAAAATGAAATGAATCAATTTGTGAAAAAGCAGCATATAGTTACTTTCTAAAAAGTAATGTGTATAATTGCATATTACAAAATGTAAAATTTTTTTGAAAAGTAATTATATGTTGTTTTACAACTTTTCTACAAAATTGATTCATTTTATCTGACATAAAAATATTAAACTACGATTATAAATAGTAATAAATTAATTAAGAAATTAATAAATTAATTATGAAATATTTTACACCGAAATATGCCAAAATGAAATATAAAATATTTGTTTTTTTAAACATATAAATAAATATATATATGTGTATAAATTTTCATACTTTTATATGTAAAATTAGAAGAATCATATTATGTAAAAAAAAGCATACACAATTTTATTTAAATTTAATAATTACAATAACACCTTTAATCATA
Organism: Monomorium pharaonis; assembly: GCF_013373865.1. Classification (NCBI taxonomy): domain Eukaryota; kingdom Metazoa; phylum Arthropoda; class Insecta; order Hymenoptera; family Formicidae; genus Monomorium; species Monomorium pharaonis. The sequence continues at coordinate 2,589,656 of NC_050469.1, read as the reverse complement.
ATAAAAAAAACAGGTTTTTTTCAAAAATTGATTTTATTTGTCTTAGATCAGATCAATTTTTGTTTGAAACATTTGTTTCTTAAATGTCTTATTTTTCAGATATTTTATCGATCCAAAATTTTCCTCTTGCCCTGTATGTAATTTATCCGAGCATGCGGGTGAACTTTTTCCGAAATAAGAAAAAACTCCAAAATTAATCTCAATATTCAGATTAAGATTGTTGCACATCCAGCACGTTAAAAATGATCTGTACGCGATCATACTGTAAACATTTATATTATATAATAAAGTTGTCTCAAATACTCTGCAAAAGTATGTACAAAATTCATATAATACGCATGCGTTAAACAGAAGAATACGCACGCGCATGAAAATGTATGTTACATACATCTACACACACGTGGTTTTACATACATATCTCTAAGCACACATTTACTGCATCAGTAATATTTCATGACGTCTATCCTTCTTACGTCGTACATATGTGTACATAACTTTTGAAGACAATTTTTAAGGATAAATAAAGAAGTTAATAATCTATTGTATAACGTAAATGTCTACGGACCGTACAATTCTAATCCAAACATTTATAATATTAATTCAATATATTAATAATTTTGATAATAATTATCTGATAATTCTATATCAATAATTAATTTTCTCTTAAATTGTTAGTTTATCTTACATCGAGAAGAGGGCTCGAAATAGGGTCGAAACGTTTGCGCTTTATTGTACTGTTGCGTAAAGATTACTATTAAGGAATAATAATACGAGCACACACAAAAAAGAGATCTGATACTGGGACTTCACTATAGTCAATCTCTTTGATGTGCTGAACACGAATCCGATGTCAGAATTGCTCCATTATCCATCTTTTCGAAAAAATGGCCTAAAAATCTTGAAAATGGCAATAATTGGTCTGCACGCGGAAAATGGTGAGTGATGGGACAATTCTGACATTGGATTTATGTTCAGCAGTTCAAAATACTAAAAAATTGATCTGTATCACGGATCAGACCATATCTTTATATCTATATTTTGAGCAGTTGGACACAATCTGATTTCAAGAATTGCTTCATCACTCACCATTTTCCACGTGCAGCGAAATTATTATGATTTTCAAGATTTTTTAGGTTTTTCGATTTAAAAAAAGGTGAGTGGTGGAGCAATTCTAACATCGAATTAGTGTTCAGCACGTTAAAATATATAGAAATTGATTAGTGAGGTCCCAGTATCGCACCATTTTTTTTGTGTGCCTGCGTAATAAATTCCAACTTATTCCACCTTATCTAACACTTTAAGTCGGTTCATTAAGTCGGTTTAAGCTTTTATTAACATTATTGTTTAGATTTAAACTTTAAAGCCTACATACTGTCATTATATTTTTTGATAATAATTATCCTCAATATCGAAATCATATTTTAAAGGAATTAAGGTCATAACGCAATTTATTTCATCATAAAGAACAGTGTAATGAAAAGCGTGATAAACAATAAACTAACATCGGTGTGACGTCAATTATGCAGATTTTCAGTGATAATAAAAGAAAAAAAAGAAAAAAGGAATAGATAAGCAGTTTTTGTATTTTGTTTAACACTATCATCAATATCGTAAAATTGAGACAAGTATTTAGATTATGTGAATCAGAAATATTGCATGCTCAGACGATTTCTTGAAAGACACAAAAAATCCATTAAATGTTACAATGTCAAGTATCAAGTTAGAAGATAAAAAATGCGAAATTTTCAACGTCGCACCACTAAAGCCAAACTCATTGATTATATATAATTATGGATGTGAAAATAATTAATGCAAATAAAGTTAATCAGATTCAAACTGCATACTGAACTAAAGTTTTCTTCTTGCCTATCAAAGTTAGGGGGTAAACCCAACGAATCATTTAGATGACATTGAACAGACTATGTGGTGAGAGGAACTGAAAGAGAACACCATTGAAGATTTTCTGAAGATAATTTGTTAGCAAAAGAAGTGACTAAAAAAATGAATCAGGAAGTAAAGAAATCAGCCTCTTTCCAATTTTACTATTTTATCATCCCCGTTTTGAGAAATTTTGCTCGTCTGAGATATTTTTCTCTTTATCTGTTTCCTATTTTCTTGCATCCCTCCCTCTATCTTTTCCTCTTTCTTCCTCTCTCCTCTTTTTCTCTTTTTTATCATGTCTTTCCTCTATTTTTCTCTTCGTTTATGCTAATAGTCATTATGCAATAGTTCAAATCGGCGGTCTAGCCAAAGGTTCTTCAATGCACATTTGTCAACTTACCGGCTCGCATAAGTATATATGTGCGCAATAGAAGTACAAATATCTTAGGAAAATATTCATGACATCTTCGATAAAAGAAGATGCATCACTATCAATGAATATGACGGTCGCACCGATACGACGTCGGCTAGCACTAATACCATTTAATTAAATTTCCTTGTGTCTACATTATATAGACAAAAGGTGTAAAACGGAGGAAGAATTGCATACTATACGTCAGCAAAACGTGAGTGGGTAATATATGCGGGTGGTAGTCGCGTTAATATATCATGTAAACTGGCAAGTAAAAGAAAGAAGCAGCGACAAAGCAAAAAGAAAGATGGATTAAATAAAGATAGATTGAAATATATAAATTATATATATATATATATATGTGTGTGTGTGTGTGTGTGTGTGTGTGTGTGTGTGTGTGTTCGTGTGCGTGCGCGCGCGCGCGTATTGTGTGCTTATACATGATTCACAATGTATGCATGCGTGTTGGCACTAAAATGACACCCCGAACACGTACGAACAGCGTTTATGAGACGGAGGGTAGAGCAAGAACGGAATCGTGAGAGGCACTGCTGGTCCCACCGTCGCCACAGGGACGTTGCGTAGAGAGCCGCGTCGCCGGCAAGACGGCTCGCGGGACGATAGGAGGGATTGCCAGTAACAGGCGCAGGCGTCAAGCCAGAACAGAGACCGGGTCGATAGTCCGCAACGTCGTTCCTCCTTTGCCGGCCGGCTGGCACTATTCGCTCACTTACTCCTTTCCTCCCTCCTTTCCCTCTCTCTTTAACTCCCCTCCAACCCTTCTCTCTTGCTCTCTCTCTTTCTCTCCTCTCCTCTCGTCTCTCTTTTTCTCCGCACTGCTGCCGCCGCATCACAAAATTCCATGCAGTAACGAACTGGCGAACTGGTGAACCTAGGATGTTTAGGCCCAGTTCCACAACTTTGTTTAATGAGAGTTTAATTAATAATGTCCAGTAGAAGACTATTAGTTGATTATAATTTAATAAATTATTTTTTAATAATTAGTAAATTTTTTTAGCATTAAAAAAATATTACATTGTTTTATATATAAAACAAATTCATCTATTAGATACGGTTAATTAAACTCCGGTTAAATTAAGTTGTCGAACTGGGTCTTAGGGTCCTAAGGAACAGAAGTTCTCACACTTTTCAAAAATTTATCAACCTTGGACCTAATAAGATTTCTCTAATGCTGAAAAAATTTTTAATTATTAAAAAATAATTGATTAAATTATAATCAACTAACAGTATCATAAAATCAGTTATTATATAAGCTCAAAATTTATATAGAAAATGAGTTAGAATTCTGAGGTTTTTTAATTCATCACAGGATTTTTCATACTCTCCGTTTCTCTTTCATTGCTTTTTTGCATTATAGTTGCGATATTACATATATTGTACAAATTATATATTCTTCTTTCCCCTCTCTTTTCCTTCCCTGCTGTCTCTCTCTCTTTCTCTTTCTTTTTGTCTCTCTTATTTTTTTCTTTTCTTGTTTTCTCTTTAATTATTTTTTTTTCATTTCTGCAACTATCCATTTGATCTAGCATCTATTCTATTTTCTAGGGAGATTTTCCATTATTGCACACATGCATTATTATTCGATGTAGAAATCCTAAATTGTCTTCACTCTGCTTCTTTTGTCGCTGTCGAATCTTATAGCTGACATGCAATGCTTGCATTCAGACTTATTTCTTTCTCAATTTATTTCCTTATTTTTAATTTTGTTAGTGCACATTTTGTATTTATTAATTAGTGTCAAATGAGGATAAATATGAAGAAAGTGCCTTTTTAAATGAAAATTTTACTATGAATTTTATTATTTTACACTAAAAATTAAAGATTTTTGATTAATTTTTATAACAAATGTTGTGCATTTTATAGTGATTAATGTTTATGTAACATAACGAAAAAAACGTCTAAGAAACTGAATCCCCATGAATGAGCTAGGCAGTAATAGCAGAATTCATCTAGAATGGTGTAGTTTTACACACACACACACACACACACACACACACACACACACACACACACACACACACACACACACACACACACACCACACAAATTATGAAATCAATTAAAAATGTAAATAAAATATATTCTAATATATTAACTAACACAGTTTATAAAACTAAAATGCTAGAATTGAACACTATAAAAATTTAGAAATTAAAAATGAAGAGTATTTAGAAACTAGATAATTATTGGAAATAAAATAGCTATATGAAAGAAACTTAAGAAAGAATTTACATTAATGCTCAGGCGCTAATTGGATTTAGATGTTTAAACAGATTAAATAAAAATATAAAAAGACATAAAGACATAAACATCATTAATGTAATAATGATGTAATAAAATTTTATATAATAATTATGATGCTTTGTAAATAGGCCATACATAAAGAAAATAAGAACGTGAATGTATCTGAACATAAGAAAGATATCAAACAAGATACCTTGAAACATTCGGTCATTACTAATCATGTAATTGAATTTGACCGTGACTAGGATTATGTGAAAATATTAGATTCAGAATCAAATCATCTATATAATAGCACAAAATAATATTAATTTTAATGGCGATACTGAATTACTAAACAAAATTTATTTTAATTTACAGAATAATAAAAAATAACAATATTTAAGTCTATGATTTCCAAATTAATAATAGATAACACAATGATGAAGCTTGATCAGTTGAAATAAAAATATTTAATGCGACTTTGCTGCGCTGCATTTAGTGAAAGAAATCATAGAGAATTTCTGTTATTTGCATCTTATAGCGGGATTTTTTTCTTTTATTTTGTGTGGTCGTTCATTGTTGTGCGATTTTTTTTATCAAGTAATTGAGATTTTAAGAAAAAATGGTTATTTTGACTTATTATAATACTTGTAAACGTACAGCGCTCCACAAAGAAGCGATGAAAAGTCAAAAATGTGTACTTTTAAATACATGAAATTCTACAGCACATTATTGAAAGGTTCATAAACATGTGAGAACGTTTATAAGCAGTAATTGATCAAAGAGAAGGTAATTTAATATTAAACACATATGCACATAACATCCCCCCAGACACGGTGGGGATAATTATACTATAAAACTTTGCTTTAGCGATGTGATTGGATCTTTCTTTACAATATATTGAATTAAATAGAAACCGTAAAATATGCGATTTTTTATGTTATCTTTAAATGCGATTTGTTGTTAGAAAAAAGAAATCTATGAAAAAAGCAATAATAGCATTTGAAAGTGCAAACTTTTAGTCCATCGTTTTTTTGTGGAGCGCTGTACGTTTATCAGTTCACGAGTAATAAGCGATGAAAGTCAAAATGATCATTTTTTTTATAATTTCAATTTGGTCAAAATGATTGCTGCAATATGAATAATTCTTATAATTAAATCTGATCAAGATAATTTTTATAATCAGACCATATGCTCCAAAAATACACGCAACGAGACCGACCAGCATTTATTCAGTAAAAAAATTTTTATATATAATTATATTTAATTTTATAAAATTATATAAAAGTACATATATACTTATGTGTAATCCTTTGTATAATGCTGTCTACTTTTTCTACACCAATAACAAGCGTCGAAAATTGCTCAGTTTTGTGGCGGGGCGATTTCTTACGCTAATACTATTTGTTTGATAAGAGTGATAGTTATATTAGATTTTAGTTCGATTTTCTTTTATTGTCTGTGACATACTGATTTCTAGATCGTGTAAATAATTTTACAATATTGATGTATTTATTAACAAAATTATTACTTACCTGCAAAACATAATAAATATTATTTCCTTTAGGGTTATAGAAGAAATAATTTAATTAATTAAAAAGATATCAATCAATGTTAATAGTAATACTAATAAAACTATCAATAAAGTTATGAAATATATTAAATCACACATTAATAAATTAAATAAAATTAAGAAAAATATAATTTTTTCCAGTACAATGTCAAAATCCACGAAATCTTGAGTTTATCAATTGTATCTGTTAAAGAAAATTCAAATTTCAAAAAATATTAAACTTTTAGAATTTTATGTCTTCGAAATTTTCTTTTTCTCTCTCCTTTTCTTCAATATTTTAAAGATCACACATAAAACTGGAACAATTTTTTTTACAGCTATCTGATATAATAAATCATGGAAACGTTATGTTAGATTTTATCATTGTAAGAAGACAACAAAATTACAGCATCTTCATGATATTTGACACAAATAGCTTAATTTAATCTTGTTTTCATTGGAAATCCACTTTACATCTTATAGTGAAAAAACAAGAATAATGTCTCACGATGATTAGTGTGTCTATTTATATAAATACAAGTGCGTTAGGTAATTAAAATTTTTAATGAAGTCTTATTGACTGCACTTACACTCTAATAAGTTTCAACATCTCATTATTAGACAAGTCATTTCGGTGTTGCGGCAGTTTTTTGGTGAAGCCGCGACAAAAAATTTACTTCTCAATACAATATCACAATAATTACGTAAATAAATTTAAAATTTATTTTTCAATTCAATGTCGTAATATTTATGCTAAGTAATTTCTTTCACAATTTTCTTAATATTTACGACTTATAATTATAAAATTTGTTTTCAGTAAAACATATGCGTTTTGTAGAATTACCTTACAATAATTGTGAAATTAAGGTAAATATAAAGATATAATAATTATGCATTGATTTCACAATTTTCCTATCTGGATTTGATTTGATCCGGATCCCTGCTTTTTAGTCATTTTTTCATTGACTGTATTCTGAGAGTCCATAAAGATGTTTATAAAGAAAATCTGTCATTTGTTTAATCATCTTTTAGACATCTTTGTGTTTTATGGGTATTTATCTTACCAATAATTGATTGCAAATTAATTTCAAAGGAAATTAATAAAATAAAAATATATCGAAAAGGTCAATGAGTGAATCAATAAGATGATCGTTTAAGAGTCAACTGATTTCGCTTAATAGTTTTATATAGGAAGCCAAGCCCAGTATTTTTAATGTTAAAATATTTTTTATCGTACTAAATTTAGAGGATTTATCAATCTAATGTGGACTGTGTGAGTAATAAATTGTTTGTTTAACTGTTACAGTACACACTACCTGTATGAGACATAAAGTACACATTGGGTTAAAGTGACCCAGCGCCACTTTCAATGATTATTACAAGAAAATTATTTTGGACTAAAAAAAATTAGGAACATTTTTTAAACATTTAAGATTAAGGTTTGATCGTTCCAAAAAAGATATCAATAAATTTTAATAGTTAAAAAAATAAAAATTCTATGAAAAATACGAAAAATATCTTTTTATACAAAAAATTTGATAACTTTCTAAATTTTTAATATTTTTAATTGCATACTCTCGAAACAATATACTTTGAAGCAAAAATACGCTCAATAGTGTACATTTCAAAAAAGGTATTTATTTAAGCAATTAAACGTGTAATTTTTTCGAAAAATTAACAGCACGTTTTTAATTATCTTTTACATTTCAAATGCTTTATTTTCTAGGGAGATGTTGCGACGCATTTTTTTCGAGTTATTTTATCTCATGGTGTACTTTAAGAGTTAAGTGTAGTTATCAAATACGATGATGCAATGCTAAATAAATAATAATATTTATATATATATAATATTATAATTTGTAAATGTTCTTGCAAAATTTGCATCTAATTAAACAGAATTGTACTTATAATGTAAATAAAAGTATATTAAGTCCATTGATTATAATCTTTTTAAGAGCTAAACTAAAAAACCCGACTTTTTAGCAAGTTTTATAATTTCTTATAGTCAAATATTGCTCCTACGAAACAAAATATGATAAAATACAGATGTGTGTGTGTGTTTGTGTGTGTAAATAAATTTGCCTGTTACTCCATTGATCCTTAAAAGAGTAGAGAGGTTGACAAGCCTAAATGCAAGATATAAAAAATGTAATTAGAACTTTCATAATTACAATATATAGTAACAAAAAATCAGATTAATTATTATAGTTTATTATTAAGACTAATTGAGATAAAAATTAACTTGTGCATACTCTTTTGTACATTTATAATTAACCCTTAAACGATATACTTATTCTTTTTCACCTTAAACGCTATACTGGATTAAAAATGTACCCCATTCCTTCCCAAGCGTTCTGCATTCAATATTTTGCTATATGAATCTTTTCATCTTTTTATAACGAAGACGATAATGTAATGTACAATAATATTAATTAACATTAAACATGTTAAAAATTAATTGAAACAAAATAAAGTTTGGAAAAAACGCAAAAATAAGTTTTTTTAAAAAATCTATTGTATTTTTGTCAATTTTTAACAAATTCAAAAAACCGAACAGCTTTGGAAAGGTAAAAAATAGATTTAGAACCGGGATAAAATCAATTTTGAGTATTATTTGAAAAATATAATTATTTTGACAAATAAAAGTTGAAAAAAACGATAGCTTATAAAAAAGAAAAAATAAATAGACACTATTAGTATTTTTTTGTATAAAATTGTAAAACGTGTTTATTTTTTAAATATATAATACATTATTAAAGTAATGAAAAATTATTAAAATATTTTCGTGACTTTAAGCAGCACTCGCTACACCGTATTGTCCTGTGGTTTTTACACACAGGAACGTTGCAATTCGCACAAACGCAGCCGTAGTACCTTTCTTTTTATAGCGAGTGCCCGTTCGAACAAAATTTAAACATAAAAAACAGTGTTTTATATGACAGTATCTGATTGAAATGCATACACAAACATCAGATTGAGGTGCTCCATTTTTACTTTATGTCTGTACAATAACGTTCCGACGCCAGCTAGCGTCTCTCCCAATTCTTAAGATTTTTAATTAAATTATGGTTGGTGTCCCGAGTCGATTTTTTCATCTGCTAAATTAGGAGATAAAATCAAATTCGCATTGGGCTACAAAACTTACCCCGGTATTCTAAGGTTAAATAAACGAAAGATTATGTATGTTGTGTGTTTGTGTATGTGTGTATGTATGTATGTATGTACGTGTAATTCTTATTTAATAATAAGCTCATGAAATGGTATTAATTTTTAAATTATAATTAAGTACCACACACACATACACATGATTAATAAAATCTTTTGAGTAATTATATATTAATCAAGTTTAAAAAAATTAATCGTGTAAGATTACACATGAGCAGAAAATCAGAAGGCCGGTATTCATAGAGTCGAATCTTATTTCAAGATCACCTCAAGTAGTGTCTTAAAATATTAATACGGCTCTGCGATTGGTTAATGGTATCTGAAGACAATACTTAAGATGATCTTAAATATAAGACCCAACTATAATAAATACCGGCCTAAGCTCTACCACAAGAAATACTCGCAGTACTGGAGTATATAAACAAATGCAACCGAGTGAGATTTCTCAGTCTGCTTTTCCGCTACATATGAATGCACCTTTAATAAGCAAGGGATATGTGCTCTGCTCCTCATGCAATTATCGTGACCGGGTCATGTACCTCGGGTCAATAATACTTGATATTTCTCTACGAGGCAGTTCTAACCTTTAGTTCGAGAATTTAATAGCATCTTTATTTTCATGCTTTTTAATAGAGGAAATAACTACGAGAAATACTATGTGTTCGAAAAGAATTAATCGCGAGCATTAATTTTTGTAACGATCGATCGAAGGTACATAAATCGACCTATAATGAACGAACGCAAGGCGTTTCTTTTCGTACAATGGCTGCTCGATTTGATAACATATCACACTAAATATTTTTTTTAAACTCATCGCTTACACTCACCCTATATTGCATGTAATGTTTATGCTTAATGAAGTTAGGGGAACGCTTTTTCTTCTTGCTAGTAGTAGCGGCAACAGAAGCGGTGAGAGTGTAAAATTTGTCACCGGACTTCTCCTTACGGGACGTTAACAGGTTCGATTTATTCGCGGGCATCGTTTGCTCACTTTATTCTCGTTGCTTTGCCGTGCACTGGCAGCCTACAGTTATTTGACAAGTCATAATCAACGACGATCACTGGTTCAGTTTCCACTATACGTTTAATCTGGTTTCAATTCGGAAAGAAACAAGATTGAAATCGATGGAAACTTGTCTAATAACACTTAATACACTTTTATTTCAAATCTGTCAGCCCGGTGAGAGTAGTAATGGTTTAGAAGTGAACTGAAATTGGTGGAAACTAAAAATCATTGATCTGAATATAACTGTTACCCTTTGTCCTGAGCTAAAAACATGAACCCAATGAGCGGAACCATGTTATGAGCATATATGTAATAAGACTAGTATTGCTAGTTGAACTGGGAAGAGGGTGAAAACATTACGGTGCTATTTAGTGTACTTTAACAGTTTTGCGCATGCGTAAAAGCCGCGCCCTGCGCGCTTTTACTACCATGTGCCATGCTTGCGCAAATCGACGCAAGTACATATTTATATAGATCTTATATATAACATCTATGGTGTAAAGGTCTTTGCTCTTTAAGTTTGACGCTAAACGTAGACGCTAAAACTGAAAAAATCCTTCTTTTTCTTGACGCTACTCTATATAGTAACAAAATACATTGACGTAATATTGAGAAGTAATCTCAGCAAACACAGAACATAGCAGCAATGTTATAACATTGTAGTAATATTACAACAATATTACAAAATTATCGCAATGTTCTGTATTTGCTGGGATGTAAAGACAATATTCCCAATATTAGTTCAATATTGTAAAGTGGACGGTTTATTTTATTTAGCTAATTTGTCTAAGCAGCAATATTAGTTCAATATTGGTTCAGCATTGGGCCAATGTTGAACCAATCAATTTTTTATATTGAACATTAATTGCATTTTAATGCAATTAATGTTCAATATAAAAAATTGCATTTTTGGGACCATTTTATAAGCAATATTGGCGTTATGCTGGAAAACATTGGCCAATGCATTCCAAATATAAACAATATTTAGCCAATATTAATCAATATACTGTTAATGTATTTTGCTACTAAGGTAGCGTCAAGTTAAAATCACGTGATTACGTGTAAAAATCACCTTTTCATGATAGTGACAAGCAACAGTAGCGACCAGTGATGAGCGACAGTGCCGGATACCTGAGGGGTGCGTTCCGATATTACTGTCAGTACTAAAAATCTATAGTATAGGTAACGGAAACTATGAATTTTCAGTACTTTACAATATTTTATTATATATTTATTACAATTTATAACTTAGAAATTACCTTATATCAAATAGTAAAAATAAAACTAATAAATTATAAACTATAAAATATTTTACAATTTATTTTATAAAGAAATTTTGTTTTACATTTTAAATATTTCACTAATACCTCATTACATAAAACCGATGAAATAAGTACAATAATTTTAAAATTCACCATTTCTATTAAGTATTCGGGAATTAAAGAATAATGATATGAACAAAAAGTAAAATTTTAAGAACAAACTTTAAAATTTTAGAAAATATAAAGTGGTAAAAATTTATTAAACACATTAATTTAACGAACTTTATATTGTTGTATATGTTCTGACGATTTCATGTAATATATCGGGCATTAGTATCACATAATTTTAATTAGAAATTGTTTCTATAAAATTAAAAAACGCATTTACATGTTGAATTATATAATTTTTTCATATCTTTGTTCACACATTGAGTACCTTACCTATCCGTTTTCTATTTATTCCCTACCGAAGTATTTTCTACCTATTCCTATTAATATTCCTACACTGGTAGAAATTCATGCAGTTTGACTGACTACTCAGTCCATTATTATCTAGTATTACTGATTTCTCTTTATATACAAAAATACTGCCTAGAAATTGACCTGATTTTTTATTTTGATTTTTGAACAACTTTAAATATCTAGTTCTATCACAAAAATGTCATTTCTATATTATATTTGAAGTATAATTTTGTCACAGATTTATTACCCCAATTTTAAAAGTTTATTTATTACTCACCGACCGATTGCCTGCGACAGAGTTATTCAGCAACGATGATTCTGTCATCAAACAAACAAATACAAGTCTAAATTAAAGCACGGCAGAAAAAATAATTCATATTAAAAATAATAATTTACGGCTTGCAACTCTGTACTTGTGTTTATTAAGTACAAATTAAATTCAAATTAAAACAGACCTCACAATTTTTAATATTAGATGAGAGATAACTCATGAGAGATAACTTGATACTGTTACGTATCAAACTTTTTATTCTTTTAATTATTTATATAATCGTCGTATAATTAATATTTTCCGAAATAAAAAAACTTTGTAAAATTTAATTTGTGTAAAACTTTACGTGATTTTATCTCTAACATTGTAATTTATTAAGATAAAATCGAATGGAAAAAAAGTATTAATTACTAAGCGAATAATAATCATACTCACCCCAAGGTTTCTCTGCCGAATCTTGATATTTTTCCCATGCAGGCCTGCATCTCCTCCTCTTGTTGCACAGAACACTCGCGAATAACATATACTACAATCGCGCGTGGAACTAATTAGACTAATCTATAAAACTCGGCCATGATACGATTTCTAGTTCTAATGGAGTTCTTGATCGAATTGTACCATGGAAGTTACGAGAAAAGCTCTTTTAATCAATTTGCTTGAACGGCACTCCCGAAGTAAACGCGCGACACGACGAACCGGCTACGGTTCGTTTTCAATTAAATCGGTCGCCATTCCCGAAAACGCGGCGCGACAAACAATAATTGTACGATTGACGACGTAATAAGTGCAATGAGTATAGTTAGCTTACCCCACGGGCTTTCAAGCCTTTCCATATCAAGATCGTACCCGTGGGAGGGAAGATTTCTTCTGAAATGCAAATTTTAATTTACTTAAAAAAGAAAAAACCAGTACCCAGCATATATCAGTCTATCACTGTGAAACAAAAGGATACTTGAGCAAGTTTTGTTACTAAAATATTTGACGTGTAATATGCATAGTTATTATAAGGCCATAGATATTATAGAAATAAGTAAACGCCAAATAATCTATTTTACATTTTATATATTGTCTGATAAGTGAACTTTATTGTTTTTTTTATTTTATTAGAGCTTTATTGCAACTTTATATTTTAGTTATCTCATATCACAATAAGCCAAATTAATTACTACAATTAAATATTTGTAACAACAATTATATATCGAAGCAGATATTTCGAGAGTCTCATAAAAAATTATTAACAAAATATTATTAATGATTAGAAGATTGAGCTGCGTGCGGATGAGCTGTTAAATTTCAAATTATTTAATAATTCATTAAATTTTCACCAAATATTTTTTTTGTATTTTAAATTATTGCTGTATATTCACAGCAGTACTCGAGAATGCTTTGAAAATACGTATTTCTTCATAGAATATGTATAATAATAAAGTTTCAAAGGAATGATTATGTGAAAAATGTGTAAAAACAATCTTTGAGATAAATGACGTTAAAAAAATTATTTTTAGTAACTGAGATCCGGGAACGATCCGTTTATCTGACAAGGAAAAATTTTTATATCGAAGTAGATCAAATTTTATCAGAAGAGTTAAATATAGAATAATGCAAGATTTTCAATTAAAAACCCGAGATATTAGGACTAATAATCGGATGTTTTTAATAATTTAATTGTAAAATAGGACGAATCACGGAAATTTTAGAATTTTGTCGCTTAAGTTTGTGGTAATCGAAATTACCACAAATAATTATATACAAACTGTTTCTGAATTGTGTTCCTCAATTAATTGTAAACAGTATTTATTTCTAACGCGTAATCGTGCAAAAATTTTGTCATTCGTACATTCCAAAGTCTCATTGCAATAAATTAGAATGAGAAAAAATATATTTGTCTTATTCTAACTTATTGCACCAGTGCAGCAGTGCAGGAATAAAAAACAAACCTAATGATGAATAAAAATTGGTACATTTTTATTCATCTTTATAAATGCACCAATTAGAACAGAGTATTTCCATCCAGTAAGCAATCCTGTATGAAAACAAGTATTGTATGCCGCTGACTCTATGCCGGATCTACAATAGGTATAAGTCCTTAAGGGTTGGTTGTTCCAACTTCTTGGTAAACTTACTTCTCAGATAAATATTTGTCTTTATTTATTTAAGAAAAGAAATGAAGATAGACACATGCTTACCTGGTAGGTAAATTTACCAAGAAGTTGAAACAGCCGACCCTAAGGGATTCTTTTCATGGGCGACAAAATCGCGGCGATTATTCAGCGACTGTTGCGCGCGCGATTTTTGAAGCGTCAACTAAATTCTAACCTAAAATAAAGTGGATTTCGGAAGATAATTATTTACACTATCAAAAGAAATATCAAGAGTAGTTATTACAGTGTGCGCAAATTATTTATGAATATAAAGAAATATCAAGAAAAAGAAAAATTGCTGCAGTTGTGGCTCTTTTCGTAAATGAAAAGCGTTCCAAGAAAAAAAGATTTTGGCTGGCTCCAATTTTAAAAGAAAGAGAAAAGCATGGTTTTTATCATGCTCTTTTCCAATTTTGCAACTTGAAGATCTTCGCTTTTATAACTATTTAAGGATGTCAGCCACACAGTTAGAAAAACTAATAAATTTAGTTGGTCATAATTTAGAAAAAAAATTGTTTTAAGAAATCCAATAGGAATTTCCGCAGAGAAAAGTAAAAAATAAATGATAATAACAATTTTATTCGTTAACATATAATTGAGATTGATATTTTAGCATATTTTATATATATGTATGTACATGTTTATATAAACATTGTATTTCTTGATATTTTACTTGAATGTTTAATAAACATATATTAAAATACTCACTTTTGACATTACGTTTTTTTTTATATTATTAATAATTAATCACCAATTTTAATAAATAATTTAAAATGTTGAGTCGATTTTAATACTCAGCAATATCGCTTGTAGTTGAAAAAGTTTAACTTCAAAATCCGATCGCGGCGACAAGACATCACGTGACACAAATCACTGCGACAGAGCGATCAATGAAATTGCGGCCTAAGTCGTAAGAATTTGACTAATCACAGTTGAATATAAAAAGAATATTCCAAATATGACTTTGCTAGAATAAAAATTTTAGTTTTAAGTCGTAAGCAATCACAATTGAGTATTCTTATAAGAATTTACTGTGATTGGTCAGTTTCTTATGGCTTAACGTTTAAATCTTTATTGTGGATGCAGAAACGCCGTGCAGCAAGAAGCGACGCGATAGCCAATCAAAGTTGGATCGAATTTAACTTTTTCCGTGTAGCAAAAGATTTTGTTGGTTTGTCGCATCAACTTTTGCTGCACGGCAAGCGTTTTCGCGTGTAGTGTGCAGTAGCGGAAGTCTGTAATTGTCGTTATCTCATCGTTATGTGCTCATAACGACAGTTACGCAGATATTTTATATGGTGAAAAAGCTGCGCAACGACAAACGATACTGACATCTTTTAACGAGTTAGGGCGCGTTCTCACCGAGCGCGTCACGCGTCGCGTCGTCCTTCGCGTCCAATCAAAACGTTCCATTTTATTATAATAAAATATAATGGATGTTTTGATGCGTTATGCAAAAGTCTGTGTGGAGGCCCAAGCCTCGTCTACAGAAGTCGCAAGCAACTAGTTGCGATTTGCGACAACCAATAAGCGCCTACTTAAAGTTTGACAGTCATTGATTGTCGCAAGTCGCAGCTAGCTGCTTGCGACTTCTGTAATAAGGCTTTAATCCGTTCTACATTAGGCCCGGTCTACAATAAGTCGTTAGTTGTTGGTCGTAAGAAATTTAACCAATCATATTTGCTTATTCTTCTCTAAGATCAACTGTGATTGGCTAGATTTCTTACAATCAACGACTAACGACTTATTGTAGACCGGACCTCAATTGCAAGCAGCCAGTTGCGTCTGGCGACAGCCAATAAGCGCTTAGTTTCTAATTAAAGCTCGACAGTCATTGGCTGTCACAAGTCGCAACTGGCGATTAATGTAGAACGGGCTTATGTTTCCTCTATAATTAGTCATTAGTTGTTGGTCGTAAGAAATCTAGCCAATCACAGTTGATCTTAAGCCTTGTCTACAGAAGTCGCAAGCAGCCAGTTGCGACTTGGGACAGCCAATGATTGTCGAGCTTTAACTAGAAACTAGACGCTCATTGGCTGTCGCAAGTCGCAACTGGTTGCATGCGACTTCTGTAGACGAGGCTTTAAGGGCCATCTACAATGGAGAGTCGTAGGCCGTAGCAGTAGTCGTAGAAAATGTCTCCACTTCGTATTGCTTTACTGTTTACAGCCTACAGCAGACATTGATCCAATTCATTGCGTGCTTACGATGAGCGTTGGGGCATTCGGGATTAGTTTTTGGTCGCCTTTCCTTGATGGCCGGCTTGTATGTTATTGCTATGTCGTTTTTATTCTAGACAGCATTGCCGTAGTTTTAGTGCTGTTACGGCTAAAACACTCCATTGTAGATGGCCCTTCAAAGGCTTTAAAGTCTTGTCTACAGAAGTAGCAAGCAACCAATTGTGACTTGCGACAGCCAATGCCTGTCGATCTTTAACTAGAAACTAGACGCTCATTGGCTGTCTCAAGTCGCAACTGGCTGTTTGCGACTTTCTTGCGACTTAAGGGCCCTCGCACAGACTTTGCATAACGCATAACATATGTACATAAGCAAATTGATTGGTCCATAAGCAAAGTATATAAGAAATTCAACCAATCGAATTTCTTATGCATTTATGTTATGAGTTATGCAAAAGTCTGCGGGGGCCCTAACGCTTATGGTATATCCACGCAAACTTGCATAAGCGCATAAGCATATATATAAGAAAATTGATTGATCTACAAGCACTTACATAAGAAAGTAGACCAATCGAATTCCTTATGCTAAAACTCCATGTATGCGGTGAACTCCGGCAAACGCATGCGGTGACCAATCAGAATTCAAGCGCTTGCTGTGACTTGCCGGAACCCGACCTGCGTCTGGTTACTGATTGGTCACCGCATGCGTTTGCCGGAGCTCACCGCAGACATGGAGTTTTAGCATTATGCATACATATGCTTATGCGCTTATGCAAGTTTGTGTGGATATACCATTATTACAGTTATTGTAGATTCGACCAGAAGGGCAGAAGGTGCTGGCGAGTGAAAAAGAAAGAATGCGGCAGACGGAGACAGTCGATCCGTGTTTCTGCGTCCGAATGCGCTCGTTCCGCTTATAATTTTCCCATCCCTACCTTTGCTCGTGAGCAAACTTCACGCCGAGTCGCTGCTGTGATGATCAGTGGAGACTGGTGAAGACAGTGACTAACGGTGACTACAGTGAGTCGAGCTATCTAAGCGTCGCATCTTATCGTAAATTGCAGTACTGTGTATATTGTGTACTCTATAAAAAAAGTGGTGCTACTCGTGGTGATATACACGCAAGACGAGGTAGTATGATGGTTTGAACGCTGTGCCAACATGACCGTGGATTTTGTTGACTACTTCTGGGTGAGTAATCTAAAGGAATCATAATATTCTTGCTGTTTCCTTTCATGCTTTCCCCATCCTATGTCTAATTTTTTAACGGATGAATGTGAAACATCTCTTATTGATCAGTCAGTGCGCAGTGAATTTAGGTTATGCCATGGGAGAATGTATTTGCTCATGTGATCTCTTCGGCTCTACTCTTCCTGCCTTGCCTTGCTCTATTTTGCTCCGTTTCCTTACTCCATACTCCACGCAATATTATTTTTGATATTGCCTGTCTCCGATAACGCGAAATATGTACCTATTAATGAATCTCATCCTCTTTCTCTGTCTGTCGTTCTCTCTCGAACTTATATATCCAGATCATCTCATTTGTTTTCTTATTCTCCTTCTTTCTCTTCCCCTTTCTCGTCTCTTCCGCTCTCTTTTTCTTGTCCCTCTTATCCACCTACCTCTATCTCTCATTCATATGCTTGTACTCTCATGCCTCGCATATGAGATAAGGCACCATTGGCTTTAATGTATGCATTACCATGCGTTAGAAAAAAAGTATTTGATTGAAGTAATTTATGGTACGTTTTTCATTATCTTTTTTTGAGAGTTTAATGTGTCAGATCTGTAGATATACAACACTTGTAACTTTAGGCCTACTCTCGTTAACTCTTTCACTTTTACTACATTGATATGATAATCTGGATAGGTATATGTGTATATGATTGTTAGCATGTGGTGAGCTCGAGTCTGTGGTTTGCTAAGCCCAGATGACGGTGCAGTATGGTCACCCCTGTGCATTTTTTATTATCTGTTTAATTTAAGGTTAAACTTAACATGTTTTTAGATGTATCCAATGGGATTTTATTTGATTAAAGTCTTATTGAATAAAACATCAGGTTGTCTAACCACAAATTAACTCTATAAAGGATACCAATTTTTTTTACCTCAAACATTATACCGGGTTAAAAATGTGCCCTATTCATTCCCAAACATGCTACCTACTCTGATGTTTCTGATTGGTTTCGTCATTTTTAGGGCACTTCCTCGATGTGTATTTTATATGCTACACGTATACATTTATTATATGTGTATTTCTATATGGATCTGTTAATCCATACAGAAATACACAGAAGTGCACAACATTTATATAAAACAGTAATTAAAGTTTCAGTAGCACTTTTCAGAACGTAGTTTTTGTGTTTTTTCTAAAATAAAAAAAGTTTTTGCAAGTGTTATGTTGATTTCAGACATTAAACAATTATTTAAAAATATATAATTGCCATAATTTTGTTTAAAAATAATTATAGAGCATAAAACTTCGTTAGAAGTAGCGAGAACTGTTGCTAGGACTGTGCAGCATATATATGTAAAATTAAGAAAATGTTAAAATATAAATAATAAACAAGTATTATAAAAAAGTAAAAATATAAGTAACAGATTCGTAATATCACAATATTATCTATTTAACTAACAAGAAAATCTCATGAATTCGAAAATTCAGGTTTTAATGAAACTTGACATAAATATATAGAGTGGAAATACATGAATTAAAAAACTTTTAGTTGTGGCTAGCTAAAAAATAGTTTGAAGTAGTGAAATTTCACTTTTCAAAAATAAAAACTTACTTTCTTTTCGATATTTTGTAAATCAAATATCGAAATATAGAAAAATGTTTTGTATTAAAGTTTTTACAGTGTATACAAATCTATTTAATTAATTATTTAATTACACTATTTCAAGAAAAAATTTTTTTTTAATGTCAATTTTTTAAAATAATTTGATAACTTTGAAATTTTGAAATACTTTTATGGATAGAAATTGATTGGAATTACCCATAATTAGATCTTGACATTGTCTCTAAAATCGACCTTTCATCGACATCAACATTTTCTACCTATATGAATGGATGATTTACTATAAAAAATATTATTCTAGGAGTGAACGCGCTTTTGATTTTCAATAAATTAAATTAATCTTTAATCCTACAACTTTTATTTGAAATACTTTGCTAAAACTTATATTTTTCGAGATTGTTTTTCGAGGGTTCTTTTTGGAATGTTGTAGGTATATATTTTTGCACCTCTTTAGTAGTATATTTATGATAAAATATACATTTAATGGCCTAACATATACTAAATGTAAATACAATTAGTTTTGAAATTTATTGTTAATAAGATACAAAATAAGTTCTTTTGTGTAGCACTTAAACGATTTACTTTATTAGTTTTGAAATTTTTTTGGACTTTAGTATGGAAATTAGTATGGACTTTAACACGATTGAATAGGTTTTAATGATATTTGTTCACAGTCAAATTGGGCTATTTTTAGACTGTACTCTTTGCAAATAGATCCTTTAAATCATGATTTTACATAAGAATTAAGAATAAACGATCAAATAACTTTTAAACTAATAAGAAAATTGTGCTAAAATTTTATACAGATATTCAAATATAATAAATAAAATATAATAAATATAATAAATAAATAATGTAGTAAATCGTTAAAATACACTATTAAAAGACATACATATTTTACATACATGCAAAAGTTCAAGTTGATAGATTTTAACTTTTTCGTACTTCCGAATTTCTTAAAAGAGATGCGTTTTATATGAAGACGATTTTACACTGAAAAAAATGTAATATATTCAATAAGATATGTTATTGCGGGCTGCCAATTACAGATATACTCAATACAATAATATATGCTATTGCAGTATCAACATTGTACTTGCATTAATAGCAAATATTATTGTATTGAGTATTTTATGTAGTTGACAGTCCGCAATCACATATGTTATTGGCTATATTTTTTTTTCTGTGTACCAATTTTTGAAGTGGTTAATTCCAAATTAACTATTAAAATTGCAATTCAAAATGGCGTATTCAAGAGGACGATCATAAAATGATAAAATGATATATTTGAAATATCACCGCGGATTAAAGTTTTTTTTATTACTAATTACAAACTGAAAAAATAAAACTTTAGCCTAATATATATTTAGAACAATAAAAGTAATTTGAAAGTCTGAAAGACAAATTGTAGATGGTGCACACTTTGATTACATATTAATTATTACAATATTTATTATTATAAAGTTTTAATCATTTTGCATTTTTTCAATTAAATAAGATTTTAAGTATATAATTAGAATTAATTAAATAAATTTTTGATATAATATGATTATTCTTTATTATCTAACAGTTGAATTTTTTGCAAAATTTTTTTACATAACTATATTGAAAACAACATTTCAAAGTGTGCAACAGTTTGCACATATAGCTTAAACCTTCCTCTTTAAAATAGCAAAGGTAGAAATCAATATATTTGTTTGAAAATTATGATAATTTTTGTAAGAAGGATACACTATGTCCCAGAGGTACAAAAAGGTTAAATAGTTTTTGAGAAATACATGTTAACGGTTCAAAAAATGCGTTTATACTTAAATTTGCATTACATGAAGACTAATAAACATTAACTATACTAAAATTTATATTTATTAAATATGTACAAGTAGATGTAAAAACAAAAAATATGTATAGAGATTTTTTTAATTCTCGTTAATAGGCAAACTTTTGCACATTTTACACTAGGATACTCTTTTAAAGGCATTACAAATTTATTATTTGATCATTCTTGCATATTTATCTGCCACTTTTTTTCTCAGCGCACATGTTGATAAGATAATTGTCCACTTCCCTTTTTTGACACCGTGGGTATTTCGAATTGAAGATTATTTCAATCGTAATGTAATATATCAGACATTTTATGACGAGTTGTTTGCGATAGATTCTTTTACAATAAAATCAAAGCAGAAATTGAGATGTACATGTAACTGCAGCGAGTAATCAGTACAATAGGATGACAAGGGCAATAATATGTAATGACAGCTTATTACGGCGATCACTTAAGCGGTTCTACTCAATGTGGATTTACCGTCTGATTAGAGTTCAAATGTTAAATAACTAAGTGGCCTTTAAGTGCCGTTCCAATATATATTTTTTAGTCGTAATATTGTCATTACAAGGTTTTTGTACAATTTTCTGATAGACAAATAATCTGTGTAACTTTGTTCCATTATCCTTTATGCTAATTTCTACACTTTCAAAGTTAAAACATGCACATTTATACATATTTTTAGAAGATACGATATGTGAATCAATTATTTGAAAAACAATGTAACTAAAGAAAACTTTACTTTTGGAGAATTAAAAAATTATATAATTTTTAAAATTATATAATTTTAAAAACCGCAAATAAAAATTTTAAAAATAATTAAAAATATATGAAAATTATATCGATACTAATTTATTACATTTAATTATTACATTAAGTGAGCAAAACATGTTACTATGAAATTTATTTTTAAAAAGAAATATAATTTAAGAAATTTTAATTTACAATGTGTTTTCAGTAAAATAAATTTTTTATACATACACTTTTATACTAACCCTGCGTTAGTCAACTCCGCGTTAGTAGAAACTATCCCCTTCATATGCACTCGGCGCAAATGAGTAGCGTAAGCGGGGGATAGCAATGCAATTGCATAGTAAGTAATTTTCGTAGTTACGTGTTCATGTAGATTAAGTTTTATGCGAGATTATGATCTAATTAATTGATTTAAAAAATGGCTAATATTTTAGAGAAACAAAAACAAATATGCTTAACATGAAAATAAAATTTGCAATTAAAGCTGGATTTTGTTTAATAATATTTTATATATATTTATGAATCTTAAATACATTTTTCAGTTTTATAAATTAAGTTCCAAATACATTTAGTCTTGAATTATATACATAATTATAAACTGGCTACATGACAATGCCGTACGTCCCTGAATTTCACGAAGTGGGAATGAGACCCAGCAATAGGAGATCACTTCGCGTTAGTAGACTCGGAGTCCTACAGGAACAGTCTACTATGCGGGGTTTAGTGTATAAAAAATAGGATTTTGAGCTGAATACTATTACTATTGTAAAAATGCCGAAAATTATCAACATGACACTTTTTTACAGAGTTGTGCTGCAACATATATTCAAAACTGAAAAATTGTTAAATTGTTAATGTTAGAATTTTTACAATAAAACGTTTACAATAAAAATTAAACACTTTCCTTGTTACTAATTTTTTTTAAAAACTGTTACTAATTTTTTTTCCATGACGTATATATGCAGTCAAAGGGTTAAAAATAAGGGGAATTCTTAACAGACATCGTTATATTCGATGGTTTCTAGTATTAAATTTTAATTTTTTGGTGAAAATATTTGAGATATTTCATATTTGAGATATTTCATATAAAATTTTATCGCGATTTTATGCATAATTATTTTGTAAATAAATAAACACATTTTATTTACAAAACAAGTAATCTTTATAAATATAAATTATATGTACTAGTACTTATGTAAGAAAGTCAAGTGTTTTTTATTTCTTTATTATATGTATTTCCATTTAGAGTACATTTCTATTTGAAAGTAATTTTGAAATAATTTTAGATATACATTTTTGATGAGTAAATATGAATTTTTATTATTATATAAATTTCAGATATAAAATCGTTACCAAATTATTTTCAAACGCAGTAAAGCAATATCTGCAATTTTTCAAAATTATTTTGAAAGTTATGTAAAGAAATACATTCTTAAACTAGAGAGTAAATGTAGAAAATTTTTAAAAGCAATGTAAAGCGCACTAAATTTTATATTTAATTGAAAGATATACTGAAGTACTGATTTTCTTATTATTCAAGGGCGATAAGAATAATGGATTTGACGTGTTGTATCATAACATGAAGCATGGTGTAATCGCCAGTAAGGAATTGGCAGAATTTTTGCGAGAAAGGTCGGCTATAGAGGAGAACAATTATAAGCTCCTTAGTAAGGTAGCGAAGCAAGCGAGCAGTAGCACACAAGGAACATTCGCACCTATATGGGCTGCTCTGAGAGGTGCCGCTGAGAAACTTGCTGTTTTACACTACCAAATGGCCCAGCGGGTTACTGAACTTATAAAAGATGTGTCAAAATATGCGGAAGAGCTGCACAAGAAACATAAGGCTGTAAGTATTACGTCTTTCTATTTAACTTCTATTTAATATTGCTTGAATGTACATTCTTTACTGAAAAACTAGAATATTTTTTTCATTGATTTGTTTTACGAACTGTCTTACGAAGGTACGCAAAATAGGGTGTTATCTTTTATTTACGATTGACATGCTCTACTACAAAATATGTCAAATAAATATCCCATAAATTATCAGTATCCGCCCACAATTGAGTGAGTCAATAGGTTCTCATTGTCCGGCAATCAAGTTAGCAGTGTACAGAAGCCTTATCTATTAAACGCGCACAAATAGGAAGAGATACTGAATGCGTATCACACAAGTTTTTTTTTATTATATATTTTTTATTTGGTACTGATTGTATATTGGAAATTATAGCTTGATGTTTCAGGTAGGACTCCGATAATATTTTGTTTCTCGAATATAAACATATAACATTTAAACATATAACATATAACGTTTACATTTATTTTTAGAAAATTGTTTATTTGTGAGAAAACGTTTATATGTATACGGTTCGCAATTATTTGAATTTAAACGAAAATATTTTTACATGTTTAATATAACTGTTTATATTAATATTTAACATCTGTTTATTAGAAACGTTTATCTGTTTTACATTATTTTTTACTTATTTTATTTTTGAATGTATGTATTTTATTATTAAATATAAGAAAAAAATAATTACTTATAAAAGAAAACACATAATAATATGGAAATAAACGTTTTTAATAAATAAATGCGTTAAACATATTTTCGTTTAAATGTAATATAAAAAATTTAGGACTTAGAACGTTTTTATAAAATCGTTTATATTAAACTGATATGCTAATTATAAACAATGTTTTTTTAACATATAATAGCAAGTCCTAATTTCAGGATTTATATCTGTCTATTATTACGATATTTAATATTTTATTAATAACAATTTTATATATCATAAGTTTTTTATAACATGTTGCAGAAAGTACAATTCAAACAAGCAGTCGCCTAAATCATAGGTCTTTAAAGTCGTATTGTCTTTGAAGTATTAAATTAAAAATTAAACAAAAAAAATATTAATTAATAGCTAACCCAATATAATGAATTAAAGAATCAGAATATATCTACATTTAAAAACCGGTTTAAAAATACAAAAAAGCCGAAACCGAAAATATAAATTTGGACAATCTAAATGAAAGATCTACGGCAGGCGTAAATTTAAAAATTCTGAGTAGTTTAGAAATAGGAATTACTGTTGTAGTTCAAAAATAAGTATGCACATAGCTTACTCTCTGCATTACCTGGAATTAATGACGAGGATATGGCAAGCTTTTAGTTCCATTTTTTGTTTTTATTCGATTTTTTTTTTTTTTTTACAAATGATTTTCTTCTTTACTAGAAGTGACAGTTTTACGATATATATTTATTTAAAAAATTTATTTTACATATTTGTGACAGTAATTTTATTATTTAGAAGAACGTCTTAATACTTTAACGGTTCCATATATGTTATAAGAATACATGAAATACTTGATTACTTAAAAGAAAATACTGAGACAATAGATGATGCTCTGATGGCATCACCGTGATTGAAAGGGTTAAACTACGTTGGTAGAAATAGAACTTAGTCATTTTTATCTTAAATAATGTCTCTATTGTGGCATTTTTAGAAATTGTTATAAAATAATTTTTTAAATAAAATTGCTACTATCTAAAGTTAAGATCATGATTCACTAAAAAGTTTTTTTTAATCAATACGTTTTTAATAAAACAAAAACGATTTAAAATATTGAAAAGTTACAAACAAACGATAAAAAACAACACATTTTCAAATAATGTTTTAAAAATTGGAAATTATCTTGCTTTTTAGAAACTAATTAGTTTAAAAAATTTAAAAAACCGCCTTAAAAATTTTAAGAATATTATATTAAATCTGAAGTAATTTTGGCTATTTTATCTGGTTTTAATTATATAATAAACTTTTTTGTAAACAGTTCTTCTCTGGTTCAATACTATCTTGGTTTCAACGAATTTGTGCAACACGTTGCACTCTGTGCTCGGCGCATTGCCTTTTTAATTATTATTTAATTTTTAAATTTAATTGCATTTAATTTAATATTAATATAAAATGTTCATAATTTTCATAAACTGAAAATTTTATCTTTGAACAGGTTGCAATATACATAGAGATTTTAACAAGTTTAGGAAAATAAAATTTTTAGTTTTTTAAAGCGTTTTTCTAAACTAAAAATGTTGAAATCCTTCTTATTGATTTTATCAAAATTGTCAACACATTTAAAACACATTGTTAACAAAAAATCTTAGAGATTCGTATAGATTGATGTAAATAAAAACATTTTATCTTAATAAAATTTGTGTTATTTTGCTTACCGAGCAACGTATTCTTAAAAATATTTGACTTTATTTTAATATTAATAATAATTCCTAATATATAAAATATTAATTATTATTGATTTAAGCGAATGTTAATGAGTTGAAACATAAATTATTACTTGAAATCGGTTTTTATTAATTATATTATTATTTTCTGGATTTATTCGTCATTATTTATTCTATTAAATTTGTACATTCATTAATTTTTCTCAAATGAAACGAAAAGCTTAAAAATATATTTTTTAAGAACTAAATTTTCCAATAAATTAAATTTAAATATAGAATATTGATTTTTTTACTCGTTATTTTCTTTTTTAATATTAGCTGTACCTAATATTAAAAACTGTAATTTTTTAAAGGGCTAGTACGCGTAGAACAGGATTATATTGTTTATGGAAAATCTGGAATTTATTTTATTTTATTAAAAATTTTGGGATTGATATTTAAGGACATTTGTAAAATTTTCCTACTTTTAAATTTTATTTTTGATAAAATTTATAATTTTTTAAATATATCGTAAAATAATTTCATGTATACTCATGTGACTTGTAAGTTTTTATTTAAAAAATTAGTAATGATATACGATAATATACATCGTTTTTAATTCCTTTTCTGTTTATTTAATCATATTTCGAATTTCGTATTTTTGATGAGTTAGATCCACATATTATGAACAGATATAAATCTGTTTATATCTGATTTATATCTGATTAATTTGTATTTATTTTTAATTTTATTTCTAGTTTAATATTTAAAACTTAAGTGATTTTTCTTTGCTATTACATGATTACAGAACATTAAAAGATACAATAAAAATATTATGAAGTTGTATTTAAAAATTTTCTAATTTTATTTTGAATAAAATTTCTGAAAAATTCGAAAATTCTGAAAGAATTTACAAATTTTGAATAAATATCCTGAAGATGTAAGCTATTAACCTTTTGTCTTTTATATTATTTACTTATTTCATATTTTTGTTAGTTTACTTACATTAAGTATTATAAAGATTAAAATTATTGGCATACGATTTAGGCGATATACATTCTGCAACTTTCTATAATTAATAGCACATGCTTATCATGTTAATTGAGATAGTTTAGAGAATAACATACACTATATACCAACAACATCTAGGTGAAGGAAGAAGAATCGTCTACTTTAGAAGTTGTACAAAGTATACAGAGCATTTCGGTAACATTACATAAAGCGAAAGACATGTGTATGCAAAAGCGGCTTGAATTAGAGAAATTAAGAAAGGACAATGCCAGTCAAAGGGAGCTGGAGAAAGCGGAGGGCAAGTTCAAAAAAGCACAAGACGACTACCGGACATTGGTGGACAAATATACGGTCATAAGAAACGACTTCGAGGCAAAAATGACTCAGGCTTGCAGGGTACTAATTCTGAATTAAAAATATTAGAAATTAGGCTGCGAGATTAATAATTATTGTGCGGGCGATTATAGCGAAGCGTACTAATCAATGTACGTTTTCGTTACTAAGCGGTTCCAAGATGTGGAAGAAACGCATCTGAAGCACATGAAGGAATTTCTGAATACATACGCTGATGTTTTGCAAACCAATCACGAGCAGGTCGGCCAAGTACACATTGATTTCAAGCGACAGTGCGTTGACATGACAGTGGAGAAATTATTAGAACAATTTGTTCAGAGTAAATACACGGGTTTCGAGAAGCCAGGTAAAAACAGTACTTAAAAGATATTTTTTTTACGTAGAAGTTCTGTATGATGTGTTTGTAAATCAGGTGTGATCGAGTATGAGGAAGTTATGACGAGTTTAGCGGAAGTGACCAGTCACTCTCAATCTGAAGGTGGCGTGGAGACGCCTAAAGAAACGTCAAAGGGCACTAATGGCGAAACAGGCGTAGCCGGTAACAGTCACAGTTCAAAGAAAGATCAGGGATTAAAGGGGGAGGGTGATACTTTGAAAGTAATGGATGGGGAAAGGGGAAGGGTGATATTGGAAAAGGATAGAGAAAAAGAAAGACAGAAGGAAAAACACAGGGAACTGTCACTAGCACAAACCACCAAGGCTTCCCGCCGTACTACCTCGCTACTCAACTTATTTATGTCCAACTCCCAGGGTAGGTTTCTTTTTATCTCTCTCTCTCTCTCTCTCTCTCTCTCTCTCTCTCTCTCTCTCTCTCTCTCTCTCTCTCTCTCTCTTTTTCTTTCTCTCTCTCTTCTCTCCCTTCCTTTCCCTTTCTTTTATTGAATTACATAGACTTTTTCAAAGTTTTAGTATTTTTTTAATTGCAATAGTTATTGCAATAGTTATTAGTTAATTGCGTACCTTGGCCTTGCAATGAGATGCTACATCTTGTACAAGACATTTCTTCCTGTTTTTCGTAACCTTTTCTATTATATCGATACACTCTCACATCTTCGTATTGCCATACGCAAGATAGATACGCTTTCGATCATTTTCGACAAAATTTTGTTATTATCTGAGTATTCGTAAAACAAATGTTGGCATAACATTGTATATGTTGGGGTAAGCTTATTTTGCTATATTTTTAATTTTATATTTGTTAATATTATTTGTTAATATCGTTGATCACATAATACACTTGCCCATTTGAATTACAGCACTTGATCACAGGTATATTAATTTGAATCTAAATATGCAGTACAGTTTTTATCAACTTGTTTACGCTTAAGTGATTGTTGTGTTACTTGCTTTTGCGTAACGATCTAACATTAGGTGGAGGATGACGTACATATGGAATACCATTGTGTTCCAGGGGATTTTTTATTTTACTTTTGTTACTTTATTTTTGTTATTACACTCTTATGTGTACAATTGTGGACACAGAGATTGCAATATTTCTTGAAATTAATTTAACGGAATCAAGTTTAGGATGCGAATCATAATTATAAACTTTTGTTCCTCTAATTTTATCCAGTAGTTTATTTTACACTTGATGAATTTAATGTTTATTTAGATGTCCTGCAGCACATACTTAATATTTGTTTTTTATATTACATAATATTACGTGATTGTGCATTTTTTAACTCATAAAAAAAGTTGCCACTTCTGATTATGTAACTATTTACAAAGAAAAAATTATTGACGTAAAATTAAATTTTTCAACTTGATTAAATTTTTTTCTGATTTAAGTATTTTATATTAATATTTAAACTTAAATATTTATATTTAAATATTTAAGTTTAAGTAAAATATATAAATATTTAAATTTGTATAAAATATACAAATACTTGAATTTTCTTAAGTATTTACATTTAAATAGTTTAGTTTTTGAATACTTATGCTATGAGAAAAATTAATTATAAATTAAAAAATTTAGTTAAGCCAATAATTTTTACATACATATCGCGAATTGTTCTTATATGTATATTAGGATACGTATTAATTTATTGTTCACTCATGGAAAGTAAACAAATAAGCAGTGTTTAATATTGTTTGTCGAAAATTTATTATTACAGTTTATTATATATTAGTTATATTTTTTTTATATTTCTTTGTGCAATTACGATATATAATTCTGCTAATTTTCATGTATTTACGCTTACTTTTACTGATCGAATATAATTACAATTATATGTTCATATGCGAAAATACATATGGATGGAGATATTATGTGATTACTTAAAATATTCTGCCATTCCTCTGGAACACTCTGAAATGCCATTGAAAGTGCAAAGGTCATTAAAATTTAAATTGGTTCGACTAACGTGCGTAATGATGTGATAAGGAGTGAGAAAGAAAAGGGCCACCAGTTGACGGGGAAGTGTTCAAGGACGTGAGAATGATGAGTGTTGTTTCAGACAAACAGAAGCAAGCAGGGTCGTCTGGTTCGGCTCCTGCCACTCCTCAAGGGAACAACCTGCCTCCTGCTGTTCCACCTCCCAGCATCTCCAGGAACCCTCTCAGAGGATCTAAATGTAACAATTTACATTTTATTCCTGTACTTCCTTTACCATAACCCTCTCGCTTTTTCGTTAGATTACAACCCATACAGCATAGAAAAATTGCAGAAACATTGCAGAAATATTTTATTTCAACATTGCAACATTGCAGTAACGGTTAAATGTCTTTTTAGAAATATTGCAATATAAAAGTGCAGCAATATTACAATACAATATTTAATAATATTTTGTAATGTTATAATAATTTTTAATTTGAACAATTATTCTATAAGGGGTTACTACAAGTCTCTTAAATACACAGGTGTTTTAAATTAAAAAATTGGAACAAAAGTTGGTAATTATTCAGTTTAGGGGAGACAGCTCCGATGATCTTTACCTTGACATATGTTATCAAGGTTATCCTCCTGAGTGACCTTCAAAAGATTTTAGCCGGCGCTCGTAATTCGTTAAAAAGTTATTAACAAAAAAAGTTTTATAAATACGACACATAATTATTCAGTATAGGAGTACATCACATGGTTTCGCGCCGGTGTTGCATCCTTTACCAACTCCGCACGCTCAAGAAGGATAAAATTATGATGAGTGAGAAGACATGATACCGATTCGCTGGTGTTCAATATCTGTTTCACTTGCACTCGATACTAATGACGTTACTCGCTTGAGTGCGAGTGAAACGGATATTGGACACCGGCGAATCGGTATCACATTTTCTCACTCATTATAATTCTATCTCTCTTGAACTTGCAGCATTGAAAGATGCAACACCGGTGCAATTCCCAATTTTTACGCCGACACCATTTCTGCCAATGCGTGTACTCCTATATTGAATAATTATGTGTCGTCTGATTAAAATATTGTTACAATATTATTAAAATCATATTGCATATCTGTATTTCGATACTTATGTTTCTGAAACATTACGTTGCAATGTTGCTGCAATGTAGCTGCAAAGTTCTGTGCCAAGAGAATATATATTATGAGAACACACATTAGAGATTACTGATACTGATTAACTGCCGAGCATTAATAAAATAATATACTCTATACTTGACTTTCGCTGACGTACAATTGATAATTGTGTCTTTTGTTTCTACTTATCTTATTCTTTTTCTTTTATTAAGCATACTTAAAGAGTAAAAGCTAAATAATAACTTTGTACATAATTTTTCATCTATTGTTATATAATTGTTACATTTTTTAATTGATAATCCTACTCGAATAATCTACTATATTAAAGGCCAATGTGCAAGAACAGTTAGTGTGTGTGTATGCACGCACTCGCGACCGCGTGCGCGCGCGCGCGCACACACACACACACACACACATCACACACCACACTTAAATTTTGAAAATCTGACTTTAGATTTCTAATTAGCGATCCAAAAAACCTCTGATTTTTAATAAAAATTAAAGTTTTTAAGTTTTTAAAATTTGAATGGCTGCTATGTTGGATCGGCTATTTTGAATTTCGAAAGAAATCAAACAGCGTTATAAAATATATATCAATACATTTTGCCTTGGCAGTACATTTTATGATAAAAACTTCTGGAAAGGGGAGGGGATTTTAGTTGGCAAAAATAATTCACACACACACACACACACACACACACACACAATTTTTGCACGTTAACCTTTAATACGTTCTCTAATATCGTTAATTATGATAAATATTACTATACACATATCTTGGTAATCAAATCAAACTGGTTAAGACGCCAGCACGATATGTAGGAAAGTCCAGGTTCAAATTCTGACTGAAATAATATTTTTGGCAACAAATTTGTTACATTATTTTTGGAGTGGGGAAATTTTATAAATGTTTGTTAGTATCAGTATTATTAAATTAAAATTAATATCATGATATTCTGGTTTAAAGACCTACTTTTTAAAACTGACAGTACGCAGTTTAGTAAGAACTGGAAAGTCACATCTGAAATATTATTTAAACACTAAAATCCGCTATTGGCCGTTATTGGCTTTTCTCGATTTTAATTTTGCAACTACTACATGTTGGCTCGAATATGAATGATTAGTTATTAATTTGGAAATTTAACGTGAAAATGATTATCATAAATATTAATAAATTCTCAAATATAATTTTATCCTATTATTTATGATATTTAATCCTTCGCATACACACTGAGTAATTGCCACTCATGGCAATTTTCAAATAGCTGTATCTTTTAAAATATTTACACTAAAATTCTGAAAAAATTCTTGGATTAACTTTAATGTTTATAGAAAGTATTTATATACTTTTAGTTTATTTATATACTTTAGTATTAAAATTTAAGAAATTTTATATTCAAAAATATTACGTTGCGATTAAAAAAAAATTAGTTTTTGTACGTTTTGAGTTTTTTTTTCATTTATTACGGTACCTTAAAGATACAGAGCGCTGAATTTTTAATTATGGGTGGTAATTATCCAATGTGTATACGAAGGGTTAAATATTTAAATTAAGATTTTTATTCGTAATTTGTAACAAAATCAGTTTTATTCGAGTATCTCCAATCTAAAAAATCCGAAAAATCTAGATTTTTATCTGTAAACCTTTCTGTCAGTTGTTCTCTTTTTATGGTGATAGTGGCATTATTTCTTTTCAAATATCTCGTATATTTTATGATCAGGTAGAATATGGTAAATAAATTATCTACTAATTTATAGTGGTTGCGCATATTACGATTCCTTCACTGTGCTCACTTTTAAAACAGCAATGTACGTATTAACACTATTCAAACGCTTTAATGTTACAAACATATTTTTTTATTAAACAAATTACATTATATATATATATATTTAATTATTTATATATATATTAATGTAACATTAATTTCTGCTTCACATGTAATGCCCACGCAAAATATTTCTTCATTTTTTAATTAAATTATTTTTGAAACACATAAAACATTAAGTTGAAACATTAACTTATCAACTTTTTTCTTTAGTTAAAAATGTATGTTTGTGTAAAAAAAATTATAACAAAAAATATCTCTATAATAACAATTTTTTATTTTATAAAAAATTACAAACTTAATTTATAAATGAAATATTCAATTTATATATGATGATCCATATTGTGTTTTATTATTTAAAGTAATCTAATTCATAAAAATTTGCGATATTTTAATTTAATATAATATTTTTCAAAATTGTATAATTTAACTTATATTTATAGAAATTAATTATTCTAGGACATCCTGTATATATTTGTGAGTGTTTAGTATTAGGCATATAATTGATGAATGTTTCTATGTACACAAATTATTGACGATTTATTAATATATTTAAAAAAATTATGTATTATACACTCTCGGCCAAAAGTTTGAAAACGCTTGTGATATTATATGATCTTATATGAAAAATTGAGTATAAAAAGTTCTTAAAAATTATTTTTATTTTAAACATTATAATTTAATAATATTTATTAATATTTTTAACTTTATTTTACAAATATTTTTTAAATATTCTAAAAATCTATTTGTTAAAACGTTTTTTAAGAGTTATTAAATGTTACGACATAATGTTTGACAAGTATTTTAAAAGTATTATTGATAACATTGCTGTTTAAATTGAACATAATAACGTAATGTTTTATAAATATTTTTTAATTATTATTTAATAACTTTGTTATCCAAATATTCTTAAAAGAGTTTACATGCATATGAGTCAAAATATTCTTTTATATGTCAACACTTTTAATAAAATAAAAACAATATTAATACATAATTCTGACTTAAAGTTTGCGATACACTTGCGATTTTCTTACGAAAAGTTAAAGATTTTGGTAGAAAAAAATTATTAAAAATATCCAAACACGCATTATAAGAGATAGAATAGATAGAATAGATAGAACCTTAAATCAGTTTTTTTATCTTTATAATATTTTGTTTCTAAATTATACAAAATTGAAAATTGGTTCTTGAAAAAAATTGGTGTTCTTTTTAATATACTTGTGTTGCTTTAACCATTTGAGCGGTATATTTTCTCTACTTGACGGATTTTTGTAAAATCTTATGTTTTTAGGTTTTTTGATCATTAATTATAAATTTGAAATTAGACTTGAGAAATTTTAAATAGCAGATTTAATATATAGCTGCTATACAAGTGTAAATTAGTTTAAGGCTTAAAAAATGTAAATCAGATATTAAAGGTTTTTCAGATCGTTATTTACGAATTTTATGTCAAAACAAAATTAGAAAAACTTTTGTAAATTTATGAACATGGATAATCAATGACACACCTTTTAATCCATAACAATACTTTATTGTTGATACTATATTTATAACATAGCATTGTTACGTGTACAAAAAAACTCAGCTTGTTTCACAATACTGTGACTAATATACTTTATTCTTGAAAATTTTTATTTTGTCTTTTGAAAACAATCTCATAGTTTGGATATAATTCTACGATTTTTATCTTTGCACACAGTAAATAAATAATTTGTTTATAAAAACAATCTAGCGTGTAAACAATTCTGCAAAAAATATCTTTTGAAATGCGAAGAATGTCTAATAAAATTTTTAGTCTGCAATCTAATATATTTTCAAAGAAAGCACATTAAAAAATTGTCTTTTTTCAACTTTGTTTCTAAATAATTAGATATGAGCAATTTGTTATAAAAACTATTGGAAACATATAAAGTAAATATTAATATATCAGAAAAATATAAAATCATACTTACTTTTAAACTGTAAATACATCGTAAAAACAAAAGAAAAACTATTCAATATACTGCGCCTCAAAGGGTTAAAGCGCTATAGCCGAAACAAAATTTATTCAAATAAAATTTAATATAAAAGGTTATCAAACAAAATTCAATATAAAAGTAATGATTTTAAAGTAAGCTTTTTAAGTTTTAAAATAATTTTTTTTTAATTTATTCGATGATTTTTTATAATAATTTTGAATTTTTTGTATAAAAACTCGTTCTTTTAAAATATTTTTTATTATCATATCACGTAACGATGGAGGTCAATTTTTAACATTTGAACATTGTAACAAATTTTGATTATTTGTTCTAGTGACTATTGACTTTTGATCAGTGACTCAAAACCTATATCATATCAAAATATTTCAGCCAATTTGTCCGAGACTATTTCGATAAGAATTGTGCAGGGTCCTTTAATCTAGTTTTTATAAAAAGATTGGAAATTTTCCTTAAAATAGACTTAAGATTAGAAAAATATTTTGAATTAAAAGAAGAAATATTTTTCGTTAACATTTTACTAACATTGGAAAACGCTTGTATAGAACACACACATATCTAACATTAGAAATATATAGGGAGTCTAATTATTTTTGTACTTTCATAAAATTTCACCTATAAATTGTTTTTCTAACAATCTCTGTGGGAATAAATATTATTTAATTATGGCGATATGCATTGTCTTACATGATTACGATAAGACAGTTTATAAAAGTCATACATTAACTGTGTACATTCGATTCACTATAAAATAAACAGAACTTCGAACTTTTGTATATATATATATATTTTTTTTTAGATATAACCACGAAAGATTTAAAATTAAAAATAACATTGTGTAATTTATGCAAATGCAGCTTTTAATAGATCCGCTTAACATAACTTTTGCCTTTTTATTTTTTTTTGTCTTATAAAATTGAAAATAAGTATATGAAAAAGTTATATAATCGCAGGACATATACAAGCATTCATGTACAGGATGTTTCGAATTTAAATGTCAAAACTTTGGGAATATATGGAAAATTAATAAACTGAGAAAAAATGCTAATTTGTTTTTGGAAAAAATAACACCAAAAAATTTATTTATTGGTCTGCGTAAAATCTTTTACTTATTATTTGCACTTATTTATTTATATTATAATTTCTTAACGAAAGTATTGTTCGAAATGTTGGCATTGTATTATATTTAACACTGACAGATTATATTGCAACTAGACATTGTTTATACTATTTTCAAAAGGTACAAGTGCAGAATTTATTCTCAATATTATATCGAGGAATTGAAGTAACAATTTTTTCCTAAATTTTTCAAATAATTTATTTTTATCAAAAATAGTGGATAAAACTACGTTTACAACAGGAAGAATTATTAATTAACAAAAATATTACGTATAAACTCAAACTGCAAACAATGAAATAATAAATAAATTAATAATTAAGAGGAAAACTTTTAAATTTGTGATTCTATAAAACAAAATAAACGAAAAAATCTTTTAAAACTCTCATCAAAAAAATTTTCTTATTTTATCGAGTCCCATACACTCTTGAAGCTTTGATATTTAAATTCGGAACATTCTGTATATATAACATTTTCACAAATTGTTCAAATGCTAACATGTACCACTAATGACCGTCCTGTATAGAATTGTAATTACATGGGTTGCAACATACAATTACGTTTCTAAAGTTTATTTTTTTCATTTCTGTAAAATTAGTGCAGTAAGATAAAAAAACAAACAAACTAAACTATGACTAAATTAAAGGGAGTTGGACTTGAATAATGTTGAAATACAAGAGTGAGGTTGGCTACTGACGGGGCCTCAGGTGAGCCGTTTTTATGAAATCCCTAACTTGCATGGCTCACGTGTTTACACTTACATTTATTTTCCAAGTGTGGGAATATTTTTCTCTCTTTTCTAATAACATAATGTGATTCTGAATGAAACTATTATTATTTATCGATGACGTTATTGCCCTAGCATCTTCAACAGCATTTACATTTATTTCGATTGACAGATTACGATATTTCTTGTTTTATAAAATATTTCTTTTTATCATGATTACTCTTTTAATTATTTGTTTATTTAATAATTCGACACTATTAATTAGTTTGAGACTAATTTTGCATGCGACATTAGATTAGCAGAGAATACGCCTTTTTGCGTATATAATCTTTCAAAGAGAGATATGCAGGAATAAGAATTAGCAAAAGAAATATGCCATTGTGTCGATGTAGGTTTAGTAATTGTTAGAAAAACAATTTAAAAAAGAAGTAGAAGACAGACTGTAGAACTTCGATGGTGATGGTGCGTGGGATATCTTTATATTTCTACTAACGCAACGTGCTCCATTCTACTACTGAATTTTCTTTTTTGTATACTTCAATAATTTTATTATTCTGTATTCTTCGTTTGACGCCTAGATATTCACTTATGTTATTTGTTATTTTATACGAATACTGACATGCGTTTTTTTGTAAAAAACTTGTAAAAAACATAGAAATAATGAATTCTGTATAACGACGTAATTTAAGGAAGTTTTCTACTTTGTCATGTGAATTTTTTTAAGGCTTTTGAAGAGAGAGAAAAAGTAAATATTTTTGAAATTACTTTTTGACCTTTATTATTGTTAAAAATTGATATCTTGCTTTTTAAATATATGTAATATAATTTATTTTTAAGAGTAGATAATAATTTATTAATAACCGATTTTTTTTTATTTGATGACTGCATGGTTCATCAGTAATCATTATCCGAATTTAAAAGTAGAAATGAAAAACCTAAGTGTCATTTTAATTAGGATATTTGCACTTATTGTCGAAACCGGAATTATCTTGATAACTTAAATTTTAGTACTTTTTCTGGATTTGAAAACAAAAAATAGAGTAAACATAGAACTTTTTTTTAAAGAAGTACTATTTATTTATTTATTGAGCAAAATAAAAATTTTATTATTTAAATTGAGCTATTATTACTAAGTTATTATTTATATCTTTTATTTGAAAAAGTAGGAAATCAATTTTTTAAAAACAGTAACAAATAAAGGACTGAAAGTAATTTTTTAAAATGTTTATTTACTTTCAACAAATATTTTTAAAAATTTAACACAATATAAAGTAGAAAACTTTCTTAAAAGAATACTAAATGTTAATTTTATTCCCTCAATAAAAACTTATTTATGGTTTACGATACGTACAATTTACGAAACATTAATCTATTACTACATACATTAATATCGCATATAAATAAAGAACAATGTTAAAAAACCACCGATTTTGACCTAAGTTGGAAACGTGAATTTCTACCGGTTTTCTATGAATTTTGACCTACTGAATACGATTTTACTATTAATTTTTGGGCAAAGTGATGGGAATATTATGTTTTTTTAGATTAATGGTATTTTTACTTTGTCATAAAGCCAATTGTCACATGACCTTTTGTGATGACAATACTTATTCAATTTAATCTATCCAGATTCAACTAGGCAAATATACGTAAAATATATGTTTATATTATATTTATTATATAATATATACTTGAAGGATGGTTGGGATTGGAATGGGTTATTTTTTTTTTGCACGAAAACAATGTCGGGGAATGTGTTACTTACAAAATCATTATAACCTAACAAAACGTCCATCTGGCGAAATTAGGCAAACTGCCACTAAATGAAACATCCTAGACCCGAGCCTTACACTCGTATGCTCATTCAACACATGTACATCGCTCGCGCTATTCGAATTTCTCTTACAAACTTAACCTTCCTTTCCCTATTATTTATTTCCTTTCAATGAATTAATTACCGTTTTTATAAAAGGTCCTGTGGCGATTGGCCTTATGACAAGGTAAAAACAGCGTCCATTAGTCTGAAAAAATGTAATGTTTTCTTCATGTTGTCCAAAAATTAATAGCAGAATAATATTCAGTGGGTCAAAATCTATAAAAAACCGGTGAAAATACAGGTTTTCCGTTAAAATTGACAGTTTTTTAACATTTTTTCGTATAAGCTTTTCGTATAAAATTAGATATCTAGGTTTAATTCTAAGAATTTGATGTTTTTTTGTGTAATCTGTATGTCTTGAGAATTCAATTTTCTAACTATTGCAAAGTTATATCAAGCAAATATTGTCATGACTTAATAACTTTTCTAGACGCTATACATCAAAGAAATAGAAAAAAAGATCTTATTAAAGAATTATTTTGTACCCGGTATAAAATTGATATTAGAGATATGTATTAACATAATATATTCTATTTCTGGGAAAGAATTTTTTAATTTGTAAAGGTAATGCATATGAAAAATTACAAAATTATTACATTTAATTGATAAAAATAAGACGTTTTTAAGCTCCCTTTAAGGAAATGCGTTAAAATTGTGTTTTACCAATCAAATGTAATTTTTTAAGCAGTTTTAAATTGTACTTATGTATTAAAAAATCTTTTTCTACGCACTAATACAATTCAACTGGCTTTATAATAAGAATGAAAAAAAAAATTAAGAAATTTAGATTTTATTCTTAATTCAATATCATGTCTATAATTGTTATGTTAGAATTTGCTTCATACAAAAAAATTTTACAGTCTGTTTAAATAAAACAAAGCAATTTAAAGTGTAGATTAATTGAAGAAATAATGTTGAGTTTTTATAATTAGTCTTGGATACCTAATACGAAGCAAAATGTCTGAAAATTTGTGTCTATATGCATGTGATGATATGTAGTGACATATTAATGATATAAATATTGACATATTAATAATGTTCGTATGCATGTATTATATAAATCGTATGTGTGTAGCCCCCTGTTAAAACTCATTTTAGTATTTTTTTGAACAATTTAATTCTTTGAGCAATTTAAATTGAGATAATTTAATATTTACCTTAAATCAGGTGTAACAAACTAATTTTTATAAAGAAACTCATGTCATTATCGTTAGAGAGTGTAGAAGTTAATTAGAAATGCATATTGAATGCTAGTTATTAACACTTAATGTACACCTTCATTTCTGTTTCTTTATATCTTATGAATTATTTGTATCGTTAGTTTTTATTATTTTGCAAATATATAATAATATTATTAAGTAATTTTTACATATACTTTATATCTCTAAAAGGTATTATATATATATATATATATATATATATATATATATATAATTTTTATAAAATTACGTAAAATAATATAGTCAAGATAAGATCGAAATAATGCATGTTCCTTCGTCTAAAAATTTAACTTGAACACAAAAATAGCTTAAAGAATAATATTTTTATATCTTAAAATTTTGATTTTAAACTATAAAAACAAAAAATTCCAATGTTGATTATTTAAAAAGTTTAATTGAGCAGAAATCTAAAAATAACGCATTTTATGTATAAATAGATACAAATTGAATATATATTTATGTTTTAAATAATTTATTTTTTATATTAATACAGCATTATAAAAACATTAAAATAATTACAAGAAGTATTATTATTTATAATATATCAACGCAATATAATAACAATGTTCCTCGCATTTTAACTTAATTATTGTCTAAATTTTAATTTTTTTTATAGTTTGTGAAAATTTTTGCAATATAAAAAATTGTTAAAAATATAAATAACAAAAAAATTTTAGCTGCGGAAGAAGACTATTCTCTATACAGTTACTTTAGGTTATTTATATCTCAGAGTAAATTTTCGAGGTCTTGGATGAAGGACATACAATCGAAACCGGCAATGCATTAGACCTGGTTCCTGGATGCCAAACTTTTTTTAAGAAGGAAATTATTGTTTATCCAAGTTTTTAGTATTTTAAAAGAAAAAATGCGCAGGATATAAATATTCTAAGGTGTGCGTTAAGTGTTAATATAACGTGTGTCGATTTCTATATTAGATGCTATTTGATCATATTATGCTAAGTTTTGATCACTTGGAAAATAAATTCTTTAATTTTTATTTCTTGTTAGATTTTTAAGAATATACATATACACTATGTATTATTCAAAATGCTACAATATATAACAATATTAGTCTAACAATATTATACTCTGGTGAAAAAATTGTTTTATAATATTTCATAATATTTTAAAGAATTTTACTTTAAATTAATAAACTATTTCTAAAAATACAATATTTTTAATTTGTAAATTTTATTTTTAAGTCTTCAGAATTATATACATATATATACAATAAAATTCTAATTATATTTATATTATTCTAATATATTCTAATATATAAATATCTAATTATTTTAATTTATAAAATTCTAATATGTTCTAAGATTCTTATATACATAAAGATTTCTAAAAGATGTAGAATTTTTTCATATCTTTATATTTTTAATTAAATATTAACATAAAGCCATATAGCAGAGTGGTTACAAGCAAGTTAACGTCACTTTTTCTATTTTTCTTTTTTTTACTTCTGTGGCGTAAATACCAGAGTTACCCTGTGGAACTCTATCTGTGTCTAATAATTTGTATTGGTCTAAGTATTCTTACTTGAGTATTTTAAACATGTTGATCTGCAAAAATATTCCGATTTTAAAAATATTATTTTCTTAATACTTCTGAAAAGAATTTTAATTTATACAAAAAATTTGAAAAATTTTCTAAAAAATTTTGAAATTTGTACAAAAAATCTGAAAAATTACATAAAGATTTTTTTAGAAGAATTTTCACCAGGGTATTTTTATAAATTAATGAATATAAAATTTGGCTCGTATGTAAGATAATATTAAAAGTAAGTAAAGGACATACGACAAGTAATAGTTCAGGTGGGATGTAAGCAATTTTATTAAGCATAAATATTGTAGGACAGAATGTTTTGACTTACTGAATTTTTTTTAGTTATACATTAAATCATAACTAAATTATAATGATGCACCAAAGTATAAATATATTATATGTATAATTTAATGACAACTGAAGAAGATTTAGTAAATCAAAATGTTCTGTTTTTTAATATTTATGCTTAAAAAAATTGTTTAATGTTATACCCGTTGTTTATCATATGGTCTTTACTTTTTAATATTATTTTTTTTAATACAAGCAATGCCAGTTTTTATTTAAACTACACACTGTATATTTGAGTAGATGCATATATGTGTAGATCAGGCCTGTCCGAACTCAGTTCGTGCGTCCGGCTCGCGAACTGAGTTTGGAGCACAGACCTGGTGTAGATAGTAATGCAATTAGATAGTTTGGGCTTTTTTAATTTTATTTATTTATAGTTTAGTTACGTTGTAAAAATACTATTATCCTATAATATTTTTGAAATGTCAATATCGGATATTTTTTATTTTTCTAAATATTTTTATGATGTGCTAATATCAAATTATAATAGTACATTATGTAACAAGTGCAAAAAGTATATTGCTCACGAATGCAATAGATTAGACTCGTGCGTTCATTCCTCTCCTGGGAAATAGCCGACTTTCTGCACCTGTTACATGTGCTATTTTTTGTACAAAATTCTATTTGCACAGTAACAAATAATAAAAATAGATGTTAAAATTTATTTTTAGGTGTATATTTATAGACTTTTGATCAGTAGATTTATAATAAGAAATTAGAGAATACATTAATTCCGTAGATAAAAATGAATTCATAATTTGATATGTAACTGTAAGAATGCATAAAGCATACATTTAATAATATGCTTTAAGTAATAGTACATACATCGCAGTACATATATCATTTCCTATTATCTACATTTGGGACGTCCACGATCAACAGGGTTCTTACGCAGTAGAAGAGAAAAACGAAAGGAGAAGAAAGCGAAGAAGAAGAAGGACCTTGTGGATACGAATAGCAGTAAAGAAGAAAAGTCTGACCTGTCAGTATATACATACACAGCAGACCTAGTGCACGTAGAATCAATTTTGGAACCACCCGACAAAATCAATTTGTACTCTAAAGATCTATAAAGTACAGAATTACTACATTGCAGCAACATTGCAATCTTACATATTGCAATGTAATTTTTAGAAACGTTAAAATATAGATACGCAATGATTTTAATAATATCGCAACAATATTTTAAACACAGAAATAAACTTTTGATTTTATATATTAATATTTATGTGCACTGTTTTTGTATTTTAATAGATAGTGTGAGTCGTGAAAGAAAGCATTTCTTCCTCGACTTTTTAACACAATTACTTGATTTTATCTACGATTAACTAACTTTTTCTACGTTTATCTTCATTATTATACTCGTATATGCACCATCTTGCGATATGCATACTTTAACTCTTGCGGAATTATGTGTTAAGAAGTCATGGAAGAAATACTTTTTTTGTGACTTACGTCATCTATTTAGATGACAAAAATAGTGAAATAAAAGTTTGCATGGAATAATTGCTTCATAAGAAATCGGCGACTTTACGAACGGAAGGACACGAAAACAGACAACTTTTGACGTACATGTATCAATTTTTTTTCAAAAATACAATTTAATTTTATGTTTATAACAAAGTTTTAATGTTAAATTTTTTTTCTAATTCTAAGGAGCTTTACATATTACAACGTTATTTAAATCACGTATAATCTGTGGGACATGTATACAAATACAAAAATTAAAAAAATAGTTATACTGATATAGTATATTTCGCTATTAATAATGTATTAACACATTATAGGATGTATTTATATCGTATATGTATAATAGTTTATCGTATATAATAGATTACATATAATACTTATTATAATAATACATTGTTAATAGCACGCATTGGAAAATTACTTATATAATTATTTTCATATTTGTGTGTGTGTGTGTGTGTGTGTGTGTGTGTGTGTGTGTGTGTGTGTGTGTGTGTGTGTGTGTGTGTGTGTGTGTGTGTGTGTGTGTGTGTGTGTGTGTGTACACATATATAATATATATTCCACAAATTGTTTGTTTAAATTGAAAACATTTTAATTGACACAGAAAAATTACAGTCGTATTAATATATACCTTAAAGTTGATATTTTACCATTGTTGCAATGTTAGTTATAGCAATATTTTGCAATGTTATAATGTTTGATTGCAATGTTGCAATTAAATATTTCTACAATGTTTCTGTACTCTTTGTGCTATAAGGGAAAAAGAGTACATAATTAAGGAAGTTCTCTAACTTAAAAAAATAGAAGAAAGTCATATGAATTTTTCTTATGTTTATATAGAGGAGCTTTTGTCATTTTTAAAATAATAAGTAACAAATTTTAAACAATAAAAAGGTTGATGTTATTTAAAAATATTTTTTTACAATATTAATAAATATTGTATGAAAAAAATTGAGAAAGAATTGTTTGTAATAATTATTTGAATATGGTAACAAGCATTATTTTTAATTTTTAGCAGCATAATATTACAATATTTTTAATAACATAATATTATATTTAAAGAAAATTGTATATGATAATTTATGTATATTAATTTGTACTCTTAGAAAAAAATAATGTAAAATTGTTTTTTTTTTTTTTTTTTTTAATTATTCCAAAATGTTTTTTAAAAATCCATTTTTCTTTTGAGTATAGTTATGTAAAATTCTTATATTTTGTTCGTAATTAAGTTACTTAAACTTATATTTATAAAATTAATACTATTGTGGAAAGTTGCTTAATTCTTTGTTGCATAAATTTTTTGCTGAACATATTTTGCTGAATTTTAGTATATGAAAAGTTTTAAAGTTATTAATTGCAAATTTGAAGTAAAAATTAAAAAATTGAAATGATGGATTCAACATGACCGCTAAATTAAAAAAATTAACTATAGCCTATTTACGTATATTTATATATAATATTTTATATATAAAGTTTTAGATTTTTTATTTGAAATTAAAGGTCAAAATATAAA
Organism: Monomorium pharaonis; assembly: GCF_013373865.1. Taxonomy (NCBI): domain Eukaryota; kingdom Metazoa; phylum Arthropoda; class Insecta; order Hymenoptera; family Formicidae; genus Monomorium; species Monomorium pharaonis. Next base: position 2,545,044 of record NC_050469.1, on the reverse strand, counting down.
AATACGAAATGACGGATTTATATATTTTGGAATTAGATCTGACTTTTAAGTCGTTTTCTGATGCAGCGTTTAGTATTCTTCTACTACTACTCGGTCTCTTTAATTTATCATAAATGAAAGAGTTTAAATTAAATAATTTTACTAGATATAAATAATTTCTTTAAACAATTTTACAAATTCTGATTTTAATAATGAAATTTTACATGCACATACATACAAAAGGCAAATGAATGAAATTTGGAATCAGTAATAGATGAAGAAAAAGAAAAAATGGTTACATATATTTTATTTATACAGATCTTTATACAGATTTATACAGATAGATTTTATTTATACACAACTTTCAAGAACATAATGGTATAAAATGTTACATAAATTAATTATAAAATACATAAGAACTGCGAAGGAACTGGTAAATCTTATGCAATAAAGAGTTAACAAAAATTGATTAAGAAATTTGAGAAAGTCAGAAATGTCTATATATTGATCACAAATTTAATTTTAAAATTTGATTGAGTCTTTATTTTATGTGAAAAGAGAACTTCCTTAAAATTTTAATGTAAATTAAATACGCCCTGTTAGAGAGAGAGAGAGATATGAATTTCCGACACGTTTTATTATTGGATATTTTATTTATTCATCTAAAATAGCATAATATTACATCAATCATTCATCAATTACAATATATATTTTGTAAATATATACATTTAATAAAATATAAATTTTATTTTTTATAAATTAGATATTAATATTATATAAATTATTCATCAATTACGAAATATGAGATACATCTAGAACATTTAAAACATTAATCTGTAAATGCTTTCTTCTCAAATTATATATATTGAAAGTTTTACAATATTAGATGTTAAAATTTAAATAAATATTTAAATTTTAGCATCTAATATAAATTTTTTAAATAATTTTTGTTAATATTAATTTAATTTTTAAAAATAATTTTTTCTACTAAGTAAATTATTAATAATTTATAAAAAACATTTTTTATAATATAGTAAATGTTTACTTTGAGGTCTTACAATTATGATTTATTAAAGATGATAGAAGTCGTAAGAAATAGTATATGATAATTTTATCTGAAATTAAATATATTAAGTGATTTAATATTATATATTTTCTTGGAAAAACACGCTTGTCTTAGTAGGGAATTTGAATCTGAGATCTTTGAATCATGAATCTTTACAAACTAAACTATTTCTTCAATTGAAATATGTGTTATATATTGTCTATTTCCGATGTAAATAGCGCTATTATTATAAATTATGACCCTGGTCTTATGTTACTTTGCAATAACCCATTATATTTTGGCCGTATTTTAACGCGACACATTACAGCACATACCTACAGTAATAGCAGTAATTGGGATAATGTCGCAAATACTTAATATTAATTAGAACAAGTTCTTGCAACATCGGCATTACTCGGTACGTTGTCCGATGCAAAGACCGGACTTAATCAGCACGCGGCTGGTGTCATCTGACACCTTTATGTTTTTTGACATTCTTGGTATGAGTGTATCTCACAACAAAATAAAAAATTATTTTTATTTTTATGTACAATTTCTATAAAATGTAAACATTTAGTGATTAAAGATAAAAAAGTGAATAAGATTATTAATCTAAAGATTATCGTCGGAACTAGGATTATAAAAATTGAATTACTTCTTTAAATAATTTTAAAGTGTGTAAAAATGCATTTACAAAATCACAAAAGTCAAATAATTTATACGCTAAAAATAAAACGAAAGAATTTATATATTTTTATTTTTCTAATTCTAATAGTGATAATATAATATTAGTAGATTAATAATCTTATTTACTTTTGTTAATTATGTGACTAGGTTTTATGGGCAGATACGCTCAGACATGATTTTTCATTGTTACTATAACACTTTTATTATTTTTTATTTGCAAAAATATCTAATTTTTAATAAAATGTATATTACTACGTATACATAGATTGATGTGAATTGTTCATAGTTTTCAGAAAAAATTCTGGTAAAAAATAGCTTTTTTGTAACCCTCGTAATGGTAATACGTCTGAACTCAAGAGTGGTCACATCTCAATTATTTTGCAACATTTTTTAATTTTTTATTTATATTTTTCAATTTATTAGTTATTATAATAATATTTTATACGTATATTATTTTCAATGTTTCGTATATAATGTGGAGAATTAGAAGACGCAGGCACTTATTTCTATGTAAAACTCGATATATTTATAATAATTGATCTAAATTCTAAATGATTGTAATGCGCTTACAATAGTTTTTTTATCTTCTCCACTTTTGTTGTTTTAATAAACTTTTTTAAATTTATTATAGACTTATCTCTCTCAATCTATTTGTTATTCTCTCATTGGCTTTATGATTATCTTGCTCATTCTCGACATTGTCAACACTTCTTTCAATGCTATATTGCTCTTTCACATTTACTCGCTCTTTTATTTTCTCTCTCTGTTGATATGCGAGTCTTTTGTCCAGCGCGAGCGCATATGGACGCATTTCGCACCGACCAAATTTTTCAACATTTTTAATATAATTGTTTGCCATTTATTATTTAATTATTTAATTTTTAATTATTATTTAATTTTGATTTGATCTATTGCTTATATTTTTATATTCTAATATTCTGATTTTTGTTAAGTGATTGAAACATCTCCATGAAATAGAAAGCGGAAACTGAACTAAACTGAACTTTGTCGATATAGTTTTAGCAAAATCTGTAGATAAGAAAATGCCGCAATAAGTAGCGCAATTTATTGTTGAAAATATAAAATGTATAATTTAACTGAGTGACGACGATGATGACATGAAAAATTTATATTTTGGACTTTGCCACGATAATTCCGTTTGTAAGACACGTAGAGGAAAAAAGTATAATTTTATATAATTCAAACTATTGATTGAGCCTACTCAGAACTTGATCGGTTCAATTGTTAAGATCTGATAATCTTAGATATTCACAATTCGTTGGTTCACGTATCATGCTATCATATAAATGCTGCATTTACTTGACGCAAGTTATTACCGTGTTTCTTGGATAACCAGTTTCTTATACGAAATGTTTATTTAATTTTGTCCATTTCTATTATATTAAAATAATAGCTATTTTGTTTTAGTAACTTCTTGATTGCCACTTTGTATATATAAATATTATTTGATTTCTCTCGAATATAATAATCTAGAGTAGTGCTTTTCAACTTGCACATGGCTTTTACATTACGAAATCTTTTTATTTCTTGTTCGTGATTTACTTTCTCTGTTCTCCTCATACATTGTACAATTTTTCTCCTATTTAAGAATAAATATTAGTTACAAGAGTCTCTTTAGTCCCGTAAATATTAGTTACTTTAGGCGGAAATTGTTCACTGGAGGAATTTTGATGGAAAAATAGTGGTTGGGAAGTACTGATCTGAAATATGAAAATTAAATATTGAATAACATAAAACTTGGGTACTTTTAATTTTCATTCTCACAGTCTGAACTGTATTCTAGTTTTTTTATCAGTGGTCATCCAAAGTAAACTTTTTATATTTGTTTACTTTTATTACTTCAATTTAGCTATTAATTTTGAAATAGTAGCAGCAATAAAGAAAAAGAAACCATCTTTATTAGTCATCGGCGATTTCTCGTCTTGGTGAAGTTATATTAAAATTTTGTTGAAATCTATACATTTATATTTGAAGATTAAATAATTATAAAAAAAGAAAGCATTTATAGATTTATGTACGATACTTCTTTGTTAGTTTAATATTTAATATTTTGTCAGTAGAATATTTAATATTTATTAATTTTGTATGTCCCACGTATTATGCTCATATAACCGCAATAATTTTATTATTTAAATTTATTTCTAGTATAAAAAAATTATTATATAATGCACTGGGCCTGCTGAAACTTATAAAAGTATATTATTTTAAATGATTTGTCATAAACGCAATAGGGAAGATAAGGAAGACAGTAGAAAGTCAGAAACACCAACGCCGGAGGTAGACGAAGATGGCTTTTGCATCAGACCAAAGCCGGATCCATGGGAAAACGAAAAGGGATTCTATTCCAGCTCGGATACCGATTCGGAGGACGAGAGGGAACGTAAGATTCGAGTGGAAATAAAACCTCTCAGCAACGGTGGTGCACCCATGAGCGCTAGTGTGGATGAATTGAGGGCAACAGTGGAAAATTTATCTTTATCACCTGCTCCAACAGTAAGTTGTACTCTCTACTCAAGAATCGTGTATCATGCATTGTGAATTACCATTCACAATCAAAACATATGTTTTATGGCTTGGAAGAAAGCACAATTTTTGGAATATTTAACGTGTTATTAGAAAAAATAAAGTTGCTTTATTTTACTGATAATACATTATGTTCAAATAGGGACGTAGAGGATCGAATACCGATTCCGATCATCACATGAAAAGGTCTCAGTCAGTGTCACAGCAATTAGGAGGTAAGCCAAGCTCAGATTTACTTGGCCTAAACTTGTTCAATCCTAGCAGTACGCCATCGAGCGCATCGACACCGACCGGTAGCCACCCTTACGCTCCGCTGCAGAGTCCACCGCCACTTTCCACATCGCCAACCCCATCGCAACCACCGCCGCCACAATCTGCGCCGCCTACACATTCTCATACTCGATTCACAGGTACCTTATTAATGAATTTATCCGTTTGCCGAATCGCAGGAAGATAATAAATACGTCAAATCACTGTCAAACATATAAATAAATAAGTTTTATGGCCTTGCAATGCCAAATAAAATTAGATAACATTAGAATACGTATATATACGAAAATCAAGAAATTATTAAGGATTAAATTGAAATTCTAAATATAATTAAGAATTCTAAATTTTGAAGTTTTACTTAAAAAATTATTAAACAATTTTAAAAATAATTTAAAATAGTGTAAAAGTATTTTTATTAATTTTTTAAATTTTTTATTGAGCAATTTGCAGAAAGTCATTAACAAATATAATTTAAAAAACTAATTTCTTGATTTTTAATAATCTTTTGCAAATTATTTATAACAAGATTGTAAAATAAATTATATAAAATATTTATTATGTGTTTTAGTAATCATGTATTTCTTTAACACGATTTATTGCAAAAGTGCTTTATCTTTGTTTTACATACTTTGTTTTACATACATATTAGAAGTTTAAAAATTATGTAGTAGCAAGATAAAAATTTTTTTATCGAATGCTAATGAAAACATAGTTTTTTAATGAGATAATTAAATCTTAATAAACAATATACACAACAAAAACAAAATATTCGCATATTGAAATAGAAAATCAAATTAACCATTTGATTATCGCATAAATAATGCAATATTTATATAATACAGTACAAAATGTAGATGGTACAGGAAAACTCATAGAAGTGTCTTCCTCTAATTTTGATGAATTTTTAATATTGTTATGCTCTTAATCAAAATAAGAGACACATATTTTTTATACATGTTCTTTCCCACGTTTGAGAAACATTTCTTTCACAAAATCGATTTTTCTTTCAAAACAAATAAAAAAATTATTAAAAAATAAAAACAATGTTCTGAATAAAAGTTGAATAGCTCGACAAATACTTTATAATTGCGTTATAAATTTTTTTATGTTTTGTAATATTTTCTATTACATTTTTTTTTAATTTTAGAAGAGGCCCGGTAAAAAGTGCCGATTTTGGCCTATCAACCAATACCTAAAATTATAATATTACATTATGGAGTAACATTTTAAAAACATTTAAAAATATAATGTTATAATAATAATTTATAAAATCAGGATCATACTTGCAAAAAATTATAGCAGTTCGATATCTCTATATTGGGCCGAGAACTATTCAAACTATTTTTGTGTATACGAGTTAATATTTAAAGATATTAATGCAAATTAATATTTGACATACGAGTGTGTGATTACTTACACAATTAAAAATTGCGCGCATAACATATATGGTTAAAATTGCTGAAAAAAATCGATAGTGTAAGAGCAAATAAAATGTTTGGGTAAAATCATACAGGTAAAATTGCTGTTAAAACCGAAAAGGTTAGTATAGAAATTAAATGTACGTGCATGCGTGTGTGCATCATATAAATTTATCTAAATATATCTATAAAGTAATGTATATACTTATCAAATATATGTTAGTTTAAATGAATTATTAATGTAACAGATATTAAATCAATATTAAATAAATGTTGTTCAAATATTTTAAACTGTTAATATTAATTTAGTAATATTAACATTAAAATTAACATTAAATTGTTATATAAATATTTTATAAATATTATTTCAAATAATTTGTTTTAATGTAAAATAAGTATTAAATAAATATCGTATAAATATTTTTGTAAATAAATATTTGAATTTTAAATTTTGAAATAAATTATTAATCAACAAAAATTGAGATAGCTTAATGTAAATCATTAATGTAAAACAAATGTTAAATAAATAAATAGAGGAGAAGGTGGTAATATGACCACCTATTTATATTTTATTTAATAACTTCGTTAATAATTAATGTTTTGAGTTGAAATTTTACGATTATATTTATTAAAGTGTTGCCCATTAGATTTTCAATTCAAAGTTATAAAATATTTATTGTATTATATATTATTTACAAAAATGTAACGATATGCTGCATAATGGGCCAAAGAGAAATAGGGAGGGTAATATGGCCACTACAAAAATAAATGTAAAAAAATTTGTTTTGTTTAAAAAGGTCACGGTATTTTGTTAGAAACATACATTTATATAAAATAAGTTGTTATATCGAAACAGGTGATTTTTATTCACACTTAATGGAAGTTAAATAAAATAACCTTAAATCTAAAGAACCTTTTTTATATAAAAGATTTAAAAAAATTAAGCCTTAAATTAAGCCTTTAATCGATTTATCGAAGAATTTTGTCGATATGGAGATTTCGAAAAAAATGTGATCATATTACTAGCACACTTAGATGGTCATATTGACAACATCTTATATCATCATTTAATTTTGTATAACTCGAAATATATACAGTCGAATAAAGAGTTAAATAATAAGAAAGTACTCAAGTGTATATACATTTGAGTGATAATGCGGTTAAGTTGAAAAAGAACGAGGAAGTATGTGTAATTAAATGTTAAAGTGTACCTTGAAAAATGTTTGAAATTCTTAAAAGTAAAAATGCTTTATAACAAATATTGACTGTTGTGTTTTGTTATATTAGCATTATTATATAACAGTAGGCTACTAAACAAACGATATCGTAAATAATTACTAGAATTCATCAGCTAATAACGGAGATAATATGGGTGGCCATATTATTTGCACTGGCCATATCACTACCTTCTCCTCTATTATTTGTACAATAAATAATAATAATGTAAAAATAATTAGAAATATTTAAAAACGTTTAAAAATTATTGTTTGCTGATTGGGTTGTGGCGATTACTGTTATAATAAACTCGGAGAGATATAGCAATATATCTAAATAAAAACATATTTTTTGTTTTTGACATGAAATTAGGAACAAGAGAATCAAGAATGTGTAAAAATAATTATTTTTTTAGTTTTTATTTAATTATTTTGTTTTCTTAGATGGAGATTTATTTTCCGAAGTTGGAGACATTACGCCGGCCTTACCACCTAAGCAGTCCGCATCCTCAACACCGACGGGATCAATCGTGATACCAAGACCGCCATCGCGTCGAGGAGAAGGCCCGTCACCACGCGGTAGAATGTCACCCGCGACTATATCTCGTGCCGACAGCGTCGCCAGCCTAGAGTTTCGTACCGCCGGCGTGGGCGTGGGTTCCTCGCGGGGACCGTCCCCCCTTACGATCGGCCTAGCCGACACTATTCCGTTGGCAGTGGCGTTCCACGAGATAGTGCATTCCTACTTTCGAGGCACAGACGAGACCCGGTGCCAAGTGAAGCTAAGCGGCGATATGATGCTCTCGTTTCCGGCCGGCATCGTCACGGTTCTGGCAAACAATCCTAGCCCCGCTAAATTGACCTTCCGCGTGAGAAATACCAACAGATTGGAAAGATTGTTACCAAACAATCAACTCATCAGCATGTAAGTAACTTTAATCGTACAACATTTATCCTTAAATTAAGAGGAAGAGCTTGATAAAGGCGGAAACTACGGAAATTTGCAGGGATGCAACTCAGACTACCGTCGATAGTACAATCTTCGAATTCAACATGAGTGCCTTAACTATGTTACTACGGCGACAAGCTGAACAGAATCCTTCGGCCTCGTATTTCAACGTGGACATCCTCAAGTACCAAATCAAGTGTAAGGAGGGTGCCGGTTCATGCCCCTTTCAGTTAGTCGCGTATTGGAAGTGTGAGACGACTCACACTGATCTCAAGGTATTCAACCATTTTTGTTAAAAAGAGCATTCTTACTTTTAGTACCATTTTTGTATACTTTGGTTCTTTTTAATATAGCGGCTGTAAACTTGAACATTGGTACATTTATTCTTTGATATTTGAATGTTCTTTTTCAAAATTTAAAAAAGATTTTTATGGCAATTATGTCAATCTACATCAAAAAAATATCAGCTTACTGTTATTATGATTTAAGGAAATTGTAACGTTTGATGAAACATAAGACGTAACAAAACATAAGGTCAATAATACATAATAATAAAATAATTATAACAATGTTTGGAAAAATTTTATTGATTTTTACTATCTTTTAGAGTTTTTTCACTGAAAATAATTGAAAGGTTTGAACTTTTATTATACTTTGACTATATAGGTCGTATGAGAAAGAAAATATGAATATAACTTAAAAATTTTGAGTCATTTCGATTAAAACTAGAAGAGTTATTGCTGCAGCAAGTTAAGAAAATGTTATTTCAAGAAAAATGCGTAAAAATTTATGTTATAAATGTTTATAAATGTAAATAAGCTTTTGTAAATCTTAATTTTAATTTGTTCTTTTCCTAAAAGTTAAAACTATTAAAAAGTGCCAAGATAAATAATTTTTGAAATCCAAAAAAGTGAGAATATACCTTTAAGAAATGCTCAAAAGAAACGATAATTTTGTTTATCTTGATATGTTTGACGTTGCAAATTAGATTATTTAAATTCTAGATCGATTATAAATACAACAGTCGCGCAATGGCATCGCCAAGCCCTTTGCTGAATCTTCATGTGGCGGCACCTATTGACGGCGGTTTCAAATCGTTCAATAGTAAACCGCCAGCACAGTGGCTATCCGATACGAATCGTGTGTTATGGAAATTCACAGAGCTTTCACAGCACAGTGAAAGCAATGGAGTCGGATCTCTGAAGGCGCGAGTCGAGCTCGAACGGGGCCCAGGAAATCAAGGCACTATATTCACCCAGTTCAATTGCGAAGGGACCACATTGTCGGGTATCGAATTTGAGCTTATAGGCTCTGGATATCGATTGAGCTTAGTGAAGAGAAAATTTGTATCTGGTATGTTAATTAGAAAAGGTATTCGTTGATTATTGTATTAGTTATATAAAAACAGCTTTATTTGAGTAATAAGAATAATTTTGTGTCATTTAAAATAATGTCTCTGTAATGAGATATTTTATAAAAAAAATATTAATGGAATATACAAGTGTAGCGTGCGCACGTAGTGTGTCTCTCTGTGTATTTCTATGGTGTTATTTTTTACAATTTATACTAAAATGTGAAATTTAGATACCAATCGTAACACAGTGAGTTGTGCATATGCTCTCTATGCCAGAGATACAATCTTGATCAAAATCGTTTGATTTTAATTCATTTAATTGCTACTTTTCAGAAGACAATCGCAAACCACCGAGAGTAATTTGCTTTTACTGCGTTAAACTGTAAATTTGTATATTTGTAAATTTTAGAAACCACATACCATAGAAATACGCAGAAGGGTTACCACGCTTTTGACGAGAGACGAAGATCTAAGGAGGATGAGATTTACAATTTAAATATCGTTAAAAAGACCATGCATGTTTTATAAAAAAGTTTTTGATCAATTTATTTGAATTTTTGACATAATTAGTTTTTGTGCCTTTGATAAAAAACAATAACTGAATTATTTGAGTGTAAAAATGGAAGTCAAGTTAATTTTACATGCTTCTGATAACTTTTTCGGACGCAGCAGTTGACTGCTAGCGCACATGTGATGGTCTTAATGGCTAAATTTTGTCGTATTTATGTAATACATGCTTTTATTACAAATGTTGTGAAAGGTTAAAAATCCTAATTTCTAAAAGATTCTATTGTAATGTATTGTAACATTAATAGTGACAAATAATACAAAAGAATCAATTTAATTTGAGTAGTACTGTTACATATTTCAAAAACTTTATTGTATTATATTTGTAATTTTGACCTTCTGTATGGTTCTATATGGTCATTATTTTATACATTATTTATTTCAATAAAAAAGATATATACGTTATATACACATATTGAATAAAATTTAACATTTTGTGGTCACACTTTCAAAGAGCTCCGTGCTGATAACACTGGGAACTACATCAAACCTCAGCCCACGTTTTTACTTGCCATATTGACAGTTTTCATTAGTTTGACAATACTGAATAAAATTGAAACATTGATCTAAAATGCTGTTCACTGGCAAATATGAAGATTTGATTTTAACATAAAAATTACAAGAAAATGTTTTTGAAAAATTGCCTTCTTTTGTGTATTAACTTATGTATTTAATTATGAATTTATTCTCAAAATTTGATCAAATTATATAAAGAGACTAGACAATGGGAACATATATAATTACACACAATCTTTTTAATGAAAAAAGAAAAGATTATTATAACTGCATAATTATGACTTTCCCTATTTATTGAATTGTTTTAGGAAAATACATATGTGACGGAGATTCAGATTCACGTTCGAGATACGCCGCGCCGCCATCCAGTGCAGATTGACGACTTCCAGAATGGGCGCCTCATTGGGAGAGTCAGCCCATTTAATATTGGTACTTGATTGATCATTCACTGCCCATATCACGACTATCGATTGTTCATACACCGATTACGCATGGAGAAGCCTGTTGGATACCAAAGTGTACATCAGCCGAAGATCAAATACATCTTTTTGTAAAAATCGTATATTAAAAAACATTGATAAAGAAAGGGTATTTACAAGCCGAAGTATTTTAGGCCTTTTTGTCGACGCGATCGCTATTTTTTTTACACGTTTAATGCCGAATGTTTTGAGTCTTCGTTTACATTAAGCCATATTATATTTTATCTTGATGGGAACATATATAATTACACACAATTTAGGTAAGGCGATGTGTTCGGCGCTAAACGCGTTACTGTTAAGGAAGCGGATTCTTTATTTTCCGCAATTAGAACGAACAGATACAGAAAACTGACTTAATACAGGAACATGCTATGATGAATATGCATTCTATGTGTTTTATACATAACTTATATATTTTTTAATTTTTATATATTCTCCGTACTAGAGACTACTGTGCTAAACTGATAATTACTATTTTAACGAAGTTTCTACGATAGGAGGCAATAAATATTGCGAGCAATCTTTTCTGTCAAACAAAATATCCTCGCGTGATAATCTTTGGTGTCCAGCATACTTTCCGACACAATAACTTCTGTCTTTTGACAATCTCTCTCTCTCTCTCTCTCTCTCTCTCTCTCTCTCTCTCTCTCTCTCTCTCTCTCTCTCTCTCTCTCTCCCCTCCCCCTCCTCTCTCTCTCTTTCCCCTCCCCCTCCTCTCTCTCTCTCTCTCTCTTTCTCTCCCCCTCCTCTCTCTCTTTCTCTTCCCCTCCTCTCTTCCCTCCCTCTCTTCTCCTCATAATCAAAATACATCGCAGTAATTTTTTAATTTTAATCTTTTCAAACAATATGTAACATTTTATTTTATTGTTACGTTTTGCGTTAGTTTAATGCAATATGTTAACATTATATACTGTTAATAATCGTGCGGAAGGAGGAAGAAATATAAATGACATATAATTGTCGATTAAGTATATTATATGTATATTAGCGTTTATATTTTGGAAAAGAAAGGGACATATTGTTTGCGCGCGATGCACGAGTCTTTCGGCGAAGAGATTCTAGCACGCTAATTTTTAGTTTATTTTTATGCGCACGAGGATAATATTAAATAGTAAGTTGTACGATAAAACGTGAATAAAGAACCATGTTTTACCGGTAGAAATAACGAGACGACCAGGAGCAATAGTAAAGAGAAGTAAAGATAAAGAGTTTAAATCAACGAGATACTTTTTTAAGCGTTAACAAGTGTTAGATATGCGAGACGAATCAAATGCGATTCTGTATTTTTGAACGTTCAAATGTTAAAACGCAATTTTGACGTATCGATAACGGGATTTTAGCTTTAGATATTTTAGCAAGAACGAGAAGAGTCGTTTATCTAAATGTTTTAAACTGAGATTCTTAGTATTGTACGTGAAAAAACGCTGAAAGTTTCATAATGCAATTATAGCACGTTTATGTTTTCGCCTGTAAGAACGTGCTCTCGTTACAGTTATAACACACTTGTTCACATGCGTCACATCTATTACTTTATACGAATTGAGTAATTTTATCAATCATTTAGATTACGAGACCATCACAGACTAATGTTAAGGCATTTTATACGTAGCATTTTTGATTCTCAATAAGCAAGTCAATTTCCTGAAGGCATTATTAAAGTCGATTTGTTTGTTAAAAAAATTATCTCGGCATTATTCAATTACCAATCAATTGAAAACTAATAAGAAATATTAATTGTGACAGTCGCAAAAGTTTTGGAATTAAATTGACTTGACAGATTTAATTTGTGTACAAGATATATTGCCAATCATATATTTGAAGGTATAACGACAATTTTAATTGTGATAGTAATCTTACTTATTATTGTGTGTAATATATGCAATTGATTTTAGAAACAATTTTGTTTTCTTTAAACATTTAGATTATCTACTATAGTGGTATTTAATTTATTAAAAGCTATAATTATAATATAAACGGACATAATTATAAAACAAAATTATTTTTGAATACACGCATGCACACGCACATTTATATACATTACTGTTTAAAAATATCAGAATATTTGAAATTTTTTCGCATTTTACGTTAAATATATAATCTTTAAAATTTTTGGAAAAGTATGCGTACTCGACTGCGTACAGAGTGCGTTCGGTAAACGCTATTAAGGCCCGATTTCACCAACTCCTGTTACCTTAACCGGTCGGTTATTCCAATGGAATTGATCAATCGCATTTGTTAATTTTGCTTAACGACAAATACGATTGGTGAAATCCAATGGAATAACCGACCGGTTAAGGTAACCGGAGTTGGTGAAATCGGTCCTAACATTATTCAGCTCTAAAGGTGCCTTTTCACGCTGACGCTTGACGTTCATTTTCAGCGTCAAAAGATATCACGTGACTACAAATAAAGATACCCATTCGTCATTTTTAGTCACGTGATGTCTTTTGACGCTGAAAATGAGCGTCAAGCGTCAGCGTGAAAAGGCACCTTTAGGGAGCGTTTCCACCGAGCGCGTCACGCGTCGCGTCGTCCTTTGCGTTCAATCAAAATCGTCCCATTTTATTATGATAAAATATAATAGACGTTTTGATTGGGCGCAAAGGACGACGCGACGCGTGACGCGCTCAGTGGGAACGCTCCCTTATTGCATCAGTGCAGCAGTACAACTAAAACGAACAGACCTATGATTATCTACACAAAAAAGAGTGAAGGTGTAGTCACATGGGGCCAGCGTACAACGTACTGGCGTATGGCGTAAAGGAATTAGACCAATCACAAGGTTATGCCCGTTTTGTTAGCACAGACACTGGGGCTCGATTCTTGAATTCATTCGCAAGAAAACGTATGCGCAAATACCCGCTCTAACAGAAAAGTTGCAAGTTTATTGGTTGAAAGTCATACGATAGCCAATAAATTTTCAACTTTTCTGTAAGAACAGAATTTGCGAATACGTTTCTCTTGCAAATGAATTCAAGAATCGGGGCCCTGGTCTAATTCCTTTATGCCATACGGTACGTTGTACGCTGGCCCCATGTGACTGCACCTTTACTCTTTTTGGTGCAGACAATCACAGGTCTGTTCTTTTTAGTTGTAGGGCATCCGTCATCATCGCTGAAATCAAATGCTCCGGGCTCCCTCCTGTTATTTTTTATTCTTTGGTTCTGTGTGCCGTCGTTACCGCTGTTGCTATCGTTAGAGAAGATGGCTCTAGTGATCGGTAATCGCGTCCCTTTGATCACAGTCACTGTCTTCATCGCGGTCGCCGTCGCCGTCGCATGCACCTAGTACCTTATGCGTGCATGCTTCTCTACTTCTGCGCTCCTATCGCTATACCATTTACACTTCCACGCTCGGCGGGCTTCTCTTCGGGTATCCGAGCGGCGCAGTCATTGTCTTGTTCATGGTCTCCTTGACCGTGGTTATACTCACAATGTGTTTTCGCGAAATCCTCTGGAGAACATCGACCCTGGAATGGGGCTCCACAGCAATTATGGCTTACAGCGATTTCCGAGGGCGTTAAGGACAAAAGAGAATTTAGAAAAAGGATCAAAAATTGCGTGTGAATATTGCACATGGATATTTTGTATCCATTTGACTTCCCTTTTTCACGCTAACCATCTCGAAAGGTGAGTTGTATAAATACAATTATTTATCCAATTTTATGCTCGTGTTTTGTCATACATTTTTTTAAAAGATTATGAACGGTATAAATATTTGTTCCTATATTTGTGCAAAGTAAATATTGCTTATTTGTCACAATGATATAACTAAAAAAATTATTTTTAAGTTGTCTACAAAAAAATGAATTCTGATGAGGATTTAATACATCAAATAAAAATCTAATAATATTCTTGTTTTTTTTATAGTCAACAAACTAAATTATTATATCAAAATTACATTAAATAAAATGACAAAATTTTAACAGTTTAAAATATTTAAACTTTCTAAAAAACCTTTTTAGTTCTTATAGAAAACACAACTCATGTACACCTACACACATAATATAATATATCTTACATCTCACATTATTGTGACCTCTGCGATTAAAGTATTTGCTTACTTTTAGTTACCTTGCTGTCACTGTATAGAAGTCCAGTGAACAAAAACAATGGAACAAGCAAAAAACAGACCTAGTAGGCCACGACTCCGGTCTCACAATAATTCTGCTAGGGTACTTGTGTTTGATCAAAATGAAGCAGAAGAAACTGGCAGTAGTATGGAAATAGAATTGCACAAACGTCCAGTACCATCAAAATTGGAGAGCAAGGAAGCACCAGTTCGGCCTGGTCAATAAGTTTTTCTTTTACATTACTTTGTATATTATATTTTATTATACATTCTAAATTTAAATCTTAAATTATACATAGACGTAAATTTACACCACGTTTATAGCTTTGCTTATATTAAAGTAAATTTAATCAATTTTTTTAATGTGTAATAAAAAACCTGATTAATAATTTTGGTTTGATAATGTTGTAAAATGTTAATGTAGAGTCAAAAATTCAGTAAATTAAAATGCTGTATAAAAATACATATTTTTTAATGGCCACCATTTTTTGTAATCATTGAAATTGAAAAAATAAAAATTAACACTACATGTTTGGGCCAGAAAAAATCATGTGCATTATACATTTTTTGACATTTGGAACATCCAATATGTTTCTTGTATATATTGTATATTATACATTCGTGCATTCTCTTACAAAATAATTTAACTTGTCGAGTTATATGATATGATGACGTTTATTATATGTATAACATTAAAAATATTATATATGATTTTAGTTAGTGGAGAATTATCAAATCTAGTTCGCATGAGAAATTCTACGATAGGAAAGTCGGCACCTTCTCTATCAGTTCATGTGGTTAGTATGTTTTTGATAATATAACGCATGGTAATATAACTTATTTGTGTATACTTAGTAATAACATTTTTCTAGCGTGATTTTAACATTTCCCGTCGCGCTGCTAAAGCAGTTCATCGCAAGTCTCTAATCACAACCACATCGCCTACCTTACCACGTTGCCATTCACCTTTGTCAGGTATGTAATGCTTATGTTCTTCTAATCTTTATTTTTAAGAATATTTAAGATTATTTTTTCTTATTTATCAGATCTGAAAATATAGGGATGTTTTTATAATAATAATTAGGTATACGTACGTAATGCACTTTATTTTGTTAGACTTAGAAGAGATTTTAGATATTTTCAAATTTTGTCATCTAGTATATCTTTGATAGTTAGATCTTAAAAAAATTTGCATTGTACAATTTGTTTACATTTAGTAGAAAGATTTTCTTTTATTGTTTGCTTTTTAATGACATAGCATATTAATTTTTTTTCTTGCTTGTTTCCTGATATAGCATTCGTCCCAATTATAGGCAGTCCCCTAGAGAGCCCTAGGATGTCATCCAGTCCACATTTTGCTTTTGCTCCAATTAAAAGGTACCTATTTTACTTATAACGTTTGTCTTAGGACGTTTAATTTAGTTCATGCCGATTGCTCAAGATGGTAAGGTGCCGTCATTAAATGCTGCGCTGTCTTCCACATGTTATGTAAATAGAAAAGAAAAATGGTGCAACAAAAACTATACTATACAAAATGTGTGAAAAGAAGTGAAAGTTTGATAAAGAAGTGCTTGTAAGTTCTCACATAACATGAGTGTCAAAAAACTTTAAATTATGTTTTTAATATCTTTTTATTATTATATTTTATGATTTATTACAAAATTACTGTGTACAAAATTTAACAAACGTAATATTATGATATTCAAGAATTAGCGGAAGTGCTACAGGAATTGGCGATGGCAGAAGATGGTCAGTTGCTAGTTTACCATCTAGTGGCTACGGAACAACACCTGGTTCCAGTAATGTTTCAGTAGGTTGATTAATATGTGCTTAACTCTAGACTGTCACACCAGGTCATCATGACCCGGACTAATGACTTAGTAAGATATCTTTCGACGCGCAAACTTGTGATGTCTAAAATCAATTTCAGATATCTAGTACAGATAGAGATGCTTGCCCAAAGGAGGGAAGTGTCAGTGTCTATTCGCCATCTGTTAAAAGAATATGTTGGGTCACTGACCCAGGTGTGACAAGAGCGTCGACCAATATTTAATAAAAAATTGATTTTTTTCTATAAAAATTTATTGATTTTTTGAATAAAAGATGCTCTTCTACAATATGTAAAATAAATATCTTTTTGAAAGGTTTATTTATGAACTAATTTTTTTATTAAAGTAATATCTCAGGAGTATAATCCTAAATTTTTAACTTAAAATATTAAAAATTAAAGAAGTTTTAAATTAACTTTTCAAGCAAAATGTGATTAAAAAAAAATTTTTGTTTTTAACAATTTCTTTTTCAAATAAAAATTAAAATATTAAATTTTTATAAATGGAATATATTTTTCTACGTTTAAACTTTATTTCAGATTTTTTTCAGAAATTTTGGATATTTTAAATTGCAGCTCATCGAAATTGCGTTGGGTCACAGTGATCCAGCGTGACAGTCTCGTTCGAAAAAAGGGGTGTGACAGCCTAGGGTTAATATATTTCCCGTCCGCGCTAAACACAATAATTTGTCATTTGTATTTTACTAGTCGCAATACTCGAGCCAAGAACGTTTACATCAACTGCCAAATGTTCCTACCAAGGACGAGTTACGCATGCTGTCTTGTCATTTCTCCAAGCCTGGGACACCATGTTCCTCGCATCCAGGCTTCCCAGGTTCCAGCATATCGAGTATTCCAGGTAGTGCGTCTCTTAGCCTTGAAGAGGAAGGCCGTCGATCGCCGTTACATCGTCCACGTTCTCGAAGTTTAAGGTCTGTAAATAATTATGTATAATTTATGAAAATTTTTATAGTGACTAATCACAATCAATTTAATCAAAGGATTTTCTATAAAAATCAAGTCCAAAAAGTAAAATTTTTAGGAAACAAACCTTTACATTTAAATTACCATTTTATCATGTATATATGGTAATTTTTCTCTGGATGTTTAATAGGTGTAAGGACAAAGTTGTAAGTTTTAATTAATATTTTTAAGGCCCATTTAAAAGAAAAAAAATCTCTGGACTTGTTCGGTTTTTATGAGAATTTTATAATTATTGTCTGTATTTATTTTTATTTATTTTGTAATGTTATATATTTAAGATTTATCTTTTTTATAACATTAATAATGACAAAGGCGAAAAAAAAATTTAAAGAATAAGGACATAGGTCAAAAGAAAATATAAAAAACAATAATTTTGTAACTTTTACAAAATTTTATACATTGTTTTTTAGCAAAAACTTTTATATTTTTCTATATAAATATAATTTTTTTCATACGATAGTATACAATAAGTTCATAATAAACAGATAATGTAATAAGTATAAGAACAAAGTTAGGCTTTAATTAAATTAAAAAAAGGATTTATTATAAAACCTTTTGTTTGTGAATTTTTTATATCTATTTATATTTCCCGTTTTCTATTTGATATTTGTTGGAATGAAATTGTTCATAATGTGACTGATTACTCAGATTTTTTAAAAGAAATTTGTTGTAATTCAATTTTTAATTGATAGTAAATTACGATTATTACGATTAAACTAACAAATGTATTAATAATCTAACTTATGTAATTGCAGCAGTCCAAGTCGATCACCTGTTCTTGACAGCGAAATTGTTATGATGAATACTTTATATAAAGAAAGATTTCCAAAGGTATTAACAATTAATTTTGCTTATTATCGACGAATATGTTAAAATGGTCAATTATGTCAATTATATTAACTCTGACATTTTTAGGCAACGCAACAGATGGAAGAACGATTGACCAATTTTATTAATGAAAACAAAGAAATAGATGAATACGAGATGGTGGCTAATATGACGCAGGATTCATTGCCAATTTTACGCTTTGTACATCATCAAGTAATCGAAATAGCCAGAGACTGCTTGCAAAAATCTCAGGAAAAATTAATTACAACGAGATACTTTTATGAGATGAGTGAAAATCTGGAGCACCTATTGATTGAAGTATGCTTATTGATTCTGATTTTTGAAAAATTGAGATTTACGTTGCTTAAAAATTTGAGCAGCATGTTTGATATTTTTTCATATATTTTAATAAGTATAAAGGAATTAAGTATTAAGAAATCTTTAAACAATTTTGAAAAAAATATGTAAATGAGACATTTTTTAACAAATTTTTCTTCTTTTTCTTTCTTTCTGTATACTTTTCAAACGCTAGTTTTAAATGTTAAAAACCATTTCATAAATAATGAGTTTACACAGAAGAATTTGATATCATTTACGAAAAATTATATCAATTTTTTGAATAAACATTTCAAAACTTAGAATAAAAAAAGAATATCTATTTTAGAGGTTGTAGGATTAAAGTTGGAAATTTTTTTTTTTTTTAAGTTTGTGAAAAAGTCAATCTTTTTTGGAGAAAAACTGGTACAAACTAGTCTTCTGCTAATAACTTAGAAATTAATAAAATGGAACACAATTAATGTTATCAATTGAAAGGTCTTTTTCAATTTAAACTTTATTCAAAGTAAAATTTGTAATAAATTAAGAATTGATAGTAATCAATAGACAGCAAATAAATTAATTTTTTGTTGTGCGTCGAAAGTGATCTCTTTTGTGTCACTTTTTTATGAGTAAAATCGCCGATTTTAACACTTTAACAGTATTACACAGTTTTTGTCTTCTAATAGATGGCGTAAATTGTGGCGAAAAATTTTTTAGCGTTATTTTTTCTGTATATTTGATCATTTTTCATTCCTTTGCCTTTGTTACGTACTCGCATGCACGTCATTTTGCGACATGCATATGATGGCTGTACGTAACGGTATTAGTGTATATAACAGAAACTAGATTTTCAGTACTGACAGCAATTTTGAAACATAACTTGCATAATTACCGACGCCTCATCGCATTTACGAACTTAATCTAACCTTGGCTAACTTGTTGGCTAACAAAAACTCAATTTGAGAGGACTCAAGGACCACTTTCGATGTATCACTGACCTAGTTTACACCGAGCACTTGGTACGCGTATCAAGTAGTGAAATAAGCTGATCAGCCAATGATTAAACACATTCACTAGTTATTTACTATTTGATACGCGTACCAAGTGTTCGGTGTAAACTAGGTTATTAAAAACAAAAAAAATTGCAACACGTGCGAATCGGTTTTTTCTTACTCGTGTAAGTGAATGCTTTTAGTTCATACGTCCACTTCCCACACTCATGCTGAAAGAAGCCAACTTTCCACCTTTATTATATAATGTGCTATTATTTAATTTTTTGTTTATTTTTTTCCAATGGTAAAAAAAATGTTACAGCACTTTAAACAGAAAAATATAAATTTTTTATTGTATGTAATTTAGAAACAAAATATAGACAAAATCGCATATTAAAAACTGTCTTTTCTCTTTAAAATTCATTTTTAAAAACTTAGAAACAATGATTTATTTTTACCAAAATATTAAATTTTTTGAGATGCAAGAAAATCACAAATATCTGCTGAAATTTTTAAATAACAGTATATAATAATTATTACAATTTTTTTATAGACGAAAGATAAATCTTTAGAAGCGGCAGCGAGATTAACAGGACTAATAAAGAAACTATTGTTAGTTATATCACGTCCAGCTCGTTTGTTAGAGTGTTTGGAATTCGATCCTGAAGAGTTTTATCATTTACTTGAGCAGGCGGAAGGTCAAGCTAAAGTTAATGCGGGAATAAAAACTGATATTCCTCAATATATTATTACGAAATTATCCTTAAATAGAGATCCTATATCTGGTACATATTTTTAATGTTATAAATCAATACAATGTATATTCCTATAATATTATTTAATTATTTCATATATTGAACTTGTAGAGTTGCAGGAAGATTTGAATAAATTGGAGGATTCAGCGAGTTCTAGTGACAGTAATCTGCAAATAATCTCGAGTCCGAATAAAGACCATGATAAGTATCAACGTATCCCGTGCGAAAGTGATTACGAAGTATTGAAACTCATTAGTAATGGTGCATATGGTGCAGTATATTTAGTCAAGGAGAAGACCACACGACAGAGATTTGCCATGAAAAAAATCAATAAAAATAATTTAATGTTGCGAAATCAAATGGAACAAGTGTTCGCTGAGAGAGACATAATGAGCTTTACAGATAATCCATTTGTTGTCTCTATGTACTGTAGTTTTGAAACCAAAGTACGGATATTATATTTGAATCAATCATTTGAAAATCAATATAAGTGAAGAATATCTCATTTTTTAAGAATTAAAAATAAGTGTACTTTTTAAAACTGCAAAAATTACAAATTTAAAAAAATGCTTTATTATGTCATCAATCATTAAGTGAGTGGAAACACTTTGACATATAAAATTTATTTTTAAAAAGAAAATTTTGAAAATTTTGGGAGATGTTTTTTGATGAAATAAGTATTTTTATACATATAAAACAGTTAATTAGGAAATTGTGTAAATAATGACTGATCCTTTAAAGGATGTTATAGATTACAGAATAATAGACTATCCTAAGAAGAATATTAAATTTTATTAAAAATACAATTTATAAAAAAAGCAAATTTGTAACATTGTATTCCAGTATTCTAAAGTAATTTATTATTGGATGTATTTTTATAAAATGTAATGCAGAAAACAGTCATTGAATTATGTTTTTGGTGATGTAAATGACAATTTTGTAAATTTGGTAATTAGGAAAAAATGCTTTAGTAAAAGAAAATTGTATCTATTTTAATATTTAAATTTTGAAAAAACTGACTTATATTTTTTTCAAATAATTGATTTAAATGATTGATTTATATTTTATGTTACTTTATATTATTTATAACATACAGTCATTAATAATTGCGTATTTTTTTTTTTTTTTAAGAAACATTTATGTTTAGTAATGGAATACGTAGAGGGTGGAGATTGCGCAAATCTTTTGAAAAATATAGGTCCATTGCCACCAAATATGGCAAGATTTTACTTCGCAGAGACCGTCTTGGCTGTTGAATATTTGCATAGTTATGGCATTGTACATCGGGATTTAAAGCCTGATAAGTAAGATGATATAAAACAAAAAAAAACATACTTTGCTTAAAAGATTCAGCACGTATAAGATTTTTTCGCGTATCACAAAAAGTATATCAATAAAAAAAAATTCTAAAATTTGAAAGGAAGATAAGATTTTGTATTTGTTTTTTAGTTTTATCTGTATATTTTGTTTTGTAATTGTATAAAATTAAAAATCGATATTTTTCTCCCTCTGTGTGTGCGTGCGTGCGTGCGTGCGTGCGTGCGTGCGTGCGTGCGTGCGTGCGTGCGTGCGTGCGTGCGTGCGTGCGTGCGTGCGTGCGTGCGTGCGTGCGTGCGTGCGTGCGTGCGTGCGCGCGCGCGCACGCACGCACACATATATATATATATATTTACTTTAAAGCATCGTAGTTTGATCAGACAAAAATTTTATTGTCAGACAAAAATGTTATTTTAAAATAAGCTAAGTTTTAAAATGTTTTTTTTTTTTTAATTAGTACAATAAATTCTCGCAATATTGAACTTACATAAAAATGTATTATAAGATTTTTTTTTATTTTGCGAAGAGTTTGAGTTGGCAAAAAAGAAAAGAGAGGAAATAATGTATTTAATGTGGCATTTTTTTTTTAATAAAATTTTTTCACTAATATTTCACAAAAAACTAATTTTTTGTGAAATATTAGAAATTTCAAGCAAGCTGAAATTTTTGAGCAATAGTATATATTAAATATACAAACAAAAAACTATAACAATTACAAGTTACTATTTTTTTGTAGCTTACTGATCACTGCCTTAGGACATATTAAACTTACTGATTTTGGCCTCAGTAAAATGGGTCTAATGTCCTGTAAGTATGAAAGTTGTCACTTAATTATGAGTGAAATTAAAAAATGAATAATTGACCTTGTTTAATTTTAAGTGGCAACAAATCTCTACGAGGGTTACATTGATCGAGACACACGACAATTCTCGGATAAGCAAGTGTTTGGTACACCAGAGTATATTGCTCCGGAAGTTATACTGCGCCAGGGTTATGGTAAACCAGTTGATTGGTGGTCCATGGGTATTATATTATACGAATTTTTAATTGGCTGTGTTCCATTCTTCGGCGAGACACCCGAGGAATTATTTGCTCACACTGTAAACGGTGATTTTCTTTTATTTTTAACGGTTTACCACAAGTTGTAAAAAATGCACTATGAAGTATTTTTTTGCAAATAAATATATATTGTATGATAAATAATAAAATTTTATTTTCTAGATGATATTGAATGGCCAGACGAAGACGATTGGCCTGTTCAGTCCGAGGCGAAGGACATTATAACTGCTCTTCTACATCAAAGCCCTAGGGATCGATTAGGAACCAGTGGATCGCATGAAGTCAAGGAACATCCATATTTTTATGGAGTTGATTGGAACAGTTTACTTAGACAAAAGGCCGAATTTGTACCACAATTAATTAATGACGAGGATACAAGTTACTTTGATAGTAAGTAACAGGGATATCACGATACCATGATTACAAATATTTTATTTAATTGATGAATATTATGATTGGTTTACAACTAAAAAGTTAAAAGTTTAATAAATTTAAAAAAAGATAATTTGGCTTAGTTAATTTTAAATAAATTTATTTCTAATTTTAATTATTTTTAAAACAAACATTTTTTCCTAAATTAAAAATTTATGTAAAAAAAATATATTCTCACACAACAATATTTTTATATTATTTTATCTTATGTAAGTTTTTGTATTATATGAATATTATTTTATTTAAATTTATTTTACAAATAAAATATTAAGTTTATTTATTAATCCATATTGTAATTATTTTTGTAATTTGTTATTTAAGATAATCTAATTATAAAGAATTATGATATTTTCTAATTTAATATATATAAATAAGATTTTTAAAAATTAGTTTTTAATTTAATTTAATCTAATGGAACTTTTAATATAACTGAATTTATTTATAAATTATTAACTTTGATTTAAAGTTAGTTATAAAAGATATTAACTTATTTAATTGTAATAAATATATATTGTTATAATATTTATGCATACATATATTATTTATATAATTTTTCGTAATTGATTATAATAATAAAAAGTTGTCTAATTTTCTATATTTTATCTTTGTCGTTATTGAAATATTAATTTTACAATATTTCAGCTCGCATGGATAGATATAATCACGACTTGGGCGATGATACAGATGACACCGATGATTCTCCCTTATTCGGATCGTTCTCTTCTTACTCACCTCAATCACGCAAGATTTCGCAAACACGTCCGCCTCAGTTTAATTCTGATGTAGAGTTGGACGTTTCTAAGAAACAGTTGTTCCGTACAGAACTTGAAGGCACGTTTGCTCAAATATCCCTCGGATCGACTGCGCCGTCAATTCAAACGCCATCCAAACTGACCGATTCACAATCTGCGCAATTGTCTGAAAAACATCGGTCATCCTTCTCGTCGGTGAAGAATAGTTCCTGTGTTGAGAATCTGAACAGAGTCGACAAGCTCAATGTCACATCATCTTGGTCTTGTGTAACTCCAAGCGCTACTATGATCTCATCGAGCAATGAGCCGCTATCGGCTATCGGTACTATTAAGAGTACTCAGATGGAAAGAACGTCGATTAATCTAAGTACGCCCGATTCCTCGCAAACCGAGTCCGAAGATATTAGCCCTCAGATCCAGAGGAAGCGTCACACACATTCCCGTGACAAGCTGCCCAGGTTCAGTATATCCGTTGATGATGAATACATGTGAGTCATTCAATCACATCCTCGCAGCAAGATAGTTTCCTTTTTCTTTCTGCTTTTTTTAATTTCTTGCTTTGAATTTTCATACATATTTTGAACTTCCACGTAATTTAAATCACATACTTTGGCTTATACTCTGAATGCGCTTCTAAAAATGTCAACACATTTTTTTGTCATTTTATTTGTTCTATGTTTAATGGACACATACAGATAAAATGATTAGAAAGTGCGTTAATATTTTGAGAAATGTGTCCTAAACTGGCTTTTGTTTTTATTTTATGATATGATAACATGTTACTTATATGATAATTGACATAATAGCTGCCATATAGTGTTTACATTTAAATAAGTCTGACTTATTTGATATTTAGATAATTGTTCAGTTAAGATAATTATCTAATAATTATCTACTAATTATCAGTTTAATTTTCTTTCTATTTTTTGGATTTTTTACATCTTTTTTTAACTCTTCTCATGCATAGTATTCTAATATGATTAATTTATATTATTATTTCAGTTATACTAATTTTTTATTTTATAATTTTTATTTTATATTATGGACATATAATATATAATCGACACAGAGTTATTTGCATTTAATATCTTTGATTTATTTAATAAATTCCTTAAGTGTAAATGACGTCTGCAGATGTTATGGAAGTAATCATGATTTATTTTTTATATTAAAATTATTCAAAAATAATTTCTATAGAAGTTTTTAAGATACATACAGGCTGACAAAATTCATTAATCAAATTATTATAACAAGAAAGTTTTTTTGAATAAACGAGTAAAATGATTATTTACAAATTTTTATTTTCATGTAGTTTTCTCAAATTAAAGCTGTCCAACCAAACAGTCATATGCAACAACTCTGCGCTTTAATGTATTAGCGCTGGATTGGATACATAACTTTTTTAAATATTTTTTGTTAAAAAACGCACAATTTTCCAGATATTTATAAAAATATATGAAATCACGATTTTGTGTGTGTGTGTGTGTGTGTGTGTGTGTGTGTGTGTTATGTGTGTGTGTGTGTATGTACTTTAACTTTCTGTATCGCAAATTTTATGCATATTCTATTTGCACAATAGTTCTACAGTTCTTGATAGTTTATAGCAATATTTCGACTGAAATAACATACAAAATAATAGTTTGAAAAAGAGAATTTTTGTAACATGTGCGTCGAAAGTTTTTTTTGTGTGCCACTTTTCCATTTGGAAAGTCGCCGTTTTGTCACGCACCAGTTATCTCACACAAATAAACCATTATTTCACAATGTCTTCCAAATAGATGGCGTGATTTATGGAAAAAAGTATTTCTCCACAACTTTTCTACAAGTTTGATTAAAACTTCTTATGATGTAACATTTACTCTTGTGATGGAATGTCACTGCGTGAAAATTATTTAAAAATTATTTAAAAATGATTATAGCTTAGAACTATTTCTATAACCTATCAAGACTTATAGAACTCTTTGAGAACTATAGAATTTTATAATATAAATTTTCTTTTGAAACTTGAGATGCAGGAATTTAGCATCTCAGATTTTCAAATTTTTTTTATATTAATTTGACAGACCTATCGCTATAAACTATTAGGAACTGTAGAATTATTACGAGTGTAAGGCATTTTTTAAGAAATTTTTTGTTTGAAATTAAATTTCTCATAAAATCTCAAAGTCTGGTCGGAATGTTTGGAGCCACAAAATTAATAATAAATTAACTCGATATTTGTAAAATCCTAATTTTTTTACTTGTAGATTGGATTTCACAGCGACGAATAAAGATGCGACGGAAGAGAGCAAGCATGATTCCAGCACTGATTCTTTTGAGTCCTTCAGTGGCATACCTGTGTTACCATCCGTCCGACAGAAATCTCGATCAGTTATCAAATCCGCTTCAACCAGTGGATTGTCATTAATGATACCGACCAACGACTTTTCCTGTATGTGTTTTTCGAAAATATATATAGAAAAGCAAAATCAAACATTAGCATTGAATTAATAAAACAAATGTATTTTATATTTAATAATTATTTATTTATACACAAATAAGAAATTATATTTTTCTTGCTTATATACAGGGTGATTCAGAACAATCTAAGTACAATATATTATTTTTTTATATCCAACATTAAAAAAAAAATTGATTTTTTCGGGTATTTTTTTGGTCACTAAATCTGAAATCAAAATTTTCGATTTCACAAATTTTAGACATTGGTTTTGCCATTATAAATTTTAAAAATTATAAAATTTTAATTTTAGAGTTGAATTCAGCGATTTGAATAATTCGAGCATTCTAATAATAGGAATTTTTGATATTTTATCTAATATTTTTTAAATAAAAATTATTATTGAATAATGAGGACATTATTGTTCTTGATTAAATGATACACATTGTACGCAATTATGTTTGTTTAACTTTATATAATATCTTAGATGATGCGCCATTGAATGTTCAACCTATTGAATCGCCTGGTGGATCGTCAACTGCATCTTCGAGGGATACCTCCCCTTGCCGCGAACTGAGTCCTCTTGTGACTAGTCTGAAACCGCCCATTATTATTCGACGAGGACCAGGCGGCTTTGGCTTCACAGTGCATACCATCAGAGTTTACTACGGCGACAGCGATTTCTATACTATGCATCACCTCGTAATGGTATGTATAAATAACTTATGTCAAGTATCTTTTTTTGTTATTCAAAGAATGTTAATCTAGACTATACTTTATAATTACATTTCTGTATATTAATTCCAAAATCGTTATTAGCTAAAAAAACTGATTTATTATATACATATTTTTCTAGACAACATTGTATCCAAAAATCGGGACATAAAATATCTTAAAAACATCATACGTTTTAAATTCTTCGATTTTGGACATGATGCTGTTTGAGAAAATATGGATGTTCTTAAAATTTCTTACTTAAAGATATTAACCAATTTGCATCGGTCTTTTTTAATCTTTACAAGATATTATAAATACTTCTGAGCATCGATATTTAACTAACAACCTATGTTTCAAGACTGACAAAAGTATTGTATCGGCGTGCAGTTTATATGAGCTAGATTTATTCATAGAAAAATTATATTTAGTACCAAGATCCGCTGTAGACTGAATAGACAATCTTATTTTTATATTTGTTTAAAATATTTATCGAATAGTTAATTTATTGTACATGTAATTTATAATGTTCTGTATAATGTTTCATTTGAAATTGTTTTTTTCATATATTTGAATATTCTATTTTTTGCTGTTGAATACGATTGTGTATAGCTGAAACGTTTTACTATACCTCTATTGTTTTTAATTATGTTATAGTATTTAATAAATTAATTTAGCTATCTATATCTTTAATTTATTCAATGTTGGCAAAATTTCTTTATATTATGATAATATTTTAATTCTGCATTCTATTTTTATTTTTATTTTATCTCGTAGTTTATCTACATATCTTATGTGTTTTATTTCTCTTCATCGAGAAACAATTTTGCTTTTCTTATCTAAAATATCAGATTTTATTTGTATTTTATATAAATTACTTTTTACAGGAAGTGGAACAGTCGAGTCCGGCGTTTGAAGCAGGTTTGAGACCTGGCGATCTAATAACTCACATAAATGGTGAAGTGGTACAAGGTTTGAATCATACCCATGTTCTGCATTTAATGCTAAGCGGCGGCGACCACGTGACGTTACGTAGTACGCCACTGGAAAATACTAGCATTAAAACCGGCGGTAGAAGGCGCAATCTTGCTCAGAGTAAATTGGCACGCCGGACGCTACACAAGCAACGAAAACAGAAACGGGATCATTCGGATAAAAAGCGGAAGACGTCCCTTTTTAAGAAAATAAGTTCCAAACGGGCAAGCGTAGAAATGCAGCAGGTACACTGACAATGAGAAATTTTACTTGAATACGAGTTACTGTCCAACGCAAATTATCATTGTTTTTTTAGAATACTGTATATTGTACATATAATATGGAGTATCTATGTACATACTCCATATTAGATTACACAATTTTGGTGAGAATTTTTCTTGAAATTTATATAATTTTTTAGAATTTTTATATAAATTTTAGAATGTTTTAGAATTTCTGTATAATTTTTATTTATATTTTTTTAAAAAATTGCTAAGTTTAAAAAAAAATATAAATTGTAAAATTAGTCGATGTTAATCATCAAAATAGCAAAATACTACAAAAGACTGTAAAACTTTCTAGAAGAAAGTTCTAGAAATGTAATGAATAACAACACTGCTTTCAAATATCGTATTTAAGTTTTACAATAATTTTTACTGACAATATTTTTGTTTTCAGATATTAACAATTTACTTTCTTATCCAGTGCAAAACATAAACTGTTAGAAATAAGAGAATTGTTGTTTTACTAGCAGAAACAGGTTTATACATTTGTAAAGCTCAATAATTAATAAATAAATTTAATCTTGTTGTCAACCAAACTAGCAAAAATTTTATTGTTAAATTTACAACGTTTCGACCTTTACTTTAGGTCCTTATCAAGTAAAAGAGTCATGCATTGAGCAGTAAGAAAAGTTTCATAAGACACATAGTTCCCGTTGTAACTTCGTTTTAAACAGACACTCTCTCATATTACCGTTACTTTTATTTTATAATAATGACGATAGTTTTTCTTATATCTTTCGATACAAGATATAATATGATTTTGTTTGCATGGATACATGGACTCACATGTATCTTATGAAACTTTTTTTACAGCTCAATGCGTGAACAGACTCTTTTACTTGATAAGGACCTAAAGTAGAGGTCGAAACGTTGTAAATTTAACAATAAAATTTTTGCTAGTTTGATTGACAACAAGATTAAATTTATTTATTATTTATACACTGGTGACAAGAAGCTTGAGATTTACCTTACTCAATAATTAAAGTAAAGCTTATAATATTTTATTCAATAGTTTTACGTGCTGATTTTAATACTTTCTTAACAAACTAAAACTTTTTAAAGATCAAAGTCAGATTTAGCAGCTTAAAAACTACAAGTATTATTTTTTCAAATATCAAAATCGATCTGTTTTATCCCTTTTTAAAATTATATTATAATTTTAAAAGGGGATAAAACAGATCAATTTTGATATTTATATATAAAAATTATTATAGTTTTATTTTTTCTTAACCCTTTGTGAAAGAGATTACTAATTAATTGATATTTTTTTAGATTTAAATTTGCATATAGCTTGTATATTAAGTTATTTATTTATTAATTAGATCAATTTCTTATTTGTTTATTGAGTATTGCAGTAATGTTATAAATTTAGAAGTTGGATTTGTTTTCAGTATCAACAAATTGTGTTCCAGGCTCAGAAAAGACTTTTTGTAAACTTGTGTTATTAATTGTAATGTTCCGTTGTGCAATGTATTTAATATTAATGTTAATTTTGCACAGTAAAGTACATACAGAAGAGTCATGCTTTATACACTATTGCAAAATAAAAGAAATTTTAAAGCACCAGCATATATACGCAATTACACACGGATTATGTTAAGTGCATTTTCTTTTGCAGCCATTAACTATCAGTTGTCCATTGTCAGCACCCATTTTGTCCAGCGACAGCAAACCTCCACTTATGGTATGATTTCTTATAAACATTCGCTTATCTTTCTTGTTGATCGCATCGGTATTCGATTTTTGTTCGCTAACATTGTTCTGTTGACAACATTTACATTTCTTATTACACGCTTTCGAACGCTCTTCCACACTTTCCTATAAATAATTACTGCCTTAAAAATGTTTACACAACACAGGATTTTCTAGTTGTTGACAGTATTAATAAAATTGTCTGAATTATCGCATTAAATCGTTTAATAAAATGTTTTGCAGACGTCTTCCAACGACGAAGAGAGACTCTCGTGTTTTCGCATTTATGATGAATTTTGTGAAAATCTTACAGATGGCCGCAGGAATTTGTTCGCCTTCGATGGTCACACCCAGCCGATCATTTCAATCGTTCACTCGATCGCAGGAGACATCGTCACCGTACTTTACGGCATGTTCAAAGTCTGTCTGTAGTCCATCCCCGCCGACGAATCGTACCACAGACTCCTATCATTCTACAGGAAACTCAAGCCCTTGTTCAAGCCCAAGTTCTTCATCTCCAGGCTCGAACACGACCGCGGGAAATTTGTCGAGCATCTCGAATCAGTCACACTATCAGCGCCCAAGCACTCTCCACGGTCTCAAGCATAAATTGCACACGGCCGCAAAAAATATCCATTCGCCGAATCGCAGAAAATCCGTAGGTCACATACCGTTGTCACCGTTGGCCAGGACGCCAAGTCCATCACCGATTCCCGCCAGTCCGACAAGAAGTCCGAGTCCGCTGGCGTTCCCCACGGGCCATCAGCCTGGTAGTTCCAACACTACACAATCGTATAGTCCAGGTATGGAAAAAAGCACAATACAATTAAAGGATTTTCTACAAAAATCAAATAAGTCCAAAAAGTTAAAGGGCCATACGATTTATATGAAAAAACTTTTCGGTCAATTTACTAAATTTTTGACATGTTGTTTTTTGTGCTTGATAAAAAATTTCAAGTTATACAAATCTTTTAATCGATTTCTAAATTATGTGAAAGTAAAAGTGGTAACTATTGGTAAAAGTTGTTATGTGAAAGTAAAAGTGGTAACTATTGGTAAAAGTTGGTACTTCTGGTTGTTTCTAAAAATTTCTTTTACCATTATGATCTTTGGATCTAGCAGAGCGTTTGGTGAAATTTTCAGCACAAAATTTTTTTGTTGAACATTTTTGGCTAATTTTTCTTATTTTCAAAAAGTTATAGCATTTTATGTAATGCATTACAGAACAATATTATTATGAATAGCATTGTCAAGGTTATATAAAGATCGTCTTATAATTTTTTAAATATCCTACTATTTTGAAAATATCTGGAAATCCCTATTTTTGTTGTACATTTTTTGCATTATCTAAAGAGTTTTTCTAAAGAGTTTTTCAAAACACTATAACAAAGTATGTGTTCATACATACGCACGCACGCACGCACGCGCGCGCGCGCGCGCACACACACACACACACACACACACACACACACACACACACACACACACACATAAAATATAATATTCTTTTTATATATAAAGGTAAATAGTATAACTGATACGTTAATGTGTGTGTGTGTGTGTGTGTGTGTGTGTGTGTGTGTGTGTGTGTGTGTGTGTGTGTGTGTGTGTGTGTGTGTGTGTGTGTGTGTGTGTGTGTGTGTGTGTGTGTGTGTGTGTGTGTGTGCGCGTGTGTGTGTAATTTAATATTTATTTTCGGCCTCGTTTCTTGAGTTGCGTCTCTGCGTCTAGCTTATTTAATTTTTGCTTGGAACCAAAAACCAAAAAGATTATGAATTTTTATCCTAAATAAACCAAAAAATTAATAAAAAAATATAAAAATTAAAACTCTACATAACTTTGAAAAAAAAGTTTCGATTTTTACGAAGCAATATCCATTTATTTATGCAAAATTTAAATTGTTTAAATTAGTTTTTTAATAATGTTCATTATAAATGGTGAAGTATATAAGGGAGAGACTGAGGGAGGATATAACAAACAAAATAGAGAAAATAGGAAAGAAAATGGATGAAGAGGAGAGAAAAAATGAGAAGGCAGATAATGGGGAAGAAAGGTGCGAAGAGAAAAGTACAGAAATAAAGAGAAAATTAGATGAGATTAGATATTACAAAAGAGAATCGAAGTAATATAGGGGAAAGGAGCAAGGTGAAACATTTGGAAGAGAGATTAAAGGTAGGAGGGGGGTGAGGAAGAAGTAGTGTTTCGGACGATATCGAGACCATTACGCCGAGAGTCTCGACGAGAATTTCGGCTAGTCTCGTCGAGATTCTCGATTTTTTAATTTAATTATTTATTTTTAATAAATTTGTTTAGTTAAAGTTGTATAAGTTATGAAATTCTCGAGTTCTGGTAAAGTCTTACAAGCCAAAGCGATTGGATGACATGATAAGCAGATATGTGTCATTTTTAACTGATTTTGAAATTTCGTTAATAGTTCATAATTCTTTAATTTTTTTATCAAATTTTTTTTATTCGTCGAGAACTCTTCGAAATAAGTAAAATATATATAAATTGATTTTATAATATTAATGCTAACGATAAATTTTGTACAGTATTTAGGGAAGATGGAGTATAAGATATTACAGGCATAACGATCTAGTTGAAAAACTTTAATTAACAATATTTGTGTATACTGGTCTACATTTTTAGTTATTGTTTTCAGTTATTATTTAAAAGTTATTATTATTTAAAAATAATTTAAAAACTTTTTATATTTTTAACTTTACGTGAAATGTGTGAAAATATATGAATATTGTAAAGATATCGTTAGCGCACCACATTATTATTATTATTATTATTATTATTAAGTTGATTATTAGCTTAATATTATAATAAGACATAATATTATATCTATCAGTCATAATTAGGTTTATCTTTGTATGATTTTGAAAAAATGAAATATTTTTTATTTATAACAATTATGTACTTTTTCGTTTTTATGAACTTTTCAAGTTTAAACATATTTTATAAGAAATGAGTTTTTACACAAGAAGTTTGATGTTATTGTAAGAAATTAATTACACCATTAAAAAAATATTTTAAAGTTTGAAATTTTGAAATATTTTTTGTTAAATTTTGTTTGATGTTTTATTAAACTACAGTGCTTTAGAATAAAAAAAATATTTAAAAATCATTTTTAATGTATATATAATTTAGGAACAAAATATTAGCCTTTGGAAAAATTTGGAAAAGATTTTAAAAAATATTATTTATTTTTGAAACGTATGTTTTAAAACTTTTCTCCAATTTTTTATTTTAACGTTTCATAAGATGAGAGCAAATTTAAAATGTATTTTAGAGGTAGTGCATATTAGTAATTTTTATATTTCTAATATTGTTGGATATAACAATGTTGTATTGATTTTTTGCAATACCAGGGGCATGTTTAGGGGGAACGTCAAATAGCCAAAAGAAAGGATATGGTCGTCCAAAATCTGCAGAACCGGGTTCACCGCTGCTCCGACGGGCACTCAGTCCCGATCGACTTCACCCACGCTCGGCGGAGAACAAGACGTCAATATCACCGCTGGCGAATACTGTGATCAAGGTGACACCTCGTGTGACTATCGCTCAGCCGTCTTACAATAGTAGCGATACCTGCTCTGATGAGTCCAACGACAATTTCAAGGAGACCAACGAGGGTATGAAGAGCGAGAAAAAAGTGTCAAGTGAACAAAAAGCGGACTACTCTAAACTGACTCATAATATATCTATCAATTTA
Organism: Monomorium pharaonis; assembly: GCF_013373865.1. Taxonomy (NCBI): domain Eukaryota; kingdom Metazoa; phylum Arthropoda; class Insecta; order Hymenoptera; family Formicidae; genus Monomorium; species Monomorium pharaonis. Next base: position 2,510,863 of record NC_050469.1, on the reverse strand, counting down.
GGAAACGTAAGCATGTCGAATTCTTGCGGTAGCACGCAATTGCCACGAATAGCCGAAGAGAAAGATTCTCCAACGGGCACTAAGAGTGACGACTATTCGTCGTCGAAAGAAATCAGTGCCGAGAAGAGCGATAAACAACAATCGACGTATAGCAGTAGTAATAATCAGTCCCGGGACGCAGAGAAAGTTCACAGACAAAATAAACACCAAGCTGCCAGCGGCAGCAAGGTATTGCAATGCGATGAAAAAGAGGAGACTACTGTTCAGCTCGGTGTTTCGCATTTGAATGTGCAGCAGACAATTGATGCCACGAGTTCACAAAAGAACGAAGATCAAAGACATTGTCAAACCAGCGAAAAATCTGTCGTAACAACGATATTGCACAAGGCGCTTGTCGCCGAGCAGAAGAGCACTAACAAGGGAAATGTAGAAGTTCACCAGGAGATTAAAAAGCTATCCAAAAAGTACAAAACCGACTCCGATGGTGTCCATTCGAGCACGCATGAGAACAATACAAAGCTTGGGAGAGATAAGAAGAATTAATTTCGTGTTTTTTGAATAGATTCATGAGAGATCTTTAATCTTTTCTAAGACCCGTTTTACTATATGTCGCATGTCGCTGTCGGATATTAAACATATACTTAGAATTGTCGTTTAAACTAATAGGCTTAAGTGATAATCCAATATTCATGTGTCGACAGCAATATACGATGTATTGGATATTTTCCATTTAGTGATACAAATTGACACTGTCGTTCTATCTTTGTTACTTATTATAATACCATTAGAGTATAACCAAAAAAGATAGAACGATTGCTTGTTTCAACTTGTGTTACTAAATAGAAAACACCCGTTGTAGAACAGGCCTAAAATAGCCGAGGGCTTTGAATTACCTGTATGTTAATCAAATGTGAAATAAGGAGAAAGTTATCCTTTGCATGATTTGAAAAACTTTATCGAATAGATGCTAATTATCATATGAGAGATAAGAGACTAATCAAAAGGAAAAGAAAAGTAAAGAAAAAACAGAAGAAAGATCACAGATTTTGAATTTGCAGTCAAATTTCTCTAAAGGTAATCTTTGTTTTTGATATGATCTTCATAAAAGTTACTTCGTGACCTGTATAATAATTTCCTCTCTTGCGTTGATTTCTCACCACATGCTATCATTAAGAATACGTAAATACATGCGAAGATAGTAAATAAGATTATGGTGCTATTAAAATTTCGTTTGCGCAAGGGCCGTTACCAAAAAATTTGAATAAAAGAAGTTACTTTCATGGAGATCGGTTGATTCTAACAGATTACTTTTATGAAGAGTTTGACCATATATATCTTTATGAAATCTTTATGGAATTTCTATATTCAAACTTATAGGCTTCCGTCAAATAAATACCTGAAAGCGATTTAAATACTTATATATATTTCCAAGAAAAAGGTTTAATCTATTTCCGTAAAATATAATATTTGTCATGTAGTCAAGGCATACTACAAAACCTTTCAAACAAATTTACACAGATGAGAGAAATATTATTTTAATTGTCGAAACGCCAAAATCGAAGTTTCTAACTCGAAATCATAAAACCATATTGATGTTGCTCTAACAGTGAGATGATTGGAGTGATTTTATGCTTCAGGCTACAGTATTTATACGATCTCATTTATATTTATATTTAAATAATATTAGCGCACGTGCGCTCACACACACACACACACACACACACACACACACACACACACACACACGAGTATTTAATGGCTCGCATACAATATTCTATATATGTGAAATAATTTTATAGAATAGAGTATTTATTTTTGAAGAGAAGGAGATGATAAAAGCAAAGAGAATCTACTATGCTATTTTGTTGCAATGGTTTATGTAACATGTATACAAGATGATTTTGTTGCGCATGATTAGTAAAATTATAAAGCAATAATATATTTACGACAGAACGTAAGAAATTAAACGATTTTTACGTGAATTTTTCGATATATTAATATTATCTTGTTGTTGATTGTATTAAGAATGTATCATTCATACAGTCCCTGCAAAATAAAATAAAATTGGAAATGTGTTAATATTTATATTTTAAATAAATGTAAGATAAAAAGTATGAATCTGAGAGAAATACTACTTATTTCATTAATAAAAGGTTGGTCTATTGTCTTCAATACAGATTTGATTTTTGTTTGGAATAAAGTCATACAATACTTAAATACTCACCAGTGCAATATATTATATCATTATTCTAACATTTTATATCTTTAAAAGATATTAAAGGCGAAAATCTGTTTTCCACTTTCCTTCGAAATGTTATGTTAATCGAAAAAACAGTTTTGAAAAGCACAGCAATTTTGTAAAGTAGAGAGAAAAAATATCTTCCTCTAATATTACTTATACAACCAATTGAAAGATGTTATGCTAGAAACATAGTACAATTTTATCGATGACTATTTAAGCATTGTATTTTAAATAAAGGTAAAATCTATTAATGATGGTTAGTAAAAAAAGTAGTTTATCGTCTAGGTATTCACATTAATTTTGTGTCCATCCTTTGTACATACGAGAATTGTGTGAATGTCATACTTTTATTTAATAATATTTTTATAGCTTATTTTATTTCTGTTATTAAAAGTTAAATTATTTTAAAATAAAATAACAAGTTTTATTTTTTAAATAAAGTACTTTAATAAACACTTTACAAAGTAATACATTAGGAAAATGTTGCCAATAAGACCCAGCACTAGATATTTATATGCAAAACTTTATTTTTAATGATGTTAAATGCGTTGTAACGTGAACGTAATTACACTATGTACATCGAGTACGCAAACGTTTCTACTCATATTTCGAGTCCTCTTTAGAAAACAATGGTCATTACAATAAGAAGACGGAAAGATAAGATATACTGTCCATTACAATTATACGTGTAAAGATGTGGCTTTGTGATGTCAAATAACGGAATGATATCGTTTCCGTTTTCTTATTGTAATGACCATTGTTTCTTGATTGACCATAAATTAGAGCTTTTACATTTTTGACATCCACTTGCATATCTTCAGAAGATGACGTAACTTGCGATTACAGATTTTGAATTTTATAATTTGCACTGAAGAGGACTTGAAATGTGAGTTGAAACATTTGCGTACTCGATGTACATATTATAATTACATTTGCAACGTTACAACGTGTTTAACATCATTTAAAATAAAGTTTTGCATATGAATATCTAGTGCTGGCAACATTTTTATTGGCAACATTTTCCTAACGTATTATTTTAATTATTAGAGCTTCATTAACTGTTTGTACTTTATAAAGCCTTCAAAATAATTTAGGCAAAGTTTTATTGCGATTCTAAGCGATTCTTACAATTAATTATTCTGTAAATAAATTTTATTTATTTATAGAACAATTAATCTTTGGGTCTTATATATATTTAAATGTTTGAATAAAATGTTACATAAATTATTTAAATACCTCAAATATTTAAAAAATTGAGATTTTTATTTTGTTGTGTTCTAAAATAATTTAATTTTTAAAAACAAACTATCTGAACTGAAAAGTTCAGATTTTTATATTTATTTTTCAATTGTATTTTTATTTATTATTTGTATTGCACATTTCTATTTTTTATCGAAATAGTTTTTTATCTAGGTACAAATTTAACTCTTAAATTTTTTATATTATTTTCAAATGCAATATAGAATCTTCAATAAATCATCAATTTTTTTATTATTTTGAAAATCTGTGCATCCTTAATTGTATCGAATATATTTCTTTACTTGACAATGTTTATTTCTCGTATTTAACGCATTCATATATGTAAAAAAGAAAATTATTTAAGTAATTAATAATTATACTAATATGGAATGGCCATCTATTGAGAAATCATTCCGAAGGGGTCATGTCTCGTTCGATAGGTATATTGCATAAAGGATGGAAAAAGAGTTTGAGTAAACAGGCTTTTGTTTCAGAGAAATTGCAAAGCAAAGTTCACAAATACTTTTTTACTCATTCATTTTGGTTTATAATTTTATTATAAAATTATAAACAAAAATGTATTTTTACTCATTATTTATTTTTGTATTCCGTTTTTTATAAAATTATAGAAAATTTGGAATGTTTAAATTCATTAAATAAAATTAAAACAATGAAAATGCACTATTAATTCTTATGTGCGGCGCATCTCCATCAGCTTAATTTTACTTTGTTATTTTTCTTAAACAAAAGTTTATTCATTTAAACCTTTTTTAGGGTTTTTATTTTTCATATATTATTTATCGAACGAAATATGACTTATATGAAAAGCGATTTCGCAATTGCTAGCTTTTGGAGGGAGCGAAGAGGGAGGAGGGTTAATTTTTAATTTTTCCGTGTACTTGTATCATCATGAGAAGATGAGTGTACAATTGGTGCTTATACATAACTTGTTATGTATGATTCTTCAATTCTTTTCCTATAGCGATCAAAAGTATATACATGCAATATAGATATTGACACAACAAAATCAAACGCTTATTGTCGCAATTTGCGTATTTATAAATTGTAGATGACAGAAATGTATGAAAGATTGGAGCTTGATGCACTGCAATGCATTGAAATTTTAGTATTAATTGCTTTTTTATGAATTTATTGTACATATAACACACACACACACACACACACATACACAACCGTAAGTTTAGTCGTAATACACATTTCGGTTGATAGAATATTGTCACTAATATTTAGCATTAGCACACATTTTTGTTATAATTGATCAAGTTTGAATTCACTTTACTCGATGTTGCACCAACATAAAATTGATAGAAGGAAACGTGTTTCGGAGCTTTGCTGAAATACAAATACTTTAACTTTGCCATAGGTACAATTCGTACATATTGCATAGTAATTTAATACGTGTCGTAACTTCGTCAACATAATAGTATCCAATTAAATAAGAATTAATTGTTTATTTTGCTAATAATATCACGCGCTAACATTCGTGAAATTGCCAAGTTTTCCAATGAGTTATGTCACTAATATGAATTTTATATTTATTACACAAAATTTTATTAATAGAAATTATTAAATTATTAAGATTAGATTGTTAGTCTATTAATTTATTAATAGATATTGATTAGTGATAAATTAAGTAATTCATAGAGTAATAGTTAATAATATTAATGATTAATAGATATTGATGACTGATAAATATTAATGATTAATAGATATTAATAGATCATATTAATGATTATTACTAACAATTAATGATATCATAAATTCTATTTATTAATAGAGTAACAACTAATTTAAAAAAAACTCGTACGCTTATTATTCGTAGTATTTGAGATCGGCTTAATTTGACCTGAAATAAAATATTTTACTCTGAAGCCCGTCCAGTTATACGAATGTTAGCGCCCAGTTCACGTAACACTGCTCATAGCGATAAAAGTTACTCTAAATATTCACGTTGCTCATTAGTTAAATAAAATGCAATACGATAATTTATCATGCGATAAAATTAAGTTTTTAGACGTAAAGATGTTCACGCGACAGAGTGGCCTCTCTGTTGTGAGCCCTAATGCTTGTATTCATAGTCAGATCTTATATTCAAGGCCTCTTTAAGTTTATTTCCAGATGTTTTATAGATCATTTTATTGGCTGAAAAGCATCTAAAGATAAATTTAAGCAGATCTTGAATATAAGGAATAACTGAATACGGGCATAAGAATCTTGAAGTGAACTCTCAAAGCGCGGTCCCGTGATATTAGTTTTCGCGCGTGTTAAAATTTTTTAATTTTTCACGGTATATATAAATCGATTTTGATGTATATGTACTTGTATGTTAAAGTTTTGTGTTTTACTGTAGTCATGTATTTAAATTTTCTAATTGTTATAAAAATAACACGCAATTTTGTTTTTTTCTTTTTTTATTTCTAATATTTTGAAATTGGTTCATTCGACAAATCTTCTTGCGTCACCTTAAATAGGGTCGAATTCGGATGAGTCGACATAATGCGTATTAAAATGACAATTAATATTAAGCTAAATAAGAAGATGCTAATTTTAATTGGCTCATTCATGGAACGATGTTTTGTGCATGATTCTTATTAAGATTTTACATCTTTTTTGTGTGTACATTTTCGCGCATTGTATACGTATTGAATCATAGATATTAATGTCCGTCACGTGTTTAGCTTTAAGACTTTAAAATTATTACTGTAAATTTTCGTGATTAAGAAGAACTTTCCTAAATGCATTGCGAGCTATATTATATAGTATAATAAGAAAAGCAAGCGAAACGAAAACTTTCTTTTTCTAATTGTATAAAATTGATGATTCGTAAGTTCTAGTAAAATTATTTCACATTTAATTTTTTTAAATTTATTGTTTGTCACGTTATTTTCACTTATTGCAAATTTACTGTGTTTTCATAATAGATTGATGTTTTTTTCTGGACGTTAGATGATTTGTTTATATGTAAAAAAGAGATCGATAACTAATTGAATACAAATTTAAAGGTGGAATAATCTTAAATAATAATAACAAAATAATATTGTGTAACAAGTACGAGAAGGTAGTTACTGTCTACGAATGCGGGGAATAAACGTATGAGCCGAAGGCGATTGCAATGACACGATCAATTACACAATTCAACAAAAAAAAAACCAATATGTTTTATCATTTCTTACAGTTCAGTTCCCAAATTCAGTTTCCAAATTAAACCGTTATGTCACAATTTTACAATTTAAGTTGCAAAACATGGCTATTTTCAAATATTTGTAATCCTCCATGAATCATGTGAGGTTAAATTAATTCCATTAGTTTTAAAACTGCTGTATTTTTTCAAAATATATGTAAGCGTATCTTCAATTTTCAGTTAGAAGTTAACAAACTTATATTTGTTTTTTTTTTATATAAATCGTATATTTTTAAATGATAAATCTTGGTTTTATTTAGGTCTTTTATTTACTTGGTTAATAAGATTTATGATTAACTAAGTTAAGCAAATATTAAGTAACAGTAACATAATATTAATGTTATAATTTTCGTCTAACAATGTAACTGTGCAATATGTTAGATTATGTGTTATATTTATATTATTGAATGTGAAATTGATGCTGTTACTATTAACTTTACTAAGCAATATAGGATTTATTGTGGAAAAGTTGTGAATTAGAACAATAATGATTTACTAACTTTCAATTATGTTTATTTAAACTCATATAATTGCTTGTTTATATAGATTGCTCTGCGAATTTAATATCTCTCAAAAGGTAGATTTAATATGAAGAATGTCGAAATTTACCCTGATAGGAAGATTTTGCAAACATTGCACAGTAATGGCATTAAAGATTGTGCTAAAATGATTCGCCATAACGCAACAGTTTTGTCAGAATATAATTCTTAAATAATATTTGTTAAAGATTAGACAAATATTGCAACATAAATATTTTAAAATTATTTCAGCATTTAAAATTATCACATTATAATCTTCAATATTTTCACAATATAATGCAGCAATAATGTGCAATATTTACAGCATTTAATCTTCAATATTTAATTCAAAATTAATATCAAAAGGTAACACAATAAATTTAACAAATATTGGTTATTAATTAGACATTTAATAAAGATTTTAAAAAAGGCACTTTGTTTAACAGTTAGTTGCGTCCGTTGGAGAGTTAAGTATCTCATTGATAGTAATAGCAATCAGAAACTCTTAAATCATTCCTACATTATAATACACAAATATTGAAACATGCAATATTACACATTCCATGTTTCAATATTTGTGCATCATAATTTAGGAATAATTGGAGTCTTTTGTGCGCAATTATATTTCTAAATGTTTTAAACATGTTACGACTGAAATATTTTTCTCAATTATTGCACAATTTATTTCTAAATTTAATTTTGCAAATGTGCTGTTAAGATGATTCGCCATATCGCTGTTGTTATGCCAACATATTTCAAAATTTAATTGCGCAAATATTAATGTTTTATAAAAGATTAATATTTCTACATCTATTTTTTCAACTATGCCTTCATAATGACGGATTATAAATCTTTTACAATTTTTTGTCATACAATTTTATAAATCTTTTTCTATCAGGATAAGAAATGCTGAATTATAAAAATTTATATTTTTTATGATACACAAGACATTCAGGATGTTTTAAGAACGTTTCCAGGATGTCTTCAGATGAAGTATGGAATATTAAAGACAAACTTAAAATGATGGAATTTAATGGATAAGAATTATATTATGTTTAAATTTTAGCAAAAAATATGAAGATTTTTCCGCATTAAATCCCATAATGAATATAATGTAACGAAAAACAATAACGAATATGTAAAATATATTTTTGTTATATGTGCGTCGAAAGTGGTCTCGTGTCAATTTTCTGTGGGTAAAGTCGCGGATTTTAGCACTTTAACATTCTTGTCTTCTAATTAATAGATGATATGAATCGTGACGAAAAAATTTTCAACACGTTTGGTCATTTCAGTTACATTTCAGTACGCACAGGCACATCTTGTGACACGTATATGATAACTCTACTCAATACTATCGACATTTATTGACGCTTCGTCGCTTTCGCGTATCTAACTTTGATCTGTTAATTTGCGAGAACCCAAAACACTCAAAAGACTATATATCAACGCACGAGTAACAAAAAATATCATGTGTAACATGTACGGATCGGCTATTCTCTACTTATGTGGGTGAATACATTCATTTACGACTCTCCTTTGGTTCATACGTCTACTTCCCGCACTCGAAGAAAATAGCCGACTTCTTGCACTTGTAACATACATATATTTTTTGCAAAATTTCCAAAATTATAACCTGATGGAGTTTGAAAACTGAATTCACGCGTATTTAGCATCCAAAAAGTTACAAAAAATCTTATTGTGGTATTCGAAAAAAACAAATTTTTAATTGAAATGTGTTCCCAGCGAGAAATAGTACATCGAATCGACATCGATTCGACGTCGAAATCATCATTTCGATGTTGATTCGACGTCGAATTGGTGTCGAATTCATTATCGTTTCTCGCTGGGTTATGAAGAGGAAATTAAATTGTAAAATTATGAAGGGCATCGATGTTTCCTCACAAGTTCGCGTATAATATTGGAAATAGCTAATATCATTCGCATAGGCTGTCATAGTTGTGTAGCGTGTATATTATTATTATTATTATTATTATTATTATGTATGTATATCATAAATGATACACATTGTTTGATTTACGTAGAAGGAGAAGAGAAGGGAGTTATTTTCATTATGTTGTTACGCTATGTGACATTACTAATTGGTATAACGAGATAAGACGAGAAAGACTTCGACTTTTAATATTGCATGTGAATTTCTTCTCGTAAAAGCCAATTGTAGAGATTAAGGATAGAGCGTATATTACATAGTGATTCTTGAGAACGAAATGAGTGATCGCGTTGCGAATGATTATATACGTGTAACGTATGTGCGTGCGAATTTAATCTGTAATTTGTTGCGAAATTGTTCTTGAGCGAATTGTGATGTGTAAAAATTGCGACCATTTTGCTAGGAAATGAGGAATTTCGTACAGAGACGACGATAATTAATTATAAAATTTGCAGAATAACACTAATAATTTTATAATTTTATTTTAGGTACTTTTTAAACAAATTACAAAAGATGAAGCGAAGCATTAAAGCGTCCGAAATATCAATTCTTTGGCTGTGTTCTGATATTACTGCTAGTAGCCAGTACTTAAAATCTGTAGTATACGTAACAGGAACTATAGATTTTTAGTATTAACAGTGTTGAAACGCAGCTTTTATTTTTTTTTACTTTTTAAACACAGTAATCTTTATTCTAAAATTGTTCTAACAAAAAGAAGGCTGAGAGGTGTCACGCTCACTTTTAAGTGAACCTCGAATGTGATACATCCTCTGACAAAGTGGACATGAATTACATAGTCAATGTCCAGGTTCTCAATTTTTTATTTTGTCAGACTTTTATTGTCATCTTGTTTGCTTTTATTGCTTTTTCACTCGTTCTCGCTGATTGAAAAGTTGGATATTGGCTATGTAATTCATGTCTTCTTTGCCAGAATGCGTATCGCAATCAAAGATTATCTAAAAGCGGATCGTGACTTCTTTCAGTCTTCTTCTGGTTCTAATCTTCTTTCTTGTTTGTTCACGTTTGGCAGGTAAGCAATCTGAGAAGTGTCAATTAGACGTGCATACGTTTTCTGTTTGTATTATCGTCGAGAGCAAGAAAAATTGTATTTAAGTATGATTGTAATGAGATTCGAATTTGTATAAATACTAATGATTTATTGCCTCGAATCTACTATTATTTAATTCATATACCTTTAGAACCTTACCTCTTAAATAATCAGAGAAACGCAAGCGACGACTCGATTGCGGATTGATCACCGCAGCTACCAATCAAAACTAGGAGCGTTCAACTTGCAGCCGATTAATATGTCGAAGTATACAGATTTTCTTAGGTGGTAATTGGTACACAAAAGTTATTTTTGTTACATTTTGTTGCGTCGAAAGGTTTTTTTCGTGGCCCTTTACTGGCCACAAAGTCGGTTGTGCATGGACAGTTTTTTCGCACAAGTAACTCATTTTCTCATCTCAACCGTGCAAGAATCATTTTTGCATGAATATTTTTGCACGCTTGATCATTAATAGTTCATGTTTTGCTTAAAGTGAACGAATTAATACTTTTGTAAAGCTCAAGAATAATAATTTACACAGTACACTAGATGTTTAATATCTTTATTATTAATTTTAATACTTTTGTAAAAATTTTTTTAGCATTTTTAGAATAATTATTATTTAACATATATAATATATGTTAAATTGATATATATAAAACATGTTAAAATAATATTATGATTGTATTGAAATACCATATATAATATGCTATTGTTACACGTTATATATGTTACATTAACATTATTATAATGTTAAAGTAACATGTTATATGTGTTACTTTGACACAATTTTTTCAATAAATTGTTACATAAAAATTATGTCAAATTATAAAATTTACATTTATTTTTATGTTAAAATATAACATAATATTTATGTTGCTATTTAACATATGCTTAATATGTTAAATTAACAGAAAAACTTTTGTGGACCGTTTTGAACAAATTTTTTTATTGTGTATTAACATACAGTATATGCACACGCCGCATAGATAAATAAATTATTTATACATATTTAGCGTGTTAAATAAATAATTAAAAAAAGAGAAATATAAACCCTGGTGAAAATGTAAAATCGGAGCGTAAGTCGAATGTAAAGGGAGAGTAATAGAAGTGTCAACAAACCTACGAAGCGTAAATTGAAACAATGACATGTAAGAAGTGTGAAAGCTTCTTTTACATTTCATTGTTTCAATTTACGCTTCGTAGAAGGTTTGTTAACGCTTCTCTTACTCTCGCGAAAAAAAAATAATTGAAATTGTCAAAATTTATTTGAAAGTAGAGTTTAATCTTTAAAATGCTTTCTGAAAAATAAAAATGCGATGATTTTGTCATGGTGTCATACTTATTTAAAATTATGCAAAATTTTGACACAAATTCGCGTATGCGATTTGTTGACGAATATGTATATAAACATATATATGTAGTAAAATTTACTATACTTTTAGTACATTGTGCTAAAGGCATAATAAATTTCACTTACTTTTAGTAAATTTTACTAAAAAGTAAAATTTCTTGAAGTCACACATTATATCACAATTATCTGATTTTGAGGGTAAATTTTAGGAGAATATTCTCTCCGTGTAATAATCTGTCAACCGAAATAATCGATTGAATCGTATAGCTATGCGTGGCTGCTGATATAGACTGCTGATAAAGATTCTAATACCGTTTTTAATACCTTTCTGAGTTAAAGTACGACCAGAATAAAATTCAAACTGAAATCTACTCTGGTTTAAATTAAAAATATTTTCCATTCTATATCGATTAATATAATATTTTACATTTGTAATAAAAAGCATCGCATTTATTTTCTAAATCAGGTTTTGATAGAGATTTTTTTGTAACTTTGAACTATTATAATATGCATGAAATGTACACACTATTTCAATATTATTTGTAATTATTTGATAAATAATTGAATAATTAAGTTTAAAAATTATAATCACAAATTTGTAGAAAAAGATATGCTACAAAATATAACATTTATTACGAAAGTTTTCTATCTAAGCAAAGTTTTCATATCTTTATCCTGTATATACATGGCGTGCTCGCTTGTGTATGCATGTGTAGGTCATGTGTCCGTGTATTTATATATACACATTCCAAAGTTAGCGATGCCGACAACGGTCGAGTTGAGCCATTGAGCTGAGAGTGGTGAGACACAAGATCGACTATGTGCCGTTTAGTCATTCAGCGCAGTCCATTGAGAGGAGTTGCAAGAAGATGAAGCTCGTTCTACCGCTCGTGATTTTATTCGGAGTGTACGCGTGTCATAATAACGACCAGACCGAGATCAATAAAATCGATAGCGGTGAATCGCTACCACGTAAGGCGCAACACGTGCTCAACGCCACGCTCGCTGAGATCTTCGAGAACGCAGTCCAGGCTTATCTCGAGGAAGACTGGGACGGTTGTATCGTAGGATTTAATGACGCTCTGCATGGGTACTTCGTTAAAATTATCTATCGATATTTTTTCCTCCATAAGTACCCATTATATTATACTAATTCTATGAGATATTTTTGAATCTTTATGAGAATTCTGTGCTTTATTAAAAATTTGTTTTAAAGTTTTCGATGTTGTAAGCAAGTTTTTCCGGAATCTTGTTTAAAGAGGGTTTTCTACTTTACTTTTTTAAGAGGTAATAATTTATATACGCATAAATTTTAGAAAAAAATTATTCATATAAGCACACAATATCCCTATAAAATTTTTTAAATATAGAAACAAATATATATATGTAGAAATACGTTCATATATAATTATACTGAAAAGACAAAAACTAATTAAAAGAATAATTTTGTTTCTCTTACAAAAAGTTAAGTATGAAGAAATGAGAAAAAATCACCTCTGTATATTCATACATGTATGATTCAGGAAATATATATGATTATACATAGACAACTTTTTTTTATTTCTTCATACTTAACTTTTTATTAAAAATGCAAAAATTATTATTTTTATTAATTTTTGTTTTTTTCAGTATTACTATTATTTTCTTAGTACCAAATAGAAATTTTACAAAAGAAAGAAACTACTATAAACAAATATGGACGTATATACAAATATATATACATATATATATGTATATATATATATATATATATATACATATACAAAATATAAATAATTTATTATACAGGGTGTCATGGAAAGATACCCTATTTTATATATACTTGATTAATTTTGTCTACATGCAATTGCTTTTAAATGTTAAAGAAATATTTCAATTATCAGAAAAGTTAGAAGTGTTTATATAACGCTAATAAAAAAATACAACAATACAAAAATTTTTAAGAATATTTATTAGAAACAATTTTTTTATTGTGGACTTTTTATGTATTTTAAAATAAAATATTCTGTTTTTTTTTTACACATTGCTTATAATATAGTGTTTATTGATTAGCGTTTACAGAGTTTGTCTTCTCGCTCTGTTCTATCAGGATATAAATGGATATAAATGTTGTATGCAGCATTAAGAAATATAAATTTGAAAACGTTATATATTATAAAATATCATTGTAATAATAAATGGAAAGTAATTATGATGTCTTGCTTATTGGGAATAAGTAAAATGTTAATAAATACATTTTATAAATTTATTATTGAACATATTATAAAATTAATTTATATAATAAAACATATTTTTAATAAACTTACGTAATATTTTATAGATACAAAGTATACAAACGCATGGTGACAATTTGTCGACGAAAATGTAAGGCCGAGGCAATAGGTTCTTCGCTGATTTTTGCTGAAAATATTGAGGACTTGCACTTTTACGAAAGAAAAGTGAGGGAGACACTTTGTCTAATGAAATGTAATCAGGATTATCGAGAGATCGCAGGTGCGGGGGCTCTTAAACGACTCCCACACATCATGGAGAAGAAATTTGTCGACCTTGTCATCTATGAGTATCTTCATATCTGTTATTTTCAGGTACGAAAATATTTTCTATTTGAAATACTTTTTAATCAAGTATTGCAAATTTTTCATACAATATATTTTAAAAAATAACAAACTTACATTTTTGAATAAAAATAGCAAGAAGTTCTCGAAAAGTTATCTAATCGACAGATAAATACTTTTAAACATTTTTTAAATATTTATTTTTATTAATCCTAGAAAAAACTTTTTTTATTTCAAACATCACATTGGGTTATAAATGTACCCCATTTCGTCAAGCGTTCTGCATTGAATAGATGGATTGAAATCAATATTGTGCTTTTAAATCTCTTTGTTTTTTTATGACAAAGACAATGGTATAATGTACAATAATATTAATTAACATTAAATACGTTCAAAATTAATTTAAACAAAATAGAGTTTTAAAAAATCGCAAAAATGAGTTTTTTAAATAAATTTATCGTCTTTTTATCATTTTTCAACAAATTTAAAAAACAACAGATTTATAAAGATGAAAGATCTAATCGGGATAAAATTAATGTTGGGTATTGTTTAAAAAGTATAATTATTTTGACGATAAAAGTAAAAAAATGCGACAGCCAAAGGAAAAAAAGACACTAAAATTCTTAAATTTTGGTACAAAATTGTAAAAGATATTTATTTTTTAATATATATAGAATACATTATTAAAAAAAAAAAAAAATATTAAAATACTTTCATGACTTCAACCAGCACTCGTCACATTGCACATTGTATTGGTTTGTGGTCTTCGCACACAGAATCGCAAACGCAGCCGTGATACCTCTCTTTCTATAGCGAGCGTCCTAATGAAATGTAAACCTGAAAAAACAGTGTTTTGTATGGCGGTATTCTAACGAAATGTACACGAATGTCAGGCTGGGGTACAAATGTACTCCACTTTTACTTTACGTCTGTACTGTTCGGAAGCTAATGACGTTCTAATATCAGTGTCTTTCTCCATTCCTAAGACTAAATGTTTAAATTATGGTCAATGTTTCGAGTCGATCCTTTTATCTACTAAATTAGGAGATAAATTCAAATTCATGCTGGGGTAGAAAACTACTCCGATGTGATGTCCTAGGATTAATTATACATTGTACAATTTATTTGCAAAAAAATATTTGTTAAATATTTTTGCAAAGGAATTGTACCATGTATAATTAAACTTAGAACATTAACCCCAGGACTTTTTATTATATATTTGTTTAATAAAAAAGATTTTTTAATAAAGATTACAGAAATAATGCCGAAAGCAAGAATACTTTTTTAACTAAATTAAAAATATAAAATACTACTATATGCTACGAACAGATAGAATTCAAAGTGTGATATATATTCGCTCATGATGCGTAACATATGTAATAATTGTCCAGAGAGTTATTACCTAAACTTTGATTAAATTAAACATAAAATACGACTATCTATGGTGCCGATTCTCCAAATAGGAAGATTTGAAGAATATACTATGACGCACGAATACAGGTTTATGCCTGAATTTATATTTTAAAGAGTTTAAAGTATATTTAAAAAATGTTTATATATATTACGTATATATAATATATCTTACATATTATACATTATATATAATTATTATAAATTAATAACATTTGTCTTCTCTACAAAAATAATGATATAAAAGTAAATGCGTGAACTATAGAAACGGGTTATTTATACAAAATTTGTTCATTATTATCTTTTAATATAAAAATGTTAAATTTAATAATATGATTCTGTGTACATTATTAAATAGTATATATTATTATAATGATAAAGCACATTTTGATTAACGTATTAAATAAAAATTTAAAAAAACATAAATTATAGAGGTGGGATTGAAGAGTGGATAGGTGTAGAGAAGACAATTTTATTTTGTAGAGAAGACAAATTTTATTAATTTATAATAGTTTCTTTTTTTATGAGTTTTATTAATTTACAATAACTCTTTTTTTGAGTTTTTGATGGTTAAATCTATACTTGGCGCATTTTAATCTTTTTTTAAAAAGGGTAATTTATTAACGTATTTAATCTTAGTAGTAATTGAATGAAACCAAACATGAAATACTTATTTTATTATATTTTATTTTATTTAATAAACGATATTTTTTTAATCTTACGGTTTACACAATATAATTTTAATTTTTATTATTCATTTCTTCTACGTTACAACCGGTAAACTTAATTGCGTCGTTTAAATTTCTATTTCTACAGCAGAGCCCGTAAAAATACATTATGAAAATATTGTATTCACTGGATTCTAATCTAGTAGATTACGTAATTACGACGTAGAACAGATATTCGGTGCCCGTATATTTGTAGTAGATATCCGTTGCGTAAATTACGAGTGAAACTGATTTGACCCCGAAAAACTATGTCATCGTCCTCGCACGTTAGATAGCAGCTTTTATTTTTGAGATTGTGCGCATTGTTTACAATTTTATGAAACTTTGCACATTTTAATTAAAAATAATTATGAACAAAATTAGTTTAAAAAATTTGGTAATAAGTAGGAAAAATTAAAAAAAAAAAATTCTGGATAATTTTAAAATAAGACAAAAATCAAAAATAACAAAATTGCAATACAATTTTGTATTTTAATTACAAACTTTTAAATAAAATATGCTTTAGGCACTTTTTGATACGTAAATATTTAAATATTTATAATTACAAATTTAAGAACAATAATATTTTATTCAAGACTTTGTTTTTTAATTATAATGTTCAAATTTTGGTTATTCTCTAATTATTATTGATATCCCTAATTGACGACTTAAATTAACATGACGTTTTAATGTCACAGACAATTGAAGTGACAACAAATACGCCTGGAAATGTATGTACAATTTTAATTTTATGTTCATTTTGGTCAAATTATTTCATTAAAAATTTATTATTTTTAATAAAATGTCATTAATTTGTTACAAAATTTCTGTAATTTTTTGTTGCAATTTTATCAAAAATTACTTAATTTTTAATAATTTTTTATCAAATACTATTAACACAACGATAGAGATTTAGAAATATTATTAATAATTTTTTGTAGAAATTTTATTATAGTTTCATTGAATACTTACTAAAATGTTATTTGTTTTTTTGTTAATACAGAAAATAATCTTTTCAATAAAATGTAATTAAAATTTCGTTAAATATTAATTCAAATTTTAGTAAAACTTTCTATCAGAGATATATAATAAAATGAAATATGTAATACCTATAATAGAATTATTAATTCATAATTCAAATAATCAATATTATATTTACAAATAATTTATAATTTCTTTTACAGAAAGAAAGATATCAAGATGCGGCAAATGCAGCTTTTACCTTCTTGTCCCGACATCCTGATCATGAGATGACTATGAAAAATCTCAAATACTACTTGAATTTATCCAATGTCACCGTGGAAAAAGTCGTGAATTTAGAGGAAGCTCCATTTGTGCGAAAGTACATCCGTGGGGTCAAAGAGTATGAACTTGAGAATTACGAGGAAGCTGTGATTGAATTCGAAAGTTCACTCCAATCTTATATGAAATCAGAGGAGGAATGCAGAATCTATTGCGAAGGTCCCTTTGATCAAGGATGGTATCCTGAGTTTACCTCTTCGATAGCAAGTAAGATATAAATTGATTTAATGTAATCATATAATAAAATAAATAAATTCAGATATTTCTGTATATAATTAATATAATTTTAATTAATTTAATCAACTGAGGGATAGTAATAGCAGTAGTAATAGGGTAGTAGTAATGAAACGGGTAGAACTATAATTATTTCTAAACAGTTTTTAAACAGCACTTAAATTTAAAGAGTTTTTTTGTAATTTTTGCTAAATTGTAAATCCTAGTTCATTGCTTTGTACCGATCTTTATATACAGATCTAAAATTCAATTTCTTTTCCTTAAACTTAATATAAGTCTTAACAAGGTAATATATTTTTACATGTAATATACAAATTTATAAAATATATATTTTTAATGAATCAAACAAAACTTTTTATTATAAAATAATTGTAGTAAACTATTCTTTCTGTTACATTTTCAAATTTTTAGATAATACGATGGTTTGCATTTTCAATACTTTTCGGAAGAAATTTCAAAGCAATTGCTCAAGAAATTATTATATGTTTATTATTTATTTTTATTTATCATTTGTTTTTTGTTTATTATTGATTTATTTATTATTTGATGTTTTTTAGATCATTTTACGTTTTGTCTGAAGTGCAAACGTGGATGTTCGCTTGCATTGAACAACATAAATGGCAACTTTCAAAGTGATTTATTCAGAAGTCATTTTAATTACTTGCAGTTCGCTTATTATAAATGTGAGTATTTTTTATAACATAATTTTATTTACCCGACTGAGCAAAATATTACTTTTCATAATAATCAAATAAGAAAATAATTATAAACTGTCGTTAGCTACTGTCAAGATAAATTTACAAAAGAAAATTTAAGGACAACGCACGGTTTATATGAAAAAAAGTTTTTAGTTAATTTACTTGATTTTGGCATATTGTAGTTTATGTATTCTCGATAAAGAATTTCAAGTTACAGAAATTTTCTGTAACCAGCTTCTGATTATGAATTATGCAAGGATATAAAAGGTGATAATTAGTAATGTCGCAATCCCTTAATATTTTGAAAAATGTATATTTTTAAAAGAAATATTCCATACAAAAGCTAAGATTTTATATAATTTTATATAATTTTATATTATATAGCAATATTATTATGACAAATAAAATACAAATTTTTATGTAAATCGTACATAATTCTTTTTTTACTCTCATAGTTTCGAAGATATTCAAGGTGATAATAATTATTAACTTATTCTATATAATAACTATATATATTAGGTTGTTCAAATATTAATGAGATTTTGAAATAAAAACTTTTTACATTGTTGAAGAAAAATCTCATTTATGTTCGCATAATTTAATTAGGAATAACTGGTATACCGAGATAAAATGCAAATGAATTAATCATGATTTATAACGACCTCGGATCGTGTGTAGCAATGTGCTTCATTTGTTAACAGCAGCAAATATCTCATCATTAAACAGTTTCTTGAATCACTCGTTGTCGTTAAATTAATTCAGGTAATTTCTAAATTGCAGCAATTTCGATGTTAATTCAACATTATTTCTAAAATTGTCACGTCTTTTATGTCCCTTGTGGTACTTTGTACACTACGCGTTAATGATTCGTTTCCATTCTCCTAGCGAGTTTATATAGGATATATTACATATCCTATTCAAAATTTCTTTTTCTTTTTAAAATGCATTTTTGAAAACTTTACTTTTTTTACCAAGGTGACCTTTTTATGAGATGCAAGAAAATATTAAGCGTATTGAATTTGTAAACGGTGATGTATGTAAATACTAATTATTTTTATTTATGCATAGTGGGTAATTTAAAAGCAGCTTGTGCAGCAGTTGCGAGTTACTTATTATTTTTACCCGCCGATGAGACGATGCTTCATAATAAAGACTATTATAGTTCTCAACCTAAGGTGAAAGAAGAGTATTTTATGCCAAAAATGGTATGTAAAAATGTAATTATTAAAAATACAGACTTCTAAAATATCTAGAATAAATTTAATATTTTAAACATTTTAAAGGAAATATTATGTATTAGATTTTCACGTAATGTATTGTAAAGATTCGCGATATTATTTTTATGTTTTATTTATTTCAAAGTTCCAAAAGAAAGATGGTAAATTTTCAGCACTTAAATAATTAACAATTATTTAAATGAGTAATAAGATAGAAAGAATTTGTAAAATGTGTTAATTGACATAAATTTAAAAAGGATTATTTTTAGGAAGTGCTTTCTTACGTGAAACGGCAAGAATATGAACTGATGTTGCTGTATTATATATCGGAGGAATTTGCAGCGATTGATGCTAGATTTAAAACGTCACCAGATTTCACAAAAAAAACAAGAAACATTAAGATCAATGAAAAGGAATTAGAAAAGGTAAAGAACGAAATATAAATTTACAAAGAAAAAATGCCTGATAATTTATTTACAAATAATGTCTACCTTTCCCTGGAAAAAGATTTTCATAACATTTTACAATATTTTTTTCAGGACTTTTTATATTTTAAATTTATGAAAATTTCTTTAAAAGATACTTTAAACTTATTTAAACAAATTTTTTAATAAGTTTCTTTTGAAAATTATAAAATTATAAGAAATCTTAGAAATCTTTGAATATCTTAAAAATCATATATAAAGACTTCAAGAAAAGATATAGATTTTTTTCAGTACTTTTGAAAAATATTTAAAAATTTTGTATTATAAAAAATCTGTGGATTTTTTACAATTTTATAAAATTATATACAAATTTTAAATAATTCTAAAATTTATATAGAAAAATTAACAAATTGAAGAATTTAAATAAAAGTTTTTGCCAGTATTTGGGACCATTTATTCATTTAATTTTATTTGTTTAATTTTTCTATACAGGTCGAAAAGAATAGACAATCTTTTATTGTAAACTATCATTTTTTATTTCTGTTTGAAGGATGACGCAGAAATTAACCTGAATGTCACATATCGTGTTTAAACCTCTCAACTAGAAGTAATTGAACTCCAAGTACATTTCCATTGCATTTAATATTAAAATATTTTTACTACGTGTTATATATTTATATCTGAAAATAAACTATTTAAAAATAAATTATACTTTATTATTGTTTCAATTTGATAACATAAAAATAATTAATACAATTTGAAATTAAAATGATAATGTACGTAACATTTATTAGTTCGATTTGAGCGCCTGTTGAAATGCAACCCTATTTACTTTGTGTTTATATTTATGTAAGAATGCAGGCGCAAGGAAAAGATTTACAAAAAGAAAAAGATAATCAATATCCATGTACGAGTATATACGTTTTGCTAGTACGGAATAAGGGCATAATCTGGATCGGTAAAAAAAAAAAGAAAAACGAATATCATTTTTATACTGGTTTAATACACCAATATTAAAATAGTTGTGTTATTAGTACTGGTTTTGTACCTAAAATCGATACTGAATAGTCGTATCATAACTGTACTGAAACAATACCGAAAAGCGTTAGTTATTTTTCAGTGCTGATCTAGTACTTAAAAAAATTATATTATTATAGATAAGTTGTATTAGTGAGTAATTTTTTAAAATTTTCTTTATTATTTAATAGGCGTGTTCTTGGTTCTTGGTTTATGAAAAAAAAAATATATAATAAGAATAAAACATTCAAATAACAACATGTTTACATATACATATATGTGTATATATGTATAATTTTTTATTTCTTTAGGACTCCTCGAGATTAATCTTTCATCCACCGCCAGGTCACTCACCATCTATCCGAACGCGATTTATAAATAATCTGTCGGTGTTGCGCGATAAGGAGACTGAAATACAAAAAGATTATATCATAAAACGGTTGGGAGTCAAAGACGACGTGCGATTAATAGCAGGAGAAAATGAGCTTGGCAGAAGAAATCGTTACGCATTTGATGGTCTTCTCAATTCCACTGATTGCAATTTGCTCATACGACTTGCCCAGGTATTGGAATTGGTTTATTTCTGTTCAAATTCGAACATTAAAATTACGATTACGAGACATTTTTTTTTTTTTAATTCTTTCGCATTAATAAATTAATAGTAAGTGAAAAAACGTAGGCCAGTAGCAATCTTTTCTTAGAGGATCTTTACACTAGTTTAGAGTGTATCTTTCTCTTTCCACATGCTTTCACATTCGAAAGAGAAAGACATTTCGAACTAATACAGTATATGCCTAGGCATTTCTGTCCCCTTGTATACAGGAAGTTTACTAGCTCTGCTTTTATATCTCAAAATTATTTTACATTAATCCAAATATTCTTATTTTAGTCACTATGTTAATTTGAAAAAAATATGGAAAATATTTTGGTTGTGTATACGGGGATTGTGGGGGTGGTTCACGCTTTGAATGATGCGCTGAAAGAATCGTGATTTCAGCCATTCGAATCGTAGGTGAAACACTTGTTTTAAATTCATTGATAACAATTTGTTTTAAATCTTGTACATTATCGTGGTTCGTGGTTCACAAATACAATAAACTGCACGAAGAAATGCATACATCCAAGAACATTAGATGAGATACGAAATAGAAATAGACATCGGCGCTTACGTACTTAATGCGTGTATACTCAAATTGTCTGCTATGCAGATGAGTAAACACGATGTCCATGCATGTATCTTGGAAATCTAAGAAGTGAACAGCCATACAATAATAGCCGACACTGACGAATATCTTGAGATGCTTTTTGGCAAGTGACACAGTTGACACAGTGGCTGTGTTTCAAAGTTACTGTCAGTACTGAAAATCTATAGTTTCTGTTACGTACATTATAGATTTTTAGTAATACTGACAGCAATTTTGAAACATTATAGATTTTTAGTACTAACAGCAATTTTGAAACACAGTCAGTGTAATACGAGTTAGTTCCAGATGTGAGCAGTGTAAAACAGATACCACCAATTAAATTCTATAAATTTATTGTAAATTCACCCTAACTAACTCAGCAATTTACTTGGTGGTGTCCATTTTACATTGGTGCGCATTTGAGACGCTCCCTGTAATGTCGTATGTGTTTTCGATACGACACGACACATTTAAACACAGTTACTGAGAGTACTTTTCAACTGTTTCCAACTATGACACAAGTTGACATAATTCCACACAGCATTTCAGCTGAAAAAGTACTTAAACGTATACTGTGTTACACGGTATCGCCTGTGTACATTGCTGGAAAATTCCCTCAATAGCTGTGTCGAAATGTATCGCCACACAATTGGATCGGAAATCTTGATAACATGAGTGGAGATCTCGATCACACGAGCAAAAATTTTGACGCAACGCGCTAACGAATCCCAGTGGCAAATGCGTATCACGTAATGAATCATTGCATGTCCTTTACGACTGGAACGTGTATGTTAAGGTCCTTCTACAATAAGTTGCAGACGCTTCATTGCCAGTCGCAAATGATGACAACTACTAGTTACAAATTATTATATTTCCGGTTGCAAATAGCAGTTGTGGTTGCTATAGGAGAGTTGCCCAACTTTTAATTTTTTGATAACAACAACTGGCAATGCATCATGTTAGCCAATGAAATGTCGAGTTCAGGAAGAATATGACAGTGAAACTACGAAGGCGCAGATGATTTTGTGTATAATGTGTGTAATTTTTTGGTATTTTTTAAACATTTGATTCGCATTTCATAGTTTCTTCACAAAAATGAGTATAAAAGATACATACGAAAATTAATCATGTTAATTTAAAGATGTTGGAGAAGGATAGAATAAGGCAGAAATATGATCACTTATCACGTTGGTAAAGGCAAATGAATTCCTAATTAATAAAACCGAAAGTTTTTGGGAATGAAGAAAAAAGATAATGTTTGAAAAATGATCGCTAATTTACTTAACAAAACAGGTATTTTCTTTTAATACCTATACCATTATATGGCATATACATTACCTCATTATTTTGACTGTCTTAACACCAAGTAATTATTATTATTTATTTTATTTTCATTGTTGCTTGATGCTAAGATGCGTAAAAGTAACTTTTAGTATCTCGGATAGTAATTCTGATTAAATTTAATCGATGTTTAAGTGATTAAAATAGTCAATAATAGTTAAATATAGCAGTTAAATTTTGGCAGTTAATCGTTGGTTAATATCAATTAAAATTTAAGTCAATTATAATCTTTATTTTATCATTTATTTCAGAAATAGAAATACAAAAAAATGGAAGTTATTAAGAACCGTATTTAGTCGCATATTAGCGCAATTAAAGGAAAATTTGCCGAGTGAGAGTGAGTCTGATGCCCAAGAAAAATCATTAAAAATTAAATGGAGAATACTAGGAAGACATGCAGTTTCGTATACCACATATGCGTCACAAGTAAGTTACAATTAATAATTACTTATGTGAATAAATAAAGTCTTTTTGCCTTAATAGGTGGCAACTAATTCGACAAAAGCTTGATAGCTTTTGGACTAAATGGTCTAAGTAGTATTTACAGCGTTACTACAACCATATACAAGTAGAACAAAGCGCTACCTTCTTTGTCTATTGGATCTCTTGTGATTGACAAACGATACCCTTCTTCGAAGTGATCGTTGGAGTGTATAATTCAAATACATCAAGGGGAAGATGGTTTTATCCGCATGGTTACTGTTCAAACCCAAATGACTACATTAAAACGACCAATCACAAAGATCTGCCCGCTTCTAATCGATCAAAACACACTAATAAATTTTTTAATGGTCATTAATGAAGGCGGGCGGAATATTAAAAATTGCCATTCTATAGTTCGCCTTCTTAGATTCTCTGGTTTATCTCTCGCTTAGAGATAAACCAGATAATCATCCACTTTTGTTATTTTTCCCTTTTTGCGGTCATAACGATACTATTTTATTGCGATATGATGTTAATCTAGTTTGAGTGAGCTTTTATCGATAAAATTAAGATTCTGTAATAAGGTCTTGCACGAGATATTGCATTTGGGTGCAAACGGGCACTTCTCACACAGCCGTATTTTTATCACAAATCGATCTCATCATCCACTATCTCCTATTCACTTTATTTGATTTTTGTAACATCACAACTTGTTGTAAAATAATTCCATATATTGAAAGCCTTATTAATGTCTTCTGTAAAAGCCTTAAGTGTTTCTTTCTATTTCGTGATATCATAGAACAATTATTAGCACATAATTTTGACACAAACAAATTTTGGGGTATAACTTTCTACAAATAAAGCCGACATTTTATTTGTTAAACGTTTTGTCGGACAAGTCGAGTGGTTATCGGATGGAGAAAGATTTTTTGCCGAAAATGTTGCCGAAAACCTTTAATGATGAATGTTCTAGTCTTTATTAGATGATTAGACTGACGATTTGCAACCCTTTTGAAAATCTAAATGTAGATTAGGCGTTGCAATGATTTACAACTTGCTAGTCACAAGTTGCCACTCTGCAACTCGCAACAAGGCGTTTGCAACTATTGTAGGTCCTTTACACGAACGTTCCCTATAACCGCGTAATATTTAATATTAAGTAATATTTTAAGTATATTTTTAGAATATTAAGTGTACATTTAATATTCTAAGAATATACTTAAAATATTAAATAATATTATGCGCTTATAGGAATACAGCTTTTTGTAGAATCAGAGAGTGATGAGAGCGATGCCAATACTGCAACTTTATTCACGATGTAATACATTAATAGTTGTGAGTCTTTGCATTTTCCTGCAGAATTTAGACGTCGCAACACGTCCGATTGATTCATTTCAATCTTCGATCACGAAGCGCATTATTGATTAATGCCGCTAATCGATAGGCGGGTTTCGTATCTCATCTAATGCCACTGAGGGGGAAATACATAGTCGCGATTCGCACTTTCTAGGGTGTCGTGATCCTAAAAAAGTGCTGGTGTGGTAAAAAAATACGGAATTAATACAAAAATTCGGAAGTCTATTAGGAAACAAAGAATATTGCACTCGAGGAGGGAAGGCGATAATGTTCACACAATTTTCGCATTATATATAGATTTAAAATGTTTTTAGTATTTTTTAAATATGATTCAATTTGTATTAAAAAATCTGAAAAAATTAAAATTTCCTTAGAAATCTTGAAAAATTATATACAAATTTTGAATGTTTGTCAGAGTTTCAATAAAATTTTAATCATTTTTAAAATAAAAATTGGCTTATGTTTATATTATATAAATAACATGTAAATTCTAGATTGCTGTAGAAGGAGACGGCTATGAAGAAAATAAAAATCCGCATTCACCTTATGAGCGTTTTGAAGGCGTGACCATTGGCAGGATGGCTTTGGTAAGGATTGCCTGTATCCAAAAACGTTCTTCATTATCCTTCTGCATTTATTGTTTGAAAAAAATAAAATTATACTTTGCTAATAATTTATTGTCAACTTGTCTAAAGAAAAATATAAAATTGTAGATGGTCTACTTCGGTATGACAAAGCCGGAATTACTGAAATTATTCCTCCAACGCACGGAAGCAGCTCGTGATCACGTGGAAAAATATTTTGATCTTAATCAACCGTTGTATTTCACCTATAGCCATTTGGTCTGTCGAACGGCTTTACTCGGTAATTTTCATCTGACCCATCTTCATGCTTCTGACGACGCTTTCAGTGGCACGCTCGCATCATAACACTTGGTACGATCATAACACTTTGTACGATATTAAACGTATAAACAATCGATCATATTTTGCTATTGGACTAATTTGCTTACAATGTCCTACACAGCATGTAATATTGTAGTAATTACAAAATTATTGTAATAAAGAAATATGTTTAATGAGTCTATTCTGTGAAAATGGTTCTCCACACAGCACACATCTTTCGGAAAGCTTTCTGAAAGATGTTGTGCTGTATGAATCATAATACTATATTACAATGAGATATGTAGCATTCTACTGTAAGTATGAAAGATATATAGAGCTTTGTAAATATAACATATTTGATATTCTATAACAGTTTCTATATCTTGTCTTATGTAAATAGTATTTGGAAGTAATCTATGTAAGTAAAGTATCTTCGACTGAACGGTTTCAATTAAACTGAGAACGATTAATCGTGTGTCTATATGTATGACTACGTTTACACAGCAACGATAATCCAATCTAGTATCAACCGCAGTTATAACTACTGGTATTAGATGTCTGACATAAACAGGGTTGTTTGCCGATGTTATAACATCAGGTGTAGTAACGCTACTCCTATTGGCGAAGAGGAGTAGCCTTATAACTCCAGCTTTGAGAAGACGCGTAAACGCTATGTTATAACATTCGTATTGCCAACTTAAACTAATCAAAAATTTGCATCAAAATACATTTTCTATTTGTAGAATATATAACAACACAAGTATTTATTGTATTAATCTTTTTTACTTTTACTTGATTTAAAATTTTTATTTTTATTTATATTATATTTTTTATGTTACTTTATATCACTCTTTTTCTTAAGTTTTCTTGCTTTAAATTGGCAACATTGCTAAGATGTTGTTACATCGGTAAGAAGAGTGGGAATGAAATAAATCCTGTCGTGCAAACGAATATGTAATATCAGTATAGTTGTTATAACTACGGTTGTTACTAGACAGGATTATCATTGCCGTGTGAAAGTAATTTCTGTGTATGTATAGGTTTACTACTATGTATGCTACTTATAAATGTACGATGTCGTTAATTGCTCTTAAGCCTCGTCTACAATGAGTCGTTAGTCGTTAGTTGGTCATAAGAAATTTAACCAATCATGTTTAATCTTCTCCAAGATCGCTTAATCTTCTCCAAGATCAACTATGGCTGGTTAGATTTTTTACGACCAACGACTAACGATTCAATGTAGACGAGGCATTAAATACATTCAATCAAAAATAAAATTATAATAATTTATAATCTCTTATAATATTTATAATTTATAATTTTATTATATTCTCATATTTATACAATTATATAATAATACTTACAATAATATTTTATAATTATAAATATATATGTAAATATAACTAAATATTATAAAGTTATAAATTAATATAACATTTTTGATTGAATGGATTTGGATCTAAAAGCAATTAATGACATTGTATACATATAATGATAACCCAGCTAACTATTTGCTGCCAAATTGCTAACTATTGGGAAACAATTTTCTGCGGAGTGAGGTTGCTAAATCCAAGGTCTCGAGTGCGCTCCAATTGCAACCAAAACTTGATCATATTCTAACACAAAATTAATTGTAATACTACAGCAGATTTGCCATTAAAAATAAGACAGTAGATGGAAGCAACAATTAAATTGACAGCATGTTTGTCAATTGTAAACCAATATAACAGATTTGCACCAAATATTCAGCAGATCTGTGTGCGGAATTTACAACAAATTAACGACAAACCCAAAGCAAATCTGTCTGGAGAAATGACGGCAAATTGACGACAAATATGAAATAAATCTGTCTGCAAAAACGATTTTTTTCAGAGGATTATTTTCAGAGTCAACTGTATTTTCAATAATAGCACCTTTATATATTTTATCATAATAATATACAATCATATTTTGTATTAATCTACTTTTATAACACAATACTAATAGATTGTATTTATATGTGGGACGATTGGCCATAGGTTAAGAAAGACGACACAAATTTACACAATTTTATCACTATAACGAAATGTAAGATAAAAATCCCGTCTATAGTTATGAGAGACAAAATTTGTCAGACGAAAAATAAATTCTAGTTTGATTTGAAGTATGTGTTGCCTCAAGGCAACGATGATGCGAAAAGGATATATGAGTATTTGCTCATGTTTTAAAAAAAATTAATTTAACCTTTGTTTTTAGATACGTCAGTAAATCGAACTTATCTTAGTCACGAAATTCACGCCGATAACTGCATGATAAAAGAAGAATCCTGCTTACGAAAAGATCCAGCATATACATGGCGAGACTATTCGGCGATTCTGTATCTCAATGATGATTTTGACGGCGGCGAGTTCTTCTTCGTTGAAGATTGGAAGACACGTCGCGTCCAGGGGATTGTTCGGCCCCGGTGTGGACGTATGGTGGCTTTTTCCGCCGGTGGTGAGAATCTTCACGGTGTTCAGGGTGTACGTAGCGGCAGGAGATGTGCGATAGCGTTGTGGTTCACTCAGGACAAAAAATATCTGGAGTACGAGAGAATGGTAGCAGATATTATATTGCAGAGAGTCCACATTTTGGGTACTGTGCAACGCAAGACCCAAATACCACTGAGGTAATGTGAAAACAAAGTTTATATACATTATAATATATGTTAAGAATGTATAGTACACGATCAATATTTTCCTTTGTGATTAATAAAAATTTAGTATATTTTTGTTCAGCATCTTTCAATTTATAGTCAAGGAATTTTCCTAAAAAGTAATTGAACAAGACCCAAAAAATTCGGAATATTTTTCTTATTTTGCTAACAATCCTAAGATTTCTTAAGACATTATGTATAAAAAACAAAAGAATTGACGTTTAATTTTGTAAATAAAGTTTCAAAAAATGTACAAATTACATGAAAAAATACAATTAATATATGTTTTTAACAAAAATGTTCGAGAAATCTTTAATTATAAAGATTATATTATACAATAGTAAATAAAAAAACTTTTGAAAAAAGCTTTATAAAACTTCAACTAGAAAAAATCATATTTCCATAAATCACAAAATATTATATGATGAAATAAAGTTATACTTGATATATGAAATACAAGTTATAATTAAAAAACAAAGATAAAGAATAGCTACAGTAATATATAATAATTATATACTGGGATTAAAGGCTAATAGATTAAAGAAGTTTAATATATTTCTTCATAAATTCTATTTGTAAATTTTTTATTGATCAAGTAAAGTTTAACATTTCTGTTTTAGGTACGAAGATATACTGATTCAATATTTCAAAGAAGATGAGACATTGAGACACATATTGAAGAAATTTGTAAGAGAAAACAGCAGGAAACGGTAATATTAATAGTAACTTATATAAAATACAAGCTTTATTTTACTAAATTTTTATTTAAATTAGACATACATTTAAATGTTGAAGCGAGAAAAAGAGAAGAAAGGTGGAATATGGCAAATGCAAATAAATTAATGAAGTGATCGATTTATCATTTAATACAGATGAATGTGATTTATAGCTTGATGGCTAAAAGTCTAGAGAATAGCGCATATTCTTTTTCAGGACTGCTATTCCGTACAGGGTTACCGATAGTTATCGGTTTGATAAGTGTCATTGCGCATTTGTTTTGATATATAAAAATATATGCGCAACGACAATTACCGAACTAATAACTATCGGTAACCGTGTACGGAATACCGGCTTGGTTAATCATTTTGTTTGTGAGATCTTATCGAAGAAAAAAACAAAAAAGAGAAGAATAGAGAAAAAAGAAAAAAATGGATTTACATAAATGGATTTAAATGGATTTATATGGATGGATCCATATGAAAATGGAGACGGAATTTCGAAATTTTTATTCAAAAATCCAATATAGCGGATTCAAGTTTAATAGAGTTTGATGAGCCGCCGATCGCAAGCGTGACGCTGTGCCTCAGGGATGCCCATACATAAAAGAATATCTCATAAATTTTCAATCTGCTATATTACCAAAAACTAATGTTTTGCATATTACAATGACGCATAAATTTGCTGATGTATGAAAAGAAATGTAGAAAATTAATTGTATGTTTCATCCGTCAAATTGAATTCTCTTGAGACAATTTTACCAATTCCACTTGAGAATCGTATTTAGCAACCCCAAAAACATAAAAATACCAATTCCAGTCAGCAAACATTGAACAGAAGTCACTTGAATCAACATAAGAAAATTCGGATGATATCCCGTCATAAAGCAGTTTGAGGCATTTTTTATTATGACGCGATATCCCGTCATTAACAGTCAAGGGGTTAATTAAATTTGCTATAAGATTATAATTTTGGTTATAATTACTTTTGTTACAATTTTAAATTTAGCAAGTGAAATTGAATGAAAAAAAGATGAATCTAACAATTTCTGCGTACGTTTGAAACGCATATACTCTTTTAAGATTTATAAAAAATTTCTTTGTATAAATAAAAAAATTTTTTTAATATAAAATATTATAAGATATTATGAAAATATTTTTCATCAAGAGTACTTGGAAAATCACATGGATAAATTAGATCTTCTAAATGTTTTAATATTTAGTTAGAAATAAAGTTAGAGAGAACTGAGTATAGATCAAAATCAAACAATGACGATATAGAATGATATCGAGTTCAATTTGTTGGTTCGAAAGATAAAGAATTCAATTTATCATATTAATGATGTTAGTCATCAATGTTTGAACTACCGTATGGATACGGCAAGCTATCATTTATCATTATCATGATCTTAAAGTAACAGTATAAAATTGTAAAGAAAAATTGTTAGTTAAAAACTCGTTAAGTATTTCTTTTTGCCTATGAATATATTAGTAGTTCACGAGATCAAGAGACATTGATATATCTTGTAACAATCAAAAAACGCACGAACTTTCATATGTGTCTTTATCTAATTTTGCTTCACTCGACAGCCAAGAAAGATAAAGCTCTCGACGGGACAACCGGAGTGAGGAAGGAGGGACTCCTGATCGGTGGAATTTATCATAAATGTCGTTACCGAGGTTCAGATGGCAGTTTACTGTATTTTGTCCGGGCGGCTGCGCGCTGCACAAAAATTTAGCTTTAACGGATACGCGTGGGAGCGCAGTTTGACTCGAATCCGCGCGATATTTACGCGCAATTTACACGAGGATGAGTATCGGTATCGTATCGGCGATACTCGTCGTTGCTCTTATGTTTGTGCTCACCGTAGATAGTGTCGCGGATCTAGGATACGCGCGACTAAGTAACGGTGAGTTTACTAACGGATTATCGATTGTCACGATACTGTCGTTTATCATTAAACTTGCGCAGTCGGGAGCAAGTGCCAAAAAATGTTCTTGGTGATTTAAGAGATTTGTTCTTTTGACATTTGGGCCACTTGTCAATATGATATATTGGTTGTTATTTTGCATATTGGGACGCAAAGTAGAGAAAGAAAAATAATGGAAAAAAGAAGAAGAAAATATATACTACGAATTTTGTCATGTAATTTTTGAGGAAGTGAAAAGTGTAAATGAGTTTGTTTGTTCATATTTTTATTGTACTCAGTAAAAATAAATGTAAAAATTGAAGTGCGAAAAAAAAACAGATGCGACAAGTTATTATTATGAGTCATAATTAGTGGTAACTTTTACGTCGCTTTTACTCTAAGGAAATATTCACACATATTGAAAAAAATCTTAAGTAAGCTTGTGAGATACATAATTTAGTGATAATATTGTTCAAAATATTTAATTGCTATGAGTAAATGTAATAATAACAAGACGTTTTAATAATTATAAACATTTTGTTATAATCACATTATTTTATTAATTATATTACGTTTAATTAAAATTATCTCATTAAGGTAATGGGTAACTTTGACTATGGTTAGAGTATTATAATTAAATCTTTCTTTTTTTTACGGAAAAATGGAATGCGGAAAAGGAATATTTGTTAGAATTATTCAGAAGTTGCACTGGTAGTTGTTATATATTCCACTATGAAGAATTTTACTTTTTGACACCTAATTTGATTGCGCCTTAATCGTGACACATGTAGAACGCTAATACAGTTTTTATGGATTTGTGTAAATGTAAATGTCTATAATCTTATCAAAGATAGATCTTTAAAGATACATTTTGTACCGTATATTAGTATTGATTTTATTTACTGTACTTGAGCCATGCGCTATTAAGATATTCTCAGTCAAAGATAATTACAAAGATTATACATGTATGTATTATCACAGGAAATGGATACCTGCAAAGCGGAATGTTAGTGCCAAAAGGAATATCTACAAGTAAATTTAAGAAACTTCATTAACTTGAAAATATGTTTTGTACAGTTATAGATAGAGAAGAGAAATAAAATGTTTTGTAACGTTTGAAATATAGAGAAATATTTGCGTATTAAAAATAATATATAAATAAAAATATAAACATTACGACCACATCGTTTTATATCCTTTGTAATAGAAATTTATATTATAATGCGTAGGGGAGATGGTGGGAATATGGCGCACATAAAGAAAAGTTGAATATTTTTAATAAAAAATGTTTCAAATGTAAAGGGTAAAATAAAAGATAAAATTACAGTTAAACATCGTATCTATTAGGTGTAAATCTTATAAGAAAAGTGTATGTCAAATCATTTTTAATCGATAAAAATTTAAACAAAAATTTTTCTGAATTTTTGTATATATCTTAGTTAAATACAGGTGCATCAAATAACATTAATATTGGAAGCGTCTGACAATGCATATTGTTACAATAAAGGTGCGCCGCGTTACCCGTTGCGCTGCGTTGCCCCCGTTTGCCCTATACAAATAATGTCCTATCCTTGTGACATATTTAAGAATATTTAATATAATTTTTTAAAATTATTATAGAAATTTTATATTTTTGACTTTCTTATATTTTATATATAATTTTATAATTTTTTAGAAAATTTTTCAAATTTTTTATATAACTTGAAATACTTTTCGAATTCTACATTGAAAAATTAGTTTTTCTAAAATTGTTTATATGTTAATTCTAAAATATGCATTTTAAGATCTCTCGCAATTAAGATTTTACTCATTCTACAATTTTCGAAGAAAGTTGATAAAATCTAATAAACTATTTGAGAAGTATTTCTTTAGAAATTTAAATTTAAAATAAGAAAACATTTTAGAAACATGTAACATTATAATTTTGCTTATCAGCATGAATTGTGTTAAAACTACAATTTTTAAGTACACAGTCCAAGCAATTTATATATATAAGAAAAAATTTTTAGAGAGATACAGTAAAATCTTAATTTTTCATAAACGTTAGTTTGCTTAATACAATTAACTACACTTTTTTTCTTTAAAAAGACGTTTTACTTATTCGATTAGATGGAAATCTGTTTGCGACTTCGATCCTCAAAGAATCTTCAGGAGATGATCTCGTCTCGAACGACATTCATGATTGGATCTTACCCATGGAAGAAAAGAATGAAGAGAACTGTTCTGAGCGTTCAATTAAGGAATTTCCAGAAGTGTTCACATATGAGCAGCATCGTCAGGGTATAATAATACTCCACATACTCTTCGGTTTCTATTGCTTTGTCCTGACAGCTTTCGTCTGCAACGATTACCTGTTACCTGCGCTCGATATCATATGCACGCGGCTGAATATCAGCACAGACGTTGCCGGGGCAACTTTTCTTGCTACGGCGAGTTGCTTCCCCGAGCTGTTTGTTAACGTCGTCGGCACTTTCCTGACCGAATCCGATCTCGGTGTCGGTACGGTAATGGGTGGCGCGGTCTTCAACACCTTTGCGACACCTGCGTGCGGCGCGTTATCGGCAATGCACGTAAGTAATAATGCTCGAGTTAAGTTCTCAAATAAGGATTAGATATGGAGTGATGATGAAACCGTGGAAATCTTGACTTTGATGCAATACACGCACGTAAATAGCTAGTGTATTCTACTTATTAGTCACTTTTTTAAGGTGTTTGAGACAAAATGATTTAATACGTTTAGTATATGCAATATGGGATTGTTGGAAATGGATTCTGATCAGAATTATTAAATTATTTTCCAAATTTCTATTGTATTTTCTACACAGAGAAAATTTTCTCTTAGAATTTAATCTTAAAATTGTAGTAATCAAGAGACATAGATATAAAGAATTTTACATTATAATTTACATTAATTATTTTTTTTACATTATATTCAACAATTCTAGTTAAACAGTGTAATTTTAATGAAAAATTTATAAAAATACCTGACTTTTTCGAGTAATCATATAGAAAACATCTTAATATTTTGATTAGTGCCTTACTTAAGTAAAATTTAAAAAGTTACATTAAAAATTTAAAAGTACATACAAAATCTTGTTACAAAAGTTATTGCTTAATCAGTAAAACAGACTGTCTCCAGCATTTTCTTAAATAAAAATGTTAAATAAAAATAGTTTTTGAAAAAAGTATGTTTTAAATGCAAAATACAAAATATGTGTTTTATATTTGATATTTTTATTTTAAATAATCTATTTTAAATAATACACATCATATATAATTTAAAGAAAATATCTAAATAGAAAATTATTGAAATAAAAATGTCATATTTAGAAAAAGATGTAAAATAAAACTTCCTCAGATTAAATCTTAGAGATTAATCATATAATTTTGTGAAATTTTTCACTTTTTGCTGTATCTATTCTGCGAGAATTTTTTTATTATTTATACGATTAGGGAAGACCGGAGCAATGTGACGCAGCGTGTAATTAACGTGGCGCATATTATATTTATTGTAACAGTATACATTGTTCGGCACTTATAATATCAATATTATTAGTCGAACATTAATGTTATTTGATTCAGTTATATTCAATTAAGATATATACAAAATTTCAGAATACTCAATTTTTTGTTTAAATTTTTATTGATTAAAAATAATTTGACATACTTTTCTTATAAGATTTACACCTCAAATAAATCCATATAACTTTGTTTTTTTAAAATTATTTTATGATATTAAGCTGTTATTGGAAAGCTGAATTCTTAATGTTTCAAATCGTATATTTGATCATATTTATAGTAGTTTGTTTAATTACAATAATTAATAATTTTGTCAATAAAGTGCACTCGGGTAATGCGTAAACGCTATGTGCATACACTAATATATGTGTGTAATATCTAAATCTACTATATTTTTATAGGCATTATTGAATAAAAAATATAAACTATTTAAACATTACATAACTTTATTTATCTCTAACTTAAAACTCTATTTTGCTAATTTTTAAAAAATTGTATAACTTTTATTGATTTTTGTTGTGCTTTATGCATTATCCAATAATAATAATTAAACAAAATTTTTTTTTATTTTTTCAACTACAATTCAATGTAAATCAATATAAATCAATACAACTCAATATAAATTACAAATTCAATTGAATATAATCAGAAAATAGTATCGATCCTAATAATCTTTTAATGTCGAAATCACGGTGCGCTGCATTACACGAGTGCTGGATAATAAGGCGCAAATAAACGTTTTTCCAAATCCAATATTTTTATGTATTATACAATAAAAATTGTATTAAATCAGTCGCATGCTAATAGATAACATGTTCAACTTTAATTTTATCTTTTATTTTATTACATTTGAAACATTTTTCATTGAAAATATTGAACTGTTTTTTAAAATGTGTCATATTCCCATCATCTTTCCTACATATTTATATACCTAAAAAGTATAAATTATTACACATAATTAATGTATGTTAAACGAATTTTAAAAGTAATTAGTATACAAATATTAAAAAAAATTACTAATATTAATATCCGCCATAGTCGTAATCTGAAATCCTAAACACCATAATCTGAAAAATATGTACGTGTCACTTATTGATGACACTTTTCAAGTGAGCTTTTTCATCAGGAGTCTCTTGGTGCGAACTGCTTCTGTGAAACTAACATTTTCATAACATTATTTATATCATTTATCAATATATGACGTGAATTGATATGCGTTACTTATCTTGCCGCTTATCTATAATAATGATCTCGATTATTTAGCAATTATTGTTTTTTGTAATGTCTGCTATCATTCATTACAATACATGACATATGTTATATAATTGGTTAAAATTTTGTCTTTTGTTTTTACTTATCATAGATTATAGATTACTTTATCTTATCCATTGATTTCTTAATTAAAACATTTTTATCATAAATACTGCAAATTTTTAAAGATTAATTAATGATTAATTATTGGAAAATGTAACCGTTATGTAATAAAAATGCTAATACCAAATATTTTATAATTATGTTTGTGCCTATTAATTCATATATTTTCTGCAATTGCAAATGTTAATTTCTGCAATTGTAAGTGGGGAAACATTTTCTGTTATTGGTTTGCTAGTATATTTCCATATATATGCAACAACCTCTGTCGGCAAAACATACCCGGAAAAAATTTTTGATAAAGACATACATATAATATATATAATATGTTTATATGTTTATACTAGATTTTTTTGTAAAATTTTGGTTTGGTATAAAAAATAATAGTACTGAAAATACAAAACTATTTAAAAACATCATTTTTGCATTGCTTTTTTTATAAAAAGCTAGGTATAAAGATAAAGGATAAAGAAAAAATTACCCATATGTATTTGTTACGTCCTTATGAAATTAAATTTTTAAGTTGGGAGGATATTTTAAAGAGCAGATCTAAGACAGGGAAGAACGTAACAAATCTTATAACTCTCGTAGGCACACAAATGGGAAAAGGGTAGGTGCCTCTGGTCGAACGCACTTTTTATGACTGGAAAATACGGGTTAACGTGCCGATAAGCTTGTTATAACTCTGTTTTCGAGTCGTGCGCTCGTAGGTCCAAATTTCAAGTCAGCAAATCGAATTGCTTTAACTCAGGTAGGTCGTTAAAAATTGAAATAAATTGTGGAATTTTCTTTAAAACTAACAAAATATTTATTTTAATAACATTTTTTAAATAAAAATACAATTTAGACGTTACAAATTTGTAATAACGGCAGTGGGATAATCGAATTTAAGGCACATAGTGAATATGTAAATAATTATACAGATATTATACAATAAGTGTATGATGGGCAGAGAAAGGGAAACAGAAGGAATTTTTTATTTTAATTCTATAGTTATAATGGTAAACGACAAACTATAGTATAGAAAATAGTCGAGGGGTTGGTGGATGATTTTGAGAGAGAGAGAGAGAGAGAGAGAGAGAGAGAGAGAGAGAGAGAGAGAGAGAGAGAGAGATGCTCGAGGTTCTATGGAGAAGAAGAGCGAGAAACTCTATTACTAATTCAACTTCTTTCTACTGCTTATATTTTTGTACTACTAATTTTTCTACACTTTAACTGCTTTTTTCTACTTACGTTCTGATGCCCCTTAATTGAATTATGGTTGGTGTTTTGAGTCGATCACTTTATCTGCTAAATTAAAAGATAAAATATGTTGGGCAACAAAACTACCCTGGTAATACATTCTAGGGTTAATAACATAACCAAAATTAAATATTTGTAAAATTGGGCCTCCAAATTGACACAATAAGTTATATTTTTCTTTTGTTTTTTTTAATATAAAGTATTTATACAAATATTTGCAAGTTAATATAAATAAGGATTTCCATAATTCTTCACTTAGATGTGAAACATTTTTTATCGATTATGCAATATTTTATGCTATTCCGCAAAATGCAACATATAGTGTAATTACATAAAATTTTTGAAGTAGATTTTATGATTTATTATATAGAAAAAATTTATAAATGTATAAACTATTTTTAGTTTTTATTATTTCAATTAAAGAAATACATGTTTTTAACAGTATTAATATAAGCGCAATATTTATTTTCCGATAATTATAATGAGGTCATTTTAAAACATCCATACCAGTATTCAACCTTTCTCAACGATATGCAGAATAATTGTTTGTTCAATTAAAATTTAATTAAATTTTTTATGTTTTTTAACAGGCAATACCATTAGAATGGCGAATATTAACTCGAGATTGTGTAATTTACCTAATATCCGTCGTTGTTTTGGTGATCGTAATGTGGGACGGAATAATCAAGTTATATGAAGCAATCATCCTTATGGTGCTATTCATCGGTTATTTAATAATATTATTTTGTAGCAAGTGTATTGTGCGTTGGTATAATAAGTTTGCACATCTGTATACTTGTAAAACTCGCAGTACCAACCTTACTGAAGAAGAAAGTAAGTATTGAATTCTCAAAAATATCTCTTTTATGTATTTTGTGTATAATTTCTATGTGTACACTTTTCTGTCAATCTTCTAAAAGAGAGTATTAACACTTCATATAAATACTCGTAAATAAGTGTATTGTAATTGATTGTATGTGTTATTAATATTCTTTTTATCAAAACTTTTAAAGTAATTATATAAATGTTTTAGAAAAAATTATTTGACATATGATTTTTATATGAAACATTGCTGAAATATTTTGATAACATTATTTTCAAACCATAATTAAAATTTGTTTATATTTATGTTGTACATAACATTACGACATATTTGAAAACGTTTTGTATTGAATACTTTTGTAATGTTGTAATGTTGAAATGTTGAATACAAATGTATTAAAAAAACTCATAAGACTTTTTTCAGACTGAATATATCGCTGCATGCAAAATTTTGATATACTAAAACAACACAGGCGCGCGCTATGCGCGCGCTATTTAGTTTTTTACTTTTTAAAAATATAATAATTGCAATAATAATTATATAAATAAATAATTTTATACAAAAAGAAAGGAAAAAGAAATAGAGAGAGAGAGAGAGAGAGAGAGAGAGAGAGAGAGAGAAAGAAAGCATACTTACATACATTAATTTATTATCTAATTTTCTTTCTTCTTTAAAAATATTATACACATAAAAAAAGGAAAAAAGAAATACAATATACAAAACATACATAAATCTTCTTTAAAGTAATATGATATTGACACTGAAATGTAACGAAATGTTGTCAGCTCTTCTTCTTCTTCTTGGGTTTTTTTTCTTTAATTAGTATTAGAGATTGACGATATAGTTTAAAAAACAGAATTACAATTGTTATTAAATTATTAAGTACTTTGACATTATATGTGTACCTTTCTATATAAAATGAGATCAACATCTTTTGCAAAAATCAATACAGAAAACTAACTTTCGAAAATCTTTTGTTTGAGTAAAATACTTCACGGTGTACACACGCACGGATGCACGCACTTCTCTCCCCCCCTTCTCACTCTCTCTCTCTCTCTCCGCCTCTCCCGGTCTCTCCCGATCTCTCCCGGTCTCTCCCCGTCTTTCCCCGTCTCTCCCGGTCCCTCCCCGTCTCTCCCCGTCTCTTCCCGTCTCTCCCGGTCTCTCCCGGTCTCTCCCCGTCTCTTCCCGTCATTCCCGGTCTTTTCCGGTATAGATAACCATTTATACAAATTTGACAGCTGTCAAAATTTAATCGCAATAATTACTCTAGCAACACGAAGTAAGCGCAACGAGAGAACCAATCGGCACGTGTGTGAAGTTAGCATCTCAAAGTTTAGCATTTCATAAAAATACTGCAGAATTACTTGCATCCAGCATAGTTCTACAGTTCTTGATAGGTTTC
The DNA here is from genome assembly GCF_013373865.1 of Monomorium pharaonis. Taxonomy (NCBI): domain Eukaryota; kingdom Metazoa; phylum Arthropoda; class Insecta; order Hymenoptera; family Formicidae; genus Monomorium; species Monomorium pharaonis. The sequence continues at coordinate 2,470,896 of NC_050469.1, read as the reverse complement.
AACAATAGTTCCGTTGAATTACCTATTTTAATTAAATTTTTATAAATGAGATGCTAACTTCCAAAATCACATAATAGCATGTCACCGTATTTTGAATATACGACCACAGAGAAGACTAAACCTATAAAGTTCTATAGTTTAGAGACGTTCTGTCAATAGTTCTGATGATTAAATTAATAAAAAAAAATTTTTTGTTACAAAATACACGTGTATATGCGAGTACGTCTGCGCACGTGGATTTGATGTAACTGGCATCTCAGACAAAATTATATAATTTAAAAAATTTAGAAAGTATTTTTCAACAACTATCTTGACGGAAAACTTATATTTATAGGTCTAGACATGAGATGCTGGTCGAATATCGACAGTTCTATTTCTTTTAACGCAGTTCCCATATAGATACGGACGCGCATAATAATTTTCTAAAGAGTTCCGGTGGTATAATTAATTAAAACATTTATTAAACATTTATTATGCCCGAAAAACTTGACTTTTGGAAGCTAAAGGTGAGATGCTGTTCAAATATCGACAATTCTATTTATTTTAATGCAGTTCTCATATAGCTCCGGACACGTACATTTTTTTATAAAATTCAAGTGAAATAATTGATTAAAACATTTTATAAACAATTATTTTGCCCAAAAACTTTGAATTTTGATTGCTAAATCCGGACGCGTACAATAAGTTTCTAGAGAGTTCTGGTAATATAATTAATTAAAACATTTTTTAAACAATTATTATGCCCAAAAAACTTGAATTTTGAAGGCTAGACGTGAAATGCTAATCGAATATCGACAGATTTATTTATTTTAACGCAGTTTTCCTATAGTTCCGGACGCGTACAATAATTTTCTAAAGAGTTCCGATGATATAATTAATTAAAACATTTTTTAAACAATTATTTTGCCCGGAAAACTTGAATTTTGAGGGCTAGACGTGAGATGCTGTTCAAATATCGACAGTTCTATTTATTTTAACGCAGTTCTTATATAGTTTCGGACGCGTACAATAGTTTTCTAAAAAGTTCCGGTGATATAATTAATTAAAACATTTTTTAAACAATTATTTTGCCCGAAAAACTTGAATTTTGAGGGCTAGACGTAAAATGCTAATCAAATATCAACAGTTCTATTTATTTTAACGCAGTTTTCATATAGTTCTGGACGCGTACAATAGTTTTCTAAAAAGTTCCGGTGATATAATTAATTGAAACATTTTTTAAACAATTATTTTGCCCGGAAAACTTGAATTTTGAGGGCTAGACGTGAGATGCTGTTCAAATATCGACAGTTCTATTTATTTTAACGCAGTTCTTATATAGTTTCGGACGCGTACAATAGTTTTCTAAAAAGTTCCGGTGATATAATTAATTAAAACATTATTTAAACAATTATTTTGCTTGGAAAACTTGAATTTTGAGGGCCAGACCTGAGATGCTGTACTTTTATTTCTATTTCTTATGCTAGGTTGTTGTTATAAATAAATAATTTGACCACATATGTTTATCTGAGATTCTAAAAAAGATACATAGATCATCAGTGTATGAATTTTACATTTTGTTATCCGACAGCTCCTAAAAGCAATGGAGAATCAATGCCCGATGGTCTTTATAAGCCATATTTCCATGGTGAACTTAAGATGGAATACAGAAAAAGCATAGCGAGCCGAAAGCCTTCTAATGATAATGCCGTAGAAGCGCAGAATCACATAGAAAAAATAGAAGATTATGTGGAACCCGGTACAATACGCATTTATAATTTTTATTTTATGTAACTCGAATTATTAGACTTATTGTTATATTATATTACGATAAGCAAATTGGTTGGTAATTTATTACATCTTATGGACATTCTTTTTTAGATACTCCATTTGTATGGCCGACTGGCGGTAAACTAGCCAAAATCTGGTTCTGCTTTGTTTGGCCATTAAAATTAATATTGTTCATTACCATACCAGACAGCAGATATAAACGATGGAAAAACTGGTATCTGTTAACATTCATTATGTGCGTCATATGGATCGCAGTATCATCTTACTTGACGTCATGGATGACAACTGTCATTGGCAACACTATCGGGATTCCGGATTCCGTGATGGGTATCACGTTCCAAGCCGCTGGTGGCAATATGCCGGAACTTGTCTCGATTGTGATACTTTCAAGACAAGGTAAGCTGCCCGAATAACAAAACATTTAATTAAAAAATTATCAAAAACGCAATTTTTTTGATAGTGCGACTCAAATCGATTTTACCGCAGGTAATGGAGACATGGCTATGAGCAATACATTAGGTGCGAATACGCTCGATATTCTGCTTTGCCTTGGTCTGCCATGGATGATTAAAATCCTTATGGATCAGAAGGACATTTCGATTGTCTCAGGTGCCTTACGTTTTAGCGTTCTCTCAATCATTGTATGCGTAATCATTTTTTATGCAGTCATTGTACTCTACAAGTATCACTTGAACAAAAAAGTAGGAATTATTTGTCTGATATTATACACGATATTCTTAATTTTTGCATTATTATTCGAATTAAACGTTTTCTTTCCGGTGAACTTACCTATGTGTCCTCCTTAAATTTTGCGATTTTATACGATGGTTACTACTATTTATTTAATGTCTGATTTTTTAACATAAGGTAGATAGGCTTAAACAAAATTTGCTCTCGTTAACTTTTAAGGATGTACTCAAAAGACCAACGCAATAATAGAACAGTTCCTACAGATATTAAACTACTTCAAACGGAAATACTTTTTTCTTCATTGTTATTATTTATAAATATTACCTACAATTTTTGCAGAATTGCGAAGTGCTATCATCCAAATATTTTTTCCGTTTTTTTTTTGTTTTATTTACATTCTGTTTCTACGAAAAAGTGAAAAATCTTTTGATATCAAACTACTATCCGTGTGGAAATTCATCTAGGCATGCCCTATTTAATAGTGGCCCCATACGGGCGTTACTTAGGCATCCAAAATAAAGGCTTTTTGGACTGAAACCTATTCAGGGCCTATTTAGGATATTTGAACTTAGGCTTGTCTGAATTGGGCCTGGTTTAAATTTACAACTTTTTCCAAGACACTTATAGTTAGGTTTGCCCGGTTACAGCCCGTATAGGACCTAGTTTGAATTAGATGTTTGCTCCAAAACGGTTATATTTAGGTTTGCCTAGTTATAGCTTTTTTTCTCAATTCTTATATTTTAATTATTTTAATATATTAATTGTATTAGACTTAAATATTTTAAAGTAACATACCGTTTTCCATGTCTGATAGACTGAAGTCATTAGCTAATACATTATTTATAAAATCTATTATTTTATTGAGTTTGTTGTCTTCTATGTTTGGCTTTTAAATAGATCGTAAAGAAAAACAAAAGTTTTAAATAGAATATTAATTGTAAATAACCGATATCAGACTTGTAATATATTTTGTAAGATTTTAAAAAAATACCATTTCTGTATTACAAATACTGATATCTATTTTGATTGATTAAACGATACGATTATATGTATAATACATAATGCATAAAATATAATAAATAATTGATATATATTAAAATTGTTGTTTTTATTTATTTATTAAATATAATAAATTGGGCAATGATATATCCTGTAATTTTGGCCCAATTTATTTTACATATATAAGCCCAACTTAAATATAATTAACCATCTAATTAATCATTTGAACGCTTCAAAGTATTAGTGCTAAATAGATTGCAATTTCCATCAAATTATTAAGGTTATGGAAAAAGATAAATTTAACAATAAAATTAATAGGTAAATAAATTAATGCTATTTATTTTTAATATATTTTGCAAAATTTAACTGCTTTTATAAATAATATAATTGCGTCAGTTTATAACATATATAGTACAGGGAAATTAGACTCAGAAACCACTGTTTCGAGAAAAAATTGTAAGAGGCACTTTTATTGCAGATTCTTAATCATACAAACATATTAAACAAAAATTCAACTCGGAAAAAATTGGGAATCGTTGTGTAAACAATGAAAGAAGATGAAAATTTTCGTTTTTTGGCAATAAAAAAAATTTATTACTGTTAGCAAAAAACAAAAAATATGAGCTTATAGGTATTAAAAATATCTATTCAATGAGCCGTCGAACGTTCCAATTGGTTTATTTTTTAAGGAGAAAAAAATTAAAAACTGCCAAAATTTACCTTTTTTTAAATTGTTAATAACAAATGGACAAGTGATGGCAAATTCTTGTAATAGGGCTTAAATAGTAGCGGTTACTATTCTCTAAAAGTCTTAAAAATTTTAGCCCAAAACATTCATAACTTTTGACACAAAACTATTTTTTATTTAATTATTTTTTAATTTTTTAATTTTTAATTAACATTGTTTACACAATAATTATCAACTTTTTCTGAGTTGAATTTTTGTTTAATATGTTTGTATGATTTTTCCGAATAAGAATCTGCAATAAAAGTGCCTCTTACAATTTTTTCTCGAAAGTCTAATTTTAATTTTAATGTACTAATAAGTATATATAGACAATAAGAAGTACCCAATATCAATAAGTCAATTGGCGCAGTAGATAGAGTACAAGTTTTGTAATCCTAAGGTCCCGGGTTCAAAACCAGCAGCGGCAACTTTTTAATTATTTGAAAAATAATTTTATAAATAATATAAAATTATTTTTAAAATAAAATAAAATAAAATAAAATAAAATAAAATAAAATAAAATAAAGAAAAAAAAAAAAAAATAAATAATAAAAGAATAAAAAAAAAAAAAAAATAAAAAAAAAAAAAATAAATAAAATAAATAAAAAAAAAATAAATAAAATAAAATAAAAAAAATAAAATAAAAAAATAAATAAATAAAAAAATAAATAAAAGAAATATAAAATAAAATAAAATAAAAAAAAAAAAAAAAAAAAAAATAAAATAAATTAAATTAAAATTAAAATAAAATTAAAAAATTAAATTAAACATAAAATTAAAGTAAAATAAATTAAAATTAAATAAAATTAAAATAAAATTAAATTAAAAGAAAGTAAATTCAAAGAAATTAAAATAAAATAACCTAAAATTAAAATAAATAAATAATGAAAAATAAAATTAAAAATTAAAATAATAATAAAAATTTGTCCTAAATTTAGTATGTACTATTAGCTCAAACTAAATTTTTATATTAGCCCAAGTTAAAAATCATCGTAGGCTCTAGATTAAAAAGCGAGACAAATCGATATTGGACTAAGATAGGCGTCCTAACTTGGGCCTCAACAAAAGTATGGAAACCTAACTTGACCTTGATTACAACCTAGGTAGAATTTCCACACGGGTAATCAAGATATTATTTTGTATTAAAATAAAAATATAAAATATAAAAGTAGAATTATTTTATTAGAAGTTTAAAAAAAGGAAAAGGTTTAAAACTTTTTTATTTTATTATCTTATATGTGTCTATAATTATTAGCCTTGCACGGAATTATATATTTTTAATTTTCTTGGTGGTGTTACGTCCGGCGGACTTAACAATTTTTTCCCTATCTGCTGACATGCAAAGAAAACAGTTAAACAAATGAAAATCGTATCCTGACGGTCGTTAATAACAAAAAATTTACTCTAGGTTGTTTTATTGTAACGTTCAAGTCCGTGAAATACAGCGATAACTTGGAATTTTATTTTAGAACAAATACATAAATTGAAAAATGCAGTTATTAAACAAAGGCTCTAGTTTTCCGTCTTTAAACAATTTTCAAAAGCGACCTCAGATAAGATTCAGATTTTTTTTTAGATTTAGGACAGTGTTGAGCTTGAAACAGAAAATATAAACATTTTTATTACAAATTACAAAAACACGATCTGTCCATTCTTAAACAATGTCCTAGATCGCTTCAAAAACAATGGTCGGCATTTGAACCCAAAAGGAAAAAAATGGAAAATGCCGAAGTTTGATAAAAATTAGATTCATTAAAAGGACTTCCGGAAGCAATAAAGTTTTATTATTTGAAGCAAAAACACGGGTTCGTGCTTAAATAATAATTAAAGTGTGATTCTGTGTAAATAGGTTACAAAGAAAACATAAAATTTTCCTTTTTTTATTCTTTCCTTCCCTTAGATAACAAACGCAAAACTTCGAACTCCCTTTCTTTTATACTCGAACTTAAAGTAATTTAGACGGAGACAAGAGAAGATAAACCAATAATTGGTCATCTGAGCAAAATGACAACGTAAAGACATTAACAAATTTTCCAATAGATGAGCTTAAAGTTCATTAGTGTTGGAAGGGCCAATCAAAAAGAACGAGGAACTCGGTTGACCGCTTACATCCAAATTTTTCTTTCGAAAAATCTTACATAAAACCGCTATCCGAAGGAGCTCAAGCACCTTTTATCTCACGCCATCCCCTAATGAAAAGTTAAGTTCGGCGCACTATCCAAAAGCCGCGATCGAATTGTCTAAAAGTCTAAAATCTAAAACTTTAATTTCCGCGATTTTTATATTTGGTGAAAATTTAATGAATTATTATATAATTCAAAATTTAATAGCTCATTTGCACGCAGCTCAATCTTCTAATCATTAATAACATTTTGTTAATATAATTTTTTACAAGTATCTCGAAATATTTGCTTTGATAATTGATTGTTGTTACAAATATTTAATTGTAATTTCACTTATTGTAATATAATTAAAATAACAAAAATATAAAGTTGCAACAAAGCTCTATGAAATAAAAAAATCAATAAACTTCACTTATCAGACAATATATAAAATGTAAAATAAATTATTTGACGTTTGTAATAGAAATAATAACATGTATAAAAAAAAATTTTTTTTGAGAATTGCCATAAATTCAGGTCCACAATCCTTACGAGCTCATGGACTTCAGCTGTATCATCTGTCCTCGATAACTTCGATAGAGCGAGATAAAGAGTAAACAAAAAGAACAGATGCGCCTCTTAACCTTAAATAATAATATAGAGATCGTATTAAAATTATCTAAAATTTTTTAAATAAAATCTTTAATTTTTATTCCATATTCTTGCAGTTTACGTTGAAACGTTAAAACAATGATAGTATCAGTTTTATGATATCAGTTTTCTCAATTGTTTATTTTATTAATATGGTAATTTAACAATAAAGAATTGCTTTTAAAATATATGTTTTATATTGAATAACTAAACAGACTAAAATTGGACCTATTGTGATCATTTAAAAAATTTGAAAAAAGATAGAGTGTTAGTTTTTAATGCAACTTAAAATTAATTTATTAGCAATTTATTAATTGCACAAATATAACGACAAATTAATTTCCGCGCAATGACGTTGTATCAGTACAGGACTTTAAACAAAAAACATATCTTTTGTTACAAAAAAATTTTATAATTATAATTTATAAATTTATTTATTCCATTATTTATTAAATATTTACAAATATTTGATATTGAAATGTATTATATGTTTCATGCATGCTACTTTTTTTACGAAATTTTTATTAAAGAATGCTTGAATAATAATTGCACAATTTTATGCTGTAACGTTTATCTTTTGTTTTGAAATCATTTGTACAATAATTAAAAAAATTATTTTTTAAAATATATTTAGCAATAATCATGCTAAGATAATTCTCCAATATACTACAATTATATAAGCATTTATTTCTAATAAATTATTTAATTTTTTAATTATGTAAATAGTTTTGTAATTATTATTTGACTGAAATTATGATTTTTTCCAAATTATTAATCATACATGTATGAATATTATTTTTACTATATTTGAGAAATTCTAGCAGTTTTCGTTACTTTTTGAATCATTGTAATTCTTCAATAGAAAACTTATACAATAATTTTTCTAAGTCTATTTACTTTATTTTTAAGTTACCAAAATCGATTTTTTAACACCTCTTTTATTCAAAAGTTTGCAAAACTAAATACAATAAAAATTATATATAAGATATATTTAGTGGTTTTTATTGTACGTTTTTATTTTTTACTATCTAATATCTAATATAATAATAAATATAAATATGATGTCTGAAATATGTTTAACATATGACAAGGATATTTTATTTGTATAATATGTTCATGTATTTGTATTATATAAAATAAAAACCTGAAGTCCACATTTTATTAAAATTTCTCTTTAAAAAACTTAAAATAAACTTTTCTAAATTAAAAAAGAAATATTAAATTAAAGCATAAAGGCAAATGCTAATGCTTGATTATTACGGTCCCATAATTATACAATCTAATTATACGTACATCTAATTATACAAAATGTATATAATTATATCAATCTGTTGCTTTGGTATTATCATAAATCATATTCAAGTAGAACAACAAAAGTTACAATGACATAAAATGAATTAATTGATCGAAAACTTACTGTTTAATAATCATTTCTTGTTTCATTTTAATGTCATGATAACTTTTTGTTCCGCTTCTGGATGTTTTCTGCACGCGATAGATTTTAGAAACATTTCTGTTGCAACATTTCATATGATACTTTACAAAATTGCTCCAGAATTATTGTATATAAAATATGAAAAGTTGAAAACTGTTCATAACAATTAGTGTTGTATCGAATAGTTATATTTTATGTTATTATAAAATATCATAAATAATTTAATATATATATAAATCTATGAAATAATTATGTTAAAAATTTTTTCTGTCCACTTTGATTTTAATTGAACTTATTTCATTTACAATATAATTTTATAATACTATAAGTCACATGAAGTAATAGCCGTGATAGCGCGAAATATGAAGCAATAATCGCAAATTAAAACATTCTTCTCAATTTTTAATATCAAGACGGATTTTAGTAGTTGTAAAGTGCGATAGAGAGGTTTGTTTCACAAAAGCCTGATGGCATATTAAAATCATATTTATATAAGTTACGTTAAATAAGTTAAATTTAATTAATTGAGTAAATCAGGTTTTATTTGTTTATCGTCATACTATTTTATCTTTGTGTATGTACATAGTGTTGCCGATGTAGGCGGTTATCTCAATATTTTTCTCTGCACGCTTTTTTCAGGCACGCTTCAGTACTTAGGGTCTTTCATTATCCCTGATAGCTTTCAATTCTTTTGATCACAAACAACGTTATATAATAACGGTTTTATCATAATAGGAGCAATTCTTATATGCGTGTATATTGTAGATTTGCATGCGACTGATAAATATTTAAAGTAAAACTCTCATTTTAAGGAATCTGTCTTAAATGATCTTGACATATAATTCTGAATAATAATCATGTAGATTAATAAATTAACTCTTAATTTTGTACTATATACATCCAATGGACATTCTAATCCGAAGTCATAAAGACATTCAAATGTAATCTTTATAATATTCTTAATCAGAATTAATTTAAAATATATTAATGTAGTAATTTTTAGATAATATTCCAGCAAACACAAACATATAATTCTAAGGAATATTAAGAATATCTAAATTATAATTTTTACATGTAATTAAACTGTAAATTTGCACCATTAAAACATTTTATTTATTTTTTTTTAAATCCAATTTTGGGAGCTTAAAAGTTTTTATTTTATTTCATTATAACACAGTCAAGAAATTTTATAATGTTGCTTCTTTTATTCTATTTTGTCTGGTTTTTTAATTAGAAATTTCTGATTTTTAATTAGAATAAGACTTTACCACGTCCATCTATTCATAATAATACCACGTACTGTTCGTTAATTTTGTTACAATAGAGGAAGAACAAAGCAACTTTGATTTAACTACATAAAAAATCGCGCGCGCGCGCGCGCGTGTGTGTGTGTGTGTGTGTAAAATGGTTTTATATGTTTGTTAGCAATTAAACTTGTAATTCGCTGAGCATATTTATACTATTTGTTAACACATTTGAGTAAATGGACGGAAGATTGATATAAGAAATTGTAAACGTATATGTAATGTAAAACCAAAATTTTAAATTTATTTCCTACTTTGCATCGAGCATAATTTAATTTAAAGTCTTAGCAATGGATAGGGACACTAGCCGGCGTCATTAGCTTCCGAGCAGTACAGACAAAAAGTTGAAATGGGATACGTTTATACCCCAGTCTGACATTTATATATACATTTCGTACGAATATTGCTATATAAAACACTATTGTTTCGTGTTTACATTTTATTCGGACGGGCGCTCGCTATAGAAAGAAAAGTACGGTTGCGTTTGCGGGCTGCTTCCTATGTGAAGACCACAGAACGCGTGTCAAAAGTGCCGCTTGTGTGTGGAGTCATGAAAATATTTTAATAATTTTTTTAATTCTAATAATGTATTCAATATTTAAATAATAAACCTTTTTCTAATTTTATAGCAAAATAAAAATATTGATTGTGTCTTTATTCATTTTTTTCTTTTTTTAAGCTATCGTTCTTTTCAATTCTTTTTGTCAAAATGATACTTTTTAAACAAAATTAATTTTATCCTGGTTCTAGATTTATCTTTTACCTTTCCAAAACTGTTCGGTTTTTTAAATTTGTTTCAAACTTTATTTTGTTTAAATTAATTTTAACGTATTTAATATTACTTAATATTATTGTAGATTGTATCACCGTCTTCGTCATGAAAAAACAAAGAGATGCATATATGTAGCACAATATTTCAGTCCACCTATTCAATGCAAAACGCTTGGGAAAGAATGGAGTACATTCATAACTCAGTGTGATATGTGAAGTGAAAAAAAGTTTACTGTTCTAGAGTTAATATATTTTATTCAATGTATCTGACTAAAAAAGTAAAAATTGGAAAGTAAGTATGGTGAGTTCCAATATATGGTGAGATGTATACATCTAATACGTATTACATTTACCTTTTAAATGTACAGTATCGAAAAATTGTTATCTACATATATATCTAAAACTCCTTTTATTAATAATTATTTTAATAAATATTCAGTAGGTAAAACTTTTGATTATTATTCAGAAGGATAATCTTTATAACATATGTCAAGATCAATGGTATTACGAGAGCGGATTTCTTAAACAATAATTTTACTTATTCAAAAATATAAAGAAACAACCAAGACTCGTAAAGACTAGCGTATTAATGACGATTATTGCTCAATACCTTTTCTGCCGATGAGATTGCAACCTATATAAGTATATTGCTACGCGAATACAATTTGTTTGATACATGTTTTTTTATATTTTTTTATTTAGCATGACATTCTGTTTCCTTTTTATCATTTTCAGATATTTACACACTGGAATCTATCACTGTATCTATGTCACACGTCGGACGAAAGTCTGATTTGAAGAAATCACATCAGACTCGATAAAAATGTACTGGCAGTTTTTATCTCTTTTTTTCTTTTTCTGTAAGCACATCATGCAACATTATATTGCAATGTTTCTAAGAAGTTTGGCATTTATCCTCGAGTTGACAAGATTAAGTGAAATGTCAATAATATTGATACGATATGTTAAGAAAACTCCTGTCCACGCGTAAAAATAAATCTCCGGTAAATACCAATTAATAATAAAAATTACAATATTATAACTAACCATTCAACAATATAAATATAACAAATATTTTATACATAGTAACATGTTAAGATTTTTACTTAATAAAAAAATTATAATGTTAATATAATTTTTACACGGTATATACTAGAATTTGACTTTTTTAATTTAAAATTTAAGAAATTAAAAATAAATAATTACGGATAATTAACAGTATTTTGATTCATAGAGATTAGATTTTGGCGTATACATAACATACAATTGCAAAGAAAAAACTTCTCGTCAAGGCTTTTTATTAAAACTACAATTTAAAAAGCCAACTGCACATTCTACATGTCTAAAATGTACTCGTAAAATTCTTTCATGTATATTTTAATACGGATTATTATTTTTACGGGAGCAAGAAATTTTCTTTTACACTTGAATAACATTCCGAATGATTAGCGAAACTGCGTTTGATTGGTGCATGAATCACATTTGTTGATGAATCTTCATCACTTTGGCGTAAGAAACGGCAAGATAAATTGTAAAGATATTGTTCAACGATACTTTGCACACAGGTATAATTGTAGATTATTTTATAGATTATTACAAAGCTTGCATCTCTCTTCCAGATAAATTACACAAGTTGACATTAAACATACAATATGCATAAGATAATGTCCGAAAGCAAAATTTTTATATCACATCAGATTTTTTTAAAAATTAAGGCTAAAGGTTTTTCCCAACAAGCTTTTTTTAAAACAATATCGCAAATGAACATTTATACGTGCCAGAGATTTCTAGTAAGAATTTAATTAAAGTTTGAACCTTGTGTTTTAAGATAATCACAATGAAAATGTTACATCGATCTATTTTGAGTGATAGATTTTCGTCGCGTGCGTGCTTATCATTCTTTATTATTCTTGTACACTGCCCACCAAATTTTGAAATTGTACATCTAAACAAGACTTGAGATTATATCTTTCATCCAATACTTTTCTTGTTTTACATTGAAGTAGAAACTTGACTTATTTAAAGATTTATTTAAGATATAACATTATTTTTATTATGATCTCAAAGATTCGAGCTTTAATTATTAAATCCCTACTAGAAGTTTCTAGCACATGAAGTTTATTCGGATTCAAACTCAGTAACTAAAAATATATGTAAAATGATATATCTTATCCATGTTGCATGCGTGCAATGTCGACCTGTGTCATTCTTCAAAAATGTGCTGTTTTATTTTATGGCAAAGCAAAGCGAAAATTTACAATGCATAATAAAGGAATAGATTTTCTTTTCAAAACCGATGTTGAAGTAAAGAGATTCTTTATACATAATATTCCTCGGTAAACCTATCGTGTATTCGTATTGTAGAATTTCTATCTGGATTTGACCGAGTTTGCGAAATACTTAGCAAAAATATTTTAAATGCAACCACTAAGAAATTGATTACGTCTCAAGAATCTGGCGAGTTAATGAGACTGAAATCTTCGAATTAAAATGTGTAGCTCCGATTCATTTTTATGAATCGATCGTCTCATTTGTTCTACTGACTAGACTTGATTGGACTTGTTAACTATCGATTATTCCGCAATTATTTTGTAATATATTCTTTAACCACATTCATCCTTTAATACAATATCTATATTTTGAAAACGAACGCGAAGTTCTTTATAATAATGAAAAATCCGTGACGCTCATGTATTTTATTAAAAACTTGCATATTCTCATATCTCGCATCTCTTAATATAACGCAATTGTTCCTCGATCAGATATTAGAAAAAGGAGAGAATAAAGAAGAAGAAACAAAAAAAGCAGGATTAGATAGATAAAATACAAAGAGTCAAGCGCGACAGCTATAATAAAACAAATATGTATTGGATATCGAAGTTTGTGACAGAATAAATCACGTTAAAGACGAAAGTACTTGGTATAGCACTTAAAACGCAGCATTGATTATAATATTATTCTTAATAAAATTCTTACAATCTACGATGAAATTTTTTAGATGGTAATGTGTTATTTTATTCGAATTTAATTGTCTGCAAATCGCTTTTACTCAGCAATGAACAGCAGAATGAATATAGTTTGACGGACACTCGTGACACTACCAAATTCATGATTTTACTCACTAATATAGCAAACAGAATTCTAAAATAAGATGCTAAGAATAATGAACACTTAGAATCGCGCATAGAAATCTTCCTGATAAAAAGGAGAAAGATTAGAGAAAAAATTATGAAGGTTTACGGGACAAATATAACCATTCCAGAGATGCATTCAAAAGCGAACGACACACATATCTGTCAACGAAGATAGACGGGATTTCACAATGAAACACGTGTTTATTATCTCTATATCTACGAGTGTCCACGAATGTGCCATATAAGAGGCATAATCGTATATGAAATATTGCATCGAAAGTAGGGGAGACCGGGTCAATAGCTAAAGATTTTAATCTAAATTACTGTACCCTAGCTCTTACAAAAAATTTGTAGAGAATGAAATTAATAGCAGCAGCATGACACTTAATGTAGAGTATAAAGTAGGCAAGTCTTTTCAGATAAGCAAAAGAAACAACTAGAAGTCTATTTGTTAGAGGCATCTAACATTTATTTGGGGCTAAGTCCGAAGGAAATTCGAAAAATGGCTTTGCCTGTATTTACCTGTGGAAAATAATTTACGAATACTAAAGATTTGGAAGACCAACAAGCAAGCTGGTGGTGAAATAATTTTAGGAAATTTTTTCCAAAAGAATAGATTTTGGTCAATTATTTGATTTTTACTGTCATAGTATGTTATGTTAAAATGCTCACTTGTTTAAAGAATTGACAGTATTAAACGAGAAATAAAAACTTTTCTTTAATTACAATCGAGTTTTATTTTATAAATCAGCTGCATCTATATGTGACAATCCATCTCAAGCACTATGACAACCGTCCTTGAAGTAGGGTAAGATGTCACAAATTTATTTTTGTGACTTATATATATATATATATATATATATATATATATATATAAACATCAATTTTCTCCTAGCTGGTTATTACTATCCAAATGACTTTTGTTAACAAAGCTTGCCAGATATGTGTCTTGTAAAGCAAGATAATAAATGTTTAGATAACTTTAAAAAAATTACATAAACACGTCTAAGAAAAAAGGGGATTTCCAATTCCGGTCTCCCCTACGCTGGGAAAATGGATGTTCTTGCTGTTGCTGAGAACCAGTGAATTTTCAGAGCTGGATTTCTTCATAATTGGTAAATATTGTCATGTCGACTCGCGGTCGGGTGTGGATTCGATCCGCACCGAATCGCGGTTAAATAAAAAATGAAAAATGACACCTGTTATGATTAATGTAGAATACCAATATTACGGAGCAACAAGGCAATTTGTTGTCCGTATGTTGTTTTATTGTATTTCACAGAACGGCAACTTGTTGTTCACTTCTTTGGTCTGCTCCTGATCCTGACTATTGCCGCCCTCGCTTTTCGGACTGCTCGCTTCTTCTAGAGAACCCCCACCACTACCGTGGGGGCACATCGATTGTCATCTAAGTGCCAAAGTAGATATCATAGGCGGTCGGGACGGTTTGTTGTCTAAAATCCTCTCGATCTCGCTCATAATACTCGCGTTCAACTTCGGAATAAGCTGAAAATTGCATATTCTTTAAATTATTTATTATTGTATTTAGATTCCACTACCTAAGCAGTATACATTGTGTGACTAACAATGGTTTTTAATCGGAAGCATCAGTAATTTAAAAGACAATGTTAAACCAAACTTATTAAAATATTACGATCCAAATCATTAAATAAATTTCCTTTTTACTCATTAATGCAAATTTAAAAATGTTGTTTTTCTTTGTAAATTTAAATTGTCTTGAAATAACCTATAATATTTTTTAATATTTTAGTGTATACATTATTAATCTATGACGTAAAACTCACGGAGTCTAGCATATTATACATAAATTATATAACAAAATTATATCTATTTCAGATGTCATCGTTAGACAGCACGATTTCTTGTGAAAAAAAAACAACCTCAACAAAGACAAAATAGAATTGTCACGGTTGAATCATTCCCTTTCGCTTCATATGCAGCGAACGCGTTTTAGTCAGCATGTTTAGTCAATTTCTAAAAACTGTCTAATAAACATCCTATTTGGACATTGTGCTGTTTAGATATCTAAAATTTAAAATATCTTATATGGCAAACAGTCTACGAAATTATTTGTTCGTTACCTGTAAACTTTGGAGACTCTCATACAATTGATCTATATTGGATGCACCAAGCAGAAGGCACTGAACACTTTCATTCTTTAAAGACCACGCGATGGCCAATTGCCCAAAAGAACACCCCAGTCTTTCGGCAAGAGCATATACGTCTCGCAATTTATCCGAGTATTTTCGAGTCTCCTCGTCTGCGGATTTGTCTTTCCATGTGTATTCCTATAATACAAATACATACGTTAGTTTATTAAAAAATTTTTTTTTTCAAATTTACATCTGCCCTCTTTGGAAGATCACGTTATAGGTTAATTATTTAATAACTGAAAATCACGGGTGATTGATTTGACAATCAATTGGTGATTGTGCGAAAAACGGAAGGATCTAGCAGCAATCCTTTAATTATTGCATTCGGTGACAGCACAGACTCTGCTTAGCTTCTATCTGTAGATAGGTTTTGTCAGTAGAATATGCTCGATTTCTATTACTAATCTACTGAAATAGAATATCAAGATTCTGTTAAATTTTTAATAATTTGCTAACATTAGATATTACAGAATCTATGCAAAAATTTATTTTTTCGAGTGTCAAAAATTTTTAATAGATTCTGTGTATAATTTGTCTCTTCAAGTTTGGTTATCAGTTTCATTCGGAATTTAAATCTTCTTCCGTAAAAAAACGAAATCGGAAAACTGCCGCAAAAGTAAATCGATGTCTGTTTCCAAACATCGCAAAAAGCAGCCATCATGAAAGGCAAGAAATTTTTAGTTAAGTAAAAGATTGTCAATTAAATAATAAATAAAATTAACTGTAAGTTTAAACGATCGTCAATTTGTAAAATATAAATGATATGAGAATTATGAGTTTGGAAGAGAAACAGGTGGCGATCGGAATAATGAAAGATAAGTGTCAAAGCAGTCAAGAGAATGAAATGAAAAGGAAAAGCATAAGAATAAATATAGTCTTCTTCACTCCAACACGTTATTATCCCCGAAAACAAGGAACTCATATTAAATAGGTTTAACCAATTCATATAAATCAAGTCACTTAATTCGCTGTTATTTTGTAAATTTAAGTTTTGCTTTTGTCTTTTTTATGAAATTTATTTTTAAAATGCGACGATTTACAGAGATGATTTTTATCATCTAGGTTTTGTACATTAACTTAGTCGAAATTGTGGGAAAAATTAGTTTATGTTTCACAATAACACACGTCTGTATACCACTTCTCTTTATATTATTTCTATGCATACTAATTTATTTGTAAAGTTGCAGCTCATTTGGCTAACACATAATAGATCACAATTTAAGCAATTAATTTTGTAGACAAAGTTTGTGCATAAGAATGTGATTAAGAGATCTTTAAGAACTTTAATAAATTTACTATGTTTGTTTATACCAGAAAAGGCTAGACCAATATTAAAAATCCTTTTGAAGTAATTAATTAATTTTTCTGCAATATTAGAAACATGAGATCGTGAAATAGATATTTATGCAACTAGTGCATAAAGTTGAAACGGCTAATTAATTGCCCGTAAGTGCAAGATATGGACGCACGAGCCAAAGGCGAGTGCACTCGTACGGACGGGCAATAGTCGATTCGCACATGTCGCATACAATATTTTTTATTACCTATGCGTCGAAATATTGGTCCTTTTATGTGAAGTGACACATGAAAAAAAGACATTTTCGATGCATTGATAGCGAAAAATGTATTTTCTTCCGCGATTGTGGGGACTCCTTCTCGTGTTAACGTCCGGTGATATCAAATTATTTAAGTTTTATATATATATATATATATATATATATATATATATATAAAAGTAATTATATGTGATGGAGTTTGGTGGACAGTCTTTTCCTGATTGTAGAAAAAATAAAATCGAGCGGTTAGCCATTATCCAATAATGTGTTGATCACAGATGTAAATTTTTTTTCATGGCACTCCGGATATAAAAGGAGTATTACTAATTAGACTTATAATTGTGCCTTTTGTTGTAATATATGGGACGTTTAGAAAAGTCTTCCACTTGACTCTAAATATTTCTTGACTTTTGTGATGACTGCTTTTTGTAATGTTTGGAAAAAGTTTGGAAGACATTGGTTTATTTCTGAGACAGTTTTTCCGATTCCAGTATTTTACGCACTGAAGAAGATTTAAACCCCGGATCGAAACGTTTGCGGATTATTTTATGCAGTAATAACATATGTAACTTTGACAGATTTGTATTTATTTCAGGCTTTAATTGAGTTGATTCTTGAAAATAAGTTATAAAACAATATTTCTATATTTAATTTATATTTTTCCGTTTTATAATTTATTTTTAAGAGTCTGTATTTCAAATATTTTTTAATTATACTTATATAATAGATTTAAAGTCTATTTGTTCTCTCTTACGCATATCTATGAAGCGCATGTAGATTATACACAGATATACAGGACAGATCTACAAATCTTTGCTGTTTGAAACTGATGTCAAATTATAAGTTCCAAATGCCTGTGTGCAATTTACATGCGCTTCGTATAGATATATGTACAGATATATGTAAGAAAAAAAAAACTGATTCTAATAAGCTTATTACACAAGAAGAAAAAGAAGAAGAAAAAGAAAGAGAAGATTATGTTTGTAACTATACTTTTATGTATGAGGCCATTTTTTTCTATAAATATGTTACATACCTCTTTGTATAAAGATTGAGTTTCATCTTCCGTCCAACTGAATGAGGAGTACTTATTCTGAAATTATATATAAAAATTATTTTTTGTTTCAATATTATGTTTAATAATTTTCAATTTATAGTATTAAAAAATATATTGTAAAATTTTTGCGAAAATCTTACAATCCTTTTTTAATTTATTAAAATGATTAATAATATAATTTAATTAATTTTTATAGTTCTGTCAAAATATGAAAATAAGGTATTAAATAATAACATTACAGTATATAAATGCTTCTTCAATAAAAATATAAATTTAGAACCATATTATTGAATATAATAGTTTAATGTAAAAAAGTAATGACTAACAAATTTGATACTGACTAAAATCTAGTCTATATGAATATCCTTCCCAGTAAGCAAAATATATTTCATCAATATTTTTAAAATATTAATGTTATATCGGTTTTTTAAATTTTACACTTAAAGCTTTCACGGCCATTGATTTAAATATTATAATTTAATAAATATTGTTTTATAAATATTGTAAAAATATTATTTAATAACGCTACAAATATTTTAAAAATATTTTTAAAACGGAAAGAGCAACCTTTTTTTATCACTAGAAATGTATTTATGGGATTTATTTCTCATGAGGTGTAACTAAGATACGCAGTGTCCAGCGATGGACAATCCGGTGGAAATGGATTATAATATTTTGTAAAAAAAATGCGTATATACTTGGCGCTTTTTTATCTTTCTTTAAAAAAATAATTTTATTGTAATTTATAAATACATACTTTATAAGAAGATCTCGAAAGAAACGATACTCCACAATCTTCCGGTTTTGAAGAAACCATCCCTATGGTGACAGTAGACCATGCCATTAAACCAACACCTACAAAAAAATTGTCAATCAAATTTGTTGATTCAAAATATCGTTGTAAAAATTTTTTTCATGATACACAGAGTATAGTATTTCGTAATATTACAATTGCTTAACATGTTGATGACATGATTAACACGTTGATTGCCACTGTATAATTAAGTAACTTTACCTCTGATGCTATTTTTATATCGACATTTTATTTTAATAATATTTAATTATATTCTTCATTAAACGTAATAAAATCTTGATTTTCCTTCCCAAAAATTAAATCTGCGAATAGCTGGAATCTGTCTATAAATCACCAGTTACGAATTAACTTATATTTGACAATCAATGTGTCAAAGAAAAATAAAAAAATTAATTACCAATTTTGTTATATAATTCTGGCATATAGAGTTCAGGTTTTTCTCTATAAAATAGATGATATTCCGCTTGTTCAACAATTGGCGTCACGCAATTAAATTGCCGACAATTCGTATAGGCTTCCATAATCTCCACAGGTGTCCATCTCGATGTACCCCAATACATCACCCAACCTTTACTAATAACATAATTCATCGCACGAACAATTTCTGAAATGTAAGATTACGCAAATATGTGAGATACATAGAACACAAACAATATTTTTTTTATCGTGAAAATTATCAGGTACATGGTAAATGTTCGATGCATAAATCGATGCATAAATCTCTACTTTATTTTACGGCAAATATATATTTAAAAAAAGAGCAGAACAGGGTGTTTCAAAGCGTGTGAGGATAAAGATAAAATATATAGCTAGATAGTTTTCTTGCACACATTTTTTGCATAATATAAAGCATACATAACGCTATACGTACACACAAGAAGAAAATTACTATATAATACATATTTATGACAAAAAATAAATGTAAAAAATTTAAAATGTGATAAATATAATGTAATGACTAAATAATAAATAAAAATACACACACACACACATACACATACGGCATGTAGAATACATATACTTTTACAACAATAATTTTCCAATTTTATGTAATAACGAATATGACAAAACCGCATACGACTAACTATGACACGGCATAATGCAACTGTCAAACATCAAATTATTATTATAGTAGAAATTCCCTGATATATAACTTCTTTATTAGTTTTATCATGTATGAGTTAAGAAAATTTTTTGTCTTTTATGAAATTAAATTGTGTTACGCAATCTGAAATTAAATAACATATAATCAATTACATATAATTGAATTGTTAGTAAATAATAGTAGAAAAATGTCTATATTTTATTAATTATATAAAGTAACTTTTCTCTAGAAGGAAATTTTATAAGGAAATGCATTGCATAAGTAATCAGTTTTTTAAATGTAAATTAATAATATAAATTTTTTTAATATCAATCTATCACATGTAATAAGTTAATAATCTCTCTTTTTATAGCTTGAAAAATTTTATATTTAACTTGCACGACATAACATTAAAGATAAAAAATTTTACCTTCATTCAAAGCAAGCAAAATTTATCGCAAAATGATATTTTTATGAAAAGCTACTTTTAAATGGATTATTATAATGTTGATGAAGAATGAGATGCTTCAAGCTCTTAATACTTAAAATTGATGAAAAACCTAATAGAAATCACATCAACCACACATTTATAATCGATTATTATATAAATAATAATCAATCATAAACTAAAATTAAATGAAAATGATTAAAGATTATTCTTCTAGACAAAATAAAAATTAAATATTAAAAGCACACGTAACAAATCTAATAAAAGACCAAAAATTAGATAATACAATAATATCTTTTATTTTCAATTTTAATATTAACTTCTCGATAAGAGAAGTTCTCTTTTTATTAAATAATCGTCTCTCTTTATTTTCCTACAGCATAACTAATAAAATGTGTTTCCTTTTTCTACTCATGCTAAATTGTGCGTTATCGTAATTAATATCTTTGTGTAAAGTTATTGTCAGACTTATATGTATATCACTGCAGTATCGTAGCACGCTTTGTGCAATGAAAATTTGAAGAATGGATGGAAAGAAGGAAAAGACAGAAAAAGAGAGAGGAATCGAAATTACTCTCTGAAATTATTCGCAAGAGAAAGAGGAATTGGAAAGTTACCTTCCATCGGACACATTGGATCGACTTTGTGGATCATGACAATGTCGATGTACGACAGTTGCAGCCTGACGAGCGAAGCTTGCACGGACTCGATAATGTGTTTCCGCGATAGCCCACGACCCTCGCTCCTATTCAAGAATAGGCAGATATTATCAATCTTATTAAACGCTGCAGACGGAATTAAATAGTAGTATCATATGAGAGACAGATGAGACATGTGCGGCGGCACGTATAGCGTATCTTTACATCCTTCATAACGATGCACATTATTGAACACGAATCGAAACAACAACGGCGGCTCGATGCTACCTGATATACGGGAACCTAGTTATCGATCCATGTGTCAAGGCGAAGCCTCATATTCGCGCCATCCACTTAATGTTAAACGAGGCCGACTATCGAGATTCACTTCTACACGATTTGTCTCCCTATCGAGTTTTACAATCCTAAACATAAAAGCGGCGTAACTTATGAATATGTAGAATAAAATCACTATTGATTATGATTAAATCAATGACGTATTATTTGCAATCCGCGCGAAGA
This sequence comes from Monomorium pharaonis, assembly GCF_013373865.1. NCBI lineage: Eukaryota > Metazoa > Arthropoda > Insecta > Hymenoptera > Formicidae > Monomorium > Monomorium pharaonis. The sequence continues at coordinate 2,449,020 of NC_050469.1, read as the reverse complement.
AAGTGTTTTAAGGAAAGATTCTGTTTTCTCATTGATATCAGATACACAATGTATATATAATTGTATATATGATACAATACGTATGATAAGATATCAATAATCTTTAAATTATTAATGACTGGCAGATTTCTTTATTAATTGTTGTAATAAGGATTTAACTCTAAATTCAAATTGGGGAGATTGGTTTTAAAGTAATTTCTCTTACCTTGTAATATTTGTAAGACAATTAAAGTTTTTAAAATAAAAAAAAGTATTGTCAATTTCTTTCAATTTATCTACTTTTACGATTTTGATACAAGCATTTTACACAATGTCTAAGCATTTTATATTTAGTGTACATAAACACAGAAAAATATTTATCTTACTGCTAAAAAAAGCGATTATTCAATTTACTTTTTTTTTTATAACAAGTAACGGTTATTTTTAATAAAGTATATTCTCTCTATCTCTCTCTCTCTCTTCCTCTTTTTAAAGAATAGTCATAAAATATACTTATCACAAATTTTAGAAAAACTCATTATCATATACTTGAAAAAAGAATTTATACTTTCTTAAAGTATATTCTAAAATCTATATTCTAAAATCAAAGTAGCAGAAAAATCAAAGTAATAAGTAAATTTAATTTTTATTTTAATTTTATATTCTTAAAATTAAAACGGGTAAATGCCAATAAGAGCCAACACAAATTCGTCGTGTGTATAAATTTGTGTATAAACAAGTTTATTTTAAGTAAATCTCATTTATTTTAAGTAAATAATGAGTGCATTTTAAAACTATTCATTAAGGAGATATTTTCTGCAAAAATAACCGTTACTTAAAAGAAAAAAACTAAAAATGTAAAACTATTTTTTAGCATAAAAATAAATTTTTGTACAATATGTTATTATAAGCCTATAGTCAAAAATAATTAGTTTAATCGACACATTGATAAATGATTGATGTCGAATACTAGTTCACATTTTTATCATATCTTTGACATAATTAGTTTTTATGTTAATTGAGCAATTGCGAATATACTTGTAAGATTTTTATTTTTATTTAACTTCTTTTTATTTTTGCTAATTCTACATTGAATAAAAATTAAGCAGAACTAATTATGATAATGACAAAATTACGTTAAAATTAATTCATCATCGATCAAAAAGTAACTTTTAATTATTACCCAGCTAATCATTTCCAAATTGTTAACAATAAGGAAACATTTTCTACGGAGTAAGGTTGTCAAATCCAGGACCTACTGTCCTCAAGTACGCTCTAATTGCAACTGAAACTTAATATCACATTCTAATGTAAAACTGATTGCAATACTACAGAATTACCATTCACAGTGAGATATCAGATTGAAGCAACAAATCGACAGCATGTTTGTCAATTACCGATAAGATTTGCACCAAATATTTAACATATCTGTGTGCAGAATTTACAACAGATTAACGACAAACCCAAAGCAGATCTGTCTGCAGAAATGACAATAAATTGACAACAAACGTGAGATAGACCTGTTTACAAAAACGATGACAGATTAGCAATAACTGACACTGTATTAGTTTAGAGTGTCTTTTTTTTCAATGTAAAAAAACATCCCTTTATTTATCTCATCTCAAACTCTTTTATAGATTGCCATATTTCACTCTAGTATTGTATATCAATGGCGAGATCTTACTTCTTTCTATGCTCTTATTGGCGAGTTTCTTTTATTCATACAGAAAGTGCATATTGTTTACAAGAAAATGCCACATAGCTGTGGGTAGTAAAAAAAATACCTTAAACTTAAGAATAAAATATACTTTACATAAACTTATTTACTATTGATGTAACATTTCTAATTGATAAGAAAATTTCATGTTCATATCAAGGCATATAGCGCTTAAGAAAAAAAATTTACTTGCAGCAACAATTTATTTTTTTCTGTGTATGGTCAGTTATTTCTGTCTGCTTGTATATTATTTATAATTGTCAGACTATTTTATACATATGTATTTTCATGTAAAATTATACAAACTTATAAAAATATTTATATAACGTAATGGAAAAACGTTTTATGATTCTGGCAATGTGGCAAAAAAATTAATACGTTTATAAAATTTATTTTATAAACGTATTAATGCGCGTGGATCATAATAAATATTAGATATTTTTTAGAAAACTTTAATAAAATATATTTCAAAAAAAATCAAAATTAACGTTTCTAAAAATATTTCTTTAAAAATTTTTTAAATAAAAATCTAACACTAAATATCTTATTTTAACGCAAATACATTAATTTTTTTTAAGTGTGTACGTGGGATTCAATGGAATTTATATTAAACAATAAATACACCGACCGATGTTTAAACATATTGATAAAGTTAAGAAAGCTCAAACAGTCTGCAGTTAGATCTTGGTACTGATTGTAACTTTATTTTTTACATATGTATTTATTTAATAATCTCAGCTTATATAAACTGCACGTCGACAAATTCGTTTGTCTTGAAATATAATTATAAACTAAACGCCAATTTCACACAAATTGCTTATTGTAAATTTTGGGCCAAACACTCAACGAATATCATAGCCTATAAGCATCGTATTCTCCGGATATGGCCTCGTGCCGATTTCTTTCTATTTCTACTACTCAAATTGCCGCTCCGGGAAAAGCATTTTGAATCCATGAAATCAATAAGACGAAATTCGGCGAAAGAACTAAAAGCCGTACCTTTAAGTTTATGAAGAGTGTATGGAAGACGGAGTTAAGCATTGGCATATGTGCATAGCTTCAAGTGATTATTTAAAGGCGACAAAATAAATTTACTTTAAAATTGTACAATTCGCATTTTATTTATAAATTCCAAATACTTTTTGAGCAGAGGACATGTGTGTATATATATATATATATATATTATAATTTTGAGCTTGTCGATCGATTTCACTTGGCCATACATATATAAATATATAAATTATATATATATATATATATATATATATATATACATATAATTTTACACATGTATATATATACATAGATCACGTAAAATTGATCACGCCAAGCCCAAAACAATTTTTAACAAAGAACTGCTGCTAAGATGCAAAGTGTAGAACTAAACATGCTCTTTCAGCTGTTGTCCGGCAAAATAATTAACTCAATAAATAATAACTAACTCAATCTTTAATTTATGACTCAATAAAGTGAGCCTAAGTTGAACAAATGCAATACCTTTATTTAATAAGCACAGTTTTCTAAACATTTTCCAATTGGATAAGTATTGTAAAATACATTGTAAAAGTATTATAAAAGTATTATAATAAACAATATTAATTAATAAATATCATATAAAAAGTATTATAAAAAATATTACGTGAGAGAGGATTATGGGACTCAGACTTGCGACTCTCGCAAGTAATCTTTAATTTCGAACGCAGGCAATATAACTTTATGTGTCAAATGCATGCACATACTATGTCAAACATTAAATTCATTATTTGAAAGCCATATTCAAGCCCTTCAAGTTACAAGCCCTAAAGTTAAAAATTTAATAATAATAATAATAATAATACTCGACATAACATTTCTCAAAATGAGATAAAAAATACACATTTATTAAAAAACTTTTGACTACTTGCAATACTAAATGCAGCTTTTATGACAACACACGATAAACACTAATGACTATGTCATATTATAACGTCTAAACATTATGTAAAGAAGTAATTTGAACGGTTATTTTCAAAACTTATCGCAAAATATACAAGATATCTCAAATTCCATAACCTCACATCTAATCTATAACTATCTTCTCTTCTCTGTACGTTTAATTATTTCGTCCGATTTCTTTATTCCATAAAGATTCTATAAAAAAGTCTCAGACGGTAACAATAATCACCTAACAACGAGTGAGTTCCTACATAGCATGTAACATTGCTAAAATATTATAATGTTTGGAAATAGTACGGAAATATTTCATTGACATTTCAATTGTAACTTTGCATCGAAATATTTTAGACATGTAGAGGAGACGGGGACAACGCGGCGCAACGGATAACGCGGCGCATCTTTATTGTAACAATATGCATTATCTGACACTTTGAATATTAATGCTATTCGATGCAACTGTATTTAACTTAATTTCAATCGTATTTCTTCCAGTTCCCCCACAAAAAAAATAAAAAATCGTAGACTCAAAAGTAAAGTGCCCTTAATATCGCTGCGTTACACAAATCTCTAATTGTGTTGACTTATGCTACGCCAGGACAACTCAGATATGCAATTCCGTGCGTGGCTAACAATTACAAACACTAATTACAGACAAAAAATCTAAACACAAAGCCAAACGCAAAATTTACACTTCCTAAGGTTATGCTTAAATTTTGATATAAAAATTTCAATTTAAAAAAATGTTTAGTAGAAAACTATGTTTTTTCGAACAAATAAACAATATTTTTGGATTTAATTTTTTTGAAAATTGAATAACAGATTCTAAAAGAATCAAAAATTTTACGTAAGAAATGATCTAGATCAAATTTTTATAGAAGTTGAAACATACTGAACCAACTCGGTAAATAAAGTATGTCCGTTTGAACGTTAAAGGGTTTAGTCTTTTCTGGTAGAGTTTGGGCTTGGCACAAAGTAAAGTTGGGATTGTTTTGAAAGAGAAGCAAAATCGCTTTATCCTCCTTCCGTGTTGTCACGCAAACTAATTTCCTCTCCAGCAGGTCGTCTATATTTCCAAATATCTTTTCACCTACTTTTTTACGAATGCTTTTGACTTTCTAAGGTACGCCGTAGCTGCTTTAAACGTTAGTTTCGGTCCTTTGGTATGATTCACAAAAACCATTATTTTGTACTACTTCTAATATTTTGCACTTATTTTAGAAATACCGAAATTAATCGCAACAATAGTTCAGCGTGACAGCAAGCTATACACTGTGCAAAAGAGCATGGTTTAAGGTTTCAAACAGCCTATTACAGATGCGCTGCGGTAATTTTCTACAAAATTACGCCAATCACTTTCTCGCTATACAAATTGTATAACTTATTAAGCAGTGAGAATTTTTCAATCAGACAAAAAGGAAATTGTTGTTAAAGATTTATAGAAAGACAATAAGAAAAAAAATTTTTTAGATTTTTTGAAGTCTCCAAGATGATCTAATTTCTTAAATTACTATTTCATTCATTGATTTAAATATCTGGATAATTAATATCCTTTGTTCTCGTGCCACATTTAAGCGTCATATTGTAGGAAATGTTGGAATCTGACCATCAAGTCAGGTCTTTTTTTAATTGACACATGTACATACAGCAGCACTTTTTACTCATGTACACAAATTTACGCACACAAGTCTGACATTTCTTCCAAGATGACGGATTTTCAGTTGTACACTGACAAAAGCGTTATCAGTTATTCAGATATTCAAATCAATGATTTCGTTCTTTTCAGAAACCATAAAACAGCATTTAAAATTTCATCGAAAAAAATAGAAAGTTTTTTAAATGAGGATTTACAAACCTGCCCAAAAAATAATAAAAAATAGTGAATCACAATGATTAATACATTCTCAATTAAAGTTATTGTTTTTTTAAATCGTCTTTTATTTATATACTTAAAAGAATTGCGCAAAATTATTGTCCAACTCATATACAAAATTCTGAGAAAAAATTTTCACCAGAGATACGTGTGTAAGCTATATATAAGTATATATAGAATTAGCTGAAAAACAAAGAAATCTAGAACCATTTGCAATTGCTCAATTATATATTTTATGGGATATATTTTATGTGTGGAAGATGTGGAAGATCATGTTGTGTAAGCAACTGAGTGCGGACAAAGAAGAAACATAAATTAATTACATAAAGTTAAAGAAAAGAATTATCACAAAAATGTATTTCTTAAAACGGAAAACGTATTAGAGAAAAGAGTTAATAAAAGAAAAAGAAAGGCTGTTTCTGCATGTAAAAAAAAAAAATTAAACATGTTTAATTATCTAAACTATTATTTTACAATGCTACTCAATAAAATGGTTAAATTAATTTAACTGCTTCTTAAACAATCTTATTATTATACCATAATAAAAAGATAATTAAAATGATTGAATCTTTCATTAATCTTTTAATTTCAATCTCTATCAAAACTCGAAACAACAAGGATGCGATAAGATATTGGTTCTATTGTTTCTATATTTTGTTTTCCTTTACTTTTTATTTCTTTTATTTTATTTAAAAAAGAAACTTTTGGGAGTTTTTTATATTTTAATTTTCTCTTACTTATACCTTTATATTTTGATTAAAAATAAATAAACTTGTTATGTTGTACTCTTCAAGTTGATTAATTTTTGTATATAACAAATTTTTATAAAATGTTCTTACTTAATTTTTAAGATGTTTTCTAATTCCTACGAATTTTTTATTTAAATAATTTTTTAAATATTACATTCAAAAGATCAATAGCTACATTAAACAGTATTTCTCTGATTTACCTTTGGAGTTAACATCGGCCTTTTTCTATCTTCCTCCTTTAATTAATCAGATTTTTTATTTACATTTTAAGTGTTTTAAATTGTTTTATTAAAAAATTTTTTTAATTTTGTAAATTTAACATAAACTGGTTGCTTTGTTAATATTTTAAATATAAAAAAAAATTTTTAATATTTAATCTCGTTTTAGCATTAAAAAGAATAACAAAAAGAGAATTGTTACTTTTTAACGATAACGGTAACAAAAATTAATTAGTTATTTTTGAAAATCAATAACGAGTAATAGTAACTAGTTACTTTTTTGATTCGATATCGAGTAACAGTGACTAATTACCCTTAAAAAGTAAGTTTTAACTTTCCTATCCCTGCAAAAATATCAAACAGTATTCGACATCGATGTCGGTGCAACTAGTCATTTCTGGCTGATAAAAAACAACGCTAGGATAAATCACACGAAGGATTCACAGGCTAATGGGCGAATAAGTTCGATTACATTAAAGCCATCGATCGAGAAGCATGTACGTCTAAAGAAAAAGAGAAAGAAGAAAAAAGAAAGAAGAAAGTAAAAAAAGGAAAGGAAAAGATCGCGCTTTCGCGTGCAGTAGCGTTACAACATCGAGAGCCACCGAGAGCACGTCGAGAGCCACTACCAGCTCCACTATCATCAATGCGCGCTAAACACCACCATCAATAACGACGACGACGACGACGACGATGATAAATGATGACGCCACCAATGACAACGAGATACGCGTGACGAGACTAGACGGTGCTCTACTCACTTGGTGTTCCAATAAATTTTTGTTGTGACGACGTAACTGGAACGGTTCCAGGCACGCCTCAGCAAGATACGGCCAAACTGGATCTCGGCACGGTGACCGCTATGCGCCTCGCTCAGGTCAAATACATTAATTCCGCTGTCGTAGGCGAGGGCCACGACAGCCTCCGCGGTCTCCTCACTGCCGCAACCACCCACGCCGAAAGTGGTCCACGTACCTACATCAATAAAATCAAATTAAAAACAATATCGGCGACCTGTGTTTTTTTTACGCTTAGACCGCATGACCAAAATCAATAGTTATAACTGACCTCAGTTTCGGGTTGCTTAGGCTAATTTTAATATCAATACATATAGCTCAAAACTCGTTCAGACACACCATTAACAAAATTTCATGTATTCTTTTATAAATTTGGAAATTTTTTGGAAAACAGAATTAAAGTATATACATATTAATATTAATATCTATTAATTGGACTTTACATCGAGAACAAAAAAAAAAAAATTTTTCATTGCTGCACTTGTCGACTTTTTACTCGTACATAATCTAAATTTGTGTAGCGCAATTTCGTCCCAATTAGGCCTCAAATTGACAAACATGGGAAAAAGCAAGATCGTTTCCGATCAAAGAAGAATCGCGATAAGTTTTTAAAACACTACAAGGTAAAAGACAACCTTACCATTCTAGCCCCCCCTCCTCCCCGAAACTTATCAGGTTGCTGACCTTAGTACTGAAAGCCTCGGTGATAAAACGAGATGAATAGCAAACTCAATCAAGAGTTTAGGTCGCAGCATCCCTCTCAGATCGGCACTACTAAATTACTAGCATTGCAAGATAAAACACCTACTATATACCCGAAGGAGCGAATCGGGCCTTACGACTAATAACAGATGAACTACATTTGCTAGTCGATCACCAGTATTAGCTCTAATTAACGCGACGCGCTTTTCCGACGGTGGTGCAAAACACTACTTAATCCACCTCAAGCAAACGGCATATGTTGTATGCGCTAGAAATATTCTTAGACGCATCACTGATCGGCGGATTCCTTCGCTCTCATGGCTGATCTCAGAACGACAAAATTCTGTACATTAATGCTCTGGAACTTAAAGCAGCTTTTCTTACTTTCAAATTTGCCACAGAATTCAGAAACTGTGAAACACTACTCGGGATCGGCAATAGCATTGTCATACATTAATAAGTTCAGCTCAATTCAACACTCTTTTCTCTCCTTTCTTACCAGAGACATATGGCAATGGTGCAAGGAGAGATCTATTTTCTTGTTTGCACCCTACATTGCTCCAGCAGAAAACAGTAGCGGACAGAGAATCGTAACATCTGGACACTGACATAGAATGGTCAATCTCAGATCACGCATTTAATCTTAGAAACACATGGTCCGTTCGAAGTATATTCGCCTCGTTGCTCAACACAAAATGCGAGCGGTATGTTTCCTGAATCTTGAATCCGAGCTCCGTTGCAAAGGATATATTCACTCTTTTCTGGTAAAATGTGTATTTTTACGCTTCTCCTCACCTTTTTCACCCTAATCCACATAAAATTGTTAATAGAACAGAGAAAGTCCTAGTAGTTTCATGGCGGCCCTTGCAATTATGATTCTTTCTTTTCCGTCGTCTACTATCAAAACCAACTATACTAACACCTTCTAAATCTCTGCTCTCAGGCCCTCTCAGAAAATGTTACTCGGCGCATAAAACGATAATCGGGAGATTATCAGAAAAGCCTTTCGAGTCTTCCAAGTCCCTAAGTCCTCGCTAGACGCGCCGTTAGCATCGTTGGCACCGATGAAACAGGGTGCACGGCCGTTACGAGACTGGCGATTGTTCTATCAGAGACACAAAGTTTCACCGTTCTTCCCAAAGATGAGAGATGTTCTTGGATTTCTAACGGAGGAATTGAAAACTGCAGTCCTTCTCTACCCTCAACACCGCAAGTCTGATATCTCACTTTTGTTGGGCAACATAATTGGAGCCCTCTGATGAAACGCTTTTGCAAAGGGTTCTTCTTAAAATCTTCTCGGTCCCGATACGACCACAAATGCTAAAAAGTTTCTTACCATAATTCACGTCATCTATTAGAGAACAAAAATTGTGCAATAATGTTAAAGTTAAGAAATCGGTGACATTATGCACAAAAAAGTGACACAAAAGGGATCACTTTCAATGCATAACAAAATATATATGATTATACATAGAAAGTTTTTCCTCATTTTTTAATATCTAATTTTTTGTTAGAAAAACAGTGCGAAAATTATTCTTTTAATTAATGTTTGTCTTTTTAGTATAACTATTATTTTTTTAATACCAAACAGAATGGATGAATGATATCCACCACAGCAGATATAGTAAATATATGTCAAATATCTCAGTTATTTCTAAAAAATAATATTTCGAACTTCCCTTTTTATAAATATGGCCACATCTTTCTAAGAAAAATGTTTTAAATTAAAATTTGTAATGGAATAAAAATGTGATTTTAAGTGTTTATTCTTGAATTGTATCCGCAGCAATACATGTATTTAAGTGACCAAACTACTTGAAATGTATGTACTAGTCGAAGTATTGAGAACAAACAATTGGTTATAGGTCATAGTGCGTCATACATATTGTATGTATCCGCGTCCGCAACGAAGCTATGTAGCGGTGGAAAAGTAGTTGCAAAATAAATAATAAAAATGTGAAAACTTCAAATCTGACACCCGGCAATACAGGACAGGTCACGAGTAATGAAAATTTGAGATAGCCTATGACGGATGTATTTTCGGAATTAATTTAAATACAGATACATTTGCGCCAACGAGACAAGGTGGAAGATCTAAGGACAAGTATTCATAGTCGAGTCTTATATTTAAGATCATCTTAAGAAGATGCTAGACGGTCTCTCAAATTTGATCCGGATCGATAATGTCGAGTTATTTGTGCACATTATTAATGAGATTTCGTATGTATTTTTTTTTACACAAGATGATAACAAGTGCAGTCTGAAAACAATTTTTTTCATTCTCGGTATAAAATTCAATTTATAGACTGACATTAATACGTGTACTTTAAATCTGAAATAAAATTTTTTAATCTATAAAAAAAGTATTATACATGCGAAATCTTATTAATGACACGCACAAATAACTTTACATTATCGATTGGCACTTTAGCATCCATTGATGGCTCAGTGAATTTTTGTGAAATTGTATATTTCTTTGTTTTTCTGGTCGCTACTTACAAATCTGAAGTCAGTGATTTGAAAAATTTAATATGACCAATTCAAAATAGCTGCAGTCAATTAAAAAATTGAAAAAATTGTAAACTTATTATTCAAAAAATAAATTTTTTGCAACAATCTTATCTTTTATAAATTTTTATAGTGATTACGAATATCAGTCGTCATTCGTCAATTTCTCGCTTTTTTCACAAAAATATATAATTGTTATTTATTTGTAAAAAAATTAATTTGCAAAAAAAATTGCAAAAATTATATATAATGGTAGAAGGTATCAAGAAAATTTTTTAATAATTTCTTAGCTTCCTATATTTATTTTGTCAGAGATGAATTGAAATTTAAAAAAACGCTATTTTTGAACGTTACTTTTTCTATTATAATTGTTAATTATTATAATAAATAAAAATATTAATAAAAGTTAAAGGACAAGTATTTAGAAGTTAAAAAAATAAAAAGTTTATTATGGTTAAATTATAAATTAAAACTAACAATAATAAAATTATGGCAAAATGATCCATATATGAACCAGTGCCTCTGTAAAGATTAAGAAAATAATGTGTAAAATATCGCCTTTAAATGAAAATAGCATTTAGAGGAGAAAAGACGGTTTATGGATTAGATATGCGTTATGGAATTTACGATATCTCATATATTTTGTGTTGAATCAGTGTCTAAATTATTTCTTTACTTACTTTAAACTTAAACGTTATAACGTGGCCACTGATCATTAATATTTATTTTGTTGTCATGAAAGTTGTATTTCAGTATTGTAGGTAGTGGAAAGTTTTATAGGTATGCATTCTTTACATCATTATGAAATATATATCGAGTATTAATTTTTTAACTTTAGTATACAACTTGAAAGACTTGAACATGGTTTTCAAATGACGTAAATTGAATTTAACGTTTGATGTAATGTGTGCATGTATTTGACATGTAAAATTATACTGCCTGCATTCAGAATTATGGACTACTTACGAGTATTGCAAATCTGAGTTTTATAATACGTTAACATGAATTTTGTTATATACTTTTATTTATTAACAAATGTCGCTTTTTATAATTTTTATAATAAATAAAAGGCACAAGAGTGAGGCTCACTCCAAGAACTTCGTATAGAGAATGTATATATATATATATATATATATATATATATAAAACATATAATAAAAGAATTTGATTGGAAAAATATTAAAATCTTAGATAACGAGCCATCCTACTACAAACCCCACATAGAACATCTTTCAAAAAGCTTTCTGAAAGATATTTTTATACCTAACATCTTTTAGAAAGCTTTTTGAAAGATGTGTTGTGCGAGACGTCTCATCTCGAAGATGGTTTGCATTTAATGTCAAAAACAATAATTGAGTAAACAAAATGACACCGATATATTATTAGATGCATACTTTCAAGTTCTAAATTTATTTCCACAATTATAGCCTTATCTATCTTTTATCCATTCTCAATTCTATTTTTTCCTCTTCCTACTGCCGTGATCCTTCGCCTCGACTCGTTTAGTTTTAACATTATTATTCGTACACTAGTCATTAATGTTTAAAGTATTTCTTTTCTATCTAACTCTGTACTTTTCTTGAGACTTACGACAATGGCTCAAACAAGTATGTGTAACATGATTCGGTTCTACAATCAATATATATAAAAGTACTAAACTTTTAATATTAATTAAACCATCTGCACATTATAGTTATTAACTCATATAATTACAAAATTTGAAAAGATTGACCATACGCATAATGACATTTATCAAGCCAAATTATCACTTTTGGGAGGGTGTTTTTAATCAATTAAAACCATAAAAGACAATTCACAGAAAGAACTCAAAGCAATACCAGCTTCAGCGTTTGAAAAGTATTTTGAGGACTGAATTAAGCGTTGATACATGTGTATGCATTCGATGAATCTTATTTTGAAAATGACAAATTCAATATTGATAAATAAATAAATATTTTGTGTTTTATTTAATAATTTCGAATATTTTTTTACAGAATATATGATATATATATATATATTAATACATTCTTTATACCAAGTTCTTGGAGTAACTCTTATGCCTTTTATTTATTTCAAAATTTTAAACATTATCAATTAAGTCTATTATTATAGTATATGTTTTTACAATATTTCTACAATACTTCTACAATGTGCAAAATCGCAAGAGTCAAAAATTTTTACATATATTTTTTATACCTTTGTGATACTATGTGCAAGATACTTATACCTTTGTGATATTGATATGTAAGCTAAAGAGCGTTAATTATTTATTTTTTTAAAATAAAAATTATTTTGAGAATATTTATTGATAATTTTTCATATTCCTCTACAGGTTCCATAACCACAATCCTTTTCCCTCTTCAGTAAATTATTAATTATGTTTGTTATATATATGCGAACTCTTGCTTATAACATAATTGGTAGAACTCTATGAGTAACCGAGTAAAGAAATATGTCATATAAATATTTACTGAGTTATTTAAATAAAACAAAATGGTGGTTCATAACCGTCTTCTTTCTTCTACGCGCTATGTATAAAAAGAAAATACATTCAGCATACCTAATCCAACATTGGAAACACGTAGACCGCTTTTACCCAAGTTGCGATAACGAATACCAGGGGAGGGGTGTTGCAAACGTTGCGCTTGTGCGGTAATACAGCTAGTTAGTAGCTGTTCTTTTGTTCCGGTTGTATTGCTGCAATGCACGCCCGAGTCTATGCCTCCGCCACCGCCACCGCCGCCACCGCCGCCGTTGAACTCTTCCATGCAATCCAAACTTGCTATGGGTGCACGGCAACTGCGCATACGAGGTACAACAATGGTTATCATGTATCGATGTTGACATCGCTGTATTATAGATTTCACATAATTATTGGTTGATTGGGACAGAAAAACGGATGTCCAATTGGAAATTTTACCTAGATCTTTTACAGAGTAGGTTACGATTACTGTTTTTCATTAATTATTTCATTTTTCTTTAAACCTTTCTTTCAAATTTGCTAACTTTTAAATATACTTTTAAATATCTGGATAATTTAATAAATTTTAATATTCTTCTTAAATTGCAGTTATCCAAACAAAAAAATATTTTTTTTTATTTTAATAATATTAAAAAAATTTTTTTGAAAACGTTGAAAATAACGAGATAAGTTCTTCTTTTTTATTAAAAAACTTTTTAACGTTTGGACAAATATTTTAATATTTAATAAACATTATTAATTTGCTTTAAAATTAAGAAAAAAGGTTTGTTAACATTTAATAAATGTCTGCTTTAATGTTTAAAAAAAAATTTCTTAAAAATTTATCTCAAATAACTCCGATTTTTTGCTGTAAAGCCTAATTTTATACCGTGCCGCAACACTCGCGGCGTAGGGGTGCTCATTTCGACTCATCTGGAATATTCTTACCAGGTTTATATTGAGTTCGTAATTATATTTTTATTATAATAAAAGCAAAAAATTAGTTGCGTTATTTAATAATTATGATAAATTCAATCTAACCTCATAATCTTGCATCGCTTAATTTCTACAGTAATTTGTCATGTTTCAGCCAAGGCACAGTCAAATTTTAGGATTTCGAAAAAAAAAAGAAAATATTAATGTTCACAAAAGATATAAGCGAGTAAAAGTATTCAATGCAGATTTCTCATGGTAATAACAATCTAGATAAAAATTAAGAGTATACATCGGTAACTTATCTAAACATTATTATAACTTCATTCCGCAATCCAGCGAATTGTGTTAAAATGGAAAGAAAAAGAATATAAAGCTGAAATTAAAATAATTTTGTTAGTGATTCTTTACCGATATTGTATACATAATTTTATTTTGTAATACTGTATTTAAATGTAAAATCTTTAAATGAATACTAGTATTGGATATCTAACACTAATATATAAAAAATTTATCATAATATCGGTATACGTAACCTGTTTAAAAAATATTGAAATTTTCGAAATTCGAAATTAATTCATTAACGTAATGTCTATATGTTATTTTATTAATAATATTGCTTGGTAGAATTCCTTAGTATTAATATATCATACATCACTCTATGTTACTTAATTTATAACTTACAACTGTTTAAGTAAAATTGTATTTGATGCTCGTGGCGATTTTGTTCTCTTTGACTGAAAATGACTTTATTCAAATTCTACATTATAATATTGTAAAATAAGAACCTATATTGACTATTTTATGATGTAAAAAAATAGAAGATAAAAGAAATAAGAAAACTAAAACGTCGCGACAAGCACATCTTCACATCTGTAGACTATAAGCGTAAAATGTTCTAAACAATTATGCTAAAAGAAATCCTACTGAGCAATGTCACTAGCAAAGTAGCACATATAGATATATTGCCGTACTAAAAATAATAATACAATACTAATTTTGCTTTATTATTTATTATTACTTAATGTTATATATATACATATATATGTGTTAGAACGATTATATTCAATTTTTATTTAAAGCTGCAATTTTAAACGTCATACTGAGTAATAAATATACTCCTTCTCAAGTGTTCTGCATTGAACAGATGGACTGAAATCAATATTGTATCACATGAATCTCTTCGGTTTTTTCACGACAAAGCTGATGATATAATCTATAATAATATTAAATAACATTAAATACGTTAAAAATTAATTTAAATAAAATAAAGTTTGAAAAAAATTGCAAAAATGAGTTTTTTTAATCTATCGTACTTTCATTAATTTTTAATAGATTAAAATAAATAGTTTTAGAAAGGTAAAAGA
The DNA here is from genome assembly GCF_013373865.1 of Monomorium pharaonis. Taxonomy (NCBI): domain Eukaryota; kingdom Metazoa; phylum Arthropoda; class Insecta; order Hymenoptera; family Formicidae; genus Monomorium; species Monomorium pharaonis. The sequence continues at coordinate 2,433,784 of NC_050469.1, read as the reverse complement.
TAGATCTGGGATAAAATAAATTTTAGATATTGTTTAAAAAGTATATTTATTTTGACAAATCAAAGTTGCAGAAAACGATAGCTTAAGAAAAAGGAAAAAATAAATAAGGACACAATCCATTTTTATATAAATTTTGGTATATAAAATTGTTTAAAAAATGTTTATTTTTTAATACAGAATACATTATTAAAGTAAAAAGAAATTATTTTCAAATATTTTCATACTCCAAACGACACTTGCCACACTGTATGGTCCTATGGTCTTCACACGCAGGAACGTTGCAGTTTGCGCAAATGTAGCCGTAGTATACCCCTCTTTCTATAGCTAGCGCCCGTCTGTCTATCGCGATGTTCAGTTCATTCTTTATTAATGGAAAAAACAATGTTTCGTATGGTAGTATCCGAACAAAATGTATACATAAACATCAGACTGGTGTATAAACGTATTCCACTTCCACTGTACATCCTACTATATCTGTATTGCTAGGAAGCTAATAACGTTCTGACGCCAGCTAATGTCCCTCTCCATTTCTAAGACTTTAAATTGTATTATGGTCGATGTCTCGAGTCGATCCTTTCATCTGCTAAATTAGGAGATAAATTACAATGCGCGCTGGGGTACAAAACTATTCCGGTATGACATTCTAGAGTTAATGTTGTTGTCCGAACTTGAATATCTATAGAGATGATAACTGTACAAACAGAATTGTAATTTTGTAATACATATAATATTATAGCATTATAAATATGCATATTTTTCATGAAGCATATATAATAAAAAATTATAAATTTAATAACGTGTTGTTCAAACATTTTTATGTTAGCAATCACAAATTTCTGTCCATAGTCAATTGTCATTGCTTTTCAATTGCCGCCGGTCCCTGTATCATTGGACCAGTATTCGTAGTCCGCCGCACACACACTTTTGCATAACGCATAAAAGAATCAATCAATCAGAATCGTTTATTTCCCTCCCCAGGATAGAAATAAAGACCTCTGATTGATTAATTCTCTTATGCGTTATGCATTATGCATTATGCAGAAATCTTTCACCCTTATATTTAAGATCGTCTTGAGTTAGCTACATTCCGTGATTTCTAGTGTAACAAGAATTGACTACGCGAAATTCCACTGTATTACTGATATTTTTAATATTATTATTAATCTCTGTCATAAAGTTCATTAGCAATCTTTACAAATAATGTTTTTGCACAAGAAAGAGAGAAAGAGAGAGAGAGAGAGAGAGAGAGAGAGAGAGAGAGAGAGATATTTTATGTATTTAAAAATTCCTTATTTTAATTATTGCTTTTTATCAAGTGTAAAAAACGTAAGCATATTATATTAATCTGTTGTAAATCTCAATGCAAATATTGAATGTGTAATGATTATAAACAAAATAGTCATGAGTTTTGTCAAACGGTTTAATATTACAATCGCTGACACGGATCATTTGACCGTCTGATCTTCTACTAAACCATGGGAATATTGATTTGGCCAAAATTTAAACATAAATAATTCGAGGAATGTGTACACATGTGAAAGGATAGTGAAAAATGTTGAAACATTACTCGGTCGTGTAATTCAATTATTTTAAAGTGTATACTTTTATTTTGATCTAAAATCTTATTGTTTATCAGCATTGTTTGTATCTGTCTGTTGATTACATCGACAATCCTGATTTAAAAAATCTAATTCAATGACTTGGTCTCTCTCTCTCTCTCTCTCTCTCTCTCTCTCTTTCTCTCTCTATTCTTTTATTAGATTACAATTTTACACATGATATAAACTCGGAGTAGAAAAATTTATTGCAGTCAAAATTAATTACAAGTAACGTTGATGCAATCAAGTCCAAATATTCTAGCACACCTCAGGGTTCTCGCAGTTTGGTTAGGCTTAGCTTGAGGGGAAGGCAGAAGAAAACACACACACACACACACACACACACACACACACACACACACACACACACATACACACGCACAAAATAATGGCAATCGAGCATCCTTAGCTTCCGATCATCGTCAATGGCATCACCATTAACATATTGAATATCTTTATTGGCTGCATTTAATAAAGAAAGCAGTTTTGCAATTGCCGTAAAATTCTTTTGTACGATTGATTTATGCATTTAGATTCGGCGGGAACTAAAAGCAAAAACCAATTATATTAAAGAATCTTACGACAGTTGCAAAATTGTTTGAATTCTCTGCGTAGCCATTGTTAGTTACGACACGTTACTTGTGTTTGAGTTTCACTCAGTTCAAATGAACTCGATCGATTGTTTGCGAGCTTAGCCTTAGAAAAGCGCAGCTTTCCAAGAATGTCTGGAAACGTCAGAAGTGCGCGCTACGTCTGTGCTCCTTTAAAAGCTAAAACTATCACTGCGAGTCCACCACCGCGATGTAGGTCACCAGTGCGCAAGGGATGAAAGAGCGGGAAAGGGAGGAAGAGAGGTGATAAAGGTCTCGAGGAATATCGTTTTTCACTTGAGTACGGTATATCGATGTACACCGATCACCTCGACATTACTTTTGCGATTACTTTGTAAATTAGCGTTTGAAAAGCTTCGCCGAAATATTCTCGATAATCCGCTTATGCAGCGACATGGAACGACGTTCGATCAATATAATTAGTATTAAGTAAAAACGAAATGTATAGAAAAACTGTAAGAAAAAATATATTGAAAAAATATCTAAGTAACAAAAAGCTTGGATAGATCAATTTTTGCGTTTAAAAAACAACAGAACAGAAATAAAAAAATATCGAACATATTACATTTCAATTCTCTTAAAATCTTTAAGTTATTAATCATAGATTAATACTTGGTCGCGCGCGCGCGCGCGCGCGCGTGTGTGTGTGTGTGTGTGTGTGTGTGTGTAAAATATATTCTTATTCCTTTGAGTCTCGATTAATATATTTTAATATCTCAAGTTTAATTCATCAAATATAGGAGTTTTCTGTCAATTCTAAAAAATTGAAATTAAAATCATTTCCGTATCTGTCGTGAAATTAATAGAAGAGATTCTTGAACAAGTTTTAATTGAAATGTACACAATATTTCATGTGTATTCCACATTGCTGTGACAACGTTCATTCAGATTTAAAATTCTTTCTCTTTGTCACAAACTTGTCCTGCGACACAATTGAATGCAACATTCGGCGACTAACAATGAGATCCTCTGCTTCATTCTAGGGATACTATTTACGTACCGATAAATGGTGGGCAATGGATAAGAATCTTCATCCTCCATACTGCTGTTCGTGTTTGCGTTATTGTTCGTATCATTTCCCGCCGTCGAAGTATTGCCAAGATTACACAGCATTAATCGCGACATTATTGACACTAGGGTAGAACGTTTAAAATCTAAATTGGAAACACTTTCGGAAGGAGAGTGAACGTAGAGTCAATATCACGATGAATACAGTACGCACGTTCTTGACTCCTAATGTGATAATCGTAAAACCGTCGAAGTGCGCTTTAACGAAATCTCGAAACTCCGCTTTTCATTGAGTTGTCTTCCTCATCTCGCTATTTACTTCATTCTTTTTTTCTTTGCCTCAATAATTTGGCGCGATATTTGGCGTATGGTATACGACCATTGCAGTTGTATCCCAAAATGCGTATGTACAAACTATGATAGATCGATCATTCGAAGTGATTCGAATTATCTCATGATTATTGCACGTACGATATAGGCACTAATTAATTTTTTTCTTTTCTTCCCTCAATTATCAAATCATGCTTATAGGCACCACTATTGAAGAGCATAAACTTCACAGAGCTTTCGCAGAGCTAGTAGTCGGCACAATCCGCGGTCGCGTTCAAGGGAGGAAGGTGAAGTGACACAAGTGCTTCCTTCGCGGTTAACATGTCCGCACAGATCTCCGCAGAATCCAAAACGCTTCGTGAGATAGGATCACGGGCGGGCTATGGTCGATATGAAACTAGATGATATGTGGCTATCGCTAACGTCAGTTGTCATCCCGCCGACGTTGGAAGAGTATCAGGAATACCGGTGCAACGGTGATGATCGCGAACTGTGGCGGGGGCTACAGTTTCGCATTACGATCCATCATCGGTCGTCACCCCGTATCAACACAACGTCACGAGAACCAGTATTTGGTCGTCGATGCCCGTTATCGGATCCGCGAACGTAGATTTCCGTAACGCGCGTCACGTAACGTGTGCGGCGATGATAAGGAACATTATCGGACAGCCACGGGTCGGACACGAGCATAAGTGCGCGCTTGTGAGGCGATCGTATGGCGCGGCACACGGCAATAATGAATTTTCATAAAGGAACACACACAAATCTCAAACGGAACATCGGTAAAAATGGGGAAGAGTGAGTATAAATGAGGAAATGAGAGAAAGTGAGTGAGAAAGAGAAAGGGAGAGAGAGAGAAAGAGAGAGAAAAGGAGAGAGAGAAAGAAAGAGACGGCGAGTGTCGTGCTCCCCGCACGTAGACAACACTGCGCGCACACCGCTCGACACCCGCTGCCGATTCCCACCTTTCTCCTCTTCGGTGTCGGAGAAGCGCGATGCAACCCCCGTGCAAACCTCCAACCCCCGTCGCCCCGTCATAATAGTAGCTGCGCGCGCCCCTTCTCGTTACATGCGCGCGCGTGCTTCACTCCAATTCTCCCGCTAAAAACATGAAATTTGTTACGGAATACGCACAAAGCGACACGAATTGCGGCGCCATGCAAAACCTGACATTCAATCTTACAATTCTTATCCAATCTTACAATTCTTAATCACCATACAGTTACAAGGTAATAATTATTATTAGTATGTGGAAAGCTGTAGAAATTATTAAAGACAATGAAAACCGTATGAATTTTTACACGTTCCAAGTAATCAAAAGATGCACTATCGTATGCAATACGTCGAATAGACTAAATTCCGAAAAGTGAGCTACTTTAGCTGATGATGTCATAGTAACTCTGAATAAAAATTCGCACCGACATAAGAATGAAGAAGGTAAGACTTCTCTTGATTTTTCGTACATTACAAGATTGGAAAAAATCACATTATTCGAAGTTTTCGAAATGCAAAGATTTCATGTGATTTCATTGTCATCTTGCCGCCCCACAACTCGGTATTATTCTGTCGAACATTAGGTTAACATTTCATGTGTCGTACGACAGGCTGATTGGACGTTTTTCATTGATAGAAAATAAAAAGATTTTCGAGTCATCAAAAATGCTTTCTTTTATAGTCAATCAAAAACGTCTAACCAGCTTGGAACGGCAAGATGACAATGAAATCACATGAAATCTTTGCATTTCGAAAACTTCGAATAATGTGATTTTTTCCAATCTTGTAATGTACGAAAAATCAAGAGAAGTCTTACCTTCTTCATTCTTATGTCAGTGCGAATTTTTATTCAGAGTTACTATGACATATGACATATGAAATATTAGCCTTATTTTAGATTCTGTCTTCCACATCGTCGACGACGCACGCGCATGTTAGATTTCCTTTTAGCAGAGCTATAGAAACGATAACTGCGGTACTTGTCTATGATGCGCACATTTTTATATTTATATTAGACAAACAAGCGTCCCAATGTCTGCAAACGCAAATTACAAAAAAAAACTTTCAAGAAGTAGATTTCTTTTCTACCTTGTAATGAATGAATCTCGGATATTATCGGCAATTATAAATATACAAAGATTCGAAGAATTTTATCTTCTTTTTACTATTACACATAACAATAGTAGCAAAAGCGGAAGAAGTCTATTTCTAATATAATTTCAATTTTACGAATAATGTCAAGTTAATGATACATAGAAAAACGTAGCAGTGAGACATAAATTGTAAAGAAACCAACAGTTCTGTTTTATTGCTTTATTTGATATTGTGATTAGTCGATTTTTTATTGTTCATGTCTTGTTGTTCACATTTTTTATGTACAATCAGTTATCATTCTTCTCAATCATGATAGATTTATACAACATAAATAAAAACATATTTAGATTGCTTTCAATATAGCGTATAAATTTCTAATAAAAATCATTTTTTAAAGAAAGATGTTTGAAAAGACATGTGTAACCGTTAACGACTGATGACGTTCAGCTCTATCCCTCCTTGCGTTGCTTTTCGTGCGCGCGCGCAACATCTGACACAATCGCGCATATACAAGCACGCACACAAACGGAAGTATAATCGGTGTAGGAAGAAGGGTTTTGTGAATCAACGGTCTCAACGGCAACGCCGCATTGCAGATCCGCCGCGCCGACACGCAACTGACCCCTCCTCCCTCGACCTGCCGCAGTTTGTACCCTAAAATACACTCACAGTGAACGCGCACATATGCCTATACAAACATATCGTGACAGGAACAATACCAATTCGAGAAACGCGCGTTGAATATTGCAAATCCAAATGCAAATTTTTGTGTCTAACATCCCCTCTTATGCTAAGTTGTGTGTGTTATTCTTATACTTGTTACATACACATACTTAGACACGCGTCTTAACATTAAATTACACGTATAAGTATGTGTATGTAAAAATAACAAAAAACTCACATTATTACAAGTTATACATACAAAATATTTCACACACAAAAATACATATTTAGATTTGTAGTCGTAAGCGATATCTCGTAAGCAGTTGCAGTCTTCCTTATCGAGCAAAGCTGTAGTATACATATGTATTGTTCATATGATGAACAACATAATTCATGACAGCATTATTAATACGTAATCTCAATGCGTATGTTAATTGAAAATAATTATAAAATATAAGGCTTGACATGCAGAGCGATAAACAAAAAGCTTAGATACATAAACGAAACAATGCTTTAGTACATTTTCGCTGTACTGTTGTTTACGAGTAACGATAGATTCTGAAATTAATCATGACGAGCATGCATTGAACATGTGATTCATGTAATGCTTACCATTTAAAAAGCAAAATCGCATACGTACCTGCAAGTGTCAAACAGATCCTTTAGACGTAAAACAGTTGAAATAATGAAGAATTTATGCAATCGACGCGTTATCAACGTCTCGACTAACTCGTATCTTCTCATACATTGCGGGTTCTGCAAGATGGGAAGCCAGACGCTTGTTAACTCGGTCGTTGAATCAGTGCCAAGGTCTGAATTTTCAGAAATTCTCGGTGTGGACGAGCGGGGAAAACATATATATTTGCGTGAACTTTAAATAAAATTGCGTCCGATATTTATTAAGATGACCAAAGCATTCTTGATTTGCGTCATCCTATATTCAATTTTATGCCGACGATGGAACTTCCAAAGAGGATACATCATCACAAGAAAAAAACCACTGATACGATAATCCGACATACGTAATATAAATCTCACATTATTTATTTTTATCCTTTAAATTAATACCTTCGTAAATGTCGAAAAAGATGTCAGTTCCATGCTCGTCAATGTTTACGAGTTGTTATAGAATTAAAATAGCAAATCGAGATTAACAGACGTATTCTTGGTGCCCAAATTTTTGTGAATCGCTTAAAAATTTCGAAATATTTAGCAAAATTAATCGAAGAATTGTATTTCATCTATATATTCCAAGTTCTGTATGTTTATCTCTTACGTATAACTGCATTATAGTATGTAAAAATGTATTTCCACAAGCGTTTCGGATGCCAATAAATTAACTTATCTCTCTCACCGATGTATTTTAAATATTACGGCATTCTGTTTTGTCCAATTTTCTATGTAGACGTAAGAATATTGTAGTACACTAAAAACGTAAGTATATACAAAAAATAAAATCGTGTTAGGTTACCTTAATCATACAAATGTAAAGTATTGTATATGTACAGTACCAAAAGTATATCACCTTTAAGTTTTTTTAGCATGACTTTTATTTAAGTAAATCAAATTTAACAATAAATACCTGATATTAGATACATTTTACATATAATGTGTTATAAGATTTAACAAAATATGTATTGTAAAAAGGGTTAAATTTACTTGATTTACGTAAATGAAAGTTATTCTCAAAACACACGTAAGGATAATGTACTTTTGACCGTTACTGTATAATTCCTGATGTTAAAGAAATATCACCTTATAAATATGATCGATTTAATTATTGTTCGATTCCAAGGATCAGTCGATCAAAAGTTTCACATCACAAATAAACGACATCTAAAAAATTGTTTTTTTGCATTATTAATTCTTGCATAAATTCAAAGCACTTTTTCATAGTTTTTTTAGATAGATTGTTTAGATATAAAATATATTTATTGAACAAGATTTACTCTTCATTTTTTTGTATATTTATAGAAACAAGATAGGAATATCGATTTACTGATTATGTATTATTTTAATAACTTATTACAGTACTTTATTAAATGTTAAGTTACGTTTTATCTAGACACATTTACAGTCACAGATTTGTGTGTCGCAGAAATATTTCGCGCACAGTTTTTATCAGCTCGATTTTATGTGCGCGCGTGCGTGCGTGCGTGTGCGCGCGTGCGCGCACGTGTGTGTGTATGTGTGTGTGTGTCAAATATAATTATGTGTACTGTATGTGTCTGTGTCTGCATTTATGCGTTTCGCTATACATCAATTATGTTTCACAATGTAGAAAGACATGATCGAAATAAAAGAATTTCTCCTGTTTCGGGTATATGTCATCGAGAATCTTAACAGAGATGAAAAAATTGAAATGGTAATAAATTTTTCCAGTGTTTTTATGCAACTCTATATATTAACAGTAAATAAATTTCCATCAGTATGGAGAGGTCGCCACATACCGTCGCGTCTAAGCGGATGCGATGCTTAGCGCCGAATTCACGATCGGCGGTTAAATCAAGTGACGTTTCACACATGTAAAAACACATTCTTGCGGTCACACACCGATGCTGAAGTCTACGAATAATGCTAAACGGAACAGGCAGTCTTTTTCGCGCATTCCTATACAATTAGACACAGTCGCAGAATGCCCTTCAACGATCTCTCTCGAGATCTGCGGCTCGCTGCGGTTACCGAATTACTCAGAGGTGACGATTTGTCTACATCCCTGGGTGAACTTTCGACATGAGATCCATAGCTCGTTACTGTGGCTAATCGTAAGTTGTTGATTCTTAGCGCACGCAATAATGGCCGTAAGCACAGTGATCGTACTTTAAGAAAGAAATAAGCAAAGAGAAGGAAAAAAGAAAAAAGAAAGCTGACAATAAAAATAAGAATTAGAAGACAAGAGAAAAAATAAGAGAAAGAAAGAGGGCGCAAGAAAGAGAGAGAGAGAGAGAGAGAGAGAGAGAGAGAGAGAGAGAGAGAGAGAGAGAGAGAGAGTGTGTGTGTGTGTGTGTGTGTGTGTGTGTGTGTGTGTGTGTGTGTGTGTGTGTGTGTGTGTGTGTGTGTGTGTGTGTGTGTGTGTGTGTGTGTGTGTGTGTGTGTGTGTGTGTGTGTGTGTGTGTGTGTGTGTGTGTGTGTGTGTGTGTGTGTGTGTGTGTGTGTGTGTGAAAACATGTGTATAAACATATGTGTCACATAGATTAAAGAAATATCAACTATAATATTCGAAGATGAGTTCCTAATATGAGTTTTGAGTACTGTGATAAGTGAAAAGAAGAAAAAGTGGGAATAAGGAGACTTTTAGTAAGTAAATACAAAATGCATTACATGTCATGTGGTTCTAACGTGGTGATAACATTGTTGATATTAAAACTGTACACACGGTAAACTGTCCCGTGTAGCTGGAAATAAACACCCCTCTCGTTCAAACTCGGGTCTCTCAGTAAGTCCGTGGAAGAGGGGATAGAGGAAAGAACGTTTCCGGCGCGGATTGCGAGCGAGGCCGCACCCGTACATCATTACGAGCGGGTCATCGTCTGGATTTCCTTGATCATTTTACCGTCCTTTGGCAAGTGGGAAGATTTACCATGAAGAATACGTTGAGCTCGATCAGCGATGCCAGTATAAGGAACACGGCGTACATGCACAAGCAGGCGCGGCCCACTTTCGTGTCGAGCTGAAACTTGTTGGAGGCGAACGCGATATACAGCAGCATGAGAGTTGACAACAACGATATTGCACTGTACTCTAATCCACCGGAATTTATACTTATGTAATGCCTGCCGGGCTGCGTAGGCGAGAAGGACGACTTGATTAGCCAGGGTAGACCGAGGCATAATAGTATATCAAATGTGTTTGATCCTATTGAATTGCTGATGCCCATTGAACCATGTCCTGTAATAAGTATACAGTGAGAAAAATCAAAGAAGACGTAAAATATTTTCCCGAGCATTTTCTATGCTGTTTTTTTTCTGCCATTATTCGTTTTTCTTAGATTCTCAATAATAAACTTTTGGACCTCAACCTGGCATGCACCTTGAAATTTTTGAACATTATTTGTAGTTCCTTATAGCAGATAGCTCGATCTAATTGAATTCAATGTATTTAACGACGTCTGTTCCATTGATATCTCGAATTTTATAATGCTTAAGTGTATTTCCAGTTACTGCTATTTCTTACCATTTTATGAAACACACTATGTTGAGATTTGAACATGAAAAAATGTACATCTAAATTTTTGTAAATATTTACTTATGTTATGAGAATTTCCAATCATGTATATTTGCTAATATACGAGAGTGCTTCAAAAAGTTTCCACATTTCTATATATACAAACTCTATTAATTTTATTATATAAATTCCATGTATGTCCTTTGACACATTTTTGAAGCACCTTTGTACATTATTTTAAAGCACATACTAATAATGGTATACCTTGTTTTGCGACAATCACGCTTGACACGGCTTCGGGTACGCTGGTTCCTGCTGCGAGAAAAGTGATGCCCATTACAGAATCTGGTATCTTCAGCGTATCTCCTGAAAGAACAAAAATTTAAATTAAATCTTTATGCCCAAATTTACGTAATAAACTAAAGATTTTATTATTAGTCTTCTTTCCGTCAATTTTTTAATTTTTAATAGAAAAGATGGTATTCCAAAATTATATCGTAACATATTTTTTAATTAAAAAAATATTTCGATTTAGAATTGATGTCAAATTTTATCAAATATTGTCTTTTACCTAGCATTTTGATAATTAACGACTTGTTTGCAGTTAAGCCTCCAAATTAAAATTATTATTACTCACCAATTATAGTGATCATCCACGCTACCACGTAGCTGAGTGATCCAATCCATATAATGCACATCAAGAATGTGATGGGAAACCAATTCTTGTACCGTGGTTTCTCGCAATCAGGAATTGTACACATGAATACTAGATGAATAGGCCATGTTGTGACCCAAGCAGTTTTCCTTAACCATCCAGCATGCGCTGGCCATACTAGGAGCTCATACTCGTAATCTGTTATATAACATGTTACGAAAATTTCAAATATGACATATGATATATATTTCTTACTTTTTATTTTTATTTTTTTATTTTTTTTGTAAAGATCTTTTTAAATGATAAAATCATAAAATTACGTTACAATTATATATAGCGTGATTAGCTTATCAGCTTGAATTGTCTTTGAATATTCAATCTCTGATCTTAATGGCCGTTAATTCTCTGGAAATTCCCATTCACAAATGCTTAATTGCACTTGATCAATCAAGTGGCTCACGTGAAATATATTACGCATTATTTTATTATTGTTCGCAAACCTTGTTACGTTCAGAGATACGTAGAGGTATCGTCAATACAATTGATAATCGTGAAAGTTGATTTGATTAGATTAGGAGAGACTAGGAGAATAAATATTTGTACATACATCGCGATTAATAGTAAATTCTGCACGATAAATTCTATTTTACGTAAAGAGCAGTTAATAAATGCTGTGTTGTAAGTATATTGTGTTCAAATTTTAAATGAAAACTTACTAGGATCTGGATTCTCTTCCTGTGTTTTTGTTCCACCATTTTGTAACGGTACATCGATAGTGGCTATCTGCTCCACTCGATCACCAGACGATTGCAATTTGTCCGGTCTTGGTAAGTGAATGTCGCTAGAATCTATAAGAAACACATGTATACATTTTATGTTATTACATTATGTACACATTTCATTTTTTTTTTAAATTAAACATTCCATTTTTTTTTTTCTAAATGTTATATTAGTGATATAATAAAATTATTTAAAAATTTATTTTTTTAAGATAAATTTTTAGAACTTAATCGTTAGAAACATGATTAAAAGAACTAGAGCTTTTATTATAAAAAAAATTACAAAATTATATGCCTTATTGATTTAAAGACAGTTTATTTTAAATAAGTCAAATCGGAAAATAACAATTCTAATTGATTAATCACAAATAAAAAAATTTTAAAAGCAACTCGCATTCAACCTATTCTGGTGGCAACAATCAATCGTGAAATACTTTTTGGACTCTCTCTCTGTTATTAATTTATTCACTTATTTATACATTATATAAACTCTGATTTACACAAATGTCAATATGTATTTCCGTGAATATTTTATTTCTCATAATAATGCGTTCGACTTTTCATATTTATTCACATTATTTGTTTTATAATAGTTGAAGAAGATTTATGTCTATTTCCACGAATGCAGTTTAACTTTGATCTTATACAAAAAGCATTAAAATATTGAGTATTTACACTTAAATTTAAATGTTAACATTACATGTCAAATTTAAATGTATTTTAGGAGAACAGAGAAACAGATGCTTGTTAGCATCATCATTATTATTATTATTAAATTGATTATCAATTTAATATTGTGATATTACTAATCTGGTTCATCTTATATCTGTGTCACCGCATGCCTCAGTGATCGAGTTGACTGAGATACCCATCCTGGAAAGTTAGGAGGTTCCAGGTTCGATCTCTGACTGAGGTGTTATTTTTTCACAACAGCATTATTTACAGTATTTGGGGAAACAAGGAAATGGATGCTTGTTAGCATTATTATTATTATTAAATTGATTATCAATTTAATATTGTAATATTACTAATTTGATTCATCTTATAGCTGTGTTTTAAAGACTGAAAAGTATATTCAGCGCACAGTTCAGTGAACTTTGCAAGGTATATAAAATCATGCAAATATCAGCGCGAAGAACCAGCTATACCGTATAAAGGTTAATACTCTGTTAACATTGAATTTTGGAAGTTTGCTCTCAAATTTAGGCATATATACTCCAACTTTGAGTATTTATACTGAAAATTGAATGTTTATAGTCAAACATTTGAATGTGTATATCTAATTACTGAATATTCACATTCAAATTTGAACATAAATATAAACATGTAAAAGTTTACTCTCAACACGCTATGATACGCAATAAATGAGTAAACTAAACGTTTATGTGTTGGTTTCAAGATTAAGTTATTCTCAAGAGTCACTTGAATGGTAACTTTTATAAATGAGTTAACATTAAAATGTGAATACATGCAAACATTTAAGAACTTAAAAATTATTGTGTTTAAATATTTTAAATAAATACTATAAATGTAGAGTATTGTAATTTAAATTTGTATTTAAAAATAAAAAATACATTTTAAATATTTTTTTAATAATCTAGAAAAAATTATTGTTTTTTAATAATAACATGTTTATTACAATGCTCTATAATAATTATTTGTATCAATAAAAAAAGATTATTTAAGTTTAAGAATTAAAATAAGCAAAAGCATATAAGATAAAATAATATTTAATGACACAAAAAATACTAAATAAATAGTAGATGATATACTATATAACTAATAGTGGTAAAAAGTAATAATCACAACAAACAGTTTGTTTAAAAAATGGTTATCAATGTATTATTCATTATGACTATTAAAGAATTCCTTCCTATTAATATTAGCAATTTATTTCAGAGTGTAAACTAACAATAAGTACTATAGATTTATTCATTAAACTACAATCCAGTTTATTCTTATTCTTTTAGATAACTTTTAATTAAAGAGTAACACTCAAATAAACTCTCAGAATAATAGTAAAGTTAATTCTTAAGTGAAGAAAATACTCAAGTTGAGGGTTACATTAAAGTTGAGTGTCCAAAATAACAATTTAAATTAAGTGTAAATTTTGATGTTTTTTCGAGTTTCTTTTTGAATGTTTTTTTCTATAAGATCTTGGTTTAACTTGTTTTTTATCTTTTCCTAGTTCTAAAAATAAAAAAATAAATAAATAAAGAATAAATTAAACTAATATCAAAGTTAGTCTACGTTAATGAAAATAGACATTAATAAGTCAAAACGTTCTGTCTTATTTTTTAATATTATAGTTATAATAAAATATTTTTATATTTAAAATATTTTAACTGTAACTATTGATTGCTTTCTTCATTTTCTAGATGTTTAAGAGAACAAGATTGAAATTATGACCTTACCTGTAGTAACACGTGGACCATCTGAAGTTATTTGATTGTCGTTCGTACGAAATCTTGTACACCGTTGAAATGATTTATCCCAGTACATTACAGCGATATAAACAATGTACAAGAGCACCAATGTTAATGCTTCATACCATTCCACTCGCTCATCGTGTATAATACATATCAAAATTGCGACTGTGACACCATAAGCGAGACAATCTCTACTGACAGGCCACCAATCTAAAGGTACCATCTGTATTTAAAAAGAAACTGTTATTACGTATCAAATTATAAGATAAATATTTAATGATAATATTAAGACATATAATGTATTATAATAAATATAATAGTGTGATGTATACTAGATGAATCATTTCAATGTCTTCATCTAAATTTTCTTCTACTACCTTTACAAAAATATAAACTGTGTGTGGGAGGGAGGGGAGAGAGGCACGTGCGCGTGGTTTAAAAGAAAATAATAGTATAAAATTTATTTTTGGAAAAATTTATTTTTTTAAACCATATAAAGATTATCGTTATTTTTTTAAATAAATGATTCTTTTATATAGTTATTTTGTATATAAAAGTTTTAAAGTATAATAGCGTTATCAAAAATTATTAATAATTTACAAAATATTCTAAATTTTATATTAAAATATGCCAGAAAAAAGTATAAAAACGTTGCGTAAGCTAATTTTTATTCGTAAATTAATTAACTTTACTTTACTATGTTTCAAATATTTAATATAAATACATCAAAAACAAATTTTAAAAAATGTTTTAAACAAATTATAGTCCCTTCTTCTTCTTCTCTCTCTCTCTCTCTCTCTCTCTGCGTATGTCATACAATGGCATCTTAAATGGATAGTTCACAAAAAAACAAGTTTAAAATTAATCACCGAATTGAAAGACTTTCTAAAAGTAATTTTTATACTGCTACTGGGAATTAAAATAAATTCAATAAATGAATCACGAAGATATTATCAGCAAGATAGTTAATCACTGTTTAAATAAAAATAATTTCTCTGCAAGCAAAGCATTTAAAAACCCAAAGCATGTAAAAATCATTTATTTAAAAGAAAAATAGAAGTCCGTTTAAAATTTGCAGAAGACTGGATAATAAGTAATCAATATAGTTCTAAGAAGTGACCAAAGTAAATTTAACTTTTAAGAAATAATTTTAGAAATAACGTGTGTAATCCCAATTAGTCAGCAATTCAATAGCGTATGTATATATATACATACACGATTGTAATGTAATATAAAAACCTCAAATCAATCGTTAAATTTGAAGTTGAAAATGTGATGTATTATTAATAATTTAATTATAATAGTATGTATTATTCACTCAACAATCTATTAAGTATATAAGTAGAAGAAACGGATAGATCTTGGTATCATATTGCAAAATCATATGTTTCAATTTAGTAGAAAAAAAGTGTAATTGGCTAACTCTTACTCTTTAGCATTAAACACTAACACAGGTTAAAGTTAATATTTTGATAATATTAAAAAAATTTTTTTTTAAACTTATATTTTTTAAGAAAATTGTGTATTTAAGATATTTTTTGTATTTACTTTATAAACAGTACAAATCTTTAACAAATTTATATTAAATACAAGCGTACCGGTGTGTATGTAAAATACCATTTTTAGATAACATAGATTACGTATGATGTACTATAATGCATTTTTTAGATAACATTGATTACGTATGATGTACTATGATGTATTTTTTACGATCGGTTAACACATTGATATCTGTTTTTAATTTGATATCAATTCATTATCAATATCAATAATACAATTATATCTGTACGCCTTATCTATACTATTACTTACTCATAATTGTCTAAATGTAAATAAAAAAATTGCTGTAAAGTACGTGATAGTATCAAGAAACATAAGAGAAAATAGATCTACCATTTTCAGATTTAATTATGTAATTATAGATACCGCATATCAGTTGCCTAAATTTGATACTCTTATTTCTCAGAAATTAAAGTACCTGTACCCAATATGACTATGTACCCCATTTGCCTTCCCTCTCATTTCCAAATAAATAAATTACACAACAAATTTTATACATAATACTAATATATCGCTCGGGAAGTCAATACGATGTATTTATGTCAATTAATTAATATCTGCTTTCTACGGCTTGTAATCACATTTCAAATTGTGCTCTTCTATCTATTAAAAATTTTAGAAGTAAGTTTTTGTTTTGTATAATTATATCATGCAACAATCACAAATATTCGCAATTCATATTATTGTAGTTCCTTATTTATGCTTTTCAATATTATATTTATTTCACATTTTTATTAAAACATGTTGTTTATGATTAAAGAAAGAAAATTCTTTGCATGATGAAAACATTATGGCCAGGGACACTACTGAAAACACAATATATATCTTATTATCATACAAAAGTTAAGATTCTGTTTCTTTATTCGATATTTAACTTTGAATAGTATTTCTCCAGGTAGTTGAAGGAGCTTTCTGACAGGTAAAAGTTAAGATAACGTTTCATAAATAAACATAGTTTTATATTTGTTAGTAATTTATATATTTTTTTATTATATATATATATAATTGAGCCATATATTGGGTACATATGTAATCAACATGATTGATTACATATTGTTGACAACAACAAAGTACTTTTTTTGTTTTAAATATTTACTGTACTTATTATATAAATAATTAAAAATATTTTATATATTTTTGGTTTTAAAACAGTTTCCTGTTTTCTGACTCTTCTTTTTCAATTTCGCATTCATCAAAAAATTAGAAAAATCGCTATTGAGTACCTTGGATATTGCACGTATGATTAAAGATAAAAAAAGCATGATCTGCTTAAAATCAAATTTACATATATTTAGTCGAAAAATCAATTTTTTTAATTTTTGAAATATCTAAGTATGTAGAATGTGCAGCTAAAACGGTTTTATAAACCGCACATTATTTAAGTTGTTATGGCCTGTTGAACCGATGCATCAAAAACGGAGCATCCTGAACATTGCGGAGGTGGGAAATATTATTGTTGCAAATATGTAAATCTATATTGTGCATACACTTTAGGAGATAGTAGTGTAAACAACAAGTAAACAACAACAAATAAACAAGTAATCTTTAACAACAACTTCAAACACGTTTTCTGGTAACATAATTTTCCAAATCTGCGTAAGTTCTAGCGTTTAAAGCGTTCAATATATCGCTTTAACTTTTTTTTTAATTTAGAAGAAATAAATAAAAACCTACAGTTTATGAATGTCCCTTTCTATATAAAAGCAACTAAAAATTAATTTGTTGAATGTGATAATTTTATTTGCATGATTTTCTATTAAATTCAAATTTATCTTCTCGCAAAAAATATCTTGTATTGTAATCAATGTCATGTACAATATTGTAATTTTTTCAAACCGTAACTAAATTTTGTACCTTTTATACTTTGCATCCATAAAATTTCTTAAAACTATAGAACACTCTTGGCAACTTACCATTCCCGCACCGATGCCGCAGCAGGCTGGAACAGCTAGGATGTTGAATACTGCGGAACCTACTATCGTCCCGACGCCAATGTCACCTTCCGTGATAAACGTTCCGATGGCATTCACGAATAATTCTGGGGCCGACGTTGCCGCCGCCATAAACGTCGCGCCAGCTACGTCTTTTGACATCGAGAGTGCTGAAATGTAACATCAACTTTGGTTCACTTTTATAATATTTTATATATATATTTTATGTGCAAAATATAAAACATTGAATATTCTGGGATAAAATAATCTTTATTTTAAATCTTTACGTAACTAGATCAAAGAATAGTAGAGAAAAAATTTACATATATATTATCACATGAAATATTATCATCTTTTAAGCAGGTTACAACAAATTTTAGTCAAAAAAATTTTCTTTTTGCAAAAATATTTTGATATTAACATTGAATGAATAATTCTAAATTTCAAATAATACGTTAGACATTTTCTTCTTTAATGCATGCTTACCATATAGCAACATATAATAGCAATTGACTGTCTAATTCTCATCTCAACAACATACACAATATTTTTATGTACACAAATTGAACATAGAACTTGGATGGAATCACGTTTAGAGTAAAACAGTTATGATAATTGAAGATGTGGTATCCGCAATAATGCAGATATACTGCAGCATAGCCACCGTCGACAACTTACCGATATTGCTAAGTGTGCCAGCTTTAAATAAATAAATGTATTTTTACTTTGCGTTTGTGCATGCAAATATGTTTGGTTATGTGTAATGTATTTATTCAGAAAAGTCTATAATCCTAAAAAGAAATAAAAATTACTTTAGGAAACTATTGTAATAATCGATTTCCTTATACATTAAGCTTTTACTTTATAAGTTCTTAAAATAAAATAGATATTCACATTTTGCTTCAAAGTTAGCAAAGTCAATGAAATTAAACCTTTAAAACTTAATCAGTAAGGTAATTAATGTAAAAAAAATTAGTACGCAAAATGGTAATTAATATTAATAATCTAAATGAATGAATATTATAGTAAAACTCTATTCAATTTAATTTTAAAATAATTAAAAAAGTTTATTATTTATTTCTTAGAAAAAAGTTAATATCGAGATTTTCTAAAGTAACCTTTAACTTCTCGTAAATTAAACATTGCACTTTATTAATACTGATAAATAACAAGATCAATTTAAATAATTAAAGAAGTACTTATAAAAAGTAATTTATACACTTATGGTCTTTTTCTGTAAAAAATCTACAAAAAAACTAATTTTTCAAAAGCAAGAATAAAATTTACATAATTTTTTGCAAATTATATATTTAAATTAATATTTTCCTCTTTCTTATTTTTCTTATAATGCAGTTTTAAATATAAAATCGGAGTGCGACATTGACACACCTGTTGATAAGACAAATTATATAATAGTAAATGTAAATAAATAATATAATGGTAACCTAATCTAATTTTTATATATTATTGCACTATATGTTGTATCTTGCGATATAGCATACGATATTTGTATAAATCAAAACAATGTTTTACATAAAAATAAAATATTTTTAAACGCTTATCATATTGTATACATATATGTTATTATGTACATACTTTCTAAATCACAATCAGTGAAAACTCGACAAAATTAGTGAAAATACCCTGACTTTCAGTATACTTATAATCATTCATTGATTATTAATTAGTGAAATAAATATACTGATCTTACAGTGATAATACACTAATTCTGAAGCGAAAATCACTGAAAGACAGTAAATATTTACTAATTATCACAGTTATAAGTATGCCACTGCAAATCAGTGAATATCCACTGATTGCAATTTAGAGAACAGAATGTCAATATAAGTGACAGCTCCTTAATTCTTATCGTAAAAACTAAACTAAAATAGATCTAACAAATAATACGTTAAATTAAATGCTTGATATAAACTCTATTATGAGCATAATAATTCCTTGTAAAACTTATCTATGTTAAAAAACAAAGAAACATGCATAATTTTTTCACGTAAATATAATTTATTTTGGTCTAATAAAAGTTGTAACGTTCTTTCTAAGATATACAACGATATGACAAAATTATTTTACAAATTGTACAAGTTTTGTTGATTTAAAATTTCGAAGGTGACTACTGCCTTTTCATTTTCTGTCATGCGGTGTGATCAACTTCCGAATGTCATATTAACGATTAATATATAACACGTTGTTGTCTGCTCATAATATAATACCAGAGTCAAATGTTTATCATATCGCAATTTCCAAGAATAGCCCTCAGGCTTAGTAGCTATCAAGAAGGAATTAAAAAAAAAGAGATCGAACAATAAACTCACCTATTTTATTACTACTACTACTACTACTATTTGTATTGTTACTACAATTAATACTATTAATACTATTACTACTACTGTTACTATTATTATTAGAAAGATTTATCCTAATGATAACAGTACTACTGTACTGCTATAATACATTTTTATGTTTGAACTAAGATTACGAAATATTTTGATAAAATCTTTACAAAATGTTCAAATAATTATTAATTCTTAAACCAAATTTTTGGTTTATTTTTCTTTGTTTATGCGATATTATTTTTCTCTTTATAAAACAATAAAAATTAAATATTATAAATAAATTTTTATTACAATAAACACTTAATTTGCACTTTAATCAATTTCCTAATTTTTTAAATTTTTCTAAAAATAATTAAAATAATTTAATAGAATAGCGGAAATAAATAATCCAAAAATTTGTTAGAAGAAAACAGTAATTCAGTTTGAGGGTAAAATAATTAATAAATATTTTATAAATTTCTTATAAACAATGTATATTATTTGAGTCCGTGGTGACTTATTTTTCTAATAATTTAATTTTTAATATCCTGACAGTTTCTCCAAGAAAATTAAAAAAATCTGTTATTAGTTAAAGCAACAGAAATAAAGCTGGACAGTACTTAATTTAAATTTTTCAATTTTTAATGCACGCGCAAATTTATTATACCATAGAAAGTTAAAGAAAGGAGTATATATAATACAACTCTTACCGTGACATATTTTTTCTACAGCAGGTACGAAGAATTTATCGCATACTACTGCTAAAGCGATAAATAAATAAAGTGACACGATGACGTGTACGACAACGGCACCGCCTTGTCTTTGCTCTTCATCAAACAAGTCGTGTGGAAAATCTTCTATAGCTGGTGGCGTACAATTTATACCTAAAAACATAAATTATCTTTCAATAAAATTGAAAAATACAGCCACGGTTGCCACTTTCCTGGTTTTTAATCAGAGACTCGGTTGTCGATTAACCGCTCTAATTTTTATATTTTTTTTTTAATAATGTAGCCACCTCTGTGGTTTTTAATCAGAGGCTTATTGAACAAATCTTCGACAAAAAAGTTAGATTTTATAATTTTGTTTTTTAATTTAGACAATTTGAGTAGCGATTAATCTTCAAAAATTTCAAAGAATAACCATTTACTGATAAAAAACTAAAAAAAATGACAACTCTGAATATAAAATAATCGTGACAGCATTCTCATAGCATTTATTTTTTCAAAAATGTTCTTGAAAGCTTTAATGAGTAACTTTATTTTAGTTATTTCCTTTTTCTGTTACGAAAAAATTGAAATAGTAAATTTGAACATAAACTCTACGTTCCACTGCGAGAAGGGGCATTAGCCTTGTGACGGAAGTGTTTTGAGTTACTTCACCGATATCGCAAATATTATCATTGTGGATGTAATTATCAGATATAATTAACAGAGATTGAATATACTTTTTTGTATCGAGTAGACGTTTACCAAATATTCAAGTTTATTGCATAAATCAATCAATTATCGTATTGAATCTGAAAAACTCAATACATTATGATATTATACATACACAATCGAGTTAATCACTTGATAAATAATATATGTCAATTTTTATCAAAATTGAGATTAGAGGATTCAGAATATAAGTTAGAAAATAGATAATTTTCTGTAACTCTGGAATGCTATTGTCGGTAAATCATCAAATGCTGATTCAAGTAGGTTTTCTTATGAAATTCTTACAGAATAATATTTAATAAGATTAAAAGGCACGCTAGTAGTTTGTGACAAGTAAACGTGCAGGGTTAGATCGCCTTTACGTTAAAATAGTATCCGGCAATATAAACAAGTGTTATACATACAATAGTATTATTTTAATTATTTTAACACTTTGCAACCTATAAAGTAGAAAAAGGTGTAAAATTCTTAAAAGCAAAAACAAATTCTTAATTTTATAAATAAATTTTCATTTAAAATTAATATAAGAAAAATATCAGTAACATTATTTACATATCATATTAATCAAAAATTCCTTTTTTAAATTTCAAGTTGACAGTACTGTTATTCGCGTGAAAAATAAATCCACAAATCTGCAACTGTTTCTTTTACATTATACTGTATACAAATATATTCAATACACAAAATAATAACTTTAGCGTAATGGAATTCGTTTTCTTTATGAATTGTATTTTTTTACAATAAAGTTACATATCTTTCTTGAGATACGACCTGTTATTTTGTAACATCCTCAATTCCTTAAAAGAATCTATCATTACATTTACAAATTTTCGTAATTAAACACCTCTTTTTATAAAGTATGCATTTTATATATATACATGCTTATTTTATTTATATAAATAACATATATTGTTTATTGACTAAATTGCTTAACTAGAATTTACTTTTATATCTATCTTCCTTAAAAAAAGGAAAGATTATTAGTAGCGGAATTTTATCATTCTTGACAGTAATGTTGATATCGTTTTATGTACTAAAATTGCGCAGATATTATATATAACAAAAAAGCTGTACAGCAATATCGAATTGTCATTAAGAGTTACAGAATAAACCTACAGTGATGAAAGAACGTGGAATTGCAACACAGAAATCTAACAATATCTAAAACAAATGAATGAATTAAGTGTTTTGACTTCTTTGACTTTGTTTCTTGAACATAAAAAAAGATAGAACAATGCTTGTGTCGATTGTGTTCCCTAAAAGGAAAGCAGTCTTTGATTGTTTCTATTCTATCTCAGTCATGTACTCAGAATTGAAAGATTTACTAAACTTATCCGTGCCAAAAAAAAAACAGAAGTGAGCTTTTTATATAATATTTCCTCATTATTTTTGTAAATACTTATACTTTTATTTATTTAATTTATTTATTTACTAATTGTTACTATTTTTATAATACTAGTTGAATAGTTATTTATATACATTTACTTTTTATAATATGTATTCAAGATATAAAATAAAATCTATTTAAAAATAAGATAAGCATTACAATATATATTTTTGCCACGGTCTACAGATTTATCAATTGCTTTCTTTATTATATATTTCTGTAATATTCTTTAATTATGGCGTAACAATTATTAGAAACTTTATTTTGCATTAATTAAAAGAAATTATACTTTATTGTCAGGTAAAAGTTAATATTATTATAATTATTACAATAATTAAAATCTGTTTAAACAAATGTATTTATTATTATTAGTTTACAGACTAATAGAATAATTAGATTAATAATAAATTACTTTTCTGTCATTTAAGTACATTTTTAAGTAATTTTTTATTTTAAAACATTTCTAATTACTAGATTTTTCTAAATAACTAATCCCAGGATAGAAAAAAAATCATTTTGAGAGAAAAGCGTGTGTAATTTTCAAAAATCACTTTTTTTCTTTAATTTATGGTGTAAAATAATAATTTTTAAAAATCACCTCTTCTAAAACAGGAAAAATCTAAATGTAAATCTAAATGTAAGTGATAATTTAGAAACAAAATTGTTATTTTCATCCTTAGTTTTTCCTAAAGCTTCCGTCGAGAAACATTTTATCTCATAATTTTTGCGTTTATTTTTCGCGATTGAGCCTCTCGTTTTGACATATGACTTTCGTCACATTTTGTACCTATTCGTTACAATCACATAATACTCGATTCCGGATGTACCGCACCTAGACACATTCGTGTCCAACGAAATGGATTCTTTTGCCGTTGCATAATGCGAAGTATAGAGTACAAAAGTGCGGTACGCATTAGTTAAATCGGATACGCCATCATTTCGATTTATAGGTCGCGACGTAGAAGAGTATTTTTCAAGCGTTTTCAGTAATTTCGTGAGCGCGCTCTTCCGTCCGCATTTACGTCATTTGCGAGATATTAACGGTATAAAACGCTGTCAATTACATGTTTGCTGCTTTAATGTAAAGCAGAGGCTTTTTCCTCGGTCTCACACGAGCCGCTCATGGGATAATACGATAAGAGCCGAGAGAAGAGCTTAAAGTTAACTATTATCTTTTTAGACTCTACCGGCAGATCGTTCTGGCGCTAAGAGAAACGGAGAGACGCCTGGTGTGACAAGATAGGTAGATCGAGGAGGTGGTTATGAAATCGGTGTATTAGCACGTACGTTGACTCGCCGAATAGGAACGTTCCCGCTGAAACGCTGAACGCTGATTCAAAATGTCACGCATATGCACCGGGCACACGGACGGCGCGACGTCGACGGTACGACGGTGTGACGGTCCAAATCGGATCGTGTGGTGGTAAGATAACGATACGCCAAGTAGGAAACGTCTCGTTACCGTCCGCCATTACTTCAATTTTATGGAACCGTTGTATCGTGCCGAATTATTTGGCGAACAGAGACCGATGTTGCGTGATACAAAGGTAGTCAAAGCAGGTGTGCACCGTGCGAAAAATGTACGATTGCTCATATACACCGAATGTTCAAGCGGCCCACTCGTTAATTTTATTTTACCGGGCAAATTTTCATAAGCAATTCTTTACAAAACATTCGCCGAACTATCGAGATACACACGCTTCGTTCATTTTGAGAGACGGTTGGTATTTCTGTCCAAGTGTCAGATTTTCATCCAAATGTTACGTCGCCGATTACAAAAAAAATTATAAACTTTTTATATTTTAAAACATATCTTCAAGTTATTAGAATAGACTTTAATTGGCGTTTAAAGGTATCAGTATCTAACATGTCAATTTTTATACAACAAAAAATCTGCATGGATTGAGTTAGAGATTCAAATAAAGTCAAACTTTTAATTTTATTAAAAATTCCAGCAAAATTTATCCTTCTTTTCGAAAAATTGCCAATGTTACTAAGGTAAACATAAAGCAGCCGTTTTATTGTTATTGTAGATAAATTTTTATCTGCCCTTCGACAGTTATTTAATTAAAAAAAAACGATCAATCCTTTTAATAAAAGTTAAAGTAGCAATTAGATATACCGCGAATATTCCTACAAAAAGAATGTGCATTATTTATTTAGACGGTATTTACTCACTCTTTTCCTAAATCATTAATATCACTCATTGAGTATTTTATTGGATCACTATTACGTTCAATAAATTATCTCTTTAAAAATTAAATATTGGCACAATAAGTAAGTTCGTACCGGATGATTTGCACCTTCCCCGTGCCTAGACTAGATCGTCGCGTTACATGATAAAAAAGTTAATTTTAATAGTTATTATTATTCATATCTCTTAAACATATATAAATAAAAATATATATTCTTTTCTTAAAAAGAAGTTCATGCGAACATGTGCGTACTGGTGCCTCTTACCGATATATATCGCTCTGTGACTGGATGTGACTTCCTACCGATTAAGCAACCTAAAGAAGTTAAATTGCTCTCATTCAACTTGGCAGAACAGATGCCATTCATGTCTAATGTACGTCGTATAAACGTAGATATATCGCGACGACTCAACGACTCTACGGTGATTCGTTCAGTCGGAAGGGCGCGGCGCAAGTTGCCGGCGGACGGTGGCCGATGGATAATCGGTTAACCGCCAAATCGTCGATAATTGGCGCAAGGTCTTGATAATTATCAATGTTTCTTTTGCGTCTTTAGCATAATCTTTAAGACTGAAGATTTTCCCTTTAAAGAGATATTCTATTTTGTTAGATTCGAAGAAATGTCTATTTTCAAGAATTTTTTGAAAAAAATATTAAAGCAGTTAAAATGTAGCTATTGTAAAAATATTTATTAATTTCTAAAATTATATTTTTTATTATTGTAGATCCAATAAATAATGCATAAATGTTGTTAAAAAGATTATTTTTATCTTATTAAATCTTATTCTAATTTTAAAAAAATCGCCAATTTTTGTCAATTTTTCAGTTATTAATACGATTGTAATTCAATCAGTGCACATAATTAAATTAAGAAAATTTTTTGTTTTTGGTCAATTAGTGGCTTTCAATCATTTTCACAGAGGAGATCTATAACCGGTATTTGTAATCAATTCTTTTGACAATACAGGTTGAAGGGAGCAATACAATCGTTCAGCCTGATCACAAGAAGTTTAGAATAAATCCTGTGAGACATTAACGATCACACATTCCTATCATCTACGACAAAAGAAATTCCATGTTGTACCGAGGACTTTATAAGACGTTCTCATACATGAGGCATTCAAAAGCTCATGCAATATCCACAGAAATTTATTACGCGGAATGTAAGATTATTGCAACAACTCGAAAATTTGTAATGGCATAAAGAAAATAATCCAATAATGGATTCAAATTGTCTGTGTAATTATCTTGTTTATAAAAAATGTAGCACAAACACCTTGCGTTGGCTTACATGCCCTTTAAGAATACTTTATAATCGATTTTTATTTCTAGACTCTCTTAAGTAATGTTTTAAAATACTAATATGGTTCTGTAATTGGTTCATAACTTTACATGGTAATTAAATAATGATAAATATAAGACTCAGCTATAAATGCCAGCCTATAGTCCCCAATTTAATGCCATCTATACTTTATCCACTAAATATTTTGTGATAATCAAAAATATCATACTTTAGAAATAATAAATAATTATTTCTACAAAAGTTGCATTTTGATTTCTTCAATATTCTTTCCTACAAAATTCTTAAAAATAGGTCTTTTTTAACCTAACAAAATAGAATACTATCCTTTAATCGTTTTTCTTTTTGCGAAAAATAAATGTAAAGGCAATCGTATTACATACGTTATGAAAATATTATAATATCGTCATACAAAAAGCGTAATATTATCATTACACATTTCGTAATGCTGTTCGTAGTGCTGTTCATTGAGTTTCTCAGGTGTAGGAATTACAGCAGCTTCAACTAATCGGATGCTGCCGTCGGTTTAGTGAGTTGCCTATTTGCTCATTTTACACTAGCTACATTAAAGTCATAATCAATTTCAAGAGCGTCTTAAAATATTAAATAATGTCTTCAGATGTTAATATAGTATAGATCTATGATTGGTTAATAACATCTCAAAACAATTTAGACGATTTTAAATATAAGGCTCAACTATAAATATCAGTCTAAAAAAAAGACTCGATAATAAACAGCACTGAACGTTGCACACTTTGTTGTGTGCGGAGAAATGATTCAAATCGATATTATAACGAAATGGTAATGAAAGCGCTCTAAAGGCCGGTTTCACCATCTCCGATTACCTTAACCGACCGATTATTCCATTGAAATTGACCAACCGTATTTGTCGTTAAGCAAAATTAACAAATGCGATTGTTTAATTCCGACGGAATAATCGGTTGGTTAGATAACCGAATAGTGAAACCGGCCCTAACGGTGGAAGACATTAAGGTAGGTTAAGATAAACGATGTTTCTTTCCTTTCTTTTAAGATCATTTGTGTTTTCTGGATCAAACAAAAAAATACCGACTTTTATTCAATATTTTTAATCGATTCGATTTTAACATATATACTTAAATTAAAACTACTAAACCATATGTCACTAACTAAAAGGAAAGAAAAGTATTAATCATCATTATTGTCATTGTAATGTTAAGTATCTAGTCACATCAGTGCTAATCGATGTCGGAATAAAGACACCAACTTGTAGGGTAAGTTAGGGTATGATGGCCATATGGAAAAGATGGTCAATGGCTATAATTTCTCCAATAATTGCTAAATAATGTGTTCTCGTAATTATTTTCAAAGATAATCAATATTTACTGTAGTTTATGTGCGTTTACTATTCGAAATAACAATATTGTGGATGTCATATCACGTTTTTACTTTTGCAAAGTTTTTCACGTGTTTATTAGAAATTGCCACAATGTCGAATAAATTACAGTTGTGCTGTCGCAATAAACGTTACCTACATAACAAAAGTATGTAAATTGTAATGTGTACTTATATTTTTTATTTTTTTCTATTTTTTAAATAAATACTATGATTATCTTTCACAGTTTGGGCAAAATGGCCCATGACATTTCGAGGTAAGTGTTTATGTATATACTTTATTAAAAAAGACGAGAATTAAGTTGTGCATCTAATATTTTAATTTGACATATCATGTATGTTTTTTTTAAGTAATGACAATGAGTTAAATTGATCCTAAACTTGTATAAACATTTAATATTAAAAATGTTTAAAAATAAAATTAAATATGTGATAATATATGGCAATAAAACTAAATATGTAAAATTATAAATTTTTTTATTATTTTATAAATGTTAAGTACATAAAAAATTTATAGCCAACTGTTCTGTAATACTATGGCCATCTTTTCCCTAAAAGTTGTGAAAGATGGCCAATGTTCATGTTTCAATATTTTGATAATAAAAAATTTTTATTAAGTATTTCCTCTTTAATGTCGATAGTTTTACATACTTAAAGTTTCAGTGAAGTAATATATCAAACACTATTAAAAAATAATAAAAATAAAAATGTTTTTTGCATTTAAAAAAACTATGGCCATCTTACCCAAGTTTATCCCTATAACCACGATGATTGATAATTAATTGATTAATTTGTTACTTCAAATATACTCTTTCAAAAAATATTAAAAATAATAAATCTTATTTGCCAATTATCCCAATTATATTTAGTTTTTTCTCAATGTTCACTTATCATAAGTGATAGAACTCATGAGAAAAAGAAAAAAATACAAGGGAAGAAAGGAGAGAAGAAAGAAAAGAAGAGAGAAAGAAAGAGAGAGAGAGAGAGAGTAAACAATGACAAATTTAAAGTTATTGTAAATTAAAATTATTTTTCTAATCACAAACAATAGTAAAAAATATTTTTTTTCGAATAACAGGGTTATGATGTGATTTATATGTTAATTTGAACTTGAGTTCAATTGTCATGCTGGATAATTGAGCAACAAAGAACGTGTTAGGACGATGAACGATGAATGAACGTTTTTATTAATTTTCATTAATTTCATATTGTAAATAACAATGCTTAATTTGCTTTAAGCTGTCTAAAGTCTTCTTTCAGCTAAACTCTCGTTAAGCTATAAATTTAATTAATACGTTAAATACTAAACACAAATACTGTTTTTATTTAATCAATGTAAATGACAGCAATGAAAGCAGATGTTTCGAAAGTACAGTGCGGAAATACTTTTATACTGTCTACATTGTTATACTATTAATAAGCTTATAACTTCTAGTGAATAATTTAAGACATTTAAGAAATATCTTAGAAAATTCATAAACTTCTCGAATTTTTTAATGTTTAAATTATATAATTAATTTCGATATTGCTTTGCTAAAAAGTAATAGATATAACTTGAACGAAAGTAATATGCCGTATGAATTTGTCGAAAATTTTCCGATAAATACTAACAATAACAAATATTACATTTTCACACTACACAATGTAAGCATTACATTTATATTGTTAAATGTAAAATTATAACATTGATGTCACGTTACTGTTAGTAGATGTTTACTAAATTATATTTGCATTTTACATAATCAGAATATAATTATCTTGCAGGTAAAAAGGATAACAATTATAATGTTTAATGTTAATGTAAGTAAAATGTGTATTATATTTCCGCAATATAAAAAAGTAAAAAAATGTATTCTTTTATTTACTTTTAA
Organism: Monomorium pharaonis; assembly: GCF_013373865.1. NCBI lineage: Eukaryota > Metazoa > Arthropoda > Insecta > Hymenoptera > Formicidae > Monomorium > Monomorium pharaonis. The sequence continues at coordinate 2,404,072 of NC_050469.1, read as the reverse complement.
AAAGTTTTCTAGAAGAATTCAATAAAATTTGATTAATTATTGTATGATTTAAGAATTCAACATTTTTACTTAATTTTTTAATTAAATAATAATTAATTTCTGTATAAAGAAATGCATGCTCAATTTGTGATTTATTTTGTGAACAATATAAGTAAAAGAATATAATGTAATCAAATATATAAGAAACAATAATACAATAATATAAGTAACCTTTTATCTATAAGTAACAAAAACATATATTTGCATACAGCAAAATATATCTAAATATCATACTTATATTTATTAATAAAAAACACTTAACTATTTTATAAATATATTTTATATAAAACTTACAGCTTTTGAATTTATAAATTAAGTGATATGAATGATACTCTTTAATTGATAAATAAGCGTAAAAGACACAAGTAATGAATTATTTAGAAGTAGAGTAATTTTATTTCTAGAAGAAAGAAAAAAGAAAAGACAGCATAAAGAGAAAGAATGTGTGTGTGGTTGTGTATGTTTGTTTGTGTGTGTATTAAGGAGAGACCTTTATGCTGTCTTTCCTTTTTTCTCTCTACTTCTAAATAACTCATTACTTATGTTTCTTACGCTTGTTTGTCAATTAAAGAGTATTATTCATGTCACACTTAATTAACAGATTCATAAATTAAAAAGATGTATAAGTTTTATATCAAATATATTTATAAAATAGTTAAACGTTTTATATTTTTAGTAGACATAAATATGATATCTATATATAGAGAGAGAGAGAGAAAAAGAAAGAGGAGGCAAATAATTAAATTTGATGTAGAAAAAAAATAGAAGAAGAAAATGAAAGAAAATGATAAGAGATCCATTAATTTGAAGTTGGAACGGAGCTTCCGAAAATAAAATATGTGAACGTTCGTGTGCTTGAGTATTAGCTATTGACTTTGTCTAATATTACGAGAGTACAATATTAAGATTGCATGCACGTATTTTCAACTGAGCACTTTCTTCACCAAAACAGCCACGATTTTCTTGTTCATTGTTTATTGTAGGACGGACAATCGACACTATGTCAACGCAGAATATCCCAGCCTATGATTTTCTGCACATTTCCCCATTTTCACAGTGCGACAACTTTCGTGTTCGTGGCGAAGTGCAAGAAGCACCAGAAAAAAAGGAAAAAACCGAAAGAGCACGCTGAATGTACCCATGTATTCGTCGTCCATCTCCCTTTCCCTGTTTCTTTAAAAATTTTTTGTGTCTTGCCGCCGTCCACACCGTTTCTCTCCCGATTTCCCCCGGATGCGCGGGTCAACACCATCCTCGCTTCATGTGCGAAACTGTTTTAACGCGTCGCGGTCTCCTCCGGTGCGATATTATCGAAAATAAGATTCGAACACACCTCCTCCTAGGTCAGTCGTATCCATGTTGTCAATCCCGTTGTCACACACATACTACATTAACATCTACTCCGAAGTCCGACATCGTTTGTTGGAATCGCCCCTCCCTCTAGCTTTTCTCTCGCGCGTAACGCCTGTTGCTGAATCGTGCCATATGTAGGTGATGCTTCCAGCTTCAAGTTGATGGAGCTTCCGAAATTTCTGACACGTGAACACGGCATCATTCCAATTGTTATTTTTGAGCAACAGCGATATCGACATATTACGAACAGCAGCGGGATTCTGTAACTTTTAACGTATCAAGATCGTTGTGCTGTCGTTACATTAAATATCATGTATAATAAATAAGACGCGCAACGATAATATAATAACGCTGAAACTGTTAAAAGTTATAGAATTCCCGCGCAGGAAAGAAAATATATGTAAAATATCTTATTTATAAAAAATACTTAATAAATCAGAATATGTCATAATCAACAATTGGATATACTGTTCATATATCATATGTGATTATTTTTATGTAAGTATATATTAATATTTTCTTAGTTTTATTTTATCAAAATTTTACCCAGTTTTAATTAAATCAAAAACAAAAATTTTGTAAAAATTTTATTCAAAACATTTTTCAGTTTTATTTTATCAAAAATTACTTTTTAAAAAATGTGAAATAAGTCTGTTAGCGAAATTAGAATTGTGCACGCTGAACAGTGGAAATGAAAGTGTTAGTATCAGCCCTAGCACGTATGTGAGGTAAAAAAATGAAGAAATATGATAGAAGAAAGATTCGTTGTAAAATCAGTGAAGAAATAAAGCGTTTTAAAATAACATTCAACAATTTATCTCGGAATATCTTCACACAGTAACAAATTTTACAAAAATAAAATTATTTCATTAAAAATCTACAATAGTTCGAAAAAAATATTTTAGACAAAACAATAATATATAAGAGCGTATATGTGAATAACACAATTCAAGTGAATGTACGGTCAAAGCGGATCTTAATGCTTATTGTGTGACTTATACATTTTCCTATACATTCATTCGAACTGCGCGCTGTTACTTTTGAATTTTGAACGTAACTGCTTAGAGCAAAACTAAATTTGTAATATCACAATATTAGCAATTTAACTAAGATATAATCCCTCACCCCAAAATAAAAAAAAATATTACGAAAAATAGTACCTCAGCTGGAGTTCAAACCCGGATCTCCTATCATTCCATGAGGCCATCATTCCGTCCTAACCAATTCGACCACCGAGACATATGATATTATTCCTCTCAATAAGCAGTATATCTTAAAGAATATCCTTTCAGGTGATATATATATTAAGGTGATAATATTAGTAAGTTAATTTTGTATAACCAATATATGTTTAATCTTGGTGATAAATATAATTTTTTTCTATTAATTTAATAATTTTTTGAGGAAAGGGGCATTTTAAGATGCTCTTAAACATTGATATTCGACTTAATAACTATGTTGCAAGTCTGACAAAACTTGTCGACGCACAAACAAAGTTGTTTATGACGTATAAACAAAGAATATTAAGTTAATAGAAAAAAAATTATATTTACTACTAAGATCCGATGCAAACTGTATAAGCGATTACTTCATTGATATGTTTAAACATATATTGGTCGTCAAAATTAACTTACTAAAAAAAGTTATTTTTTATGCAAAATTATAATATTTAATTAAAAAATAAGAGTTCTTATTTTTAAAAAACAAGTTAATCTCGTTTTCACGACAATAGCGCCGTTTATGACAAAAGGGATAATGTGTGTGTGTGTGTGGGTGCGTGCGTGCATACGTGCGAATAAGTCCCAGATGCGCACAGTATAAAACGGACAACCAATCAAATTCTATAAATTTGTCCTAACCCTAACCAACTCTGCAATTTAATTGGTAGTGTTTTACACTGTACGCATCTGGGACGCTCCCAAATAAAGCGATGTGACATATGAGTGTAGCGTCATGCATGCGGAGAAAAGTATGTACGTTACTTGACCCATCCACTGATAATGGCTGTGTTTCAAAATTGCTATCAGTATTAAAAATTTATAGTGTACGTAATGGAAACTATAGATTTTCAGTACTGACAGCAATTTTGAAACACAGTTAATATAGATAAGTCCCTCACCTTCGCAGAGTTAAAGGCAAAGTTGGAGTTGCATTTTAGGGAGAATGAACTCGCACAGAATTATTACTTGCAATTTACTAATCAAAAACCGTAGAAACCGGGCGAAGATTCGCAACGCTGGGCACGGATTTGGAATGTCTATCGCATAAGATCTACTCCAAACGTTCGCACGAGGTACGCGGTAAAATTGCATGTTCTCAGTTCGTCACCATGTTGACCGACGGTTTCGTTAAGCGCTTCCTTCGGATAGAAAAGATGGCGTTGCTTAGAATAATTATTGAACAGGCGAAAACGTTTATTTAAAAATTAAAACAATTTTTCAGAAAAGAAAAAAAGGTGCGTCACGAGATTTTTGTTTTTTACAAGAGGAAGCCTCAGATGAGATAAAAAAAAAAGCAGATGCAAGAGAAAAAAGAGAGATAAATTTAAAAACTTTTAAGGGTCAGAGAAAAAACGAGGAACAGAAAGTTAAAAAGTGTTAACAGTAAGTCACTTCCGCCCGGTGTCACTGGGAAAGCTGTAAAACTAAGTTTAGAGTGCGATCATGATGCTACAAACGCTTCGAAGCTTTACTCGGTAAGTTCGTAAAATTCTTTATTATTGATATGAGAACTTGATAAATTAATTTTTCATATTGTTACATAATTAAAAAATATATAAAAATAGCAAATACAGATTAAACTTTTTCATAAAATTTTATATAATTTACTCAATACATATAATATTTGTTGTAGCGTGATAAGAGACGCGTCGAGCAAATAAGAAAAGTTAATACATGCGATTTAAAGAAATCACATAAAACTGTTTTCCATGTATTAAGAAAGAAAGAAAAAGTATTTTAAGTTGAAAATCTATGCGCGATTCTATTCAACCTAAAAGATATCAGGATTTGATCATGCGACCATTGTACGATGTATTGTAAATTCAAAATAAATAAATTGCAAATAAATGTTTAGAATTAAAGAAATATCAAAGTTGTCCTGTTTTACTGATCAAAAATGATTTTTTCAATATGTTATTTTCTTAATTGCATTTACGTGTTTTAAAATGCTTCCTTACAATTAACTTTAAAAGGCAAATCTGTTTATTATCCCAAACGAAATTTAAATTTCTAAAATAGCTAGATGGATTTTCGGGACTCATACCATAATTCAGTTCGACTCTTTGACGGTCGATGTGCATTAACTAGAACGTACAGTGTCTTGTACACTGCCTGACAATGATTCGTTCCTTGGCACCCTCTCACGTGGTAAGAAGAACGGTAAACTTCTCTCAATTTAGCGACTATTTTGCAGTGACCATAATTAGGTCGATAAATGTGTCCAGTCAGCCGCTGCCGGCTAATGACACCATGATTATTTTTTACATGTGAAATTGATACATGAAAGAATAAAACTGAGTTCTTAAAATTATAAACTAGGACTTTAAATGAGATATTAGAATACTTAAAAATTTGTATATCTGAGTATGTAATACTGATGTAATGTAATAGTTGTTAATAGTATGTAGTGGCATATTGATGTTTCGTAAATTGCATGCATGTATTGTAAATCGTATGTCTGTAAATCAGTTAGTAATTTTCGCTCTTAAAATGGTTTTATTCGACAATTCACTGTGCAATCAATTCAAAAGAATAATAAAAGTGTTTCTCCGATCAAGCATATTGACATAATTAATAATATTGACTGCATTCCTTTTAACCGCATTTTTTATGTTCACAGTTCTTGCAAGGATTATTTATTCTTGTTTAAAAATTAATAAACAACAAGAAATAATGTTTACAAGTGCTCGAAGTGTGTGTAAGCGATTAAAAGAAACGCAATGTAAACTTTTCAACGGTGAAGATTCCGGCATATGTACGGTCACCGTATAAATCGGCAAAAACTCTACGTTCCAGAAGACGCAAACGTAGAAATTACGACGGAGCAATCACGGAAACTTTCCAATCGTCTTTTAATGGAAAGTATAGAAGGTGATTGCTTTAAACAGTATCTTATCAGCGTCGCTATAAGTCGTGATAAATTTCCGACGGACGAAAAATATAAGCGTATAGTCGAACTCTACGTGTCGGATAAACGGCCAGGTAGCCACTCATGCTGCGTCAAGAGCCTCTCATCGCGTTGTCTCGTTTCTTATATATATCTCTTACGTACATTATTCGAGAAGAGGACCAACACTTTACACGTTCTTATATAATAAAGGATGGTATGGCAGCGCAAACGAACGGTCGGATACCGGATACTTTTCGTTACTGCTATAATAGTTATGTACTCTTTTTATATCGGTATAATGGGACTATTATCTGACAGTACGACAAATGTCGGCCACGCAGCAGATTGGCGTAAGTATATAATATAAAGTATATAAAGTATATAAAGTAATAACACTTTTCTCTTTTTCTCTGGGCATTCGCATGAGCTGGAGCGAAAGAAGAATCATTGGGGACTGATTGCGCAAGCAAAATGATAATTTGTTTTTATCTCTTCTTTTTTTACATTTTTGTTTACGCTCCTTTTCCAGGAGGCCGTAGATTGTTGCAGTCAAGCGAGCTCGAACAACTTGGAAATGACAGTTACAATTGCACGCCGCCAGCGATTAAAGAATTCCCGTCTGACGGTCTTACACGGCAGCAAAGACAGGCAGGATTCATAATAATCCACTTCATCATCATTATTTATCTGTTTTTATTACTTGCCATTGTCTGCGACGACTATTTTGTCCCCTCTATTAAGAAAATTTGCGAGAGTGAGTACAAGAGAATTATTCAGAATGTCCACCGTTTTCTTCGTGACTTTAATATGACCTCACTGCGGCTTTTCTCTCTCTCGTTTCGCTGTGACGAGCATAAAATGTTTGCAGTTTGGCGTATTATGTCGTGCGTTTATTATACTTATTTCACACGTTCTATTTCTTCTTGTGCATGCAAATATTCACGAATAAACAAATAAAACAAAACAAAATATCTCACGGCAGAGCTCGATGTCACCGAGGATGTGGCTGGTGCTACTGTAATGGCGGCTGCAAGTTCGAGCCCGGAATTGTTTATCAACGCCATTGGCACCTTTGTAACGGAGGGTGATCTGGGAGTTGGCACTATCGTCGGTTCCGCAGTATTCAACATATTAGCCGTGCCTGCATGCTGCGCGTTGTTCGCAAAAGAGGTAAAATTCCTAACTGACGCTAAACATAATATAATATAATATAACGTAAATATTTTAATAATACATGTTTAACAAGTGATATAATTTATTTTACAATTATTTTATATTTTATAATATGTGTAATTTAGTTTATATATAATATAATATTTTTAAAACTTTTTCGCATTTTAAATTTATGAAGATTTTTGAAAAAAATATTTTGAATCTTTTAACTAAAAATTATATCTGAAAGAGCTTTTATATTTAATTAATAACAATACAATTTAGAACTGCTTATAGGGCCAAAGCTAGTTGGAGTTTGTTATTATTAAATAAATGTACAAACGTAATTTATTAGTACTTTGTAATTTTAAAAATCTTAGTTTTTATCTGCGTTTCAAGAAAGAAATTTTACAACAATTAATAATCTATTATATCAGAATAGACTATACTAAAATCGAAACTGCGAAGAAATTTATTAGTGGCCGAAAACAATATACTGAACAATATACTGAAACGGTTGTACATTTATTTAATAAATTATTAAAATAGCAAATTTCAACTACCTTTAGCTATACACACACACACACACACACACACACACACACACACACACACACACACACACACACACACACACACAATGCACATACATGTGTACATATGTGTGTAAATTTTGGATCTTTTAAGATCTCTTATTCTATACGTTTTGAATAAAATTTATAAAATGAAAAATTTTAAGTTGCTTATGGAGGTGGAGTTCGCTATTTCAATAACTTATTAAATTTTATATATATATAAAATTCCAGAAAAGATGTTAAAAGCTTTCTCAACATTTCTGAAAAATGTTTCAATTTATAAAATGTCAGTCTCAATTATGAGTTATTTAAGATTGAAAAGATTTTTATTAATCATTTTTATTAATGTATCTTTAACGAAGAAATATTTTAAACAGTTACTGAGATCAATGTTTAGCAGTAAATTTTATAATTTTAAAAGAAATCTATATAATATATTCAAGAAATTAAAATTATAAATTTGAAAAAAATATTTAAAAATATTTAAGTCTCAATATTAATGTAAATTAGCATAATTAATGTATGTTATATTATATTATATTATACGTTCTTAATGTATAATTAATGTATATTATATTATACGTTCTTAATGTATAATTAATGTATATTATATTATACGTTCTTAATGTATAATTAATGTATATTATATTATACGTTCTTAATGTATAATTAATGTATATTATATGTTCTTAATGTATAATTAATGTATGTTATATTATACGTTCTTAATGTATAATTAATGTTATTATACGTGTTTAATGTATGTTATATTTATTTTTGATACAATCTATTAAGAGTATCACAATTAAAGAAAAAAGGAAGATTAAAGAAATTATTAAAAAGATTATTAAATTTCCTTTTTTTCCCTAAATATTAGCAATAATTCACCAAGTAATTTTATATTATAATAAATACAACAAAATAAAAACGTAAAACAACTTCTTGCAATTTTATTAATACATATATGCATATTAATAAAAAATTTAATTTTTCAAATTTGATTCGTAATTAAAATTTGATCTATAATTGAAATCTCATAAAAATTTGAGAAATTTTTAAAAATGTCATATAGAAATTATACAAAAATTTTTTTTAATTCTAAAATTTACATAAAAATTAAAAAAAATTATAAAAGAACTCTAGAAAAAATTTTTTAAAATTCTGCGTTTAATTTCTCGCGATCACTTCTTATCACATACGATTATCGCATCTACAGGTGCTGAAATTGGACTGGTGGCCCGTATCACGTGATACGCTGGCTTACGCTTTCACAGTTCTTCTCCTAATCCTGACCCTGTGGGATGGACGTGTCGAATGGTATGAAGCGCTCATCCTCATCATTTGTTATATTTTATACATATCAGGTAATATATCAGCAACAAATGAAGCAAGTCGAATCGTTTCGGAAAGACTCCGAAATAGTTATATTTATTTGAGCAATGTACATACAATAGTGGCCATTAATAGTCATTATTAATGACTTCTAGAAATTAGTAGCTTTCCAAATTTTTTATAATACATGAGTATCCTACATTACATACTAACAGCCAATTTCAAATAAGCAGGCATTATTGACCACTTAAATAAAATATGCTGCAAAGTGCTTTATATAGAAGTGATTAAATCGGATTTTATTTCTGTCGACTATTTTAAAGTTTTAAAATTATGCAAAAGATTTAATAGAGTCGCTAAAATTGTTTATTACTAAAATAATTAGAAATATCGTAATTATTGAAATGTTGTTTTTCAGCAATGTGTTTCAATCATCGAATCAACAATTTCATAAAACGAATAACGTCTAAGAGAAAAAAATACAGAAATATCTGTGAGGAGAGTCCCCTTTTGCCAAATCGTAAGATCATTATAAAATAATTCTTTATTCTCTGCAAAATAAACAAATTAAAAAGAATTGATACAAATTTATTCTGTGTGATGTTATAAGCTTTTGAACTTTAGAAGTCAGATTGCTTTTAAGTTTTTTTTCTATTAAAATTTCTTCATCTCCCTTTCTGTAGTCGCATTGTTGTAATAAAAAAAACACTATAATATATTCTCGAATAATATAAGACGACGTAGACGTAAAAAAATAACACTGAAAAATCAACAATTCTTAAAGTCTGACTTCGTGGATTAAAGTTTATCGCAGAATAAATCACTATTGATCATTTTTAATCCGTACATATCTCTGACACTTTCATATATTCCACGTAAGACAGATTTATTTAATGTTACCGAATCACTAGATAGCTGGCAACTTATACATTGATTTTTTTACGTGCTCAAATATTATATAATTCTGCCTAAGTTTTTAAATTTAATTCAAATTATAATGCACTGCACCGTGTTGAGTGCATTAATTGCAAATCAAATAATGAAAAAAATCTTCTCTTTCATTTTTCATATGAGCAACACAATAATTGTTAACACAAATAGAATTTTTACATTTATATACGTTATGTAACAATATTGTAATAAAATAAATAATAAAGAGAAGGAAGTCAATCAACAAATATTTAAAAAATATTATAAAACTTGAAAAATAAATTTTTTATTGTTATAATATTAGATATTATTAATTATTCTACTTCATAAAATGTCATTCAAAAAAACTAATACATCAATAATCGATCACAAAAATTTTTAGTATTATATTATGCAAACAAATTCCAAAATTATTAAATTTTAACAACGCAAACGATTTATTATTAAAGATAACTTATATAAAAATAATTAAAAATTTAATCTTATTAAAACTGTTTTTTCTATAATAAAAACAATTAGTGTAATTATATAATATTGGAGAAAAAGAATCATATTATTAAAAATCAATATTTTAAAAAGTGCAATATTTGTATATAAATATAACAATAAATAAAAACTTTTTTAATTTTTGGTTTAAACTTTTTGATACGGTCAACGTCGTGAATATAATATATATTTAAAAAAAAATATATATTCTTTACATGATACAGGATGTATACATACATGCACGTGTACAAAAATATATCAATTCTAATGTTTAAAGAAGCAATTACTAAATTTTCTTTTTTTTTCTTTTACCAAGTAGTAATATTATTATTTTTAATAAAGAATAATTTCTTGATAATAATCTTAAAATAAATTATTATAAATTTTAGAAGAAATCGTTATGCTTAAAAAAAGAATTTACTCCTTTAAAGAACATTACAAAATTTTATCAAAGAAAAATAATTTGTAAATCAAATTTTTGTTTTAATTTTATATTCTTGATTAAAAAAATAAATAATTAAAACATTTATATTTTTAATAAAATTAATTTAATAAAATTAATTGTGATAAACTTATAATAAATTTATGGATATATGAACTTATAAAATGTTTAAAATAAGCAATATTTATTTAATATATGTACATATGTATATATTATTAGAATACAAGTTGCCAGCATCACGGTGATATTATATATACAGAAAATAAATAATCTTCAATCAACAACATTAATGTAGCTTTTATTTTATTAATGCTATTACATTATTATTAATTAAATCAATTACATCATGCTTTTCTTTTACAAATTTAAACAAAAATTCATTGAATCAATAGTATATTTGTGACATCGACATTTAATTGATTTAACAATTTTTTTTCTTGATGTATCCAACGAAAACTATTATGGAAACTGTTATGGAAACTGTGTCAAAGACATGTACATATCGTATTTCTTTGCAGAGATTGCGATCAATAATTATTCATAAGAAATATAATCTCATGCTTAGCTCTTTCATTTTAAAATAAACAGACTTCATCAAAGAAACGGAGATATGTGGATTTAGTTCGAGTGATCAGGACGAATCACGTATGTATATCACGTACTATATGGCACAACACATATGTACAGTCAGTTACTAAAAGATTGCAACACTTTTTTTATAAGTTTTGAAACGCAGCTTGTTCACCGAGCGATTGATTCTTACTTATGGATCTAATCAATTACGTTCAACCATTTCACGAGCAGAGCTGCGTTTCGAACTTATCGAAAAAAAATGTTACAACTTTTTTGTAACCAACTGTTTATACCTGCAATAACTATAAGATTTTAAATAATATCAAATAACACAAGACGTTTATTTTGTGTTCATTTCACGTCTGCTCACTTTTACGTAAACATGAAATGACTAAAACTATTATTGAATCCTCCAAGTTAACGACACCTTATTTTTCTATAAGGCAAGATTAGGCTTTCATATCATCTCAATTAGAAGAATCTCTTGTTGGTTTTCTACAAATGTTAAAAATGGCCTAAAACGTTTTTTGCACTTTTAACTGTTGTGTTTAAAAACTAGAACCAATTCACTTTCTTGTTTTCAAATTCAGATTCTATAAAAGAAAATATATCAAAATCAATGTCCTTGTCCCGACAAAAGTTTTTGTTCCCCAGTATTATACATGCGACCACTAGTTAGCTCGTGTAGTGCTAATATTCAATATAATATATATATATATATACATATATGTACATATATATAAATGTATGTATATACATATATAGACTTCTGGACAAAATTAGAGGAACAAAAGTTTGAAATAACGCTAAGTTCGTAAAAGTAAAAAAGTAAGCAAAAAATATGAATTTTTGATATGATAAATAATATTACGAACTTGGCGCTATTTCAAACTTTTGTTTCTCTAATTTTGTCCAGTAATTTACGTTTCAGCAGAAACATTTGTGCATTAAAAGATTAATTTCATCAACATGTGGAATGGACCACTGATTGCAATAAGAAAGAAACCAAGGTATGTATTGTAAAAGGCAGATAAGTTGATGTCACGTCTCTTTTTGAGACTACAGCAACCAATTGGACATTTTATTTTCTAAAAACATTTAAAAAAATGATATTAATTTAACTTATTTGTTTTTCACTTTACACGCCTTGCTTTCCCTTTCACTGCAATCAACAAGTTTATTCTTCGTCGATGGTTAATCTTTATAATTCCGTGGAACATTTACCCAGACAATGGAAAAACTTAAATATATCTCTAATAAAAATCCACATCTATATCCACATCTATATAATAAAGATTCTCTTCAAATTCATTATCTACTAGATATAAGACATCTATATGGATGTGCGTAATTATAAAATCCATCTTTTTATAAAAGTTTCTATACTCATTGAAGAAAAAGCTCTATGAAACATTTATAATTAATCCACATAATATCGAATAAACATCTATAAAGCATAATAGAGTTATAGAATTATATATTATAATACATTTTTGTTAGAAATTACTTCAAATCTTTCAAAATACTTAAAAATTATCTTTTATATACACGGAGAGAATTTTCTCTTAAAATTTACCCTCAAAATCTGATAATTGTGGAATAATGTGTGACCTCGAGGAATTTTACTATACTTTTTAGTAAAATTTACTAAAAGTATAGTGAAATTTACTGTGCTTTTAGTACAATTTACTAAAAGTATAGTAAATTTTACTAAAAAGTATAGCAAAATTCTTCGAGGTCATACATTATCCCACAATTACCAAATTTTGAGGGTAAATTTTAAGAGAGAAATTCTTTCCGTGTAAAAGTATATTAATACAGTATAGATTTATTTAATGACACAAATTAAACTTTTTACAACATAAAACATCTAATATGTTTTTAGTCGATATCGTAAATATGACAACCTGGCCGAGTTCTACATGCGAGAAGATATGGTGGATTATCACTTGGCCCATTAATCTAGCATTACTTCTTACTATTCCCGACTGTAGAAGAAGCAAGCTAAGGTCTTGGTATCCTATCACGTTCATCATGTGCGTAATATGGATTGCAACTTCATCCTATGTCATTGGATGGATCATTACTACTATCGGTATGTGTTATCAAACTCCAATCAGTTGCGTATTTATTATACAGGGAGCTTTCCACCAAGTGACACAATTGACACAGTGTAACACAGTGTCAACTGTGTAGCTTGCTAGAATGCTGCCATAATATCTATAAGTTCCAGCATTCACATCTTATTCTACAATATTGTAATTATAAGGGCCCCGCACAGACTTCTGCATAACACAAAATGCATAATGTATAAGAGAATCAACCAATCAGAGGTCTTTATTTCTATCCTGGGGAGGGAACTAGACGACTCTAATTGATTTTCTTATACGTTATGCAAAAATCTGTGCGGGGGCCCTAACTTTGAGAGATGATCGTTTATGTATACAAGGAGGATTGTTCCTATTACACACATTAATAACCGAATGACTATTTTTTTATTGGACAGGGATCCGATTAGACAGTCTCGATTACACACCGCCCCAATTGAACATAATAATAATCAGACATGATGTTTCAATCGGACACAAAATTGCATACATACTTGATTACACATAAGGTCTGTTATTTATTCTTGCACTGCTGCACTAAATTAGAATGAGAAAAAATATATTTATCTTATTCTAACTTATTGTATCAGAGCAGCAGTGCAAGAATAAAAAACAAACCTATAGATTGTTAACGGACCCTATTAAGTACAGCCTAGTTAGCGATTACAAACAAAGACGATATTATTAAATAAGTATTATTAAGATAATTATAGATATAATTATAGATATAATTATAAATATTATTAAGAGATAAAATTAATATTATTGCGCGCACAAGCTTTTCATGTATCATGAGCGCGAGTTTAAGTCATCAAGAAATTTATAATATCGATCGCTTCCATCGGTTGTAACAGACAAAAATGCGTTGCTGAAAAATTGTTATGTTGTTATATTGTTACGTTGAATAAAGAAAGAAAATCTCAACTCGAGCAAATATGTCCCAAGATTCTTGTCAATTTTGTTCGAATAAATTAATGGAATTATCGGAATTCCTATTGTGACCTGGAAATAAATTGAACTAAAAAAAAATCGATTAATAAGAAATAATTTTTACAATTAATTATTTAATTACAAGCGGATATACAAAACTAAAAATGTAATTAAGCTTAATTACAATTACAAACTTGTTTTGGAAAGATAGTCTTTGCGAAATGTCCTGATGTCAAGAGCGATTCTCAATACCCGATGTCAGACCGTTATGGAAATTTATCATTTAAATTAATTAAATATAGTGACAGTTAATCTTATGGAAAAATATTACTGATTACGCGAAAAAACATTGTTGAAGATATCTTATAAAGATATCTTTTAAATATTTATGAGATTTCATTATTTTCTGATTTCTGCTTCTATTATATTTATCATGTTTTAGGCGACACTTTCAGGATTCCTGATTCCATTATGGGTTTAACATTTCTTGCAGCGGGAATGAGTGTACCTGAAGCAGTGTCGAGCGTTATCGTTGCCAATCAAGGTAAATATTGAAACTTCTGGATAATTGATTATCGTGTAAGATTACAATAAGGCGGGAATATAACATGAATTTCCGTTTCATTTTGTCTTTAAAACGTACCAAATAAAAATTTTATAACTTCGTAGGTTACGGAGCTATGGGAATAAGTAATTCGATCGGATCAAATGTATTCGATGTGTTACTATGTCTCGGACTGCCATGGTTCATCAAAGCTACACTGTTACCAAAAGTATCTGGACAGTATTATATTCAGATTAATTCTCAAGGTTTAGTCTATAGCTCAGTATCTCTTTTTTCTACATTAGTTATCTTATATGGATCTTTATTTATTAACAAATTCACATTGAGTCGCACAGTTGGAATTCTTTGTCTCATTATGTATGTTATATTTTTGATATTTGCTTCCATCGTAGAACTTAACACTTTTTTCATCGTTAATTTACCAATATGTATTGACTAACATTTCATAAAAAGATACGATCGTCTATATAACATTTTGTACAATTGCAAATGTAAGCAACAAATTAAAAAATAGAAAGTACAAAAGATAGAAAAAAATGTTTTAATAAAAGTTGTATAGTTTAAAAAGTTGTAAAAAATTTTTAAACATTTTTTGTTTAACAAAATATACTCACTCCCAATTTTTTTCAAATTAAAAAAAAAATTTTATATATAGTTAAATTGGGAAAAAATAACTTCTATTTTGGCAGAAAAAATTTTTTTATTTGAAAAAAATTGTAATATGCAGTGTTTCTGCAACATTCACTGCAGCATTGCAATCTGTAAAATTGCAAGGTTGCTACAATGTTGTTGAAATGTTTTGTGCTGTGGGTAGCAGTACAATTTTTCTGTAAAAATTAATTCAAGAACCTAATATTATTGTTTCTGCTTTTAGAAACAGATTTAATCTACATTTGACACCATTCTATTGACCATTCTGTCATATCCATCATCCATATGGTAACAGATTGAATTTGCATTTGTTTACTGTCATTGTAATATTGCCAGATTTGCTTTGGTGTTTAATTTGACTTTAAAATATGTTCTTCAGATTTGATTCACATTAGAAAATATTTTTGTCTTGGCAATACCATTTCGTTTTTGTTTCTCTTTAATAACATTCAAAATATGAATAAAACGTTTGCTGTTATACAATTTTTATGACAAAACAAAGGTATTTAAACATATTAAGTGTTAATTAACACGCCTATATAACTATAAAAATTATTACACACACATGTAACTATATTGTTTGATTGTAATATTATTATCAATAAAAACTGTGTTGTAGGATGCTTTCCAGCAATGGAACCGTCACACACTATGTGACACTCCCCAGATAACAAGTTGTCATTTATTGACATATCAATTAGTTATTTTTATTATAAATTTAATAATTTATAATGACATAGATTTATCATAAATACATAACATTATATATTGACAATAAAAATATGTGATCTTATTAACATTTTTATCTTGAGAATATGAAGAACGTCAGAATATGAAAATTATATCGTTAATGACATGAAAAAAATGATATTCCACTCAATATATTTCTAAAATTAACATATAATAATAAAATTAAACATTTTGTTTAAAATTACACTTTTACAGTAATATCATTGAAATATTTATTGGCACACAATTTATAGAAACCAAAAATGTATTGAAAATTAATGTAATATGAGTATTATTAAACACTAAGATCTATTCTCAATACTTATTGGCGCTTTTTTATTTATTTGCATAAAGCAAACAGTATTTCTATTTACATTTGCTCAAAATAAAATATTCACTTTACATATTTTATATGCACTACACAAAATATTTATTTCAAATAGTAGTTTTTATAGCTATTAAATGTTTCTGTTACTATTTTTTATTTCAACTACTTTTCGCACCATTGTTTCTGTTTATCATTATTTATTTAGTGTTCATTGGAGTAAATTATAGATTCTGAAACTGTAATTCCTCTAGGCCTACATAAAGAATATTCCTTCCTTGTATACAGAATAAAACACTTTTATTTACTTTTAAAAATACTTATGTGTATGTGTGTGTGTGTGTGTGTGTAAAAATTAAACATAAATTTGGTTACAGATTACCAATTCTATAACCTTTCATATTTAAGTGGAATTATTTTAGTATTATCCCATTTTCACTATTAAAAGATCAGAGATAACAAATTTTAAAAGTATAAATATAGTTAAAGTTACTTTACATACTTTGTTTTTCATATCATTGCTATTTATTTTAATGCTTATGATAATTGACCACAATCTGCTATCATGATCTTCTGATATGTCTTCCCAGTTGACGAACCATAACTTTCAATTTTTCTTACAATATCGACTCCCTCAAAAACACTGCCAAATACGACGTGCTTATTGTCTAGCCAAGGTGTTTTTACAGTGGTAATGAAGAACTGTGAACCATTTGTATTTGGACCAGAATTTGCCATTGATAATGTACCCATGGAAGTATGTTTAAGTTCAAAATTTTCATCCTCAAATTTCTCTCCAAAGATAGATTTTCCACCTGTACCATTGTGATTTGTGAAGTCACCACCTTGACACATAAAATTTGGAATTATACGATGGAAATAGCTTCCTTTGTATCCATAACCTTTTTCTCCTGTACACAAGGCACGAAAATTTTCTGCTGTTTTTGGTACAACATCTGTACGTAATTGTATTATAATTCGTCCTAATGGCTTGTCATCTACAGATATATCGAAGTATACTAGTGGTAAGTTCATCCTGTGCTCGTGACCATTCATCAATGTATTAAAAGCTGGATAGAAAACAATCAAAATTATTATAAGAATTAGACCCTGCCATATGAAGAAATATTAGTTATCAAGAATAGGAATTAGAATTTTAGAATTAGTTTTTCCTTAATAAATTCTTTAAATGTAACACGCAATAAATATAAGATGTAAAATATAGATATATTGTACAAGACACAATTTAATATTAATCTATAGAATTTATCTATCGTTTCCTCAATCTATCATTGAAAAAACTAATCCTAAAATTTGAATTCCTATTCCCATATATAAAATATTTCTCCATTCCTCCCTTATAAGGGCTTGTAATTTAAATACAAAAAATCTAAAACTTTGTTTCAACAAGTTTTGTCATTACTATTTTACAATATTGTATTTATGTATTATTCTTATATTTACTTATATATAATGCTTATTTTATACATATATATATATATATATATATATATAATTATATAAGAAATTAATATATTATAAAATTATGAAATTTTAATTCTCATTATATCCAGTTTAGATGGAATATGCTGATTTCGTTTTTTATCTTTTTCATCCTTAGTCTCTTATAAGAAAGGTGAAATTTCTCAACATATTTCTTTGGTATGATCTTACATCAATTTATAAGTATATGAAACCTAAAGTTTGAACAGTCGTTTCTAATGGTCTAATTAGACGTATTTACATAATAAAATACCATTGATGATTTATCACTGCCTTCCGAGAAATAAAATTGAATGTTTTTGATTGAAAACTCAGGTTTCCAACACAGCAAGCAGATGCAATAACTGAAATACCTTTTTTTATAATTATCTTCTAGCCTCTTTTTTTCTCTTTTAGCGATTTATCTCTTCAAAAATATAATACTAACGTAGTCCTTCCTTTAATCTATAGCAATTTCTTTTGGTTTGAATTCTGTCATAACTCGGACCATATATTACAGAATTTTTTTTGAATTCTGTATGTGATTTCCAAACGTGTCTACTGTCTACTTGCCCCACGTGCTCCATAATGCCTTGTCTACAATGACTGCGTTCAACTGCGTTCCGAAATTTAAGTCCATCACACAATGTCAGGCAACAGGATCCTTTGACTATAGAAGCAATTGACTGACGGTCATCGCGTCGTTTTAGGTGTTTTTAGAGACCCTATTTTGCCCTATTTCATCCATCAGCGCCTCTATGTGCACAAAATGTGCACATTGAACTACGTAGTCAAATATCTATGAATCCCGTAGGTAATGTGCATGACATTTTGGGTCTCTTCTATGCTATGTCCACGTTTATTTGGTTCTGTTTCATGCTATACCCGTAAATTTTACAATTATATGCATTCATATTTTAAATCTGTTTTATGCAAATGTGCATAATCGTGTTCTATAAATGTGCAATATCACATATACATTATATAAATTCAATTAATGGATTTGATAAAAATTCACTCACCAATTGCTGTCGCTGCTCTTGAGCTGATGCTGCTGCTGCTACTGCTACATTCCTTTTCCGGTTTTGATTCTGAAAATGTGATAAATATTATTCCTAAACTCAAACACAAAAGCAGGTAAAGAAATGTATCACTTGAAAAAATAGTATATAAATATTTAATTACCGAGTCGCTCCGTGGATGCCATTCTTTCTGCTGACATCATCCTGCTATTTCGAATTGAACCGCACATTAATAACGATCGTCCGATACTTTATCCGGCACTCCCGATATTACGGATAATATATATATCACACACGAGTAAAACGTAAACCGCGCGCGAGAATTTCACTTGGCGCGACCGTTACATTGAAAAAAATATGTAAAAAGTACACGACTCGTCTGATTGGCGGCGAATCAAAAAAGAAAATATGGCAGAAAAGTGGTATGATGCGTGACTTTTCACGAAACGAAACCCGAAAAAAGTGCCAAGAATCATTTGAATGCGCACGTCGAGACACACTGAACAGAAGTAAAGCAATTCGCTCCCCGAGTATTGTATTTCTGTATGATTGCGCGACGACTATATAAAGTTTCATTATTGGCACGATCGACATTCTACTGAACAGATTGCGTACCCTCCTCGAGAGCGAATACGCGCACACGAAAAAGTTTGCCCGGAACGAAAATCAACATGGCTCGCGTGCCGTCTGTTAAAACGACGGCACTCTAAACACAACACTGTATCTGCACGCAATGAATTCTGAATACGCGAGACACGCCGGAGTCAACAGTACGTCTGACCGGCGCTGGAGTGGCGTACGTGACTGCTGCGCGGAGCAACGGAGCAACATGGCGGCAGCGGCGCAGGCGCGACGAGTCAACCGCCTAGCAACGCCGAGTGGCGCCGACTAGCGCCGAGTACCGCCGAGCCTGCCTGCCAGCGGTCACGTACGCCATTGCTCCGCGCTCCAGCGCCGGTCGAACGTTCTGTCGACTCCGTGCGTGTCTCGCGTATTCAGAATTCATTGTGCGCAGGTACGATGTTGTATTGAAACTGTTGAGAGTGCCGCTGCACTAGCAGCCATGTGAGAGTGAGATCAGAGATAGTATTCATGTGTAAAGCGCGGCATCGTGCGTCTGCCTTCGATTTCAAGTGAAGTGTTTGCGTGCACGTTCGAGCAAAGTGTTTGCTCGAAGGGGATACGTTCGGTAAAATATCGCGAGTGCCAATTAAGTGAAGTGCTATTAGTCGTCGTACGAGCATACGAAATTCTCGAAACGAATTTGCCTCCGTTGTATCTCGGCGCGTAATTTTCATTCAACGGTTTTCTCACCGCTTTCCTCGGCCTGCGTTTCCACGAAGTTACGTGACGTCACGCCACTTTCGTGCCATGTTGATTTTCGCCGCCAATCAGACGAGCCGTACTTTTCACGTATTTTTTCCAATGTAACGGTCGCGCCAAGTGAAATTCTCGCGCGCGGTTTACGTTTTATTCGTGTGTGTAATATATTATCCGTAATATCGGTATTGCCGAATAAAGTATCGGGCGATCGTTATTAATGTGCGGTTCGATTCGAAATAGCAGGATGATGTCAGCAGAAAACGGCATCCATGGAGTGACTCGGTAATTAAATTACTATTTTTTTCAAGTGATACATTTCTTTACTTGCTTTTGTGTTTGAGTTTAGGAATATTTGTCACATTTTCAGAATCAAAACCGGAAAAGGAATGTAGCAGTAGCAGCAGCAGCAGCAGCATCAGCAGCAGGAGCAGCGAAAACAATCGGTGAGTGAATTTTTATCAAATCCATTAATTAAATTTATATATGTGGTATTACACCGTTATAGAACATGATTATGCACATTTGCATAGAACAGATTTAAAATATGAATGCATATTATAATTGTAAAATTTACGGGTATAGCATGAAACAGAAACCAAATAAACGTGCACGTAGCATAGAAGAGACAAAGTCATGCACATTACCTACGGGATTCATAGATATTTTACGTAGTTCAATGTGCACATTTTGTGCACATATAGAAGCAGATACATATTTATGCAGGTAATCTTGCTAATATATTCCCATAATAAAATTAATATGTGCATTCCAATAAGCTTTGCTCTGCAACTTTAACGATAGTGTCTCTCATTAAAGTCTTCTTGCTTGCTTGCTTGTTTGTTTATTGTTATTTTTTGTTGTAAATATTCGAATTTTCTAAAATTAAGTGAATAGGTATAAAGAAGAAAATGAAAAATTTTACAAAGCTTAAGCAACAAAAATTATTCTACTTCATTATTTTAGATAAATAATTTTTAAATGAATAAGTGGATCTAAAAAAACTTTTACACAAGTATTTATTAGTTTTATTAATGTTGTAAAATATTTTATTTAAAAAGGTTCATATACGAAGCTCTAATTAAATTAAAATGAGAAAAATAATAGAAAATTCACAAAAATTCCTTTTTTTACTCTTCTGACTGACTACTATAAACCCTTAAGAATGGATATATGTGTACATGTATATATTTATATATTTATTTATTTATTACTTTATATAATTACATAAAAATACATTGTTTTAATTTACAGCATAAAGATATTTTAATAACTTAATAACTAAGATAAAATTAAGTTCTTTAAGTACAATAACAAAATAATTGGTTTTCTAAGTTTAATCTTAAATTATCCCTCTCTGTTTGAAATAAAACTCCTTTTCTTTTATCGATCGTTTGTAAAACTCATCTCTTGGATCTACTCTTGGCAACACTGGACACTGTAAATCAAAAATTAAAGTTTTATAATTTATATCATTTTCATTATATGTACAGAATACTCAATAATAAGTGAGAAAAGTGATTCCAAATAAAACAAATAAAATAAAGAATAAAAATGAAATTATAATTTAGACTTTATTATTTTAATTATATTTATATGCTTTACATATATTTATGTGAATATTCAAATATTTACAGTTACAAAATCAAAAATAAAAAAAATTTAATAGAAACTATAATTTTTGAACATAATATCTAAATATGCATATGCTGTTTATACATTTCTTACAAAAATATTTAAACATATATAATAAAAAATAAACTTTATAAAAGTGTATAATGTTACATTTATAACAGACAGCATTTCACAAATTTTTTATTTAAACTAATTTTAATATTAAATAATAATAGAAAGAGTAACGAATTATTAAGTAATGGGTAACGGTAATTAGTTACCAATCAAATTTTTCGTTATTAGTGTGATTATAGAGACTGATTATAGTGTTTCGAGATGGAAAGATTACTTTTCTTAACCTACGCGTGAGGTTCTAATATCTGTCTCTTTCACATAACTGGATAACACTCTACAGATGGCAATACGCAGTTCAATAGTATATAGTCTAAGGGTAACGTTTACGCTTCTCTGACTTTAGGATTCTCTATCTATAAAGGTTTTGAAACTAATATTCTAGATGCTATTTATTTTTTAAATAACTTAATTATAGTAAAATTCAGAATAATATAAAAATTGATACATCATCTAATAGAAGATTCTTCTAGTTTATACGTCCAAAATTTTATTTTTAGTTTTGTTTAAAAAATATTATCTAAAAACAAAATAATATTGGTGATTTCCCTTGTTAAAGTACAGAAAATTAATAGTAAGAAATTTAATATTTTAAATCAAAATATGCTAGAATTAAGTAAAATACCCCCTAAACCATTATGTTTTTACAATACTACTTTAATATTTTTATATGTAAAATAATTAGAAGAATTATAAAAGAAATCATATAATATTAGTTAGATTGTCAATATATATGTGTAATTAAATAATAAAATAAACAAAACTTAATAGAAAGTTATATAATAAATTAAATAATGTACCCCTGATTCCTTTCGCAATTCTAATGTTTTTGCCATTATTTCGTTCAATCTCTTTTCTCTGTCCCCATGAGCAGGGTGTGTAGATATCCATGGTAATTCTGGAGGCAATGTATGCATTTCTGTAAGAGTTCTCATTGTAGCCCAAAATACAACAGCTTCACGAATATCGATACAAGCCTGTGAAAAAAGTAACAACGTATATTAATAGTTAACGTAAATAACAGTTAACTTTTGTATAAATACATAAACATAAACAGTAATACAAAATGTGAAATATAATCTTGGATATTATTATACATATATTATACATTATATTACAACATACTTTTGCAGCTAGTTTAAGTCCTACTTCATCAGCTTCATTCTCCAAAATTCTACTTAATGGAAGATTGTACATGACATTCACAATTCGTTCTCCTATAAAGTGAATTATAGCAGCTGAGAAGTCAGGAAATAATGCCCAAATTAATAATATGGGTATTGCTATTAAAAAGTCCCACAGTAGTTGATCCGATAGTACTTCAAGCTATTGTAAAAAACCACGATTACTTATATTTTATAAGAAGAATAATTAACAATTTTATTAGTTAATATCAAAAATATTCTTATTATTACTTACTGAATGTAATAACAACGAATGAGCCATTTCATGCGCCAAAACAATACCTAATTGGTCATCATTTTCGGTAATTTTTAAAATGTCTAAAGACACAAAAATATTTCCACCCTAAAAAGACAATAAACAAAGTAAAAATAGTTTATGTGCTAAATTATCGATAAAATATTATTAAAGACCAACGATCTTCTAGACACTCGCGTAACTGTTAAAATTTAATAACTAAGAAATAATTAAGCTAAAAAATTATTAAGAAAATAATTAAAAATAAGAAACTGATATTTTATATTTATAGTATCAATTTTATGATTTATTTCGCACGTACACGCATACACATCTGAAATATTAGGGTCAACAGATATAAAGCGCGCGCGCGCGTGTGTGTACATATATATTTAAAATTCGATTGTTATATAAAATTACTTTCTATTATTATTGTTTATTTGATTACTCTTACTTAAGTTTGATTACTCATAGAAATAATAACTGTAGAAAAAGTGTAATTTTGCGGCAATACATAAATAATATAGCATTTGTATAATAAAAAACCATAAATTTAATAATGTGTTATTCAAATATATTTATGTTAACATTTGTTAACACAATCATTGATAATTACAAATTTATATTAATAATCAATAATATTATGGTTTTTTAATTAATGTCGAGTCTCTCCTTTTGATTTGAAAATTTACCCAGGGTTGATAGTTTTTAATAGTATCTCGTCAATATTTGTATTTATCTTTTAATTTCATTTATGCGATAGTTTGTTCCTAAATTATATATGATTTAAATATTTTTTAGTTTCAAATGCTATAGCTAAATGAAATATTGCCAAACAAAAATTAATTCAAAAAATTATTTTTAATAGATTTTCTCTTAGCTTTAAATGCTTAAAAAAATAGAGTAATTTCTCATTATAATCGAACTTCTTGTGTAAAACTTCATTTCTTATACATAAAATTTTTTAGCTTTTAAATTGAAAATTTAACAAAAAAATTGAGAAAAATTATAATGTGTTCAATTCATAAATTTTTTTACAAATTTTTACTTTTTTGTATTTTTCACAAAATTCAAAAAAATCTTAAACATTCTGAAACTTTTGTATGAGGACGTATATTAATACATAATATTGAAAATGTTTAAACATACCGGTAAAATATAAGAGTTTGATAATGGTGTACTAATAACAGTTAAAGTCCATTGTACATCTCTCATCGATTTTAAATCTTTATTAGCTGTAAAAATTTTTTCAATCACCTTTATGAGTCTCTTGTAAGCTGGATGATCATGTGGTACTAAATTATTTTTATGAACTTCTAAATGCTGAATAAAATGTAAAATATATTATATAAACTTTTCTGAAATATTTTTAAATATCCTAGTAAAAATTTTTCTCTCAAAGCATTCTTTATAATATTTAAAAAAATTTTATATCTTTATATATACTTTCTTCAGAAATTGTAAAATAAGAAATTCTTATAATATAGTATCAGTTTTTCATATATCAGTTTTTACATACATAAATATTTCTAAAAAATTTTGATTTTTTCATATTATTATTAATTATATTTTCAGATTTTGTAAGTTTTTTTTCATTAATTATTACATATATGGAAAACCTTAAACTATTATATACCACGATAAAAATGTTTAGAAAGGATAGATTTTTTCATATCTTTTCATAGTTGCTATAAAGAAGTCCTTTTTTTTGTTATAATGAGAATAATCAGTGGCATCGCCAACAAGTGAATGTGATGAAAGTCCATTTTTTACATAATTAAAAATTATACAGAATAGAATAAGAGATGCAGCATTATGAGATTTTTAAATTATATTTTAGCAAAATAATAATGGTTTTGAAAGAAAGTTTTCAAAATTAAAACTCTAAAATCTAAATAAAATGTTTTAACAGTACAGTAAATTATTCATATTTTTCAAATTATTTTTTTTATTTTAAACGTATAAAGATAAAGTTGAGATAATCTATGTCAGTCTGTAGTGAATTTTGGTCCTAAATATAATTTTTCTATTAATTTAACATTCTTATATAAACTTATATCTCAATAGTCAGTATATCTTATATAGGCAATCTTAACTTTATCATTATGTTTAAAATATTTATCGGTCAAATAATTAACTTGCTATTATTGTATATAGAATAGAATAGAATTTATTTACTTCAAGCAAGTACAATGCTAAGAAGGGACTTGGTTTACACTTGAAAACTTCTATTATTGTATATAAACTTCACGTGAAAAAGGATGTTCTTTAAGATACACTAGTTATTACGAAGAATAATACTATATGCTTCAATAGCCTTCATGGCGTCTGACTCGCATGATGGGAGATCCGGAATCGAATCCTGACTGAAGTATTATTTTTCGCAATAAATTAGTTTTTTGAGAAAGAAGAGATCTTGAAGATGCTTCTGAGCATTAATATCTAGTTAGTAACTATGTTTTTAAGACTGACAAAATTGTGTGTGTGTGTCAGCACACAGTTTTATATAAGCAAAGAATATTAAAGAATATTAAATTAATAAAAATTTATATTAATAAAAAATTATATTTAGTACCAAAATTTGTTGCAGACCAAAATAAGCAATTATAACTTTATCTTTATGCTTAAAGCATTTATCAAATAATTAATTTACTATTATTTCCTTGTATTTTTGAAGTATTCTAATTCATACAAAAATCTGAGAAATTTTCTTAAAAAGTTATAAAATTTAAAAGTCATATAAAAATTTAAAATGTAGAAGTTCTGAAAAATTAAAGAATTCTAAGAAAAATTTTTCCAAGGATATGCCTGTAATTTTAGAATCTTTAATATTTTATATTGTTATTATTACATGTATATATGTTTACTTACAGCTTCAAGAACCATTTTTCCCAGTTTTTTTTCTTGTTCCTGATTAAAAATTATAAATCTTGTACGTTTTGTCAATGGATTAGTTTCAAGATGAGTTATATAATAAGTAGCCAATATAAGAACATATACTCCGAAACAACCTTATAAAAGTAATATGATATATGTATATATAACATATGGTACAAATTAATATTATTATGATACAATAATTATTTATTAACCTCTAAAGAACTTACTTAGAAATACATTACTTTTTCCCCTAAACCACTGTTTATATTCCTCCTTCTCCTGCTCAGATTTACGTGTCCACCATCTTTTCATACTACGTCCCATCAATAACGAACTGATGCGTAAGACAGGACGCAAGATCAAAGCTAATAACGGTGGAACAAACAAATTCTGGGTAGTGCGAAAATCACATTTTTGTAATTTTAAGTATCGCGGTGCTCCACAGTCAACTTTATCTTGAATAAGAAATCTCTTGTATGGCCAGGCACGATGACAACTTCTCATAAAGCAAATAACAAAATGACCAGTTGTTGCCTGCTGAAGATTCTTTTGACATAAACTTCTCGATATAGTGAGCATACTGACAAGAAGGTCTTGGTAAATAATTATATTCAATAAAAAGAAAAATATATCTCTCAAGGAGTACAATGTTGCATGCAGGAATATAATAATCCTTTCTTTTCGTGCTCTTAATTCTGTCTTCTTAATAAGATCAATAATGGCCAGAATCTTCTAGAAATTGTCAGAGAAAACACACTATCAGATTAACAAAAGAACATATTAATAAAAAAACTGATTCTTATTCCCAAAATTATAAGTAAAAGAAACAATATTTTTTATAGATTTAAATGTATGTTCTGAATACGATAGAGTGAGGTTGGATAAGCTAATATATTAATTTTTTAACTAAATTAAATTAAAGTTAATAACTTATAAAATTAATTTAGTTACATTAAAAGTTACATGAATATAAAAATAACTCAATTAAAGTTCCATTAAGATTAAATTAACTCAACCCATTATTTATATTAAATTAAAAAGTCATGATTTACATTTAAGTTAGATTATCAAATCAATTATAATATAAATCATTAAATATATTTAATATTTTATTTGTAAATTAAGTTTACATGAAATAATCAATATTGTGTTTTATATGAAAATGTATTTTTTCCTTTTATATATTTTTTCTTTTGTAAAATTTTAATGTAAAAAAAGTAGATTTAAGAGACGCGTTATTTTCACGCATTTCGAATTTCAGTTATGCTGACTTTTATTCCTTTAACGAGGCAAATATATATCAAAATTTATTTTCTTCAAAACCTATAAAATAAGTTGTTTTTTAAAGAAATGTGCGGTTTCGTTTATGCCTCAAATTGACATTATGCGTGTCTTTAGAGATATAAGAGGTAGAGATAGGTTAGAGTCCGTAAACTTAGCATTAATAAGTTAAAATTTATGTGTTTTAGAAATAAGTAAAGTTGAAAATTAAATTATTTAAAATAAACCATGTAAAATTAAAACATTATTAACGTTTTAACTATAATTATTCAACCCTACAATAAATTATTATATTGAAAAATTTGACGTTTCAGAATTACCTTGAAAATAAAAGAAACACTTCCTTTTACTTACAGTTTTTGGGCAACAATCAGTCTTTTTTTAATATCCTCCTTTAATCCTCTGGAATATATTCAGAATTATATTGGTTTACACATAAGTTATGCAATATGTAAACTATATATAACCTAGAGTTATTTAGATATAATTCTCAAATGCATCCTTATATACACGTGATTTTTCAGCACCTTCTTATATGTTGAATTACAACACTTCTGAGTTAATTTTCATTATTTTTACAAATAAAATTCTTCAATGATTCAACATTTCTAAAAAATATTTACGATTAATTTGAAAAAATTGCATATAAATATTTATATCACACTACAACTTAATTATTACAATGCTCCAAATTTTTAAAGAAAAGAAACTGGATATTATTCACATGAAGTCGACCGTGTCGTACACAAAGTCGTCTTTGAGTGCGTTCCACTTAAAGCTCGCAACGACCGTGGAATCATTTCATCCTTGTTGGTTATCAAATATTAAACAAGGATAAGCAACGCTCATGAGCGTTGCGGGCGTTAAGTGGAACGCACCCTTTGTCCTCTTACAAGCTGTTACGAGAGACAATTATGACGAAAATGAACTATAAAATCATATAGTCGTGTGTGTCTGTAATGCTTAATATGTGTTGTTTGAATATCCATAGAAATCTGTAGTGATGAAGTTAACGGAGTATAATGATAACTATAAAACTATGATTGCATAAAAAAATACAATTGAGAAAAATTTCGAACTTGCGCGCGTTATATTATTTATTATTTCATTTATTATGCAATATACTTTATCGTGAAGAATTGAAGATCGTCTTTCAGAGAAAAATGTTAATTGCCAAATCCAATCGTTATGAATTCTTGCAATTAAGCCATCTATAAAACTTGGTCATTGCCCAATATCATGTCTATTAGATTTTTAATTCACAATTTTGCTTCAATTATTTGACTCACTGGATTTATAATACTGTTTTAGTTCATGTCTTAAATCGGAATAATTTTATTTAGATGAGTTTGTGCAAAAAGTTCTTAAAAGTTTGAAGAACTGATAATAACAAAAACTGAGAAGATAAAAAAAGATATTAATATATATAATTTATAAAAAAAATTCTATTTTTATTCATCTATCTAGGATTTTATTAGGACAGCTGTATGTTGATAATCACATTGTCATTTTTCACATAACAATAATAAAATCCAGGAATAATCTAGTGAAACTTATGATATCCATTGGCCTAGTTTACATCGTGCATTTGATACGCGTATCAAATAGTAAATAACTAGTGAATGTGTTTAATCATTGGCTGATCAGCTTAAATTCACTACTTGATACGCGTATCAAATGCACGATGTAAACTAGGCCATTATGTAAAGCCTTCAGTACACGCACTAGATTGCATACGAGGCGTCTTACTACTGCTTTCGGCACACGATACAATTTTTCATGCTAAATCGTATACGAGGCATCTTAATACGTGTCCTGATTGGCTCGGATGATTATGTCACCAATCGTAAGCCAATAAGGATACGTAGTAAGTACGCCTCATATGCGATCTAGCATGAAAAATCGTGTATCGTGTGCCGAAGGCTTACGTATCCTCATTGGTTTACGATTGGTGACATAATCATCCGAGCCAATCAGAACACGTATTAAGATGTCTCTACAATGTCAGCAGGAGTAATGGTATATCCACACAAATTTGCATAAGCGCATAAGCATATACATAAGAAAATTGATTGGTCTACAAGCATTTACATAAGAAAATAGACCAATCGAATTCCTTATGCATATGCTTATGCGTTTAAGTAAGTTTGTGTGGATATACCATAATGGAGTAAGGAGTAAGAGTAACAATTGACTAATTAAAAACCGGGACACCGGGAGTAAACGAAATGGGCAAATCTCATTTCATATTTCTTACTTCTTACTCCTTACTTCATTACTCCGACATTGTAAACCTTGCATTATTATTCTCTAAGATCAACTATGATTGGCCAAACTTTTTACGAGCAACGACAATGGGGCCAATTTCACCAACCTGCACGCGATTAGACGAGACGACGGTCAGAATTACCAGGACAGCACAGGGCAGCCAATGTAAATCTCTTGTTAGCCTTGATGTTAATTTACATGTTAGCCGTTGTGATAACTCTGACTATCGATATAAAAATAAAAAAGTAAAATATAAAAATCTCTTCCAATAAAAATTTCATTAAAAAATTCAACAAATTGGAAAATATATACAAAAAATATTTAAAAAATTACAAAGCATGTTTTCAGTCTAAAAGTATGATATATATTTTACAATAATAAAACGTTCTCTCATACAGCATGAATTTTTTTGTCATTAAATACATTATTATAATCACATAAAATTAAGTCATTATTATCACAATGTGTATTTATTCTGGTTTTTCGGGAAACACAACTTTCGATTTATTGGACGATTCCGATTCTGCTTTATTAGCTCTATTAGAGCGAAGTACCGCGCCTGGACTAGGATATGGCCTCATTTGATAAAGAGGACCTGAAGCGGTTGTATCAGCCCCAGTTTTAGCTTCGTTATGTTTAGCCAATCCATCTGACCATTTCCCCCTGCATGTAATGCAATTACATGTAAATAAAAATTATAAGTATACATATTATTCTGTAAACATAAATATAAATGGATGTACCTAGGAATATCACTATAGGATGCTGGATCCATAGGATCTAAAGTACGATCTTTAGTATCTTTATTATCAGTTCTATCAGATCTATAAGCTCTTTTACTATCTGGTCCTTTATATTTTGTACGATTTTCTATTTTTCTATCTTTTTTGAGAGGTTCACTTTCTTCTACCTAAATAATAATTAATATAATATTAATATATTATAAAATTATAAGTTGCAAAATAATGTTATAAAAAAATGACTAACTTCCATTTGTTCTTGATCACTAGTACTATCATCACTGGACATATTATCATCTTGATCTCCTGCTTTTAAATGCAATTCTTCGCGTAACTGAGATGCAGGTTGTGATATTTGACATTTTGGATGGCCAGGTGGTAACCAAGATACCAAGTCAGATGACCAATCCCAATAATAATGTTGTCCACTATAAACAGATAAATTTTTTTTTTTTATTTAACACTAAATGCCTGTAGTGCCCAGTAGTACATACTCTGAAGATTTCTTATGACAGAAAACCTGATTTAAAAAAAAAATCAATAGCATTTTAAAAATATAATTCAAAGCTTTGAAATAAATTTTAGTTTATAATCGTATAACTTATTTTTCTTAAATTATGACTGTGTAAGATATTTGGATTCGGAAGACTCTTGTCGGTTAATAACAGAGTCGTAAGGTTTTAATCAATTAGCGACTTAAAAGTGAACAAAATAAGAGCAGTTGAAACAATATGCTGTAGCGATGAGAGAGCCTGTGGAACCAGGAATCCGATTTCAAATTTACCTAACGCTTCTCTAAATTTTTTCATCACTTACAGTTGTTTGAATTTTAACGCACAGGCGCACATATGCACGCACACACGTATACACACATACGATGAATCTTAAATAATAGTCTCAACGTTCTAAATTTTTTACGAATTTTACGAAGTTTCATACAAATTAAAAATTATATATAAATGTGGAACATAAAGTTAAAATTGTTTTGAACATAAAGAAAAAGTTAAAATCGCCTATTTCGATCTACAGCGAATCTTGCGCTAAATATAATTTTTCTATTAATTTAATATTCTTAGTTCGTACAAACTGCGCGTCAACAATTTTGTCAGTCTTGAAATGCAGATATTAGCTAAATATTGATGTTCAAAAGCATCTTTAAAATTCTCCCTTTCCCAAAAAAAAGAAAAAACTGTAAATAATTGATTGCGGAAAAAATTTTGTGTGTATATATTTAATATGTATATATAATAAAATGATAATGTATTTACAGTGTTTCTAAACTGGCGCGAGATTTCTTATTAAGAAATTTTTTCTAACATTTTGAAAAGAAAATTCTAATACGTCCAACGAAAATTCTAAAATGTCCAAGGTATAATAATTTGTAAGTGGGAAGAAGACTTTTAAGTCTATATATCAGTAATATTCATAATTTCGATAATATTCATAATTTTTTCTTTAAAAAATTTAGTGTTAATTTTTAATTAACATTTTTTTAATTTAAAAGATGTAATGTTGAATCATATGTTAAATGCTATTTGCTATATACTACACATACGTACTGCCTAATCCATTAGTATCATTATTGTCTATAGTCTAATTATACAAAACACATATAATTGTATCGATCTTGTTTTGGTGTTATCACAAGCTATAGTCTGTTCAACAAGAAAGGCGCAGTTACTTTTTTTATAAAAGTTTACATTTTAAAAGTTATTCGAAAAAATCGATTTTTTTGTTTTAATTGTTAAATAAACGATGTTGTCTAGAAGAAACTATAATAAGGTAAACATTTCTATCATAATTATTTACACGCCAAAGAACATTTTAAGTCCACTGCAAGAGGAATTTTTCCGAAGTGTTTTAAACTAATTTGATTGGCCTAAATGTGAAGAACCTGCCAGAAATACGGAAGGAGAATAAAGCGATCTTGCTTCTCTTTCAAAACAATCTTAATTTTACCTTGCGTCAATTCCAATCGAGACTCCCCCAGAAAGGATTTAATGTTGCTTTAAATGATATTAGAAGTCGCCTATGTGAAAAAGATGTCATTTTAATCTACCTTAAAGAAACTGTTATTAAAAAGCAACCAAACGACTAACATGAACAAGGGAAAATTTAAATCAAGATTGGAACAATGTTTACTTCACAAACAAATCGTCTTTCTTGGCATGGTCTCCTTTATCGATTAATGAAGCACAATAAGATTCTTCAGCGCACAGTAACACACTCTGTTAAAGTGCAGGTTTGGAGATGTTTTTGTAAAATTTACTTGAAAGCTTTTAAATATTTTTAGATGCTGTTGACTTGGCATTTGAAAACAAGTTTTTTACTGTAAAAAAATGTTGTAAATAATTAAAATTATATTTTATATATTTCGTCTAATTTACTTAATATCCTAATGTGATACAAATTCTGGCAACAGCAGTGTGTTTAGTGTGAAAAAATCTTCTGTAGTACCATATTTTGGAGAAAAAAAGGACTTTTTTCTTGAACAATATTATATATTATTTCAATTTTATTTCAAAAATAAAACGGCTACGAATTATTGTTAATGCAACAATATTTAAACAGTTGCAAAATAAAAAGTCAATCTTGACTATTCTTGAAAAAGATTTATTTCTAAAAACAAAGAAAATATCATTACTTACGATCCAGGATCATAAACAGCTTTCCAAGTTTCAGGTAATGGATATTTTTGAATTAATCTCATTTGTTGCTTCAAATATTTATCTGAAGGTTGCATATGTCCCATTCCCCATAATTCTTTACATTTTTTTGTACATTCATGGTAAATGTTATACTTGTTAGGACATCCATTGTAACCCTAAATAAATAAAACATCTTTTAAATAATTAAACCATTTTTTAATTACAAAATTGAATTCGTTATATTATTGTGTAAATAGAAATTCCAAGATACAGAAATATTGATAGCATTGCTAGCAGATTGGCAAGAATTCAATTAGTTTTTAACTGCAGATCCTATTCAATCTGTTTGTCATGTTCAAGATCTGTCAAAAAAACTTGCTAATATAATATGTCAGAAGATTGATAATAGAAATTGAGTAAAAACTACAAATTCTGCTTGACTTGTGGTAATGTTGCTAATCTTTTAATATATCAGCAGGCTTTATCATATTTCTGACAGCAATTTGTAGACATTGTCAGATATTATAAATTCTGCATAAAAGACAAATGTTAAGTTCTGACTTACATAAAGAATACATCTTGAGATGTAAATTGTCAAGGTTGGATAATAACTAGTTAAAAAGTTAAAGGTTAATAAAATTAAAAAGTTAAAAGTTAAAAATAAAATTAAAGTACATAACTTAACTTTTTAAAAAATTTTAAGTTATTTTAGCTAATGTGATTAAATTTGGAACTGTAACTAGATATTTAAAAAAACATTAATTTTTAAAATTTTTCCCAAGTTAAAAGTTTATCCGTTTAAAAGAAAAAGTATATTTCCACATAAGAATTTGTTTATTTTATACAAACTTAATTTATAAATAAAAAGTAAATATATTTCATGATTTATTTTAGTAATCTAACTTAAATTATGGCTTTTTAAGATTAACTTTTTTTAACTGCGGTTTTTAATTTAACTTAAAATAATTTAATCTTAACGTAACTTTTAATTGAAATATTTTTTTATCTAATAATCACACCTAAATTACTGGTTAAACACATATAATTTGAAAAGTATGTTTGTTATTAAACAAGAATTTAAAAGCAAACAAATTATTCTGTGTTTGATTGAATTATTAAACTCTTAATCACTTAAGCCTTCGGCACACAATATGATTTTTCATGCTCGATCGCATACGAGGCACGTTAATACGTGTCCTGATTGGCTCGGATGATTATGTCACCAATTGTAAGCCAATGAGGATATGTAGTAAGACTCCTCGTATGTAATCTAGCATGAAAAATCGTATCGTGTGCCAAAGGCTTTATTTTGCTCTTCTCACAGATAAGTAAAGGCCATTGCACGTACATTTCCTTAATCGTAATCGTAAGATTTCGACCAATCACATTGCTCAAATTAGTCATAACCGACTGAATTAACCAATCGTATTGCTCAATTTCTTACGATTACGATTAAGAAAATGTACGCGCAATGGCCTTAATACATTACTTAATTCCACTTAAATAACCTTTAAAATAATAAATAATTCGGACATTTTAGAACTTTATATGCTAGTTAAAAAATATCTAAAATTTTTTCCTTTCTGTTATCAAAAATTAACAATATATTCTAGATGCTTTCCAGTTGTGTACTCTATTAAACAAAACCATTTTATTAGCTATTCTCTAAAATATTATTTAAGATGATATATAATTAATAAATTAGGTTTCTATAACACAGTGTACGTAGCCAGAAAACAGCCTGTTTGTTTCACTAGATTTTGCTGTTATTAATTTAGTTATATTTACCATAAATTTTTGTGATATATCAATTTGATTAATCTCTTCTTTTGTGTTATCATAATCTTCAGCTATAACTTCTTCATGCACCTTCTTTTTGGGCTCTTTCTTCCCAGATTCTATAAAAATATTAGTATAACCTAACATTACAAAAATATACAACAATATAATCTTTATGATTCATATAATTATTTTTAACTAGAAAGAAATTAATTTAATACACGAAAATTATAACAATAATAGTGTTCAATTATATTTTGAAAAGTAAATGTACCATGCTTTTCAGATCCACTGATTAATCCTCTTTTTGCAAGACGTGCAGCTAATGCTGCCGGCAAAGGCATTTTGGATTTTCTCAATTAATAAAAACTTACGAAAAATGCATTAATTATTATTATATAAATATTACAGTTGATTTTAATATCCAATACAACTTTACATACATTAACTTTCAAGCAATAACTCTCACACTTAGAACAGTTAGAACCCCAACTACCCAAAGAGTAAAGAATTACAGGCGGTGTCGCGATAGTAGGGCTGCGTTCGGAAACATCATCTGAGTCTTCCGAGTGCCTCGGGTATCATTCTATCATTAGGTCTGTTTTTTATTCCTGCACTGCTGCACTGGTGCAATAAGTTAGAATAAGACAAATATATTTTTTCTCATTCTAACTTATTGCACTAGTGCAGCAGTACAGGAATAAAAAACAAACCTATTGTTGTTCGTTAAATGTGAGACAAGGATAGAATGATACCTATAGACATAGGCTGCGTTTCGATATTCACTGTCAGTACTGAAATTCTACAGTGTATGCGACGTAAACTATAGATTTTCAGTACTGGCAGTGAATATCGAAACGCAGCCATAGTAAGTATAATAGACCGAGCATTTTGGTCTGTTTTTTCTAGCTGCACTGTTGCACTGGTGCAATAAGTTAGAATGAAAAAAATATACTTTGGTCTGTTCTTTCTAGCTGCACTGTTGCACTGGTGCAATAAGTTAGAATGAGAAAAAATATACTTGTCTTACTTTAACTTATTGCACCAGTACAACAGTGCAGCTAGAAAGAACAGACCACTTGTCTCACAAGCCAAAAAAGAAAAGAGAAAAGAGTACTGGCAGTGATGCCACAGTATAAGTATATACAGTATGGACACTAAGTTTTTTTAGTAGTACCCAATTTTCAATGCGCATGCGTTAGTTCATCCTACCAGGAATATGGCGGCCTCTATAAGTGTATACATACGACATATAAGGTTATTAGTAAATATTTTATGTACATATTTATTTACACATACACACATATACACATACCAATAATTCTATAATAAAACTAACATAAAATAACACACAATAGCAATAAAATGATTAGAGGTGGGCACAGTTGTACTATGCATAACTGTCCAAATATTTCGGGACGAGTACCTGGGTTAAGCTTTTTTCGTTTCCCGAAAGATGAAGAAAGGTAAAATAATTGTTTTTTCATTAATTTATTACCTTGTTGTAATTGTCAAAGATTTTTTATACCTATACCTATTTTTTATAATATAATATATATATATGTATCTATTTCCATTTGTCAGATGTAAGTTATGGTTAAAAAATTGCGGACGTACAATTGAAGTTCCAACAGAGAATTTATATAAAACATACCGAGTTTGTGGAAATCATTTTGATTCTACGATGTTCTTAAATGATTTGAAGAATCGCCTTCAATCACACGCAGTTCCAAAACTTGCAATAAATTTAAACATAGAAAACGAAAATATAGAAACTCAAGTACATAACTCTTCATTAATTTCTGATACTCAGTTATATTCTCCATGTAATGGTGAGTTTTTAACAATTTTAAATTCTTTTTACTTTTATTAATTCTTTTAACTTTTTGGGGTATTTTTTGTTTACACTAACAATTATATATTGTTATTGAATATTTAATAGTTTAAATATTTAATAATTTATAAAGTTACAGATCAGGATGTAAACATTATTATAGATCAAGACGATCAAGACAATCGAAGAAATCAAGAAGTACAAACTGAACAATCATCTATTAGACAAGAGAAGAAAATAAAAACAGATCGCATATTATCTATTCATTCACCGCGAATTGAAAAAACGAAATTGAAAAAGAAAATCCATTTATTACAAAGAAAATTACGAAAAGTTAAGGAACAATTAAAACAACAGAAAGCAAGTTATACAAAGAACAGTAAGAAGTTCTCTCTGCCAGAATATTGTGATGCAACAGATCAATTACTACCACCGTCTATTGCGACTTTTGTGAAAGCTCAAGTCTATTTAACTCAAAAACCGTCAAAGGGTAGGAAATATTCTTTTAAATTTAAAAAAATGTGCTTAAATTTATATCTTAGTGGACGCAAAACCTATGAAACTCTTTCGCAACAGTTTTACTTGCCTAGCATAAGAACTTTGCGACGCATGATTGAAAACATAAAAATTTTTCCTGGATTACAAAATAATGTATTTGACATTTTAAAGGCTAAAGTATCTAATTTTGAAACTAATCTTGATAAATATTGTATATTGTGCATGGATGAAGCGTCATTAAAGTCACATTTATTTTATAATATTAATCAAGATACGGTATATGGTTTTGAAGATTTGGGTGAAGGAAAATCAACATTACCAGCATGTAATGTTGCGGTTTTGATGCTTAGAGGTATGTGCGTGAACTGGAAGCAACCTATAGGTTATTTTTTTCTAAATTCCACGTTTCCTACTACTAGATTAAAAGACATTATAACGCAGAGTATAACAAAATTGCAAGAACTTGGTTTTATAGTTATGGCATTTGTAACTGATATGGGACAAAATTTTATGAATGCAGCACAAGCATTAAATGTTACAATAGAATCACCATTTTTTGTTGTTAATAATCAGCAAATAGCTTATTTTGTTGACCCACCACACATTGTAAAAGCCATTCGAAATAATTTTATGAAAAATAATATTAAAGATAATGGAAAATTAATTTCATGGGAGTACATAAGAAAAATGTATGATATAGATAAAAATAAAGAAAATAGATTAGCACCCAAAATAACAGATTCACATATTAATCCCACTAATTTCGAAAGAATGAAAGTTCGTTATGCAACACAGATTTTAAGTGCTACAGTAGCTGCTGCTTTAAATAAATTAGTAATTTCCGGTAGTATTTCATCTGAGGCCCTTGTTACATGTAATTTTGTTCAAAATATGAATGATTTATTTGACATATTTAATTCATCTACAGTTTTTCATGCGGTAAAATATAAACAAGCTTTTAGTGGTAATGATTATCAAATGGAATTTTTGTCAAAAATGAAAAAATATTTAAGTGATTTAACAGTATTTACACAACAGGGACTTGATATTTCTAAGAAAGTCAGAGTAATCAAGTATTGCTATCAGAATATAAATTCCCTTTTAAAAATGTGGGATTATTTGCATGCTACTGCTACGGAAATAAAATTTTTATTCATGCGTCGTTTTAATCAGGACTCATTAGAAAACTTCTTTGGAAAAATTAGAAATATGAATGGAAATGCTTTTAACCCGACACCCATTCAGTTTTATTATTCTTTTCAAAAACTTTTTTCCGTAAACTATTGTGCGCTAAGAACAGGGAATTGTCAAAAAGATAATGATGAAATGTTAACGGCTGTAATAAACTTTGCAGCGCAATGTAAAAATATTACTGAAAATGAAGTAGACGATGATCAACCTGTACCTGTACTTTTAGATAAATGTGATTATCGCCAAATAGATATTAATGAACAAGATGCGTTTCGATATATTTGTGGATACCTAATTAAAAAATGTTTAGAAAAACATTCATGCAATTTATGTTTAAATTACAGCAAAGAGTATGTAGATTTAAATGACACGTCATACTATTGTTTTTTTAGAGCGTATAATAGTACTACTGATAATTTTTTTGGTAATTTATGTATGCCAAACAATAATTTTATTAAATATATTAAAACTTTAGAAGACTTATTTTTTGAGAACATTGAAGAATATATTTTGCAACCATTTATAGTTAATAAGTTTGTTCAACTTTTTAGGCAAGTAGAATTAGTTCTTCCTTGCCCGCATTTTCCACAAGAATATTTAATAAAACTGTTTGCTAGAGTACGATTATATTATACGTTAAAATTTATTAACAGACGATTTAAGTCACAAAATGGTCGAAAAAAAATAATTATTTTGCGTCATGACTGAAAGAAATACTAATTTGTATTCATTTATATATTTATTATATATTATGTTATTGTATTAAACTGTTAAAGTATAATATAAATATATTTATAATTATGCTAAACAATTATTACAAATCTATTTATTTTTGTTTCAGTAACCAATTTCAAAGAAGTATGATCATATTTGGAGGGTAAATGTTCAATTACCAATTTCAAGAAAATATGATCATATTTAGGGAATGAAATGGTAATCTATGCAGGATATTTGTTAATTAACGACTATTTTCACAGCATTATTTCTCGTAAAAAACTGAAGTAAAAAGTATTAAAAATGTCGAAACGTCAATAGTTTACAAAATATAAGCAATGGAAGAAAACAAGATTTTTTACTAACAATACTTTGGTCAATCAAATAAATAAACAAAACAATTTTCGTTAATTAATTTTAATTGATTTTTTTGTAATACAATTTTTATTAAAATGGCTCAAAACTTGTTGATAAAATTTTTTATGAAAAATAACGGTATGAAAAATAGTATGTTTTAATTAACAATAGCCTGCATATGTATAGTTACTTCATTCAAGTTTAATAATACGTTGAGTATTTTAAATCGATTGAAAGTAAATAATACAAGAAATAAGTATTAAACGCCGTTCATTCGAGTTCATTCACAAAATCCAGTAGAGCAATGGCAAATTCTTAGTTAATAGTTCACTGATAAAGGCGGAAAACTTTTTTGCATAATTATATAAGTGTATGTATAAAGAAATTATTTTCTTTGATTAATTCATTTTCTTACACATTTGCTTACGAACCAATCAATTTCTTTATGCATATAAACTTATGCAAAAGTTTGTGCTTTCGTTCTAATGACTCATATATAGCCGAAAAGTGTTCACATTGGTAATGATTCATATATAAGCATCATATATAATTCTGCCCATTTTCAACGGATTTGCATTAATCTTAGGGTGCGGTCCCATGAAGTGAATTATGCGGAAGCGGAACGAGCGGATCACCAATCACAGGACCGTTTCGACGGAATCTTTGAAAGAGTTCTATCAGAATGATCCCGCGATTGGTGATCCGCTCGTTCCACTTCCGCATAATCCGTTTCATGGGACCGTACCCTTAATATATTCATATTTTTGCGATCACTGACTATGAATCCAGCATTAAATTTAAAAAATTAATTGAAAACATTTTGAAACAAATATGTTATACTTGGATGCATTTCCTCAAATAAATTAAAATTAAATTTTATTCACAAATTAAATCAAACTTATGTCATAAGACACAATATTTTATGGTTTTAAAATTGTATATACAATATAATATTTTTGAAATAAAATGAGTTTGTGTCTGTATATTTTATATTTTTTTACAAATTTTATACAATAATGAGATTACTATTTTTACAAAATATTATTTATAAGAATGAGTTTGTTAATATTGTAGGGCACTTTTTACTTAGTGATAAAATTCGATAACAAATCGTTCTATTTTTTGGTATTTAATAAGTAAGACAGATAGAACTGAATTCGTTTTACTAAATAAAAAGCACTTATTATTTTTATATTATTAATGTTAAGTCTGAAAAATAAAATTTGTCGTGTAATATGACCGAACAGGAAAGTGTTTACTAAAAAATTTTACTCAAAATTTTACGCTACAGTACACTTTATTTATATTATAGATTACGTATAATATATTATAGATTTCCAGTGAAATTCTCCGGTTTTGGAATGTGCCCTAAGAAAATTTTTAATAGATTTTTTATTTTAATATAAGGCATTATTTTAATAGAAATTCAAATTTAAGCGCCTGTCCTACCCTGAACATGGCGGCAAATCATGTGACTAAGGACTCACTACATCAAAGGTGCCGACGCTCGGTGTCCATACTGTATATACTTATACTGTGGTGATGCAGTCTAAAGACCTATAATCAAAGATTCGCCAATGGCAAACACAATTTTGATTGGTCACTTGAGTCACATGGTTTATCCGCCATTGCGTACCCACGCTGGGCGAGGAAGAGGGGAGAGTGCTCTGTGTTGAGCAGTATAGGTTAAAGAAATATGTGTCAGAAATTATAAGGTAATTCAATCTCTGCATTCTCGAGGGTCGCTATATTTTGATGATACACTCAGGAAGAACAAGAAAAATTAAATTTGCATCTGTTATATGGCTGCGTACAACTTGGAGCAGGCTCGCATTGTTTATTATCTCCACTACTCCAAACCCCCGCCCCCGACCCCAGCCCCCATTCAGTCACCGTATGGGTACAAGATGGTAGATAGCAGTCATGGTGGGGGGCCATTGGCGCATCTTTGATTATAGGTCTTTAATGCAGTCAATATCGAGAAACGCAGCTATTCATGTGTTTAGGCCCTTAGGGAGCGTTTCCACTGAGCGCGTCACGCGTCGCGTCATTCCTTCGCATACGTCAGCATGAAAGGCGCCCTTAAATTTTAGGTATATTAAAAGTATCATGAGGTTTGTTCTGGTTGCCTACACTTTTACACTTCTACGAAAAATATAAGTTCTTATTGGTTTATATTTTTAACCAGCCAATGAGAACTTATACTTTTCGTAGAAGTGTAAAAGTGTAGGCAACGAGAACAAACCTATGATATCATTTCGAAGCCATGTCTATGTGTCTATCTAAAGAAACTACAGATTTCGTGACAATAAAGCATAGTACAGTGTCGACGCCCAGTTTTTACGTGAGTGTTTAATTTAAATTTTGTATATACCTTTGACTACACACATTACACTCATCGTTAACATACTAAGATTTCGGGGAATTCGACTTCACGAACGTCACATAAATATTGGTGCCGAATGTTTTTATCATATGAAGGAGCGAATTTGACTTAATGATCAAAATGGCGACTCCAAAAACAATATTTCTTCAGAGTTCAGATGTGCTACTAAACGTGAAGCTTTCCGGTTACTTTTTGCGTCT
This sequence comes from Monomorium pharaonis, assembly GCF_013373865.1. Taxonomy (NCBI): domain Eukaryota; kingdom Metazoa; phylum Arthropoda; class Insecta; order Hymenoptera; family Formicidae; genus Monomorium; species Monomorium pharaonis. The sequence goes on along the minus strand of NC_050469.1, from coordinate 2,362,007 downwards.
GCATAGTAAATTTAACATCAGCCAAGGTGGAAAGCACTGAAATTACGCTAATCCACATACAATTTTTGCAGTTCAATATATGAATAAATTCTCGAATTAGATGACAATTGGCTACATGTTGATTCTTTGCCAATTATAATTGATGCAGCTTTCGTATTCACATACATAAAAGAGGTTTGCGCGCAATAATAATCTGTGATTGCTGTTCACTGCACTTTATTGCACATATAATTAAGTTTAATTGATTAATTCTCAAAGTTCTTACTGGCGTTGTTTCTTGTGTGCTAGTGAATGTAACCATCATAGTTTTATAAAATATAATTTTTCTTTATTTTTTTTTAATGAAAGGATATTATGTTCATTACTTTGTAGATAACAATGTGTCTGTACTATGGTTGGAATGTTGCAATCATAATACATGTTACTATCAGAGTTGTAATTGTGTTTGCATTTATCGACAAATTAATATCTTTATATAATATGACAGTTTTGTTGTGATGTGAATTTATTTGTTTAATTCAAAATTTGTACTGTTATCATAATAATTTATAGAATCACACAATGTTATTTTTGCAAATACTACAAGATAACTTTGATGCTGGTATTTTACTTTTAAATTGCTGGTGAAAAACACAATTTTATTGTCTGGATTGATATCAGATTTTATTTATATTCTGTTATGAATTTGTATTTAATATTTGGTATTTAGATGTCAAAAGATAATATTCAATATCGAAGAAACTACTGTTTAAATGTATTGTAATTATATGTAAATGTAGATTTTTAAAGTAACATATTTTTATGATAAAAAGGATAAAATTAATCAATGGATAAAATTAATCAATTTTATCTTTTGGAGTAGCAAATAAAAAAATAGTATGTTTTTTATTGATTACGTGGAGATAATTACTTATGATTAATCAACTTACTCAGGACTTTACAGTGGATCTTCCTTCTGCCCCTAAAAGTCTCAAAGCTACTCTCTTCTCTCTGCAATTTATTTTTGTGCCTAGCAAAGTCAGTTGAACGCCATTCCGAACGGGCGATACAAGCTGGGAGTTTATGTATATCTCCATTTACTGACTAATAGTCATTTTATCACATTGATAATTTTCAAAATTAACATAATTAGCATATAAGATTTTTAAGCATGTAAATAACAAATAACTTGGTTTGCATTTGCTTGCTTCAACATTTGAAGCCACATTGAGTCGAGAAATAATTTTTTACAGGCGTATTAAAATCAATCGTATTTTAGAAAGTTTATTTCAAATATAAGACCTTTCAAAAATAATGATTTTCGAACCTTACCCAAAATGTAAATGCTGATACAATGCTCTATTGTGCGCCGCATGTCGAACGCGCGTCAAAGATTATTACTTATCAGGTGCTATAACTTTGTTAATTTTGCAAATTCTTTCAATCTGGGCTAAATCTTTGTGCAGACATACCAAATACTTACAAAATATGTAAAAAGAAAAAATCGATTTTTTTGCTAGACTAGAATACCCTCTTAACTAAATGTTCAATTATACTTAATTATTAAAATGTAATATTAAGGCTTGGGTTTCTCACAGTGTGATGTTTATATATCAGAAACGAACAATGTAAGTACAGTAAATTTGCAAGTAACAGAGCTCGCACCGATGATCTTGACATATATTCTTCTACGAAATCTTTAAGAGATATTAGCCGTCGTTCATTATCTGTTAAAAAGTTATTCATAAAAAATATTTTACAAACGGAACGAATTTTTGTCATTTAGATTTAAGTGCAGACTCTGTTATTGTGCATTTACCAAATGTACTATTATTTCAGTATCTTACACTTCTACATGACATATTGGACAAATGCTTCAGTCAAGTTTGTTTTATATTTCACATGTGTCAAGATTATGAAATTATTATATTTTTAAAAGAAAACTAAAAAATAAAACTAACACAGTAAATAATTTATCATGTCATTTCTCGGTTTTGACGTCGTATAAATACTACACGGAAAAGTCGATCCTTAAATCGATTTATATGTATTTATAGAAAATAGAACAAAAAATAAAATTGATAAACAGTATAAAATAAACTAAATAAATTGTAATATATTTGTTATTATATTGGACAAGGGCAAAAGTTTAGTGGTTTTTTATAAATGTAACTAATATTTCTTTATTCCACTGACCGATATGTTAATATAGCATATTTCATTTAAAAAAGATAATAATTAGTTGTCATTTAGAAAAGAAAATTAAATAAATTTGAATAAGTCATAGAGTTTGTAAATAAAAATAAAAATGAGCAAAGGGTTCATGTACATACACATAGGAACAATAATGTATGATTATATATGATAATATTGAATGCTTACTCATTTAAAGTTAGTAACGTCCTGATTTTCATTTAGGATACAATACGTGCAATACATGTATAGAATATCCAGAACATAATTATAGTTTCAAATGAATAGGCAAATGAATTAGAGATGGCAATTAATGCCAATTCACAGAAGATATTGATGAATGTATGGTATTGAAAAAATTTGCAATGCACACTAGTACAAGCTACCGATATTGTTATTTTTCGCAGATTGTAATTAGTACAGCATTCTCTCCGAATGTATTACAAATGTTTTTACACTATTTTGAATATTTGTTTCTCTCAAAAATTTGTAAATTATTACGTGTACATATAAACAGGGACAAAAACGCCTACCATCAATGGCAATTTCAAATCATTGCCATATAGTTGCGACTAGAATAACTAAAGATAAGAATTAATCATATTAAAGAATCAGTGAGCGCTCAATGATTTAATGTAATTTCAATTTTAAAGAAAAACTGTGCCCTAGAATTCTTTTGCTTAACAATGACAACGTACGCAATTTAGTGAATATAAATTCATAAATTTTAACAGAAAAAAATTGATTATTTAATTATACATTTAATTATATATTAACAGATCAATTGCTTTTGGATATAGAAAACAAAGCTTTAATTTATCTTTATAATATTTATTGGAAACCCAAAACGTTTGCACTCATTTAACATTTAATATTGTAAATGCAATATTAAATTTTTTAATCAAGAATTGATTATGAATAAATTTTTGCAATCTGTTTTCACTAATTATATTTTTGATATAATTAAGCTGTTATGCGAAATATTTTTATTATTCCGATTTCTTTACAGGCAGCATTTAGCAAAGCTTAAAATGCAGACAATAAAATGTGTAGTAGTTGGAGATGGAGCAGTTGGTAAAACTTGTTTATTAATCTCTTATACTACGAATAAATTTCCATCGGAATATGTTCCGACAGTGTTTGACAATTATGCAGTTACTGTCATGATTGGTGGTGAGCCATATACATTAGGATTATTTGATACAGCTGGTAAATATTGTTATTAGTACACAATAATGTACAACTTTTTATATCAAATTATTTTACATGATATATATAACAAGTTGTATTATAAATAAATAAAAATAAAGTAGAAATGGTCATGTTAGTATAGATAATTTATTTAAGTTTTTAAATATTTCTTTTAGGTCAGGAAGATTATGATCGTCTACGTCCATTAAGTTATCCACAAACAGATGTATTTCTTGTATGCTTCTCAGTTGTTTCACCATCATCATTTGAAAATGTTAAAGAAAAGGTATAATAAATTTTATAAGCTTAACGAAATAGATTTAGAAAAAAGTAAGAGAAAGAAGTGAAAAAAGAGAAAAAAAGAAAAGCGACATAACAATAAGATTATTTTTTATATTAACATTTTTGTTTCTTTAAATTATTAGAGAATTTTCTTATTAGTTATTATCTATTTAGAATAAATGTATGTATAAAAACATATGTTGGTCGAAATTATTGGGTCGCGCCTACTAACATTAAGGGTGCGTTCGGGGAGACGCTATTAGCGCTATCAGCATCAGTTTATCCTTGTTCTACTCTTAATGAATAATGAAGATGGACTGATAGCGCTAATAGCGTCTCCCCGAACGCACCCTAAGTTAAACTTACGCGTCACTTTTGGATTAAGTAGTAAATGTAATATTTATAGTCATATTTATCTTTAATCATCTTTCGTGACCAGAACATATATCTTCCATTTATGAAAGAAATAACTTTGAAACAAATAGTCCTAATGATTATCTACCTTGACGCATTTTAAAGAGGAAAGTTTAGTAAAACATGTAAAAAAGTTAGTATATTTTTAATTTTAATATTTTCAATATAATATAGTTATTTTAAAATTGATGAAAAACTTAATTTTTGGTTGAATCTAATAATTTGTCGAAAAGTTACTGACTCATTATAAATTATAAACTTAAACTTTTAACTTGATTGTAAAAAAATACAAAAAATTATTTTTTTTGTATTTTTTTATTATAATAAATTTTATTATAATAAATACGTGCAACAGTTTATATGTGTAATTAAACTGTACACAAAACTGCCTTTCAAATTCAGAATATTTTTACAATTCCAAATGTATTATAAGTTAAATGGTCATATGTATATATAATATATATATGAATGTGTGCATGTTTTTCGATGAAATAATATATATGGACATTCTAATCAAAGGTCCACCTAAAAATCAACTGCTAAATATTTTTTTAATAATTATAGAAACATGTTAGTACATTTATTGTATAACGTTAAAGGTAAAAAAAGTAAATATTATATGACTTGTATTTAAGATATTGGGAATTGTTAAAAAAATTTTTTCTTTTTTTACAATTGTAGATAAAATTATTAAATATAAAAAAATTTTAAAGACATGTATTTTGTAGAATTTTTCCCGTACTTTTAGATAAAAGGGTTTATTTTGGTGAAAAAAATTAATAGTAAGAAATCCATTTTTTTATTTTAAATAAATGAAAAATAAAGAAATGAAAAATTATGCCCACCTTTAAAAATTTGAAAAAATTATGAAAAATACTATAGTGCATATGAAAAATATTAGTGTATGTAGAATATAATACAATAAAGGACACCGTGAAAAAAATATTTTTTAAAAATTGGAATTTTAGCAAAATCAATTTAAAAGAAATATGAAGTTATTGTTATATGAAGAAGTTAATGTCATTGTGTGCCTGTAACGACTATTTTGTAGGCTTTGAGAAAATAATAAATTCGAATATTTCCAAAAGAAACTGAAAATTTGATTTTATTTTTCAATATAGTTTCAATCAAACAAGCAGATTTATAATTTTTTAAATTCTTTTGAAAAAATAATTTTCTCGAAGCCTACAAAATAGTCGTTATAGGTAGATAGCCATGATAACTTTTTCATTCGATGAAAATTTCTTCTCTCCGAATCAGATCTTTAAGTTTAAATAGAAAGAAATCACATGGGGCCAGATCTGGAGAACAAGATGAAGGGAGTATTAATTTATACTCTAACTAGTAACATTTAGGCGTTGTGACGGTTGATGTATGAGATGGTGCATTGTCAATAATTGCGCTACGGCGACTTTGCAAATAACTCTCGACTTGGCTGATCGACGTCAGTGGTAATCCTTGCAATTTTACTGGGAAGGCTGTTTCTCAATAAATACACTAAAAAATTAAAATATAAAAGAAAGTATCTTAAAAAATCTATTTTTTAAATATAAATGATTGAAATTCTAATTTTCTTGTGAAAAAAAATATTTATTTATGAATGGATTCCATTGCGATCTCGAAATCTTTATTGTATCATATTTTATATTAAATATTTTATAAATATTTTTTTATCTAAAAGTATGGAAAATCTACAAAATTCATGTCTATAAAATTTTTTTATATTTCATAATTTTATCTACAATAGTGAAAAAAGAAAAATTTCTTAGAACGATATATTTCTAATGTCTTGAATACAAAGCATATAATATTTATTTTTTTTACCTTTAACCTTATAAGTGTACTAACATGTTTCTATGATCATTTAAAAAATATTAAATAGTGAAGTCATAATGATAATAAATAATATACTTGTGTATCTACGTTGTTTAGGCGTCAGAACCGATTTTTGTGGTCAGTAATTATAACAAACAGGCAAATGACAATTGATCACATTTTAGAAAGTAAACAAAATTGTGGGACTATCTACATTTTGTTATTTTCGCTTCAGATTTGTAATTGGCAACCTTAGAAACTTTAAATAAGTTATATAAGATTTATATTCCAATTTAAATAAATTAATTTTTATTTGCATATTGAATCCGTCATTTTTAATTCTGTTATTTTGACTTCAGATTTGTATTCAGCAATCTCGAAAACTCAGAATTATCTCAATATAAAACTTAATCCTTTGTAAAAGTTGTGGCTATGAAAGAATTAAAATATAACATTTTATTATTAATAATTTTTTTATATATTATATCAGTGGGTACCAGAAATAACACACCATTGTCAGAAAACACCATTTCTATTGGTCGGAACACAAATCGATTTACGGGATGATGGAGCCACGATTGAAAAACTAGCAAAGAATAAACAAAAAGCTATTTCGGGTGAACAAGGAGAAAAGCTTGCCAAGGAATTAAAAGCTGTAAAATATGTTGAATGTAGCGCTCTTACACAGGTAACTTCTCTTTTAGACAACACAAAAACCCCTTTTATAAAAATCTTAAATATTGCAAATTAGATTTAATAATTAATATTTAGTTAGTTTTTTATTTACTTAGTTAATTTGTTAAATAATTTTTTAATATTGTAACTGTTTGTTTTTTTCATCCTTCAGAAGGGACTTAAGAATGTCTTCGATGAAGCAATATTAGCAGCTTTAGAGCCTCCAGAACCTGTTAGAAGAAGAAGGTGTATTATTTTGTAGAAAATGTACGACTTTTTTATAAAACTATTAGTTCTACAGTAAGAAGACTGTAAGTTTCATACATCATACACACTGCATGCGAAAGTACAGTGACAATTATTAAATTCTAAGGCATATAATAATATTTTATAACATTAGCGATATATACATAGATGTCGCTTATTTGTTACAATAACATAACTAAAAAATTGTCATTTTTTTAAGTTGTCTGCGAAGAAAGAATTTTGATGCGAAGAATGAAAATTTAATTCAATAAAGAACTAATGACACTCATCTAATATTCTGTTATAATTAGTAGACCAGACCATTATCAAAATCGCATTAAAAAATATTACAAAATTTTAATAATTTAGAACATTTAAACTTTGGTAAACTTTGTTTTTTGAGTTATGTTGTTGTATAAAATTCGTGATAATGAAGCAATCTTTATCTATATTTACATTGTATAAATTTTAGAATTATAAATTTATAATTTTAATTATTAAATTATATCTTTGTCTTGTACAATAATTGTTATACCAGCATATTTTCACATTATTCTGTCTATTTTTGTTTGCATTGTAACGCTCAAATGTATAGACTGTCTTACACAGAATGTTAAAAGATTTAAAAGAATTAAGATACATAATATCTGCATAATATATATTTGAATTGTTAAAGAAAAAATTTTGCTCAATATAAACTTTCATAAAGCGAATTGTATGTTTTATACGATTTCATATGAATTGTAACACAACATACACATATGCAAAAGTGTAACATTATTGATTTCTGTGAATTTTAAAAATATCTTATATTAAAAATATTATGTTTAATATTTTTCCATATATTTAATAAAAATTTTTACGTTTCTTTGTAGTGCTCTATTCTTAATTTTCTATATATTTTTGGTACATTCCTCTGTGTACCTAACATATATATATTCACACGAATAATGTGTGTGCAAATAATGCAATGTTTGTCAATACATTTAATTATTTATAAATCAATAAACTTTGCGTTGTAGATCATAAAAATAATTAAACGAGAATTACGAATGTATGATATAACATATATTGTTATTATTTACAAAACCTGATAGAAAAAAAGAAATACTTGTTATTATATGTAAAGGCATCACATGCATACATATATGTTATAGATAGCTAGATTGTCGTAAGATTTATAAAACTTTTTTTGTGGCCATACATTATCAACAAAACAAATAATTATGTTAATATATTCGATTAGTTCAATGTATTTCTACACTTATATTCTTATTTATTTATTTATAGCCTTATATGATTTTTAGTTACATCATTTTTAGTTACGTTCAATATTTTAATAATAACTATCATATCCATTTCATATCTACATAACTGCTATGTAAACCCATTCTATATTAATTACGTTAAGTATTAGTCCATTTATTAATTTATTTATATTTACAATTGTTAATTAATATTCTATGTGAAAATTGAATATTCATAATCTGCTTTATTTAAGACCATTTTTTTATTCTTATTTTTAATTATTGTCTTTAAATTATTTAAAATTGTAATATATATTACTATAGTATATATTATTATATATCATTAATTATTACTATATTATATTGTATATTATGAGTTAGTCATTATTATTTTTTTTAAATAGAATTATATGATTATTTTATACAATATGATTCCTTTAATTTTTCTGCATATAAAAGTATTAAGGTAGGGCAATATCGAAAATCAATAATTTATGAAAAATTGTATTAGATTATTTTATTAATTCGATACTTTTTGTTTATTTTGTATATAAATTGAGGTAATACGACTATAAAATTTTCAATTTGGGTATTATACACAATGTTAGATATTATAAAAAATATTTTTTGTTAATTTCAGTAAATCAGTAATCTTAGCTTAAAATATTATTTCTATAGTATAATACCCAAAAATATAAAAAAAAAGATTTTTTTTATTAAATCTTGATTTTTTTAATTGAAATTAAAATTATCTGAATTTTCGTGAAAATGTTAAATATTAAAGAATTTTATTCAACATTGTGGTAATTTCAGACAAGTTATTTTCGATGCATCCTCTTAAAACATTGTGTTAAGAATTTCTTTGGGCGTTCTTTGATTCAAGTTTAATTTTAAGTACAAACTTAGGTTTATAAAATACTTAAACGTAACGTAATGCGTTACGGAAGAGCTTGTGGGGTGATCTTTACACACACTTAAGTGAAAAAGGTGGATTCCGCCTTTCCGCCTGCATTCCGAATAAAATGTAATTTAATCCAAGTCAAATTTAATTTTAAATTAAAAAGGCGATATGAAATAATAAATTTTATTTTATTCAGGAGAGTCTTTGACAACATATGTCATGATCAAAGTCATTGACAGTAATTCCTAGTCAATAATTAAACCTTTTTGTGTAACAAATTTTTCCACTAACAAGTTTTTTGTAAAAATTAGCATATTAGGGTTTTCGGGGTCGCTGATTACAAATCCGTAATCAGATTTTTGAAATTTACATTAGCTGGCTAAATATAGTAAATCAAAAATCAAAATCTATTTTGATACATCTATTTTTCATTAAAAAATTGGATCAAAAATACAAAAACTGAAGCCAAAAATATAAATTTGAAAACGGAAGCCTTATTACGGCAGGCGTAAATTAAAAAATTCTGAGTATTTGGGAAACAGAACTTGTAGTTTGAATATGTATGAACATAGCTTGCTCTCTACATTATTCGGAACTAACGGCAAAGACGTGGCAAGTTTTTAGTTCCATTTTTTGTTTATTTAATTTTTTATATTTTAAAAATTTCTATATTTTTTTACTTTTTCACAGACAAATTTATTTACCAAAAGTGACAATTTTACGATATATATTTAATTTAAAAAATTGTTTTATACATATTCTGACAGTAATTTTATTATTCAGAGGAACGTTTTAACACTTTAACGGTTCCAAATATAGAGAAGGTAATGTGACCAGTGCGGATAATATAGCTGTATACCCATATTATTTCCGTTATTAACTAATGAAGTCTAAGGCCGGTATTCATAGTCGGGTCTTATATTTAAGATCATCTTAAGTACTATCTTAAGATGCCATCAACCAATCACAGAGCCGTATTAGCATCTTAAGACATTGCTTGAGACGATCTTTAAATAAGATTTGACTATGAATACCGGCCTAATAATCATTTATGATATCATTTGTTTAGTGGCCTGGTGTTATATAGTAACGCTAATATGACAAAGCGGAACAGTCAACATTTGTTATAAGACATTGTTACATTCGAGAATTTCGAAAAATGTTTAAGGTACAATTTTAACATTTAATGGTTTTTCGGCAGTATTATTATTATTAGGTACGTGAATTCAGTTTGGTTTAAATTCAGACAGATCCTGTAATCTATTACTTATATATTTAACAGTACTATATAGTGGCTACTGCACACACACATAATATTTTTTTTGTCAAATGAATATAATCCAATTAAAGTGACAGCGGTATGTAAACTGAGTTAATTGGAGCGTGCGTACTGGACCTTTTATGTGAAATTCACAAACTGACACGGATATTCTGCAATTTATCCGTTGCAATTGTCACAGCTGTTTCTTCCATTTGTCTGGTGGAAAGCGAGAAAATAATACTTCACCATTTTTTTTCAAGCGAGATATGGGTGATGAAATTGTTAAAATTAGTGACGGTTAAAAATTCAATAAAGTAAGTGGCAATGCCATTTGAGAGGTACCAGTATTATTCATGACTCTAACAAAGTAATAATTACGAGAAAAATTCTTGAAACCGTATTGAATTAGAATTACGTTATATAATATTGTACTTTATGTTGAATTATTGATGACTATAGAGCTATAAAAAGAAAAATAAAAGATTGCACAATGGAATGTAAAATACAAAAGAATACACGTACTAAAGCTGTGGAGATGGATCTTTCTCAGGCCTTGTGCATGTGCAGTTTATAAATAACGCGATGGAATAATTATACGTACCAGGGTTTAAAAAGTAATTGGAGCAAAGGGATAATCGTGACACTGAAATAGAATGGCTTTAAAATGTAAAAGTTCTGCTATAAACTTTGTATATTACGTAGAGAATTAAAATAGTACTTAAAACTGCCTTTCCAAAAATACAAAAGCACGAGCATATAAAGGATGAAAAATCCTTATTTAATTTGCATTCGTGTATTTCAAATTACTCATTAAATTTTAAAATATATTTAAATAAACAAATTTGTGTTTACTACGAGATAAAATCTTTTCAATAAATTTCTTTTTTAATTGCAAAATCATCAATTTTTAGTTTTATTGATTATATATTGAGAGAAATTTTTAGAATTTTACTTTTATACTTCAATTTTATCTCTTTCTGACCAAATTGTCTTCTAGATTACTTTTTTTCGTGATGATGCGAATTGTCAACAATTTTACTAGCTATAAATATATAGCACACGCTTACGTACATTGCAATTAAATAATAATTAACTATTAATTTCATGCCTATTTTTATAATATATGTCATTTTACATAAATATATGTCTATTTACATAGAGTTAAATGAGTTAATATATTTATTTTTATTATATAACTAAATTAAATTAAAATTAATATCTTATAAAATCAATTTAGTTACATTTAAAACATTACATTAACAAAAACTAAGTTAAAAGTTACGTTAAGATTAACTAAAACTTAAGTTAAATTAAAAATTAATTTTGAATTTATATTAAATTGATTTTATATTAAATTAAAAAGAAATAATTTTTCAAAGTTAGATTACCCAAAACAATTAAGATATAAATATATATAATCAAGTATATTATCTCGTATAAATTTATATGAATAACAAAGAAGTATTGTTTTTTCTGTGGAAACGTTTTTTTAAAATAATTTTTTCCTTTGCGTAGATAAGTTTTTAATACATTTAGACAAAAGTTCATAAGTTAATATTTATTTTCAAAAATAATCAATTAAAAAATTAAAAATTAAATTATTTAAAATTAATGTGAATTAGAAGTTATTAATTTTTTAATTAGTTACTACATATAGTCATCTCGAATTTACACATGAATTTCATCTAAACTACACACACACACACACACACACATATAAAATTTATAATAATAACTATATTCCGTTATTATTTTAAATAGATGTTTAATTTATTGACTTTCGAATTATATATGTTTTTCTTATATAAAAAATTTTTACCGAAAAGAGCAGTATAATAAAATAAATTTTTGCTACCTATGCATCGAATAATCTTTTTCTTATCTATCAATTCAAACTTAAAGACCACACTTCGACGCATAAGTACCAAAAAAATTGTGTGCAACATGTACGGATCGGCTATTGCTCACTATAGCGGGTGAGCCGAACGCATGAGCCGAAGGCGAATTTTTCCCACACTTCCCGCACTTCTGGGCAATAGCGGATTCACTGCACTTGTTATACAACATACTATTATTTCAATGCTGCATAAAAAAATTTTCTAATTTTACCTTGAACTTTAAATTTTCTAGCTTTTTTGGAAATGCTTGGGGGTTTTCAAGAAGTTCTTTTATAATATTGAATATATCTTGGAAAAGAGAAGTACGATATAAATGAAGATACCCAAATACAACTCGAGGCGTTTGATGTATGTCACAATAAGTTTCTTTGATGCATGTCGTTGAAAGATTAAGACGTTGTTTAAAATACATCCTAAAAATATCATTGTGTGTGTGTGTGTGTGTGTGTGTGTGTGTGTGTGTGTGTGTGTGTGTGTGTGTGTGTGTGTGTGTGTGTTTTAGGATTGTCCAAGAGACATTGTTAATTTGTCCGATTTTTTAATTCATAAAAGTTATTTTTTTTTAAATATAATTCTAATTTTATTAAATAATAATATTGAGTTTAATTTATATATGTGTAGTTTCAATAATAGTTGTACAATATTATGTTTTTACTATCACAGACATCTAAAATAATAGACACATTCAAATGATATCTCATACATGGTAATATGCGAGATCGTAGATAAATAAATGGCTGGGACAAAATTGTATTTCTTTTGTATTTTTTTATTATTAAATAGAATCCATATATCAGAATATTAAAGGAGCAGTATTTGGAGATTTTTGGCTCTTGTTTTGACAAGAATGTGTTTTGAAAGACAAGAATTTCTCAGAAAATAAATTACACATATTTTAATTTAAAAAATTCCTTTGGTTCTGCTTAAAAATTAATAACTGTACTTTTTTAAGCAATAATAATCACGCATACCTAAAAGACATCTTTACAATGTCTTTACACTCTTATGTCTTAACGTCATTTGACGTCTTTAGACGGTATGTTGTACATAGGAGAGATGTTCCAGTTATTTTGTAAACTTGATAAACTTGACAATTGTTATGCAAATATTGTATACAGCAAAAAAGCTGCGATACTATTTTAATGATACCGAGCTGTTACAAATCACAAAGTAAGCCTGCAGACACATCTTTAAGGGTCAACCGTCACCAGTAGTGCGATTCTGTAACTCGTTAAGAGGTGTCGTTATACTGTCGTTGCGCAGCTTTTTTACAATATAAAATATCTGCGTAACTGTCGTTATGGGCACATAATGACGAGATAACGAGTTACAGAATCCTGCTACAGTCCCCTTAAATCATATTTGATACGTTATGGACGTCCATGCATGAAGAACGGGACATTACTTAATCCGTTCGGTTTATACAAATTGTTACTTGGGCATTTTGATTTTGAAGATGTATATATTATCAAAAGATCTTTCTTTACAACTTTAAGATCAAGATCGAAACAACATTTTTTAAAGATTATGATTGAGACAAACAATTTATCATATTAGTAGAAAATTCCTGTAAAAAAGAAATAAAATCTTGCTGTAGAAAGCGATGACAATAGATGTGCTCAGATTGCTGTGCCGTTTATGCTCACGGACACGAAAGACGTAGTACGCGAAGAACGCTCGCGAGGGAAATTAGCGGAATGTGAATCGGGTGGTGCATTAATAGCTGCGGTGGCTTTCTCTCTCTCTCTCTCTCTCTCTCTCTCTCTCTCTCTCTCTCTTTCTTTCTTTGATGTTTTGACCTATTTTAGAGCTGGTGAATTTATAACAAACCAGTAACAAGTCGGCCGACGTTGCTGGAGTGGAAAGTAGTCGGTAGTATCAGCGGAGGTATGGGTGACAGCGGCACAGCGCGGCGATGGTGGCGGTAGCCGCACGAAGGCGGCGGCGGCGGTGGTGGTGATGGTGATAGTGATGGTGGAGGTGGTGAAGGTGGAGGTGGTGGTGGTGGTGACGGCGGCGGCGGCGGCGGCGGTAGCAGTAGTGACGGTGGCAGTCTTGATCGGCGCGTCATGAGCGAAACGCTGACTGACGTTGCTCATAGAGGAAGAGGAGTACTAGTCGTGTGACCGGAGTAAACGAGACTGCTCCGTTTCATTGATCTTTCTGTATTCGTCTTGCGGATCATTTTACTCGCTTTACTCGTACTCAACAGCGATTCTTGAGGAATCTCAAGAACAACGACGACAACACAACGACGACGACGACGACGACGACGATAAGAATAGCGTTTCACCAATGAACTCACATTATTTCGGAGAGTGATTCCTCCAAAGGTGGAGGGAAGTTCTTTGTAGGGATTGTCTTTTCGCAGTGGTAACGGCAGTCGCGGAGAGACCGATCGTAGAATCATGTCGCGTGATTTGGTGGTCTTCTCAGCATTCGTCACGCGAAATCGATAAACGGGAACGTCGCGAAAGGGAGAAAGAGAGAGAGAGAGAGAAAGGGAAAGAGAGAGGCGATTGCTTACGCGCTACGTTACAATTCGCTACGTCGTGAAAGAGAGAGGTATTAAACGAGGACTCGAGGGCGAGACGACAGAGAGAGAGAGAGAGAGAATAGAGACGTTCGGGGATAATTGCAGGAAGCGCGAGTGACAGCAACCGAGTGGTTGGACTCGACTAGACGGAAATTCTCGCGACGTCTCATTTTGCCACCGCGAAAAGAATTCGTCCTTACGGAGCCACCAACGACGACGACCCTTCAAGCGTTACACAAATTCCACTTGCTTTTTTTCTATTGTGGAATTGTTTCGCATCGTTTTCTATCTTCCCTTGAGTCGGTGGCGGTCTTGCGATCGCCTCCATTTCAATGGAATGTCGCGACCGCGCGGCAACGTATCATCATAGTAACCTTGAGACCCCGTCAAGGTAACCGGGAGTTCTCCCTGGCGAGCGCGGCCTTTCTGGTCCTCGACCTCGTGCTCCGACTCGCCAAGTCGGAGATCATCGGCAGCGAACGCGTAAGCGATTATCCGTGCGAGCGCGAGATGGAAAAAAGCTCCAGCATGTGTCGATCGATAGGCGCACGGCCTTCGCCAGACTGACTTCCTCGCGCACGCAACGCGAGAGCAAATGCGCGTCGTCGCGTTTACTGAAAAGAGCACGTGCACAGCGTTTACCGCGATAACTACGATCGAACGTAGCAGCATCGCCAACTTGGTGGTGATCGGTCGTCGCGGCAACGACATCAGGAAGGGAGGCACCCGAGCCGAAGCATGTGATCTTCGCGAGGTTCATCGATCATCACGCCGCCGACGCTGCCGCCGCCGCCGCCACCGGGGGCCAAGGGAGGGATGTTGCGGCTGCACATCGGCAGGATTACTTAACGTAACGGCCGATTCATGCGTGTCCGACATGACGAACAACGTCAATGGCCGCACGGCCGATGTGAACAATGACGGGGTTGTCGAACGACGATGAGCGATAACAGCGGCGCGTAGACAGGTGGAATATCGTTGACCGCGCGAGAAAGTGTGTACGCGCGTCGCCGCCGCCGCGCCGTGGGAACGCGAGCGCGAGGGATAAAGTGGGGAAGCCACAGCACAGGTGGCGGTAATAAGGACGAACGACGGGAAGAGAAAAAAAGGGGAGTCAAAGAGAAAAAAGGAGAGAAAGAGAGAAAAGTGGGCATAGAGTTCACCGTTTCACTGTATTGTATCCTGAGGAACGAAACTTGTAAGGACTATGAAAAAAATAGTGCAATGGAAGGATGTACAACATGTCTGTATAAGTGAATGACACGAAAAAGAGAAAAGAGGGAGTGACGAAGAAAGAGAAATAAGGAAAAAAGAGTGAGATAAAAAATAAAAGAGCAAAGAGCGGAAAGAAGCCCCGATAATGAAGGAACACGGTAACAAACAACATCCGGCGGCGGAACCGGCGGCAAAGACGCTCAAGTCGCTACTGAAGAAGCCGGGCCAGACTAAAGCGAAGTCGCAAAAACATCGCGTGGTGATTAACGAGAAGTTGAACGAGTTCTTCGCGGCGGACTACATTATACTAATTAAGGAGGAGTGTTGCGCGGATTATGAGGAGGATTGCGACTGCTGCTACCAAGAGCACGAGTTTATGCGGCTGGGCAATTGTAAGGAGTGTCGGGCGGAATTGAACCTGCACTTCAGCACCGGCAACGGCAGATACGATGAAATGGCGAGGGGTGTGGAGCAAGCGCTCTGCGAGAATACCATGCGAGATCACTGCGGTGGCGGACCGCGTGGAAAGAGTCAGCAGGGTCGAGAGGACGCGCAAATGGAAGAGGAGGAGGAGGACGAGGAGGAGGCGGATGACGGCGAGGAAGAAGAGTACGAGGAGGAGGAGCGGGAGGAGGAGGAGGAGGACGAAGAGGAGAACGTCGACGGGAAGGTGGTGGAGAAGATGGTGTCGGCGGCCGCGGCGACGGCGGCCACGTCGGTGGAAGGGAAGAATGCGAATGAGCGAGGGAACGTGGACGCGGAGGAAGCGACGAAGGGACGTTGGCCGAAGGAGATGGCCGCGAATTCCCAGGAGGAGAGCGGAACCGTGGTTCCGCCGTCGCCGCCGCGGCACGACCAGCAGCAACAGCAACAGCAACAGCAACAGGAAACGCTCAGCCCGCCAGAGGGTTACAAAGACGTGTGCTCGAACAACGAGATCACTAACGAGACAGAGCAACGTGGACGCGCGTCAACTACGACGTGCACGGAGTGCAATTACTACCAGCAACAGGCAGCGGGTAAGGCTACTAGTAATGTTATATAACATTAATTTAGCTATTTTCTCGATTAATGCCTAGGCAACACGAAAGACATAACTTCTGTAATGCCCCCAATGCATCCCTTCCTTTCCTTGGACTCTTGCGATATAAACGGAAAAAAAACATGAATTTTGAATGTACGTAACAAAATTACAAGTTTTGAGAAGTTTGATCTCTTAAATCTTAAATTGATATAAGCAAAAAAATACGTGTCTCTCAGATTTGTGTATTTAATAACAAAATTTAAGGAGGCAACATACTTTGGTTCCGAAAAGTTATAACTGATTTCTTTTTAGTAACGATATTTTTCTATCGACATAGACAATTACGCTTATATTGATTTTAAATTCAATTTAAATGTAATAAATTATCTATAAGTAGAAAAATATCGTGTGTATGTATACACACACACACATGTATATATAAAATCAATTATCACATACAAGAGATGCAAGTAATAATAATAATCTTTCAAAAAGAATTTCTAATAATAAATTAAAACATGTTCTGATGTATTTAATCTTATCTTAACCTTTGTAATATAAAAATAAATAAAACGATATTAGATCAATACTTTTCTCCTTCGAATTGAACAGATTTACTTATCATATAGAGAGAAAGATAACAGTAACACATATAAATTTAAGCTTTTATATATATATATATATATATGTATATATTCTTACATTTAAAATTAAACTATATTATATAAATCTTTATTCGGTGCTATTTAGATATAACACATGCTGATGCCATTATTTGGCGCGATTATTTTAGAATTAAAAATTTTACATTTTAAATAATAAAATATATCTCTCAGCAATAAATTATATTTATTATATTATATTGCCTCTTTATCTCGATTCTATTTTATGATAGATTAAAAAATAATAACATTGAAACAGGACATCTTTTCTATTAATATATATTGAAAAGAGAGCCAATTTTTCTTTATTAGAAACAATTATATGCAGTGATTGCGGAACTTAGTGAAATTATTGACAATTTTGCCAATATACGAATTTTGAATTTAAGGTAAGGCTTCGTATATTTATATTTATACCTACAATATATCTACGAATATTCCCTCAGAGAATTAACTTTGCTCAGCAGATTCCCCTTAATCTTTCAGATTCTCATTTAGATAATTGAAGATTAAGGTATAATCTCTTTTATAATTGAATAAGAATATATCTCAGTAAAAATATCGCACTATACTTGGTTGAATTTCAGTTTTTGCAAAAGACTAATTAATCACTTACTTTGTATCACTTTATTTCTTTTGTAAACTTTATTTCTTTTTGTTATGTAAAGAAATATATATATATGTATATATGAACAAATGTACAATATAAAGATAACTCAAAATTATTATATTAAAAATACAGAATGGATACAAATGGTATAAATTTAAAACAGAATCGAAGAGCTAAACAAATGTTCTTCTTGTTCCTAAGGAAGATAACAGTTTCGTAATATTCTGCAACAAGCTGTCACGTAATACAAAACTTAACGTTGTAAACTGTAGCGCACACTTGAAACTTCACAACATTCAGGAAACTTTTATGTTAAATATGTACCACCGTCGTTGATTAGAGAAGGAAAGAAAGAGTAATGTTGCCCGTTATTATCGTCTAACAACCATGTAAAATATTCATTTTCAAGCAGCACTCGGAGCATTAATCATTTGCGGTATAAAATTATAAAAGACATAAGAATGTATATTCCTTCTCTTTTTTTATCTTTATTCTTATATTATAAACAATCTTTTCGGAAATCATAAATTATTTGCTCTCTATCGAAAGTTTACAGACAGGTTAATTTCTATTTGAAAATAAAAGTTCTAGATTTTTATTAACGATATTTGAATTATCTATGAAAAATTCTTTGAGAAAAATTTTGTTCATTGAGTGTTGTCAAAAATTGTTTTTATTGTCAAATTGTAATAAAACTTTATAGCTTTAATAAGCATTTTTTCTATTGTGAATATAGATGCAAGCATAATTTTATATTATTTATGTTTAAAGGTTCTTCATTTTGTGTTGAGGCACGCGTATTAATCTATTACTTTTTGATATTATTTATGATGAGTTTTTGAAAATATTTTTCTGTGATGTGGCTTTAAAAGAATGGATGTTATTTGATAACATAATTAAAACAAAAATTATTGATAAATTGTAAATGTTTGTTTTCCCTTTAAAGATTATTTGAAAAATAGTAATTTTCTTGTATATATTTATTTTTATATACTTTTTTTATAAAACTGATGGGCTTGAAATAATTTTTGCGACTTTGCACATTTTTATTTCGACAATTTGAAGCATAATAATATATTGCACACGCGTATTGTAACAATATTTAATAATGGAAAATGCTAATAATTCATACGCTTTATATTACACTGGCATGCATGATGAAAGTAATGATGCTACGTATCTGGAGTCGAATCTATTAGCTTTAATGGAAAGGTGCAAATTAGAAGAATTGCATCGTTGCTCAGTTCTTTTCTCACACATAACCAAAGTACAGTCCCACGATATCCCCTCACACAGGATACGAATATAATAATGGTATTGTTTTTCATGAGTCTAGCTACGGTTGGTAAACGGTTTAAGAACATAGCAGGATTTTTATGCGCATTCTTTACAATACCTGAGAGTGTTTCTTAAAGAGAAAATACCTGTATCTATGAATATTCAGAATAGTTCTATTATGATAGTTATAATATAATAGTTTTAACATTTGCTTATTTTTAAAATGACAGTTGATGTACTAGTACTTTGGCGTAATACTTTTATCAAGCAACATTCGGTTTTTTATTAGAACTGAAAACCCGTAGATCGCTATCTGTAAGAGAAAATAAGTTAAATAATATTTCTAATGTCAGTAGAAAAGATACATTTGTGATCTGTATAATCGATTAAAAACTCTGACCAGATCTATAATTGTAGTTACACAAAATGTCAATGTATGTAGATATGGAGTATAAGCTTATTCGCGTATCAACGTTCACCGGAAGCGCAGCCTAGCGTAACTCCGGTACTTCCCCAGGAGATACTCATAGGTAAAGAACACTTAGATTTTTAATCAAATGGTTTGAATATTGTGTTATAAAATAAAATATCTAAATTTTTAATTAAATACCGCATAAATATTAAACTAGACCTAATAAATATTAAACTAATAATAAATTAAAGCATAAGAAAAATTATTTAAGATTATTACTCAATCAAGAAAAGTTATCAAATATAGGAATTTTTTCAATTCCTATATTTGATTTAATAATAATCTTAAATAATTTTTCTTATGTTTTAATTTATTAAAATTTCTTCCATATAAAACCACTGCCACCGGAATAGAAAAAAAAATACTTTTGATACTATCTCTAAATTCGAAAATGATTCGGTTAAAGAGTACTTATGAATTAGTTTAAAAATGTCTAAAATAGAAATAGATTTTATAATAGGAAGTATTGAAATAAGAAATATTGTATGCTGTCTAAAGCAAATTTTAGTTGCATTTAGATCGTTTACAAGCTTTAAATTTATTTTGCTATTTTTGCATTCTTTCAAATTTTTTACATGAAGCAAATATTTTGTTCATCACACCCTTTCTAACTCTGATTAGATTTATAAAATGTGACTAAAAGTTCGCAATGTAGAATCTTTATTGCTCGTTTATTCCTCAGATTTGCAACAGTACACATGCTTGAAAAAAAAAGGAAAAATGTATCTTAATATGTATGATATTTTTAAATAAATTGTCTGTTATGTCTTGGATTAATCTAAAATATGATATTATCTAATTGCTTGATGAAATTGGAATAATCCGTAATTTTTATTAAAATCTCTCTCTCTCTCTCTCTGTCTGCTTCTCTCTCAAAAATCAGTCTTTCCGTGATTGAAGATCACGGTCTACATTTGATGTTTGTGATAACTGTCTTGGTAAAGGCAGTTTTTTATTATCTTCCGAGAGGTACTGATTAATTAAAAATTTGATATATTCTGGTAGATTTGAATCTGGATCTTTGGCACAGAGAGCAGATATGCAACTCGTTTATTAAATTAACTACATAACTTCATCTGCATAAATATTTTACAGATAAATTTTAAGTAAATTTTAATGTATTCTATCTCAGTTACATCATTAAATTTTTCTGAAATATTTTGTACTATCACAATACGTTACATTTATTTTGAACACATTTATTTAAAACATATTACAAAATACTTTGAAGCATAATTTTGGGTATCATCTTCTTTTCCTTAAAACGTAGGAAAAAAATCTCATAATATATTTAGCTATGTCTATCTGTTGACAGGCGCTAGTAATATTACAACGTAAATTGGATGACAATTGATGTGAATTTTCTTATGTGTATAGCACACATTACTATCTCTCTTATTTTTATCTCTAATGGAATTTTATTACTAATTCTATACGTGGATCATATATATTAAAGTCTATATAAAAATGTTTATATAGAATTAACGTTAAAAATTTGAGAAAAATTTATATCAATTTAAAAATGAAATCATAATGTTATTCATGAATATTGGATATTGATATATGGATATCGATAAATTCCTGTTTACATAAAATATGTAGATTTTATGTAGATTCTATGTACATATCTGTTTTCATCAAATTTATATACTAAAAATTTTGTAAATCTAATCAGAATGTGTTAATCACATCTTTGTAGTTATTATATCTAAATATTCGGATTGCCAAAATATTTGGTTAAAATAACCAGAAATTCAGTTTATACTTCTATCAAACTTTGCTTACTCCATAGTTAGATCAGCTGATCAAAAATGATTTTTCGATCCAAACATATTTTTATTCAACAATGTAAATTATAGTTAAAATAGTAAATAAAAAGTAAATATAGTAGTAAAAATATAAATTATAGTTTGTTTAAATTAAAGTTCTCATAATCATTTTATTGGTTTACACTTGTTATGTACTTGTTATGATCAAAATGGAGATTTTTTCCTACAATCAATTTTTAATAATTTGTTTATAACGATTAATTATAAAATTTATTTCTGCAAATGCTTTTTATTAGAAATGTTTTTTTATGCTTTAGTTCTGTTTTTTATTTCTTATTTTCTATTGTTGTTTTATAATTAATTATTCTGGATTTTAAGAAAATAAATTAATCAATATTTTATATCTTCTTAATTTAAACTTTAAACCATGATTGCTTTTCTGTATAAAATAAAATAAAAATTAATTTATATGTTTAAAACACCTAGATTTAATTGTGAGAAATATATGTAATCAATTTGTTTTTAGAATTTTATGTAAATTTCGTATCTGTGGAACGATATGATATTTATTATTTTGTAAAATTGATATAATTAATATTAGATAAGGCACGCTGAATTTTGATTTATGAGCTATGTAATTTTCAGTATTGAGATTATCTTGATAATATTAATATTTCTGATCAAAGAAGAGAGAAGAGAGAGAGAGAGAAAAATTGAAAAACTTAAATGCAAAAATTATTTATATAAAAAATTTTAATTATATGACATTATAATTTTATTCTGAAATATTTCTTTTGCACGATTAATTGTTGACTTTATCACGCGCCGACTTATGGTTCTTGCACAGAGGATACGATGAGCGATGAGCGATAGCCAATGAGAGCTCTGTTTCTTCAGACGTCACATCCGTCGCGAGACTCAGTGCGACGACGTCGCTCAAATGTTGGTCAAGTTTCAACTTTCGTTGCTCGCGATGCACAATAACCGGTACTATAGTTATACATATACAGAGAAGAGTATTGTTGAGACCGTGAATATATTCGTATGTTTTGAAAATGAAGGTTTATTGATGCAATCAACCTCCTTTGTATTTGTACGAATATTTTTTAAACTCTAGGATATAGGGTTATGTTATTAATAGATAAATTATTTTGTAAATTTACGGTACTTACGATATATATTAATTATTAATGTACACTTTAGTCCACTTTTTTAATTATATAAATACCTTGAATTATACTAAACAATCTTTTTAATATTACAATTGTTTACGAATATTACAATCATATTTTTTAAAAATACTTAATTTGAAATTATATTTATAATTATATATAAATCATATATATATATATATATATATAGGGTGTCCCGAAACATGTAGGTCAACGCTCGTAAAAAGGTAGAAGGGGTCGAGATGAACATAAAAGTCCAATATTATGGGCTAGGTCTTGGGTTAGGTCCATTAATAATCGAGGTATTAATTTTTCAAATTATGCGAATGAAAGCGCGCCGAGGGAAGAGCTCAATATGCTCGAGCCATAACACGAAAGAAAAAATCTATCGTAAATGTATGATAAGCTTTCATTAATTTACTGTTCATCTTGATCTATTCTACCTTTTTACGAGCGTTGATTTAATTTTAAGTCAGTTCAAATTTTATATATATATATATATATATAAAATTTGAACTGACTTAAAATTAAGTTTTGCGTTAATGTTAATTATATAATTGATAAATTAAATGTATTATTTTTATCATTTCTTGGCTTAATAACCAAAGGAAAGTACGCAATTTCGAACACACCATATATATCTTTTGTGCGTATCTGCTAAAACATCGTGATACAACGTGCTGATAACAGATAAAATTTCTAGCGAAGTCTCAGCGAGATACTGCAGTACAGAATGACATTTATATTAGACGCCACAACTCTGGTTTCCACAGCTATTAATATGGTAGATTTAACGCGCAGTATCAAGAATTCCGCAAAGATTTCGTATTATCCAAAGATCGTTAGTGAGTTGTAAAGATAGTGTTTCATGTATTAGCTTATTGTTTCGAAGACTCTAATAAACACGCGTGCTTAATGGAGTCTCATAATAATGTGCATAATTGCGTAAAGGCGTGAGTTAAGATGTATGGATTTTATCTTGTATTCCAGAATGTGAATCGCAAGCGAAGGATCGTGGGAATGAACAGGATACACAGAGCAGCAAGGACACTGTGCATGACAGTAAGCAAAGGAATTTGCAAGATAAACAGCATCGAACGTCTCTCCCTGGTATATCTATCTTTTTGTTACAAATTTCTTGAGTATTTTTTGAAGAAACTTATTTCTAGGAACTGTACTGCAGACAAGAATTTATTTATTTTTTGTGTTACAAACACCGTATCTATAATATTAGTTCAATTTATTTAGTGATTTTGATAGATTATAAGATATGAAACGGAATGCATGTATTGTTTACATTTGAGTCAATCATTTGACAAATAATATAAGTTAATTTTTGTTGAAGATTCAGAATGAAGGAAGGCACATTTTTTCTACATATCATATTAGTTAAATATTTCTTTTCTTACTAGATTTGCAAAATACTTACTTGCGAAACAATATAAGTGACTGTATTTATTTTTAGATTATATTCTGTGTAAAATATAATATATTTAATATAATACTGAATTATTTTAACATATTAAAATTTAATTGAACATAAAAATGAAATTGTCTATCAGTCAGCAGTGAATCTTGTCAAGTAACAATTTATGTGATTTTATTATCACACAAATTGCATGCCAATTTTTATCGGTCTTGATGTAATCCCTACAAATGCGCAATTTTATAAATTAAATTGACAAGCAATTTAATAGTATTGATACTCTGAAATATCTGTAATATTCTTCTCCTCCAAAAAACTGTAAAGAGTTTATTGCGAAAATAATAACCAGAATTCGAACTTGGATCTTCCTACATTTCGTGCGCGTATCGATTACCGAAGTATGTAAGTATAGTAAGAATTCACACAAATTATATTATTCTTAACCACCAAGGTCCACTGATGATATAGGCAATTTTATCTTTATATTTGACATTTTGATCAATCTTAATTTTAGTTATTTTTGTTGAAATTCAATGTTGCGAGTTAATTTTTTTTATTAATTGTCATGTATTTTCCAACAATAAAATTAAATGTCTTTTTTAGAATTTATTATTTTACAACAACCAAGTCTATCATTACATTTAAAGAATTTTCTAATTAAAAAACCTATTTTATATATACGAAAATGTTCATTTCATTGTGAAACAATATTATTTTCGCTTTTAGGTTTCAAAAAGTCGATTATTTCTTTGACATTTTTAATAGTTTGCACTTTTAGAGAGAAAATAGATTAAAGGTAAACTTTCAAACATTTTTATTAACATATAACATATTAATGTATAATTGGAAAATTTTAATAGATTCCATTAATTTTTGCCAATAATTTCCGAAGTTTTTTTATTCCTATTTTCTATTATAATTAAGTAAAAAATACTGACTTAAAATATTTGTACTTTATCACTTAAATAAAACAATATCTTTCAAATTTTGATCTTGGTTTAACTTCTTTATCTTTTTCTGGTTTTAATTGAATTCTAATTTTAATTTTCTAATTTTCTGATTGGAATTGAAAAAAAGCTAAAGAGTAAATTAAAATCAATTAATCTACATATGTTTTAAGATGCCTTTCACATATTTACAGATATCTTTTAGAATTCTACAAAATTATCTTTAACAAAGTTTTTAGACATCTTTTAGAAATTTTCTTAAAAATATATTTTGTATAATAAGTTAAATATCTACAAAATCTCGATGTTTGTTTAAGTACAATAAATATTAAAAAGATTTTAATGTTGAAAGTATTAATTAAATAATTAGATTTTTTCAAATTTTTTATAAGTAATACTTTCTTTAATTACTGATCACATAATAATTAGACGATTTATAAATTTAATTCTTACTTAATCAATAAAACAGTATAAACATATTTTATTAAATGCTGCCAAAGATATTAACAGACTTAAATTTAGCAATTCGGACAGTTGTGATCGAAGGATAAATGTTACTTTTTTGTCGATTTATACATCTTACCTTGATCATGTTGTTTTGTAAACTTTATGTTGTTATTAGGCTTTACCTAATAAAGATAAACCTTTTAACAGTAACTTTTTAAGTCTTTTTAACGTTGTCAATCTGAATACAATTATATATGTTCGGTATTTACAATCAAATCTTATTTCAAGAGTTAAATATAATTTTAAGATGTTAATATGGTTCTGTGATCGATGACTCTACTCAAGATGATCCTAAATATGAGAATTGACTTAAATATGATGATCTATAACACGAACTATGAAGCACGACATTGAAGGTAAAAATTATAAGATGAGGTTGCTAATCAAGGTGCTAATTTTGCTAATTTTGATGATTTTACCATATCTGTGTATTATTTAACAGCGTGACGTTTGATCTGTACGTATTGTTTGCACTTTTTGCACTTATTAATAGTATCTTTCTCTTTCTCAAATGCTAGAACATATAAGTATATATTTTTTGTATCATGTGTAACAATGTTTGAAGATTGCAATAGATTTATAGAGAATTATGGCCATAGGTGAAATTATCAAATTTATGGTCTTTTTTCACGGAGAAATACTTTACGAACTATGATGATTCTATATATTTCATACGCATTCTGAGACAAATACGAACAAAATAATTTTATGAAATTACGAACATGTAAAATGATCTAGTATTATCAATACTTAATTTGTATACTATTGTTTAAATTATGTAATTTGCAAGAAAAAATCGAGAAAATATTCTCTTTGAAGATTTTATTTTTAACGGATTTTATATAAAAAAAGGCTGTAACCGAACTATAATTCCTTTTTTCTTTAATAAGTCCATGGATGTAATACAAATGTTTTAAGAACATATATTATTGGACGTTTAAAATACATTTATATTTGGACGTTCTAAAGATGTTTATTTTACTTACGTTTAAAAAAAATTCTTGTGTAAAATAATGTCAGTTCTTTTTGACACGTAATAGAAATGATAGCATTAGAAAAACATTTTCTTTAGAATTGGTCTAGATCAGGTCCAATCCTATCTTTCTTAAAAAAATTTTAAATGATTGAATAAGTTCAATTTTACTCTGTGTATAGTATTTAAAGCAGACATTTTTCAGATGTCCAGAAAAATAACACAGGACATTTAAAATACTTAAAGACTTGATTTTAACGTTTAAATACGAACGAAACGTCCACTACGTACATTTTTAATACATTTTTTAAATGTCTGTATGCTGTTTGGGATAGAAATATTTTTCACATTCAAATAATGTGTAGATATATGTAATAATGTGTAGATATATTTGTAATAATGGGGCTTTTTACAAATTTTAAATTATTTTTAGTGCTGCAATAAGAAATATTAAATAGTTAATTAAATATTAAATACTAAATAGATTTTAATTTCTCCAAAAATGAGATTGTTTTACTTATGTTATTTCTCAAATAAGATTGATTTATAACTTATGATCAATTAATAATTGATGCTCGTTAATCTTGAAAATGATATAAATCAAGTTGTTGAAGCTTAAATAAATTAGATATATGTTGCAATTTAACGTTCTCAACACGTAGCAAAATATAAAATACGAGAGAAATAAAAATTTTATAAGATGAAATGTTATCGCGCGCATTAAGTGAAAGTTTCGAAGTTTAATTCTGTTCGTGCCGCATTATTTTTTTTTATTTAATTCAACTATGCTATAACTTTGTTTTTAGATCTACACCATCGTTATCTCGTGGAAACAATAACAATGACAACTGTCACGGAGCGACGCATCGTGCGGGAAATTAGCGAGAAGGAGGGAAAGGATTGCTTCGGGAAATCTGATACGGATAAAGACAAAAGCGTTTACGATGCTCCAAAGGATAACGGGTTTAATCCAGCGCTTTGTTTGGGAACAGGCGGTCTGATGTCAATCGTTCACGAGAATGCGACGCAGTTTACCACACGGTGTAACGACTCGGACATCACAGAGGATCGTGACGGTAATGCAAACGCCAAAAATTCGACGGACAACGACAAAAAAGTGGCAACGATGGAAGCGGAACGCATCAACGATCAAACGACATCGGGCGAACAGTCGCGCGAACAGGACGCGAAAGAGCTGTCCCTCGTTTTCAAACTAGGCAACATGTCCCTCGCCAGTAATAGCCTGAAGCCGAATTCCGCAGTGAGACAACTTTTTCCCAACCCGAAGTTCATCTCACCACCGCCGTCCAAAACGAGCTCGAGCTGCCCGGAACACTCTGAGGACGAAGCGGAGAAGTTTCTGATTACCGCCGAGAGTCTGCGGCTGTTCGACGTGGTTAAGAAGTCGACGATTCCCAGTAGTTCATATGAATCGCCAGAGTGTGAGTCCAGCTCAATCAAAAGATCCATCGAGCGGAACACCTTGCGGCGAAGTTTGATTGGTAAATACAACATGATAACGCGCAAGAAGAATCTGCAACCCAAAAATCTATCGCTAGAGGAACGAATCAGACAACTCACGTGCGTCGATCAAGACGACGAAAACTTGGACACGACCGACAGCTCTGACAATACAAATTCCGCAAGTGATGCCAAGTATGGTGGTGATCTTTCTATACGAACATCGCCATTGGGTGAGGAACGGCCTATGTATGAGTCATTGCCGGCAAGTATGGCCTCATCGACAGAAACTACTGCCATTTTAACAATGGTGTCGGCGAGGTCAAACTCCATCACGGCGGCAACAACAACGACGGGAGCAACAACAGTGAACGTGATGGCACCTGCGAACATGCATGGACATAATAATACAATATTGACGGATAATCCGCCGAATCAATCCACCTATAAGAAGATTACGGATCTGTTTGCGCACAAGAAGAACATCCAATCGAATCTACCTGATCTTGGGATAGGCCCGGGCGGGAAAAATCTTCTCGTCAAGGAGTGCCAATCAAAAAATCCGTTGACGAAGATGAATTCGGATGTGCGAAAGCAATTATTGGCGAGTCTGGCGCCGCTATCCTGTGTCACAATCAACAACTCCGACAACCAGGATGACTATTACCGAAATGATTCCAGGATGTTAATATCCTCAAACCGTGAGTCGATAAGTTGCAACTCAGATTCATCATACAGCTTAGATGACATAGAAGCGGCTCTAAATGGTGAGGATAGGA
The DNA here is from genome assembly GCF_013373865.1 of Monomorium pharaonis. Classification (NCBI taxonomy): domain Eukaryota; kingdom Metazoa; phylum Arthropoda; class Insecta; order Hymenoptera; family Formicidae; genus Monomorium; species Monomorium pharaonis. The sequence goes on along the minus strand of NC_050469.1, from coordinate 2,333,074 downwards.
AGCATGCCGGTCAACCGGATGTGACGAGATGCACGCCGATAGGTAACAGGCCTGACATCGGTGACAATACCGCCGACGAGTTGCTCGCATTCGTCGAGCAGGACAAGTTGAGGATGGAACGAATAAAACGCCGCTATAATGAGCCGGAAGAGCGTTATGAGTTCATTAACGGCTATCATTCCGAGGACAAGGCCGTGAATACTTTGTCTGAGATTTACGATGGTAAGAACGTCAAGAATCATGATAACAAGGAGCCGCAGGCAGATAATGAGGAAGAAGACGACGATGATGAACTCAATGATTATGGATTCAATCGACGACCATCAGTGACGGGTATTAAACAACAGTACGAGGCTACCAATGAAGTCATCCATCGGGCACGATCTTGTACTGGTGCGACTAATGATACAAGATCCGACTCAATGTGGCCAATGTATTGCGATGTGAACGGCGACAAGATCGATGCAAAATCTCTGTTGATCACTGATGGAGGGGACGAGGCCATCTCCATACCCGCAGAAGCATACACTATGATGGGGAGTTTCGAACGAGATACGAACACAATCAATCGTATAAATACAATGCAGAAACAGATTGATGATATATATCAGACTATCGCCGAGAGTACAGCAGTAACAGCAAACATCCACGGTATTTCTGAACATACAACTTATCTGGAGAACGCGATACCGCGACAGTTCGTCAGAACCCCATCCAGCGACAGCACCGCGCACTTGTACGCCGAGCACAGAAATGGTAATCACTACTTCCAGGAGCAACAGCAGCTGTCGAGTACGCGTATGCTGCGTATCGCAGGTGGTAGTAGCGGTGGAACCGGCGGTAATGACGACATTACGGGTGCGATATATACCAATACTCTGTCGAAAATGCAACGTCGCAACCCGCCGGTGACAATTGCGAATTACCATTGCAACGTGCTGCCTGGCGGTACTGTGCCCACCATCAATACTAAGTGTTATCGCACCATGTACTTTGTGCCATACAGTGGCATGTCTGACCCTACGTATCAGAATATACAACGCATTTTGCCACCGCACTCCTCTCCAAACTATGCCAGTCACATCGAACGATATCCGTATCCCCGTCTGAACAAGACCAATCAGCAACAGGCGTATTATAACGCGAATCGTTCCGCCTCATCGCATTCCAATTTAAATACGCCAACACTCATCCCGCCCTCGTCTCCGCCACCGCCGTCACTCGCATCCTCCGTCTCCAGCCCGAATTCGATACCGTTGCAGAGTGCTCAGCAAGCCTTGCACTTGCATATACATCCCCATCAGACTGAAGATTTCCGATCGCCTAACATCGCGTTTTCTCCTGTGCCTCATTCGACAATGTATCCAATGCAATTCCATCATCAACATCAGCATCAGCATCAGCATCAACATCAGCATCAGCACCAGCATCATCACGGCGAGATGGCATCATACCGTGTCCCAATAGCGATGCAGCAATCGCCACCCTCATACACGGTAATAGCGCCTTCAAGATGCATTCCGGCGAGTAACCAAGATGGTTATCCGTTATATCCAGCACAGGTGACACGCAATACCGGTAACCCCGGTACTGTCGCGACTGCCACAGCTGTTTCTACGGACGTACAAACACAAACGATTTCCATCGCGGCCGCCTCATCGTTCTCATCATCGTCATCTTCGTCATCCTCCTCGTCGTCCTCGTCGTCGTCCTCGGCATCTGCGTCCGCATTGTCTTCATCGTCCTCATCTTCGTCCACGTCGACGACCGCTCCTGCTTCCCTAAAATGCACCGGAATAACTAATAACAACAAGAGCTGTGAACCGATTTTGGTAACATCTTATGGTGGCAGTAATGCGCAATCCGCATCGGGGAGTGTTACTCCGCTCACATGTCCGACGTCAACGACGACCGTGACGGCCGTCACTGGATCTTCGGCGACGGTAATGCAAATACCACACGCCATCAACACGTGCACGGTAACGGAACGCGGAGTTCCCGAAGGTGCCGCCAGCATGCCTACTCAGGACTTTCCGCAATCAACACTTGGCCCGGTAAACTCAGCGCCGCACGTTTTGTTGATGTCCAATTCTTATGTCGATCCTAATGCCAGTCTCATGTCCGCCCAGACCAATACTCCGAACACGGTGTACTACGCCATGAACGTCTGAGAATCGTTAAGAACAGGTAGCTGCGAAAAACGTCCAAAAAATGTTTGAACATCTGAATAGCATGAATATAGAACATTTCTACGACGTCTTGTGAATGTTTGCATTGCAAACCGAGGCGTAACTCTTTCACTACTATGTCGAGTGATTTTTATGCAATTCGTAACAAAGACGTGCAGTAAAAAGATTCGCAGTTTTTCTACTTGTTGGTTACACACACGTGGCGAAATAATTCGTTGTTAATGACGACGTCTCTTGAGAAATGGTAGTTAGAAAGAATGACTGAAGTGAAGTTTTATTTAATTCTTTTTCGATTCGATTATTACCTTCATCATTTTCTTATTTTTTATCTATCCATAGTTTTTAATCCAATGTTGTTAATTCTTTTCCATGGTAAATTTTGAAGAAAGTTATATCCAAAGAGTCTATTTTCTTTGAGTGATAGAAGTATGAGAAGTGTATTTTTAAAGAAGTAAGTATGATTGATGAGAAACATCTCCCTATAGGTACTGAAATTTTAGATTTCTTTATCTCGTCTGATACGGAAACACAAACGTTGCAAAAATTTTTCTCATATATACATATATATATTTTTTTTACTAAGGCACAAATATATATGTATGTATGTATGTATATGTGTATGTATGTATATATGTATGTGTGTGCGTGTGTCTGTGTGTGTATTTGTGCATTAGTAAAAATAGAGTATAACCGTATATATGTGTATTGTACTAGATTATTCTTGCATTAAATACTCTTTGATATTATTTTCGTTAATTAATAACGTAAGCGACTATCCTTCACATGTACGTTTTATCACGGCATAATGATATTAGTTCGAATTATATCACTTTACACATTTGTTATTGTCATAATATTGTAATACTGTACAAATTTAGCACCGTAGATGTCGCGATAAATATATCGATAGTAATTTGTGTTAGATTTTATGATCAGACGAAGTTGTTAATTGTTTTGAGTTTTGAATAATGGGACTTTATAAATAACAGTTGTTTTGATCACATTAATATCAAATTGCATTGCACGTTACAAAATTGGGAAAAGACTATCATGGGGAGTGGGAAATATGTAGTAAGAATTTCTCTTTAGTGAATGCATGGCTGTCACGTGTATTTATATTACGTAGTATTTTTCGGAAAAATGGAGAAACATTGTCTCCCACTTATTGTTTCGTAATAACTTCGAATTTTCTTCTTCCAAAGGACACTGTTTATAAATTTCACTTATATGCTTCATGCCAAATTAAGATGTATCAATGCTTCTAGTCATTGTAAAATTAGTCTATAATAAGAAATAGACACCAAAAAGAAAAAAAGAAATGCGAAAAGAAAGGATGCGATTCACTTTTAGTTACTCTTTCTTAGTGCGCTATTTTGATTGACAGACTGTCTTGGGAGCACTTGAGTCGTATAATGAGGAATCCCTCGTGGTCCGCCAAACCTAGCACGCACGTTAATCGAAACCAAAATTAACATAGCGTATTTGTTTAGCAGTGTGTAGAAAAGCGACGATATTTAACGATAACGAAATTTCTTAATGACAAGTATTATGTACGCACAGTGAGTCAGTACAAAATCCTCTGCTAGAAGACAAGATATTTAATTAGCATTGCGCTTATCCTTTAATCACACATTACAAGGCCGCCATAAATAAGTATACAAGTCGCACACCGCGAAGACTTATATTTCATGTGTTATACGATAAATTTTTCAGGCATATTAATTAGCTATAGAGTAGAAAATTTTTGAGTCTTGACCTAACTAAATAACCAAATCTATTGAAAACAGGTAATGCCAAGTATCTGTTATCAACCATTGTCAGCAAAAAGGGTACAATTTGCATGCAGGTCTGTAATGTCAAAAAATGTCGACAAATTGCCATTGAAAATACGAAAAAGTTTGCTTATTGTTATGTCAACAAATTGGTAGTAGTAATTGAGCAAGATCAGCGATTTCTGTTTGATTTCTGTTACCAATTTGCTATCGGATTTGCTTGTCGGAGTAAACAGGCTCTGCCAAATCGTAAGCATATAAATAACGGATGCCAATTTGCTATCAATTTCTGACAAAATTTGTTGCCAATCTGTTAACGTATTGCGCGCATTTTATTTATAGGGCAGAAATGCTCTTATCTATTTTTATTTTTAATTAATATTTTAATCAGCTTGTCGTATGATACATGAAGTATTAATCTAACGATATGTTAATAAATAATTCACTAAATTAAATTTAAAAAATTAATTTTTTATTCGTAACACTAATTGTCGATATTCGCTTCTGTCAGATTTAATTTTTTCCTAAATGAGTACTGCATCATCTACAGTACTTATTTTGGACTGCAAAATGAATACTGTATTAATTTTAAAAAATCGTGTCACAAAATCTGAAACTATCGGTTAGATCAAATAGTTTATATCATGATCGGATTATTTATGTCTCTATTATTAAAATTTTTTAATACAGCACCATGTCGCGTGCGAGCAGCAGAAGAAAATAAAAAATTGCTCTTTCCTTTTAAAAATATTAAAAATTATTTTATTTATAAAAAATTGGTAAATAAAAGTATTAAGGGAAGTGCATCAATGTGTGGTCTTTTGAGTGTCTTGGTTCTCGCAAATTAATAGAGTAGCCAAGATTAGATTCGCGAAAACGACAAAATGCTGGTCAATTTTGCAAGAGTTATCTTATGTATGTCGCGAGATGATGTGCATGCGAGTGCTAAAATGATTGAACATACTGAAAAAATCGCTAGAATGTTTTTCACTATCTATTAGAAGACAAGAACTGTGCAATAATGTTAAAGTGCTGAAATCGGCGACTTTATTCACAAAAGATGAGTGACGCGAAAAGGATTACTTTTGATGCACATGTAATAAAAAAATATTTTATATGTAGCAGCGGTCCTACACACATACATTTAAACACAAAGTGAAAGAGAGAGAGAGAGAGAGAGAGAGAGAGAGAGAGAGAGAGAGAGAGAGAGACATACCAGTTTCATCAGGAACTCGTTGAAAGTATAATTTCATCATTTCATAAGTGTTATCTCGTAATTCGCGTTCATAGTTCATCTCACTCTATTGAAGACTCTCGACATGTACACAGTTCTAATAGACAATATAGAGACATATGAATTTATTTTTTTTTAGCATAGCGATCTTTGCCGTCGATCGCTTCACTTTTGAAGCTTATACCCCTGACGCAAGTAGTACCTCTCAAATGAAATCGAAGAATAATCGAACGGCCTATACAGTTTACTCAGCGGAAAACAAAACAAATATTTATTTTCTTCGTGCCAAATTGTTGACTCGCGGTGTAACAAGATTGCATGTCACAATTTAGCGATCCGTATCCCAGATAACCAAATGTCCAAATGATGTTGCAGCCATGTTGTCAATAATTGTTATAGCAATTAATTTAGACTAACTCGAAACAAAGTGATACAACATTTATATCTGTTAGGTTGAACTCACATAAATACTATTTTTAACTATAAATTGATAGCAAGGTGTTAGCATCAATTTGTTATCAATCAATCATTTCTATCATATTGCTGTTATATTGCAAACAATATAATGTATTAATATTGCTGATCATTTTTTTTTAATCTTCAACTGATTATATACATATAAGAAGTCATGTTGCTGAAATAGTAATGTTTTATTTCGATATCAGCAAATATATAGTAACATATAATAACACATGTAATGCGATAGTTTGCTCAGAATGTTACATCACGCTTGGTTATCTGGGTATCATAACGGCCAGATTACAAGATAGATGTTAAACACATCTGACGGCACGTTAGTTACGGCAAACATATGACCTTAATGGAAATCGAAGAGGTGAAAAATCAAGTGGAATGTTTCTATCACACCAAAAAGATGAGATTCGATTACAGTTTTCATTTAATTAATTGTAATGGCGTGACAAGCATTGGAAAATGTTCATTCAACTTGTTATTCTCGCGCGAGAACATTAACACATGTATTGTTCAAATGGTAACTCTAAATAGTAGGCTACTTTTATCATGATGATACATAAGATGAATATGGGATAGTAAGAACGGCGTATATATCAGATTAAACTATTATTTATAACAGTTGACATATATATATATATTGTATATTATATTATTTATATTTATATATGCGTAAAAAATATAACGATTTAATTCAATTTTGTTATAGTGTTGACACAGCCGAAAGTTGTTGCGTAATGCGGAATTCAATTGGAAGGTGATATATAAAATTGATTCGCGATTCTATTGATAGAGAGCTTATAGGATACACATAAGAAAAAAATCCCTTTTATCGACAAATCCTATGCATTTTATTAAATTCACTGATATAGAAAATAACTCTGACCTTTTCATAAGAAAAGGTTGACTAGATATGTGAAGTAACTCGATTTACATCATACATTGATAATGTATAAATAAATTATGGTAGGTGTGTATGCATTCTGCGTAAAACAAATGTTGCATGTCGACAATATGATATAAATCTGCTCGACTTGATTATTTAATTAATACACTTCGTTTTTAATAATCTTATTGCGATGTATTATAAAAATGTGTGCGGTTTTTGCGATACAGCGATCTACTCATTTATCGTAAGTCTTATGTCTACATCTTACGAAGATCCTAATTCAATACTTATTTGAATTAGGCTCTACCTGCATAATGTGATTATATGTTTTACTCTTATACCAAAGTTATTTTATATCAAAAATTAATTGTATCATTGTTATAATTGTAATTCGGTATCATTCCAGATTTGAAAATAGTTTTGTTGGGGAAAAATCGTTTTAATTTTATTCTTAGATCATTATTCTTAAATTTGTAAAGACCTTTAATGATTTTATTATTAGAATGTTGATGATCCTGATATTTTTATACCACGTGTTATAATACTACTTTTAGAGAATGGTAATCAATATTACAAGTATAGTTGTGCGGAAATAGGTCACAAGTTCTGTTCCATAGGATAATTTTATAAAGAAATATTCTCTTACGAAAAGAGAGTACACCATTACTGTGTTAACTTTCTGAAATGTTTGGATGTTCTTGTTGTGATATTATCACCTTCTATGTCTTATTTTACATTTTTTCACTGCTTTCTATTTTGTAGTTTTCTTATTGGAGATACTATATGAAATCTCCATGAAGGATTGATTCTAATTGGTCTAAATATATCAATTGCTCTTTAGAGGGTATTCTACTTTGTTGGGTCTGAAAAAGACTATGTTTTCGAGAGAGAAAGAGAGAGAGAGAGACGAAATTTTTTTATCAAAACGCAATTAAGATGTAACTTGTAAAAATATTTATTTTTGTAAATTATGATAATATTTTTTAAATTATCTATTCAATGGCTAATATATAGATGGTGTTAAATTAAGAACTGTAGATTTCCTCTACGAAAAAAAATTAATTAGGTCTGTTGAGATATATCAATTTTTTTAACAAAAAAATTTTTTTAACTTTTAAGTAAGGAACATTAAATCAATTTTTTAAAACATTACTTCTATATGAATGTTACTTCTATATGAACATTATGGTATAATATTATATAAGTGTTTTTGAATTACTTTATAACATATTTCTAAAAAGTTACAATTACAGTATGGAAATATTATTTTTAATATTATATTTGTCTCAAATATTTTTTATAATATTGTATACATTATTATGAAAAATATTTGAGTAAAACATTAAGAACTATATATTTTGAAACGCTACAATATATCATAAAATATTGTAATATTATTGTAATAATGTTGTGTTAATGATATCTTGCTCTTAGTTATTTAATATAAAAATATTTGAAGGTCAAATTTGACCCCAGATATGGTCATATATGAACATAATGTATATTAGATCAGATCTGCGCAGAGAGATATGAGAATAAATTTGTGATATAATTTGATCTAATATATTTAATATATTTTCTCGGGTGTGGAAATGATTGAGAGAGACTGATTGACCTAAAATGTTAAAATATTTTTTTATATACATATATAATTATAAGGTATATTATAGAATTATAAGATATAATATGTATGAAGTTGTGCACTAATTGAGAACTAGAAAGATTAAAGTAAGATAAAAATAATCTTCCAAAAGTTATTATTTTATTAATTTTCAATTTTTAATATCAATTAAGACAAATCTTTCAGATCCAACAAAGTATATTCTCTTAATGCTGTATTTTATTTTTATTATTGATTCTATAACGAGAAATTTTGAACTACAAACGTATAAGGAACTATATTATTTAACAAACGAAGTGACGTTTTTAATGTTTTTTTTTATATTAAAAACGTTATTTGACATCATTGTTGGGTAATATTAGTTATCGATAGGATTGATAAGTGTACAACGCGTAGGGGAGTTACTTGCAATACCGTTACGATACTATTTTTTTAATAACAACCGATACTTATTTCGTCTGTAACAAATAACACTAACATTGTTTCATTTTTACAACAGTAATAAGTTTTATTGTTATTTTATAAATGTACGTATCATGTTGTGATATGTGATGTGATTACGACAACTGGTTACCATTCTAAAAAAAGGTCATCATAATGAATGGTTACTTTTTAAGTAACGGTAATGATGACGCGTTATTTTTAACCCTAAGCTATCACACCGAGTTATCATGATGACTTATTCTTATTAGTAAGATATCTTTCGGTGCACTTGGAAATGGAAACTTGTGATGCCATCTAAAATCAATTTCAGATATATTTACTACAGATAAAGACGTTTGCCCAAAGGAAGGAAGTATCAGTATTTGTGTTCGGCAGCCATTGAAAGAATACATTGGGTTACTGTGATCCAGGTGTGACAAAGGCGTCGACCAATGTTTAATAAATAAAAAATTGATTTTTTTAAATAAAAATCATTGATTTTTCGAATAAAATAATGCTCTCCTGCAATATCTACAATAAAGAGTTTAAGTAACGTCATATGACTGGTAATTAAAAAGATGAGATATTCCTCGGTTATCTTCTGCATACTTCTTGTAATTTTTCGAAGTTTTCGCAATGATGCTACTTTAGCATCATTTTAATAGATGAAATCATAATAAGTTGTAATATTATTTAATATTAAAAAGAAACTTTAAGCGACTTCATTTGTAAACAAATTTTTATTATTTAAATATTCTTTGTTGACCTTTTTATGTACATATATACTTATGTATTCCCTGACATTTTATCGAGACATAAGATTTACCATAAATGAATGCTTGTTTGCACATTGTAAAGCAATTTACCATATATTTTATATATGCAGCGGAGTGATACAGACTTTCTTGAGGCCATCGATTCTTCAAGATGACTTTATTAAAGTTCGTTTTAATTTATAAGTTTGACATAAAAAGTAATTTATATATACATATGTAAAATTCAATGAAAATACTTAATATACAGATTTTTGTTCTGGAAAGATGTTTGCAACAATATATTTCAGATGTTTGTGTGATTCCTATTTGAAGATGAATGCAAAGAGATTTATTAGCAAATCAAGTAGTAATATAAGTAAATGTACCATTAGGCTATTCGGATAATTGTTGTATTCATTATAGAATTATAAAATTGTAACGCAGGATATATAACTTTGTCGAATCATTGACAATCCCCGTATGTCACGCGAAGGATGCGGAATTCCGTATTTTCCAATTATTAAAGTCCCACAGTTACGAGAGGTAATTCGAAGAGCGTTTCTATATTCCTTACGTGTGAAAATGCAATGCATTTACATTTAAAAATGTGAATTATAGCTCGAGAAGACATATGACATTAATCTCAAGAGAAGAGAGAAATAGCCTTGGCTTTTCTTCTTTTTATATCAAGCACTAATTAAACTTTTTGGAAGACTGATCGACTTTGCATATAGTGAAGAAAATGAACGAAATTAACCTGTGTGTTCTAGTGCTGAAATCAAGAAATTTACAAAAAGTCAAGTTGATTAGTTTGTCTTCCGAGAAGTTCAATTATAAATGCGAATGTGCGGAAGAACTCGAATCTGTGAAAATCGAGGTTATTTCCTCAAAAAGAATGTAATCGAATGTTTATTACATTTTTCTTAGCGCACTTACAAAAAGCATGCACACTGACTCATTCATCTATTTACTCATTCACTATTTAGCGTGTAAATATATTTGATTAATGTCATTACTAGGACCTGGAAATGCGAAATCCCATGTCGCGCGTTAAGCACGGAGTTGCGTGCGAATTTTGTGTGTGTTTGTGTGTGTGTGTGTGTGTGTGTGTGTGTGTGTGTGTGTGTGTGTGTGTGTGTGTGTGTGTGTGTGTGTGTGTGTGTGTGTGTGTGTGTGTGTGTGTGTGTGTGTGTCAATCGCCATTTCTCATCTAGTGCGCAATCTGCTGAATGTAAACACACGTACATGCATACAACTCGCATGCAACGGTATTCAGCTAAAATCTTACATGATCTTGTATAAACTTTCGAATTCTATTTATTACTCGTTATCAATCGATAAATTATGTGCAAGATATGCATATTCGTATTATTACTTCATCTCATGTACTTGTGTAAAGGACTCGAGTCGATTACGATAATCATAATCTTTTGAAGATTTTAGCGGATACTTTGCATTGAGTGCTCTTAACGGTCTAATATCAATATAGTACATAACACGTGGCTCCGATAAGCTCATTACCTCACGTGTACCTTTGTAGGGAAAGAGTCTAATGCAAGATTCACATACTATATCCGACATCCTATGTACGATGATTTAATGTCCAATAGGAGATAGGATTTTCACATAGCAACACTTGTCTTCAAAAACGTATTCTATTAGTCCAGATAGTCAAATCTGTCGAAAGCAAATCATGCCAAATATATGCTAACGACTGTTGTTAGCAAAAAAAGACTACAAATTACATACAGAGTCTATGTCTATAATATAAGATGTCGGCAAATTGTCACCGAAAATATGACAAAGCTTGCTGATCATGCTATGTTAACAGATTGGTAGTAATCGAGCAAGATTTGCGATTTCTACTCGATTTTTTCTACCAATCTGCAGTCAGATTGCCTGTGCATGCAGACTTTGCTCGATTCCTGTCATCAATGCCAGAGTCTATGAGCAGACTCTGGTAGTAAATCGTAAGCATATTGTCGAAATAATGCCAATTTGCTATCAACTTTTGAGAAAATCTGTTGCTAATCTATTACTATATTGCGTGCATTTTGGTTAAAGTAGATATCAGAAGATATATATATATATCTTCCGATATATATGTATGTATATGTGTGTGTGTATATATATATATATATATATATATATGTATATACATATATTGTGTTATATTATATATACACAATATATTATATATACACATATATTATATGTACACATATATTATATATACACAATATATATACATATATTGTGTATATATAATATATCTTCCGATATCTACTTTAATATATATATATATATATATATATATATGTATGTATGTATGTATGTATGTATGCGTACGACGTGGAAGAATTCGATATTTTGCGCGTGATATACGAAAGATTAAAAATAACATTCATAAAAGCGACACGAATCGTCAAGAGTTAGCGTTTTGTAGACGGTAAATGTGTGAACCCTTTGAAAAATTTCCCTTTGAAAAGAAGTAAAATTTTTCGTCATATCTTCGATTGCGTCGCTCATGAGGACGATACTTGTATATCACATTGGTACATTTTGCGACTCTGCAATATACAAGAGAAGCAATAGAATAAGTGCCAAAATATCGTACCGTTTTGTCTGGAAATCAAAATAACGTCCAGAGTATGCACTCTAACTAGCTGTCTATTGGCCATGTACGCATTTCTGTAATTATTTTTAAAAAAGAAAGAAAAGGAAAATAAGGAAAACCGCGCGAGACCGAGATAATGTAGAAATTTGCAGTTGGCTGAAAAAGAAGTACATATGTAGCCGAATTAGAAATTATATCATGAAATACGGATTTTTTTCTCGCAAGTGATAGTTGCATGTAAAAGCAATGCACAAATTCAAAAATTATTCGAAAATTTTGGCAATATTATAATCGCATTTTTTATTCGTGTGAAAAAAATGTCAACAAAAAGGAACACGAAGCGTGAGATTTGTAGACATCGAACGCTTATTCGAGTTATTTCGTTGTTGATTAACGTTCGTTAATTTTTTAACGCTAACTTTCGAATTTTATAGTTTATTTTGTTAGAGAAAATACATACTAAGATTCTTCTTAATACTTATACTTCAGTTATTATCTATTTAAAAAATTTATTGTCTTATTTAAAATATTTTGAAGAAAACAAGTAATTGATAATATTAAAATTTAAAGCAAGCTTTTAAATATTAGAAAACAAGTTCTAGAAGTGATGGATACTCGATGATGTTAAAGGGTTAAAAATTTTTTTTTGCGTCACTCAATGCATCTTGTATCATTAATTTCCGTCTTACATTTACATCAGCAAAATGTACTTGAAATTTAATATAAGATTTCTATGTTTAGAGAGAAATTAGTGACTGGTATAGTAAAACTTTAAGTATGTTGGCATATTATTCTAAAAAATTACGTAAAAACATAATGAAATAAACAAAAATCAGGACGGATATGATGTATAAAAATAAGATATTTAACTCTAGAAGAATCGGCATGTTTCTGTATTAATATCACAGCAACTAATTACATTATCTATATTCGTTATATTTGTCCAGATTTGATGAAACAGATGTGGTCATATCTCAACAAATTTAATTTTTTCTCGAAAAATATATCATATTTAATCGTATTTAATTGTATACAATCAATATAAACAAACTTTGACCTTAAAAATAATGTTTTCAACAATGTTTTATAAAAATATAATCATTTTTTATACAATATTTTAAACAATTTTTAAAAAATATATAAAATAAAAATTTCTAAATGTTACTTTAATGTTTTTTGCTTACTAGTTTACATAGGCCATATAATATATAAACACATAATTATTACATCGACTGGCCAAATATCTTGATGATACATGTAGTATACCAAAGAAGAAAGTCACAGAAGTAAGGCTGAACATAGCGGGAAGGATTTATTTTCAAAATATCCAGAATAGTTTAGACTGTGAACGAATATCCCAAAGCACATTCTAATTGCGATGATAATAAAAAAAATAACGAGATATAACACCGCAGCGAAATATGATGTTTGTGAGAAGCACGGCAGAGCAATCACAAACGAAGTGGTTCGGTAGCAAGTATATTTCCACTGTGTCAAAGGTACTTTATTATTTAATTGTAATAAAAGAATAAGACCATTATAAAAATAAGAGAGTAGATAATGAAACAATAAGCATCGTACCTCAAGTTAATCAGTCTCCTGCGCACCCCATTTGTAAGAATTATGTGTGAAAATAATCACACAAGAGTGCGCTAAGCCATATATGAATATTAAATGGTGAATTTAAAAAATAAACACATTAGGCAGCAAAGTATCTTAGTTGATGTATTGCGCTAGGAAGAAAGAAAATAAGAAAAACAAAAAAAACACGTAAAAGATAATACGGATTGATAGATTATACATTAGTGCACGCGAATATAAATAATATTCTTTCATTTAAATTCAGGACACATCCATGGCAACCAATGAGATACGCAAGAAACATTTTACATGTATATTAACTTTTAGATGATAAAACTAATAATTATATAAGGAATGTGTATATATATAAATAAAACAGCAGCTCTATATATATATATATATATATATATATATATATATATATATATATAAAATACATACATTGTTATACTATTATATACTAGTTGGTTTTCTTTAAACATTCCTTATCTTCAATACTAATCATCTCCAGTTAACATTATAGGGGGAACCATATGCAGAGGGAACCAATATACATATACTGGGACATTTTTTGTAAAAGTAGTTATAGACAAAAATAAAAACTAAACTAAAAATGATTTTTTTGCCTTACATTAAAGACATGTTTATTTATAATCCTGAAAAAGATTAAAATGTGTATTATGTTACATAAAATTTTAAATCTCAATGACCCACTATATGTATACGTACCAATTGTCCCATTATACAACATAGGCCTATATTGAGATAGCTTTAGGTGCATACTAAGACACTACAAAAAATACACAGAAATTTTTTTATTTAACATATGTTGACAATCTATCTTATTTTAAATAACTGTACAGAAACAGTGAAAATTTTATTTTATTTTAAACAAAAAATATATAGCAAATGTATAATTTTACTAGACACGCTTTGCGCGCGCTATTAAACTTTTTTTACTTTTTAAAAATAAATTGCAACGATAATTGTATAGATAACCATCTATACAAATTATCATTTGCTAATTCCGTGATGATAGTCAAGATTGTCATTGATTGATGATGAACGTACAAAAAGGCTAACGTTAATTATTATTTACTCGTTTACTGCATTGACTGTATCAACTGTAATGCCTTATACATTGACCAAACGAAACGACACTTAGAAATACGTATAGAAGAACATACGAAAAATTACTAAACATATGAAAGTTTTGTCACTCTGTGCTCAGCAAGCATAGAATTAATGCTGCGATAACTATGATTTTTAATTAGTTAGAATCACGTACATGTACGTGTTACATAATGAAAAGCATTCAATCAATTAAAAGATTGATAGTAGAAATGATCTTTATTAAAAAAAATATATAAATACTATTAATCTACAGAAGAACACTAACAATTTGAATCTCCCAGGAAAAAATGTTTCATATAAAAACATATATAAATAATATATATAAAATATGTCTATTATATATGTTTATATCAGTTTCCTTTCTTTTGTGAAATTTCTGTAAAAAAGATAATAGTCATACTGAAAAGATAAAAGCTAATTTTAAAAATAATTTTTGCATTGCTTCTTTTAAAAAAGTTAAGTATGAAAAACTGTCCATATATAACCAGATTATATATGGACAATTTTTCATACTTAGTTTTTTTAAAAGAAACAATGCGAAAATAATTTTTTGAATTAGTTTCTATCTTTTCAATATGACTATTATTTTTTTATATCAAACAGAAATTTTACAAAAGAAAGGAACCTAATATAAACATATATAAACATATTTTATATTTTATATATGTTTTTATGTGAAACATTTTTTCCCGGGCTTATAATATAATATATATAATAGTAAATATTATTAAGTCAGTCTGATTGTTTGTTTTTCACTGTACCTTGATCGTTTGAGAATTTTATGTTAGTTTTGTTAGGACCACTCACTTCAACAATGATATATCTTTTAAATATTTAACTGCCACATAATATTTTATTTTATTTGACAAAAATTATTATATTTTGGACACAGATAACATTAATATCTTTGTACTTACCATTATGTCCCTATTCTTTTATGTAAAACATTTAATTATTTATTATGTATATATTTTATAGTTGTAATTAAATTATGAGCATAACTTAATTATTTATATAGTCAATCCTACTTGATAAGAGCCCAAAGCGACGGCCGAAAGAAAAGGTATATAGTTGTAGTTTTTTAAAGAAAATTTGTCAGGTTTGTCGACTATACAAGCTGATTAGTATTATTTTTTCTAAATTACCACTGGTGACAACAATAAGCTTTCAATTATTAATAAAAATTATGAGTAACCACCAATCAATAATATAGCGTTTCTCGATAGCTTCTCTCGATAAAAATAATTTACTTACTGCATTGTCTCGCGAAGAGGATGTTGTCCGGCCTTTGGATTGCGTCTGTCAGATGTCATTACATGCCGCTTGTGGAACCGGTGCCACCGCCCTTCGTACATGTCGCGCCCTCGTTAGACCGGCCCTACGTTGCGAGTTTGCGACGCGATCACGAGTAATGAAGGCGAAGCGGAACGCAATGCAGCGCAGCGCGGTATAACCGAACCAAACAACGTAATTTAATACCAATGCATTTTTGAACGTTATTGTGCATTTCGTGTAAATTGTGTCTAGGCGAAAACTTTGGCGGACATCTCTCGACTATTGGTTCTCTAAGTGTATACGCCTGTGTATATCTGTCGACATCCATGTGTGCGCGTGTTGTGTCTGTACGTGATGGCTCCGATTCGGGTTCGAGCCGTTCGAGACTCTCGTACGCGTTCGATGGTTGAGAATCATCGCGCAGACATCGCCGCACCTACGTCGTCGGGCGGTGCCGCCGCGAGATCGGCAACCAGCACCGCCATTCATTAACGACAACACGATCGTTGTGTTCTCTCCCGCCATCGTCAACGTCGTCGTTGTCGTTGCCGAGGACGCTGCCGCGAGGACACGGTAGGACGGTAGGTAGCAGTTGACGGAAGCGGTCGGTAGTGCGGCTGGTGCCTCGGTGATCAATGAACTCTGATTGACGCGTGTCGGCGTGTGTCGAGGCGTGCTGGTATTAGCAGTGGAGCGCATTGGTGACGGCCCGACAGACGTACGTACGAATACATCGACTAACCGATCCTTTCTTTTTCTCGTCTTTCTTATCTTTTCCTTTTTCCTATTTTTGCTTTGAAATATATATTTTGTCTTTAAAGTATATATGTATCTCGACTTCTCGCTGAGCACTCGAATGGCATTTGAAGCCTCCTTCACGATGACGATTGCGATTACAATACGACCTATCAACTTCTATTTTCGGTACGCCGCGCTGTATCGAGGAGTTCACAATTATGACGACCACGCACGTAAACGCACCCGTACGCGCGAAGCGAGGCGAAAGCAAAGTCAATTGGAGGAAACGATTGAGTCCATGCATTAAGACATTCCATCTTTCTATTCCCTCTCGTTCAATTCTCATTACAGACTCCTATACAATGTGGATTTAAAGATGTTCTTAGGGAATCGTAGATAAAGTGTGCTGTGTGAGTCAATTGGTACACGATAACCATTGGGATATAAGATGTCTTAAAAACATCCTAAGTTTTACCAACTAAATAAAACACACACACACACACACACACACACACACACACACACACATACACACACTACAGCAGCAACATACATCTAAAATTGGACTAGCTAAAAGACGTTTTGATAATTTTACACTTTGTGTTGTTTGGGATATGATTTAAATACATAATTTACGAAATATTAATAATGATACATTATACTAGTACATTAACTATTATTCAGTTAGCACATGGATATCTATTAAATTGGACATCTGAATTTGGGTATCGGAACGTTCATTAATGAAAAAGGACCTTAAATGGGCCTAACAAGATCTCAAATGGAAATAACTTTTTATGCCTTATTGTTCATAATTATTGCTGAAATAAATATTAAAAAATAAAGAAAAAGAATCCATAAATCATAATAAATCTGAAATGAAAAATTAATTTTGATATTTATCATAAAACTTAATAAATGAAACATATCAAATCAATATTTTAATCATAGGGCTTAGTTGATTTGTGTGTGTGTGTGTGTGTGTGTGTGTGTGTGTGTGTGTGTAAATTATAAACACAGATGACACGCACACATATTTACACATGAGATAGGTCATTTATATCATTTCTTCTTTTAAATTATATAAATTTCTATATAATTTCTTTTTTTAACACAACCATATATTTTCTAAAGATGTAAAGAACAATATATGTAAGAGTTATTTAATAATTTTTTATTATACTTGTAAAAAAGTGATGAAAACGAATGATGGACATGAATAATCCATTGTGTAAGAATCCAGAAAATTATCGTGTGTATTGGAAATTAGTATTAAATAATGTTTAAAATTTTAAGATGCTAATACAACACTGTAATTGGTTTATGATCTGTCAAGACAGTACTTACAACCATTTTAAATATAAAAATCAATAATATGAACACATACTCAAGGCTAGATATCTTGTGGATGTTCAAATATTAGCCATTCATGTACATTTAAAATCAAATGATGAACGTCTATTTTTTATGGACGTACAAACATGAAATTGGCACAAAATGAATATTCATAGGATGTCCTATAATATTTGAGCAGTATATCAATCTTAAATGCATACATACAAAATGTATAAGTTTTTCGTATTTAATTAGATGTATAAATCTAATTCTAGAACTCGATATTGTTTCTTTGTTTACATATCCAGACATCAAATTAGTCTAAAAAATAATAAGAAGAAAATATCTGAATGGAAGCTTCCGTTCTCGCTATGAAGTGCATCCAGTACATGAATTTTGATGCATATATGTACTTTAATTTTCGAAAAAGGATTTTGCCAAATTTATAAAAATAATATCTGTATAAGATGACTTTAGGATTTCCTTAATATCGTAACCAGATTAAAGATTAAAATTGAGATTAAATTTTGATCAACCAAATAAGATTTATTAAATTTGAAATTGGTTTTCTTTTTTCTAATTTCAGGTTTTTTGCTATTTTTTGACCAATTCTTTAAATGTTTTAAAAGATCAATAACGTGATTCTGTAACTCTTAACGACAGTATCAATATCATTGCACAATCTTTTTTAAATAATAACTACATAATGACAGTATGATACAATCATTTGGAGCCGGTTGTTCCAACTTCTTGGTAAAGAACTTACCTATCAGATAAATATATGTTCGTCTTTATTTATTTAAGAAAAGAAATGAAAATAGACACATGCTTACCTGATAGGTAATTTTATCAAGAAGTTGAAACAACCGGCTCTAAGAGTTGCTGAATCTCGCTACCAGTCTATGTAGAAACAACTATAACTGATATAATGCTATCGGTATGGAGATTTTCTTTTATTTATCAGACAAGAAAGAAGCTATTAATCATTTTCCTTTTATAAAATATTTCTGTTTTAATTCGGTTAAGCGATTAGTCGTATTAGTATCTTAAGACGATTTTTGAAATAAGATTTGACTATACCGACCTTCAAGTATTCAAATATTTGTATATATACATTTTCATTTCTGTATCTGTATTTGCATATAGAGATTCCATAAAAATATTTTCATATATAATTTCATATACAACTTTAATATAATGACATAAAATTATATATTAATAATGTTCATGTATAATTATGCATAATTATATATAATTATATAGATATACTAATAAGAAAACTGAAAAAATTTACACTGTTCCCCCAGATTTGCACTTCCTTACAATTTAATGTCGATTAACTTTTGCGATTATTCTCCAAGCGTGGCCACTCAAGCCATGTCACACCTAATATTGCTAAACTTTTGCGGTCATCCATGCGGTTATAAAAGCGGTCATCTAACTTTAATTAGCATCAACGTTGCTTGATCTCGAAGATCGTATAAGAATTAACACTTCATCATGATCCATGAACACTTGATCAATACATATTCGAATATATATACACACATAGGTCAGTTCAATAGTTATTCTCAGAAAGATAAAACATAGTTAAAATAGTATAGTTAAAATATATTTCTAAATAAAATGTATTTTTTAAATAAAAATATAAGTTCACAGTTTTACTGGTTTTTTTTTACTGATGTTTACTTATGCGAAATAGCATGTGGAATAACTTATGAAAAGGTCTGTATTTGTTCGGGAAAAATAGTAAAATAAATGTCATTTTTTATAATTTTTTGAAAAAGATAGTTGATTATGGTAATTAAAATTACGTTACATAACAAATACTTAGAAATACATAAAAATTTAAGTTCAAATCGGAAAAACGCGTGATATTTGCGAGAAGTCGCTCCATTATATGTATATCGATGCAGAGTGTGTTGCATTATGTTTTGACATTAAAAATATAGAAGATCCTATAAAAATATATTAGTAATAAAAAAAATATTAAATGCAATGAAACATTGTGTGCTAATTACTAAATGCAGAAAACGGTTTAAACATATATTCATATGCGAAAGTTTTTAATGGTTTTTAAATATGCAGAATTGCATCTGGAACAATTTTTCTGTTATTCTTTTAAATATTATATTAATAATATTTAACACATTAAAAAATATATACTAATAAAAATATAAATTAATTAATATTAATAAAATATTTAAAGTTCTGCTTTTTTGCTTATTATATACAGTGGAACCCCGCGTTAACGTACTCCGCGTTAGCGGAAATTATCCCCTCCATATGCACTCGGCCCATGAGTAGCGTGTGTGGGGATAGCAATGCAGTCACGTAGTATGTAAGCAGTTACGACGTATTCTTAAAGATTTGTGCAAGATTTTAATGTGTAATTAATTCATTTAAGATTAAGAAATGGCTAATATTTTTTTAAATTTAAGAATTTATATATTATTTTGTCTACATGGTTATTAAAAATTGTCTCAAAAAATTGTTTCAAAATATTATTCGTGTAATATAAATAAAAATATATTTTTATATAAATTTTTATTTGAAAAATTCACGCACATGTAAATAAAATAGCCAACACTAATTTAAAATAAATTGTTTAATGCAATCACATAAAAAAAGGAACACCGATTGCAATCAAAGCTGGATTTCTAATTTGATAATATTTTATTTATAAATTATATGTTAGAAAATAATAATAAATTAGAAGTGTAGGGAATATAAAATATTTGGGAATATAATTTAAAGGTACGAGATGTGAGTTTTTCGGACGGCTATAGATACGATTGACTTAATCTGAGACGCTCTGCTTGCAATTTTATGATCGAATACATTTAGTCTTAAGCGTAAACATTAACTGGTTAGATGGCAATACCGTTACGTCCCTGAATTTCACGGAGTGGGAGTGAAACCAAGCAATAGGAGATAACCCCGCGTTAGCGGACCAGAGCCCCGAACAGTCCGCTAACGCGGGGTTCCACTGTATGTAATTATAACAAACTGTGGATAGATGTTTTTTTATTAAGCAAGGAACATTAAATCAATTTTTTAAAATATTGATTTTATGTGAATTTTATGGACATTATGACATTTTATAAATGTTTTGAATAGTTACTTTATTACTCAATATTCTTAAACATAAAAATTACAGTGTAGAAATATTTTTAATTATTTATCAGATATTTATTATAATAGCGTTGTACAATTCAACAATTAAAAATTACATAATTGAAAACGTTATATGTTATAAATGATTGCAAACTATTATTGTAATGATGTATTAATAATCTTTTGCTGAGTTGTAATTTATAATTTATAATATAAAGGAAAAGGTATAAAGAAAATATGTAAATAAAGTATGTATTCAAAAATTTTTCAGTCTGTCATTATCATCTTATAATCGGAACTGATGGAATTATCGATATTAGGGGAATTATCGACATCTCTGAATTAGCTTTATAGAATTACAAACCTTTTTTTTTTACGTTTAAAGTCTTAATACAAGAGTAAATAATAGAATATTTAATTTAAGCTTAAAAATGACAAAAAAAGAAAAAATATTTGTGTGTGTGTGTGTGTGTGTGTGTGTGTGTGTGTGTGTGTGTGTGTGTGTGTGTGTGTGTGTGTGTGTGTGTGTGTGTGTGTGTGTGTGTGTGTGTGGTGTGATTACATATACACATGTTCATGTATGTAAATACAGTTTGTAAGTTAAAATCTCAAAGTGCATTTTAATATATTTTTACCATAATTTACTAAAACTAAACAAAAAAACTTATTCGAATATTTCAGCATAGAATGCATGGGAAGTGTAATTAGTCCTTAGTCACAATAAAATTCAAGGGTTTTTTCAAATTTATTGTACCGTCGGATTTATTGACATCACGATAATTGTGATTTTCGATATACAGTGGTGCTGCAGGCACCGAAACAACAATTTTTTTAAGTTTATTTACTTTTTATAAGGCGGCGAAAATTGACACTTTTTTTTTAACACCCTCCTTTCATATATAGAAAAGAGAAATAGATGAATTTAGAATCAATGGTATTTCAAAAAAAGGAAAAATTACATATTTATGTTATTTACACACTTATACAAGTCTCATGAACATAATAAAATGAAATATGTTAAGTAAATTAATTGTAAAATATATGGAAACTGTGAAGTAATTGGTGGATTATCATATACGGCACTTATATACTATACATATACAACAAGGAATTAAAGAGATATCTTTAGGATGTGTTATGATGTGATTCTATAAAATACGATATAATATTTCAGTAACATTTTTAAGACGTCTTATATCTCAATTTTATATAATGTTGTCTGGAGAGAGGTGTCTTTTTACTTTTGTCTTTCATTTCGATTTGCTTGCTCAAAATCTTGTGTTGGATGGTCATTATCACGCGTGCATAACTCGCAATCATCCAAAAGAAAAAATGACACGAAGGAACCCACGTGATTAATAATAACACGATTCATCACGGAACACGTTATGTAAATATCGCTCACCGTCATTCTCCATGACGATTAGGTAGATAATGGCGGCAAACCCGTTACGAAGGTATACGTCCTGTCTCGCGTATCCGTGACACTCGCGTGTATCTTGTGTCGTGAAAATGAATCGATGCGCTTTTAAAGAGAGACACGTATACGATGACAGCCGAAAGTGGAGCAGCATGTCGGAAATGGAGGCGAGACTCTTGTGTTGCTCCGCTTTGCGAGACTCGGGATAAAATTGGCTTGGAGGTTTCTGTTCTTTTACTTTGAATCTCTGTGTCTTTTTACCTGGAAACACAGTGCGAGTTACGATAACAGTGCTGTTTCGATATTGGAAAGACTGATTTTGTTTGTTTTTCAAATATCATATTATATTATTTCCATTTTTTAAAATTTGATTTTCTTGTGTAACTTCCTATGATTATTTTCTTCTTGTTTATACACAGAAAAAAAGTAATATAGCCAATAACATATGTAATTGCGGGCTGCCAACTACATAAAATACTTAATACAATAATATTTACTGTTAATGAAAGTACAATGTTGATACTGCAATAGCATATATTATTGTATTGAGTATATCTGTAGTTGGCAGCTCACAACTACATATCTTATTGGATATATTGCATCTTTTTTTCAGTGTATAATTAAGTCTTTTGATTCCAATAAGCTCACTTATGTTCATCATTCTCATAATCTCAATATTGTTTCTTTGTAGCTAGTTGTACATTGTAACTTCCCTCAGTGTTGTCTAAGATAATTTTTTTTAATTATGAAGTATTAATTACCTGTCATAATTTTCTTGTTACAGATGATGACATAATATAAACATATTAATTGTTTATTTTAAGAAAGTACGCATTAAATGATTGCTCCGTAAAGCAGAGTAACAAATGACCAAAATGAATGATATAGACAGTTTTGGCATGAAGGGAGCCGGCTCGAAAATGCCCCACAGTCATTCGACGCCAGCTGGTGTAGACGGAGGTAGTAGAACACCCCCTGCAACACCACGAAGAGGTGGAAAGATGCTGGCGGTTCGTGTACAGATGTTAGATGACTCTATTACAATGTTTCAAGTGCAGGTAAAAGATTTATTCTATCCTCAACTTATTTCAAATAACATCCTCGTGTTTGTTAACCAACTACATGCTAACAATAAGACACATTATGCATTAATTATATATTATTAAGCTCAAATAATTTAACAATTCCTTTCATTAATTAAAAGCTTTAGTGTGATGAAGGTGTAAAGTAATTTACTTCTTACAGTACCCTTTATAGAAAAGAAAACAAAAGTTTTTGTCTAAGGTCACGATAGAATCCATAAATAAATACAAGTTAAGAATATTCTGCGCTCTTGCTTCTTCATGTGGCATAATACGTTTTTGTGCAAGACCTTCGTGTGCACTTTTTATCAAATACGTAAACTGTATGTGGAAATGTTTGCCATCTATTATTTATAAAGGCGACTTCTTGCGCCCTACAGAGACTACCGCGAGAATAAATGTTGTCAAGTGACATTGAATGATGCTTGAATATCTTATTGTACCTTCATAATTCTACATTATACGGCAATTGAACGTGTGTTCCTCTATTATTGCATTCACAAGTGTTACATGCCTGTGCGTGTCAATCTGTGCGTATTTTATCTATTAAAACACTATTAAATAATTTACATCCGAAAGATCGTATCTTTCTCTTCGATATAATCTAATTTTCATAAAGTATGTATTATTTAACTTATTTCTTATCATTACTTTTATATAACATGAACTTATAATTGTTTCTATTTTTTGTATAATCAAAAAATTTGCAAACACATCAGTTTTATTATCTTTTTGTTATAGATATGTTAAACTACATACTTTATATATCCAGGTCAAGAGTCATTGATTACAAAGCCTCTTAGAATTTTCTCACTATCCTTTAACTTAAAATTCTGATGCACAAGAGAGGTTTTTACTTTCTTGTTCTATTATTTTAAAATATTTTTTTAAAAATTTCTCTATTTCTTTTTCATGTTACAAAGTTTTTATATAATGATTATGTATTTATATGAAGCATAGATAAACTTGTTCTACAATCTTTTAAAAACATTCAAAAGAATTTTAAAACTAATCTTAGTAAATGAGATTTTGTTATTTAGATTTAAAAATTTTTATTAGCTTATAATATGTATTATTATATTGATAAACCATTTGCTATACATGCTATATAGTGTGTGTGCATATATTTCCAGAAGAATGAGCTATTGGAGCATATAATGTATCAAATGGGGGATCTCCTTGAA
This sequence comes from Monomorium pharaonis, assembly GCF_013373865.1. Taxonomy (NCBI): domain Eukaryota; kingdom Metazoa; phylum Arthropoda; class Insecta; order Hymenoptera; family Formicidae; genus Monomorium; species Monomorium pharaonis. The sequence goes on along the minus strand of NC_050469.1, from coordinate 2,308,237 downwards.
TGTGTGTGAAATATGTATACTTATTTATTGATTATTTATTTACAATGCTTGCAACGTGTTGCTTATTATTTCTTCAGAGATTAATTTTGTTCCAGCATCTTGGCTATTTACCGTAAAAATCTTTTTACTGTAAATTAAGATTTTGTTACATTTACAACATTCGATGACTTTAATTGACACATTTTGTACGACAATTATTTATAAATATATAACAGTAAAGAGATATCGACATTTGATAATTTAACAACTAATTAAGAAATATAATGAGATGTCCTCATGGTTAAAAATTTTTTATTGCAAATTAAGGAGATATATACATACATGGGTCAAAATAAGAACTGACTTGCAAAATTTTTGTAAAAAACGAAAAAAATATGGAAATAGTATTTATAATTACATAGAAAGGATTATATTTTTCTTTATTTGACATTTAAAAATTTTATTTAAAAATAATGTGAAATGCTATGGTTTTTTACAAATCAATAGCATTTACAGTGACACTTCTGTTTCCATAGAAATAAAAAAAATAAAATGCATAAGAATAATAAAGAACAATTCTTCATTCTTCAATAAGTTTTATAAAGTTGAAATATAGATCTAGAGCTTGACGTCGTTTTCTGAAATATTACATTTGAATAAAGTAGCAACTATTCAAAGTCAATATAACGATTTTTCATTATAGATGTTTGCTTATTTTTGGTTACGACAAAAATACTACACGTTGTAAAAAAAAGTTTAATACTAATTAATTACTAATTTTCAGTAATTACTAATTTTCTACGAAAAGTGTTTAAAATTGCGAGTCAATTAATCGAATCGTTTGTAAGTTATAGTAATTATGCGTTTCTTAAAATATGATTTTAAAAAACTTGTGTGTGTACAGTGATTTTATATTATTTTTTAATAAAAAATTTTAATGTCAAATAGAGAAAGCATAATGTTCACAAAGGAATAAAGATGATCCCTATCTGTTTCTTTATCTACAAAAAATTTTCCAAGTTAAATCTTTATTTTGATCTCTGTATATATTTATTAGAAAGCAAATTTTAATTGGTGTAAATAAATTGTATTATATATTGTATGAATGAAAGATTTTTACAAGAAAATCACTACCGAAGACTAAATAGATTTTTTCTTATTCTTTGATATTATCGATTGTTTAGTTCTACAAATTGATGTAAAATAAATTGATATAAACCTATTCAACATCGGTTTCGGCATTATAGTAGTAGTTTTTACGTAAACATCTTTTGTTCAGAATGCAATTGTTTGTTTTTGTACTAATTAAAATGCACTTTTTAATATGCAATCAATAATTTTTTCAATGATTGAAAACATCTTGTGAAGTTTATATGTTAATTATTCAAAACTTATGATATATCACATAAATTTTATTATTAAAAAATTTTATTATTAAAAAATTTCAGGCCAAAGCACTAGGCAGATTATTGTTTGATCAAGTTTGTAGGCAATTGCACCTTTTAGAAGCGGATTACTTTGGTCTTGAATATCAAGATTCAAATTTTACAAAAGTAAGATTGATTTTTATTGTAAATATTGTTTAGTGAACGAGAAAATTAAATACTTTAATATTTACAGTATTGGTTGGATTTAGAGAAACCGATGTGTAGGCAAGTTGGTTTGTCTCTTATTGATCCACTTTTGAGGTTTTGTGTTAAATTTTATACGCCGGATCCTGCACAACTTGAAGAAGAATTTACGAGATATTTATTCTGTCTGCAAATCAAACGGGATTTAGCTCAAGGTTTACTACAATGCAATGATAACACAGCAGCCTTAATGGCCAGTTATATTGTTCAGGGTAATTATTATATTTTTATTTCTAGTATTATATTTATTTTTAATTAAAGCTTAACAAATTATATTAATGTGTTAATCGTCTTGTAATATACTTTTATTGTAGTTGTGTTTAATAAATATTTTACAATCTATTACTTTGATCATTATTTTTTTGTTTATAGCTGAATGTGGGGATTATGTGATAGAAGACTATCCAGATCATACATATTTGTCAACATATAAGTTTGTGCCTCATCAGGATCAAGAGTTCGAACGACGTATTATGGAGAATCACAAGAAACATGCGTAAGAAATATATATAATATTTTTATTAACATGTCCAATCAATTTTATGATTTATTTATTATATTAAATTTTTATTGTATAAAACTTTTAGTACGATCCTCGTACATTATTATATAATTATGTATTTACCTATGGTATTAAAAAATATTTTAATTTTTTAAAATTAAAATATTAAGTAGTTAACAAAAAGTTTAGTGCAAATCTTCAGAAATCTACACACAGAATGTGTTAAATAATTTTCTATTAAGGTGTTGGGTGTGTGTACATATATATGTATATAAAATTTTAATGTTAACAGGAGTCAATCTCCTGCAGAGGCAGATCTCAATCTCTTAGAAACAGCTCGACGTTGTGAACTGTATGGGATGAAAATGCATCCAGCTAAGGTAGGCAATATTAAATTATACTCTAGTATTTTTTAATACTTCTGTATATAACATCTATCTTGTTTTTATACTAGGATCACGAAAATGTTCCATTGAATCTCGCAGTGGCGCATATGGGCATTGTAGTTTTTCAAAATTATACTAAGATAAATACATTTAGTTGGGCCAAAATCAGAAAAATCAGTTTTAAACGAAAACGTTTTTTAATCAAATTACATCCTGAGGGTTATGTGAGTATTTTGTTAAATATTATTTGTTAATATTATTCACATATTTGTGAATAATGTTTGTCTCTATCACTTATGTATTTATGTATCTATTGTTTTTTGTTTTTTTTTGTTACTTATAGGGTTATTATAAGGATACGGTTGAATTTTTCTTTGAGGGACGTAATGAGTGTAAAAACTTTTGGAAAAAGTGTGTAGAAAATCATGGTTTCTTCCGTTGCTCTGTAGTTAAGAGAGTCGCAAGACAAAAGGCTAGAGTGCTTAGCCGTGGGTCATCGTTCAGGTATGTTAAATTAGCTCCAAAAATATTGCTATATACAAGGAAATTTTTTTTTAGAATTTATTCTCAAAATTATTGTATTGTAATTATAGGATAATATAGATCTTGAAGAATTTTAATATAATTTTAATAAATTTAGTATAATTTAATAAAGTTTACTAAAATTTTCATCAATTTTATTCAATTATTTTACTATAATTTTAGTACATTTATTAAAATTATAGTAAAATTCCTTAAAGTTTATATTGTCCCATAATTACTATGATTTTAGCAAATTCTAGAGAAAATTTAGCCTGATTAGCATAAAGTTAAATTTTAAACGAAAAATCTCTATATTTTTAAAAAAAGTTAATGCTCAATCTTTCAAAATTATAAAAATTTTAATGTATATTGGATTAAATATTTTATATATTTACATATTTCGTTTTGAAATTATAATTGTGTATAAGTTCATTAAAAAATATATAGTATTTTTTTTAGAATTTGGATAATTATGAATATCTCTACATTGCTATGCATTTATATATTACCAGGTATAGCGGTAAAACACAGAAACAAATTGTTGAGTTTGTTCGAGATAATTATGTGAAGAGACAAACATTTCAAAGGTAAGAGTTTTTTAAGCAATTAAGAAATGGTTGTATAATTAAAAGAATTCTTGGATACCCTTGTAATATGTAGGTAGTGCATGCAAATTATTATCTATTGTTTTCCTAATGTTGGTTTGTATCATTGAAATTTTGACGTAAGCACCAAATTGAGTAAGATAGGAGGTGGCACGGTCTTGCTTTTGCCAGGATACAAATTAATATTTGTATGTATACATACATACATGTACACGCGCGCGCGCGTGTGTGTGTACACATGTGTGTACGTGCGTGCGTGTGTATCCAAACGTTTCCAATTTCCAAATTTCCAAATAGCGGAAACTGTTTATCATATCCATTTTTATATTTCCGTTTGTCAGTGTTGCCTGCTCGGACAGAGGTGGCGGGGAGTCAGGCTCACCATCAGGCACGATAAACCCGAATGATGAGTGTACCCTCTTTCAATAGCGTGATCACTAATTATTTATATTGTTATATCTAATAATACATAGAAACATATTAAAATATGTTTTTACTGCCCTAATAATTCCACCCAACAAAATTATATTTGTCTGTAACAATAGATTATTTTCTAAATAGAAGATAGTTTGTATATAATACAATCGAAGAGAGAAAAGAAAATTATTATTCTTGTACATATCGTCGATAAATTTTTATTTGTTGTGCTATATCGATGCACGGTTGAGAAATGCCTTGATACATTAAAACCAATTTTTTAAAAGGCCTGATATAATGCACATGACAAATATATTTATAAATAAATTAAATATTACATACATTTCTATATATTGATATCGGACTTTTGCTAAAAAGATTAAAATAATCTTAAATATTTTGTTTCTTCTAGATTTTTTCCAACTTAAGAGTAATAATCATGAAACACATAAAAATGATAAAAAATATATAAATTTTTGATTATCTTTGAACAGTTACGATAGTAAATGTTGAATGCAAATCTAAATATGACGTTAGATATATTTATTTTGAAAATGCACTTTTTATATTTATTTATGCTTTGAAATACGCAAGATATTTTTCTTGTCATATAATTACTGCACGTATGACTATATTTGCAAAGACGCAAATAAAATTTTCCATATTGATTAATGTCCTTATGAAGTATATTCTATATGGTATTTTGAAAGTAGAAGACAGCCCTTTTTTACAATTTTATATTTTATAAAAAATAATGACTGTCTTTTTCTATTCCCAAATTCAATGGAAGTACGTAGTTCTTCATTGCACTCGACATCTTACACGATTTGTGATAATTTGTTGTGTTTACAGGGTGATCTATAGGGTATTCTAGAAAAATTTTAAGGAATAACTTTTTATATTAATTCAAGATAAAAACTTCATATGACCATATACTTATTACTATATATCCGAAACAATTTTTAATGATACCCACAACATTGAATATATTAAAAGACACTATTGAGAACGTAGTAATATTGAATGCTAAAGTGTGAGTAATTTTTTAACGTTGAATTCTATATTGTTTTTTTTAATTATTTGTTAATTTATTGCTGCTACATTGATTAAATTATTTATCTTCTAAGACACACAAAACAAATATGAATTATTGTATTTTGGCTACAAAAAGATTATAAAATAACGTAGTAGCACAGATTATAAAATATAATTACACAAAACTTTTGAGACTAGGTTTTAAACTAAAGTCAATCATAAATAACAAAATATATGCGCATAGTTTAATCTATTTAGCCACCACGTTTTGTGATTTGGGAGACTGCCAAACTTTAATTGTAAATTTCTCTAAAATTAAGGTTTATTTACTCTAAATTCTTTTTCACTTTTTATGTACTCAACACCCCTTTTCGGATATACTATGTTTCATTTCATTTTGTATTACAATTGTCATCATCTTCTTGTAAGGTGTTTCAGATTTTTGTCTTCGGATTTTTATATTAAGTATATGAAGTTTTCGTCTTGAATTAATATGAGGCATCGAATTAGGAATTACTTCTTCATATTTTTTGGAATACTTAAAGATAAATAGTGGAAGCACTGATTTTTGCATAACGCATAAGAAAATTAATGAATCAAAAGTCTTTATTTCTATTTTATATAGAGAAAAAAATATAGGATTTTGATTGATTGATTTTTTATGCAACATGCATTACACATTTTCTCTTGCCCTAAATATTTACATTCACGGCTGTACATTTGAACCTTTTTGAGTGACATTACTTATTACACTATTCAATTATAAATCTAGAAAAAAATATAGAAAATAATGACAAATCGACAACAATAACTGCAGTGAAAAAAATCGGCGATGCTGACCGTGTATCGTATCAGAAATAATTTTTTTGTTTATCACATCGTATTTTAAGATGTGAATTGGTGGATAGGAAAATCAAATCATCACGTAAATCCTTGTATCGTAGCATCAGTTAGTCAAGAAGCGTGTTTTGTTTTGTTTTCCCTATTAATAACGATCATTGACGATAACAGAAAAGAAAAAAGAGATAAGCTAGTTCTTCAAACACAGGCTTGGCATTTGATAGCCTAAGTCTGATGCTGAACTTGACTCTCTCTTGCTCACAGGTCCAATTCGTTCCGGCAGACTAGCGGTGGTAGGGCATTGCAGGGCTCGGAGGGGGGAGGCTTTCGTGGGGCCACTCCAAGCAGCTCCCTTATGGGCAGCTCCAGCATCTCTGCCCACCCCCTCCTGCCCCTCGGCGATCCTGGTATGTACCATGACCGATACCAACCTCCAACAAACGCTTTATTTTTAATTTCTTTGTCCTTTGGCTCTTTACTTCTGTTCACCTGTTTCTAGTCTTATTTCCTTTCATCGTATCATATTTAAAGTATTGTAATAGTAGAGTAGAATAGCATATATTAAATAGATAATTTGTAAACGGATTTTGTGCCTTATTATAACATTTATTATGTTTATAAGAATAATTATTTGCACGCGTGCGTGCATGTTTTTGTGCGTACGGGCGTGCGCGCGTGTGGACATGCACGCATGCGTGCGTATGTGCATGCGTACATGCGTGTGTGCTCATATTTTTATATGCTGAGTAATTAAATCATATTATATAAAGAAACAAAAAAATTTTTATTTGTTAAAAAATTGCGATAACTTTTATGTAAAAAAGTTTATTTAAAACAATTTTTTTTAATTTATAAAAATTGATTTTACTGTTATTTATCTTTTTAAATCATAATTTTTATATAAAACATTTTTTTAATGTTTTATTTATAAGATATTTTATTCCGATACTTTTTGCTTATCCTATATGTCAGGACTTTCAGTTTATTCAGGACTCAAAGGCAGAATATTTATGCGATTACATTAGTTGTAAACTTAAAGAACCAGATAATTAAATATTTATTAATTTTGATATCTTAAAAAGTATGAAAGCAATATTAATAGTTTTTAAGGTTTCTAGTCTTTCGTTGCAGCCACATTGAATTTGTGCTGTCACAGATGAGAAATGACTCATTAACAATTCAATTTTTTCGTCCGTGCCATATCGTAATCATTTATTGTATCCTGGTGTTGTAACTTATGACGTATTTATAAATACGACGAATGCTAAATATAGTAATTATACATAAAATTATATAGTAATTATACATAAAAGGAATATTTTTTTCTTTGTGACAGACAAAAATCGGCCTCATATCACAGTTATTTTATAGTTACGTATTGGTTACCAAAGAAAAAAGATAGCATTCTATATTTTAAAAGTATATCTTATGTGTTATTTTATCTAAAATTACTCTTATTTGCAAATGATACGAACGAGAGAATTAAATTGTCAAAGTGTCATATCCTGTCTATATCGTCACAAATTCAATATGACTGCAATGAGAGATCAGGAACCTCAAAATAAAAGTTCTAATTTATCTATATTATTTAACGATTAAAAGATAATATATTATACGATGATAATATATACTGAATATGTGTCAAAATAGTATAATAATGTTATTGATGATAGCAGAATAGCACATATAAAAGTTGACTAATTTATTAACATTAACATTAAAAATTCAAAGAATAAAAATAAGTAAAAATATCATATGCATGCTCATATGCACGCAATAAATCCATTTTTCTCTGCAATAATTTTTTAAATTGACTTTACTGTCTTCAGATTATACAATTTCTATATAAAACTTTTTTTTTAAAGGTCTTGTTTATGAGATACTTGACTGTGATACTTTTTGCTCATCCTATATATCAGAACTAATTAAATATTTATTACTATAATTAATAAGTCAAAGGCGCACGAGACATGCGATTACATATAAAAATTTTATAATATCATATGTGTAGAAAAGGGGAATTTATATTGCGTGATTTTTTTCAGCCCTGGCAACACCAGCTCTGTCTCTGTCATGCGGTTCGATGACACTGGATTCTCCGACGACTGTGACGAGTGTCTCGATGGGAGGGATTCACCGTCGAGAAGACACAGCTACATCGTTTCGGACGCTCACCTCTATCGACGTACATTCTCCAGCCACCCCCAGCCAGGTCCCAGCACAGCGGCAGATGGCTACCAACCAGCAACGGATTTCATCAACAGGTCGTATCAGCCCCTCTAACAGCAGTCCCCCTGAATTCCCACCACCACGACCTCTGCCAAGGTACTCATGGCAACGATCGGCTAGTTGTCGCGAGTTGTACGCTTCTAGTTTCGAGGACTCTGGTAAAGCGCGACCGCGGGACAAGATCACAACGGACCTTCCATTAGATCCATTCCAATTGGCTTCCCAGGGTGAATTAGATAATCCTATAACACGTTACGACGAAAGTAATCGTTCATATAGCGCCGCTAGTTCGAAGTTACCTTCCTTAGATCACGATTCTGTTCCCGAGCGTGTCTACAGCAGTTCCTACCCGGGAACGTCGTCGTTGTCTACCGAATCGGGCCATGAGGAATCAGGTCCCGCTGGAGATCTGTCGCACGACGATCTCTCACATGATTCTTACGAGCTTTTGGAACGCGAGCATGAATTTGAGTATCCGGAATCGTATTCTAGTCCGCACGATGAGCATGAACCAATATCCGATCAGAGTGACGAAGGAATCGAACAAGAGATGTTCCAAATGGATTCTGAAACCGATTCCTTTGTCAAGCACAGATCACTAAAATCTTCAGAGAAACAACAATATAGATCCGCGTTTACTGATCTCAAGAACTCTAAAATTAAATCCATTGATCGCTACTCAGCTGTAACCAAAGTAGACAGTGATTTCGTGATTACTGAATCTAGGATACAACGAACAGGTACTCAAATAGAACGCAAATTTGAAACAAAACATGTCAATTCTGTGGAACAACCGTCTAAGACGAATATTCCGCATCAAGATTCTGCCAGAAAAGATCCCGTGGTGATGCAAGTGCAAAAGCAAAAAGTTTCTGTCCTGAATGAATTAAAGAATTTAAAGCCAAAGCATAAAATAACTCATGTAGACTCAGAGATCTTGCGAGACGAAGGTATTATGCGTCCCAAGTCGCGAATAGACGATGATCTGAGCCCGGTTGAGGGAAGTAGAATGGTAATAGATAATGTGAGGAGTAGGACGACCAGAGCGCGTAGTATCGCTAGCCTTGACGATCATCCGCCGCGATTATATGTTGAAACGGGTAGTCTAGGTCGGCATAAATCTAGAGATAGGAAATCAAGAGACACTGACATTAAGATCGACAAAATTTTATTGAAAGAGCGTAAAAACATTGAAAGGGATGACCGAAAGCGGGATTACTTAAGGGATTGCAGACGAATAGACAAGAATGATTCGCGAGAACGTCATTCATTAGATCGACTTGATTCACACGAACGGAGATCAGATGGTCGTCGCGGTATAGATCGGATCGATATGCGAGAGCTACGTAGAAGCATCGAACGACTTGACATGCGTGAGAGGAATTACGAGAATCTAGACTCGAGGGAAAAGAGTGCCTTTTATTACAGTGATTTCTATGAATCGCGCGGTAAAAGCGTTGATCGTTTAGATTCTCAAGGACTGCATAGCAGTATGGAATATCTAAAAAGTCCCAAAGAGAGGAACAATTATCGGCCTTCAAATACGCGAGAGCGTCGAGAGAGGAGTATCGAACGGATTGATTCTAGGGAAACTAGGAAAAGCAGAGCCGCTTCTATTGACTACGGTCAAAGACATACTTTAGAACGGTTCGATTCCGACAATAGAAGTCCATTTGAGCGGTTGACTCCTAAAGAACAACGAAGAATGAGCATAGAAAGACTCGATTCTCAAAAGTTCGATTTTGATCCGCGAGCGATCGAACGTTTAAAATCCTTAGAGCATTACGAACAAAGAGAAAGAATTTATGAGAGAAAGATTGAGTCGAGGAGTGCCGAACGAAAGAGTCTGGAAAAATTGGATTCGCGTGAACGAAAATATTTTGGACGCTTGGAATCGCGGGAGGGTAGGAGTCTTGAGTGTTTGGACTTTGATAGCATGGAACGTAGGAAAAATATCGAAAGAATGGAGTACAAGGATCAAAAGAAGAGCAGAAGCAAATCCGAAAAAGGCAAATTGGAAGAAAAACCACGGGAACGTGATGACTGGAGGAGTTTGGAAAAAGCGAGAAAGGATGACGAAAGACGAGAGCGCGAACGACAAGCAAAATTATGTATTGAATCACGTACGGAAACCGTTATTGGTGTGCCACATGAAATGGAGAATTTGAAGTCGAAAACTGTGTTTGCCGAATACGAGCCAAAGGTTGTTGGCGGTGTCGTGTTAGGTTTCGAGGAGACCACATTACCCGGACATGTGCCTGTGGAACGTACGAAGAGCGATCCGAATCCAGCGCGGCAAAGATTAGGATCCAATAGCAAGCGTCACGTGCTGATGCACCAAAAATCCATAGACTTAACTCCGGCCGATTCCGGCGACGAGGAACCATTCTCGGACAGTGCGGCAATACAGAAAACCAACGTTGATATTCCGTACATATTGCATAAAAGACATGTTATGAATGGTACGGCGTCTGATGAAAAATCAGAGTCAGATAGTAGCAAAACTTCGAGGAATGTTAAGAGTCTTGCTAAGGATTTACCGAAGTTACCATTAAAAATGGTAACAGATCTACCGTATTTCGATCTGACTAAGCTTTCTTCGCTGGACAAAACCAATAATAAATTATCTCCAGATAAATCGAAAAGCGACACAGTTACTATCACAAGACCGAAATCGATATTAAGTCCCTCGGATAAGCCCAAAAGTATTCTAAGTCCAACATCGAAACTCTCACCTACAGATCCAAAGAGCATTATTTGTAGTTTATCACCTAGCAAGAGAAGTCCCTCAAAAGCGAAGACTCAATCTCCCGAGAAGTTCTTGCAAAAGGGCTCATTAGATAGAAACAAAGCTGAAGTTATCATTGAAGATTACACATACAAGAAATCCTCTAGTTTAGACAGAAAACCTTCAAAATTATCACCAGTGGAACCGAATGTCACTATTATATCGGCCATCGAAAAACGTTCGCCCAAAAAGTCGCCAACTGATCCTAATGTGACTATTGTTTCTGTAATACAAAAGAAGAAATCTTTTGATGGAGCGCCCAGAAGTCCCACTAATATTACGAAAATGACTGATGGTAAAGTAAAAACTGTTCTGAATTTTGCTGATATTGTTGGCATGGAAATGAAGCAAAATCTCGAACGCAAGGCTAAAATTGAGAAAGACAGTTTGAAAGCACCGGACAATAGTTTAGAAAAGCAGGATAGCATTGAGAAGATACCATTACCCGAAATTCCTAGCAGTGGACAGGCTGAAGAGAAAATAAATGATGGCCAAGTTAGAAGCATTGATCAAACAACAATTAGAGAACGGGATCGTTCCCCGAAACGAGTTGTCAACAAATTGTCTGACGATGCTCAAAAGAAAGAGGACATACAATCTGTAAAAGCTGAAGTTCACATATCGACTTTAATTAAATCAGAAAAACCGCCGATTCCAGAAAAACCGAAAACATTAGAGAAGCCAAGTATTCCTGAAAAAACAAAACGTATTTTGGAAAGAATAGAATCGAAATTTTCAGAAGTTAGTAAAAATTCTACTACAAAAATATCGAGGCCAAAGATTATCGATACAGGATTTGATGATTTCGTGGATCCAGTCGCCGATTTGCCTTTGGACGAAGTGCCTGTAAAACCTACTTTAGAATTGGATAGTCTTAAAGTTCCTGAGTTTTTTCCTTTTATGCTAAAGCCGCACGCGGAACCGATAAGATCAAAGTCTTTATCGCTGGCGGAAGAGAAGGCGCCAATTGATACCTTACTCTCACCGGAAGTTGAGAATAAACATTTTGTGCAAGATGTCTCTCCGAAGAGAATGAAGAAGATGAAGTCCGAGTTGAAAAAAGATTTCAAGAAGCAATCGAAATCATTAGAAGGTGACAAACCGCCGCTAAAAAAAGGCGCATCGAAGGAGTCTCGTTCTCCAACAGTGACAAAAATTGACAAGTCCAAATTAAAGCTCGGCGAAATGCCGCAAGAGATCATAATAATAGATTCAACTGATGTTTCCCCAGAAATAAGTATTGTACAGAAAGGCAGATCAAAATCCGTAACCAGATTGTCCGATAAACCGTTTTCAACATCGAAGGAGGAGAAAGAAGAGACAAAAAGTACTCGTGCAAAATCTGCATCCGTCGACGATGAGCTGATTAAAGGCACAGTAAAATCTGAGAAGTCCAGACCGAAGTCGTTAGGAATATCAAAAAGTTTAGGAAGTACGGAGAAAAAAGATCCGATAGAGAAAATCTCGCCAAAAAGAATTAAAACTGCCGCCAAGGCCGACGGTAAACTTGTTGTGGTAAAAGATGCAATATCGAAACAAGACTCAAAAACGATACGTGGAAAAATGACCTTGAAAGGCGAAATGACCAGTGAGAAAGCAGCTGCTGAATTGAAGCAAGATTATAATTCGTGTATTAAATCTAACGTAGTGATTGATCAATCAATAGATACTAAACAAGCTACAGCAACCGTTGACTTCAAAGAAGTAGTCAAAGAGCAAGAAAGTCAATTAGGCAAGGAGTCAGATAAAGAGCCAGGCAAGGAACAAACAAAAGACAATGTAAAAAAAACAGCGCTTGTTCAAGATTTAACCCAATCTCCTTTGGTTCTACGTAAACCAGGACAGACGCCAATACTATTTGCTCGTGCACGTCTTGGTCTTTCCGAAGGTAGCGGGATTGGCACTCTTCAACGTCAAGGCGCGACGCAGTCACCTACTGCTCAGCGGCGTGCAAAATCTTTAGACGCTGCGGTGATCTCTGTGCATAGACTACCGCCAGCAAATGCATTTTCTAGCAAGGATGACACGGTTGATGTATCAGAGAACCTTGAAGAACAAGAGAACATTGCTGAAGAAGCTGCTCAAGGCGCGAGCATGGTATCGAAATTACTTTCAATTTCGATGATAGCCTCTCCAAACCACAAATCCGATAGTACCGATCATACAACAGTACCAGATTCTCTGTCCGTTACTGAGACCTCGGCACAGTATCTAGAATCACCACTGACAGAATGTAACGAGATCGTTCCTTACGCCGATTCGATGTCCTATGAGGGACAAGAGGGCGGTCAAATGCCGTTTGTGAGTTCCATTGACAGAAACGAAACACAAACACCAAGCACCCTTGTAGAAAGCACTAAAATGGAGGAAGCGACCAAATTTATTGATCAAAGTTCCACGGAATCCGATGTTGGAAAGAAAGCTTCTCAAGATAGTTCCGATAACAAGACTGATATGACAAAAAGTGCTCAATTGGGTCGAGATCAATCGGCAATCTCTACAATTTTTATGAAAAGCGCTAGCACAGAAATTGTTTATAGTAAACAGAAACAAATTGAATCATCGAGTGAAGTTTTTGATGGAAAAACAAATGCGAAAAGTGACGAAACTACAAAATTTTCATCTCATTCACATGACTTTCGTGTCAAAGTTGAAGGTTCGATAAGTCCGTCTGAAAGAGATGATGTACCTGACGTAACTATAAGTGCGGTTCGAAATGATGACACATTTTTTTTGCGTTACGATCAAGATGATCTTCCAGATATGGTCAAATCGCCGATACAAATATCTATCGAAGAATGTTCCGATGAGGAAGTAAATCCAGAGGAAGAAGAAATGATTGATATGCAGGTAGAGGAGATTGAGCGGGAAGATGAAAACAAACAATTGGATTCTTTTGATACAAGTGAGGATACGCTTGATGCTCTAGATACACAAGCACAAATGCGAGGTGCAAATAGCGGACTAAGTTCACCAGATTATGGTATCGATAAGATGGACGAAAAGACGTTAGTTGAGGTCGAGTTGACGCCAGAATATCTGGAGATGAAGAAGGGAGATGAAGAAATGGCGGAAGAATTACCAGAAGACGAACCGATCAAAGAAGCTGCAGAAATCGCCGATTCAAATCGTCTTTCCATCGACAGAAAACTCAGATTGAGTACTGAACGCTCGAGAAGCGAAGAAACTAACACTTGGACACCAGACAGAGAAGACCCAGACTCCAGTTCGTGTTCCATTGCCCGACCACTAGGAATCGGTCAAATACAACCCATAATAGATCGCCAGGAGATCGCTATGATTGAAGGTGCTCGAGATAGTGGTTCTTTGGACGATGACAATAGTAACAGCTCGCAACTCCCTCCGAAGCACGAAATGAACGTTACGTGGAAGTCATTTCCACAGGGAAGCTCTGGTAGCTCCAGTCTCGAGGACGGCTCGGTGCCTCAGGACGAAAACAACGCGCAGCAATCGCAGTCTGAAGATAGCAATGGTCAAAATGAAGACAGTTATCAAGAAGACTTAGCAGACTTCCCTGGTACTTTTATCATTGGTCCCGAAATATTAGCTAACTACGGCGCATTTTCGCTTTCACGTACGTTGTCGAGAATATCTGAACGATCGACTACTTCGGAGCAAGACAGAAGCGATTTGGAAGATTCTTTTAAACCCAGTTCCCGATCACCAAGCCTTGATGACGAGTCTTTGATATCAAGCGATCATCAACCATCTCTATCATCGGATCCTCCATCTGGTACAGCACTACCATCCGTTTCCGATGACCGCAGAACGTCTTCCGAACTACCAGACATTCCTATCGATGTGGTTGGCGCACACGAGGATGATTCGAAATCACCGCGGACAAATAGGCGATCACGATTGCAGTTGCAAAGTTCCGAGGACTGGCCATCGCCGCCGAGTTCACCCGTTTTCGAAACTCCAATAGTGAGTCATGTGGAGACATTTTACATGGAAATCAAACCTGAGGAAGCCGTCAAGGTAACTGTTACTGACAGTACGGAAACGCCCGTTCATGCGGAACATGACAGCGATTCCAGCGATGAAAACAGGACACTGCATGACGATTTGCATTCAACTCTTTTAGAGGATGGACAAAGTTCGACATCTGCGACAACAGCTGACGGTACGGTTAAGATTGCGGTAAAACCGAAGTCGAATTCTTACATAACTGGTTCTTCGCATAGCGAGGACACGTCAATGGGCCTGTCCATGTCCGAATGGTCCAGTTCGAATAATACTGTACGCCAGTTTTGTCAGTACTCTGGTACAAAGTCTGATGACAATTCGCTAGCAGAACTCGGCGCCTCAATCTCGGATTGGTCTGGTAGTACGACGGTGATACCGCAGCAATACTATGCCACAACAGCTGTAGACAAAAGTCAGAGCGACACCACGACCTCCGAGAGAAGCGCGACCAGTATGAGACCAAATTCGAAGTGTCAATCCGCTGACACTTCTTCTCTACCATCTCCACCATCTCCGTCTTCATTGCCACTACCTGTATCGCCACCACTGCCTTCTCCACCTGAGACAGCTACTTCTTCATTTTTTAACGAGGACGAAGCCGCCGGTTCCGCTATCGAACAGAACGAAACTTCACAGGAGAAGGTAATTGTTAAGGATAACAATGATCCACGTCAATCTCGAACGAATATTGATGAATTCGATGAGGCGCGGCGATTTATTGAGAGCCAGTTTGATGAACAACATCACATACGTCGATACGATGAACAGCGAGGTGTCTATCCTCAGGAATTCACCGATATTTCGCCACCTCGTATCACTCTTCGAAATGAGTATGACGAAGCCATCGACGATGACTTCCAAATCGTTCCGGACGAGGATACGATTTGTGTAGATGACACGGCGCTGCCAATTCCTGAGGAGGACGAAGAGGATCAGTTGTACGACAATGTGCCCGCAATGAAATATTCCAGTAGTGACAAAGTACGGATGGAGGTTGGCCGCGGAGACAGTTCGGAAGATATGCACGAGAAGTATGCCGATCTCACTCTACAATCGAGAACGGTAGACGACGATTGGTCATCTGAGGAACGAAGGGATGTTCCAGAACAGGAGAAACCGTCAACGAGATCAACAAGCAAAATTGATCGCGGCTTCTCGGAGCCAAGCCCGCACGAAGCGGGCAGGTATCAGGGTACGCGATCTACTGAACGACCTGTGATGGTACCAATTCGAGCGAAGTCGACCCCCTACTATTCTACGACTAGTCTGAGCGGTGAATCGACTACGTCCAGTCCACCTATGCCAATCAGAACGCAGATCAGAACGAAAACAATGCCTTACTCGAGCCGTAGTCCACAGAGCGAGGGCGACACTTCTTCAAGTATGGACAGTCCAGCACACACGCCCGATCGAGCTCAACGAGCCTTCCGTCGGAAACGACAACAGAATGCTAAAAGACGACACCGTGTAGTGGTCGATCTAGAGGTTAAGGATGGCCACATAGTATCCAGTACCGATTCTAGTTTTGACGTAGCAACCATACCACCGCCGTTGTTAACAGAGGGTCAAAATCTGGATGTAGATGATGACGAAGATGATGAAATGTCCGAAACGAAGGACGAACATCGTCGACAACAGCAGCATTGACTTAATATCAATGACCGATGCTAAATAAAAACTGAGGAAGAGAAAAAATCGAGCGCGATTAATCACGCTCATCTGGACTCCAACTAGTAGAGTTTGTAGGAAAGTTCCAAGTCGTGTGGAATTGAATGCACTTCAGAATTGACGAACTCCATGTTCGCGTGTTAGCACTCTCGACTTATGTCTGTCGTACGAATGAAGATTAAATGAGAACGGATTTTACGAATAAATCGACCTGATCTTTTGCAATTTTGATTCAATGATGGTGATTTGCCTGGCGATGTCGCACTAGGTGATAACAATTAAGAATCGAGAATTGATACGGGTATGAACGATGACAAAATCACTAACGATGACGAAGACACGAAAGTAAGATGAAGCAGGGATGACTTTCGTCGTTCGATATTGAAAAGCCCAAGGCTGAATGATCAAAAGCTACGTGAAGAATGTAAAATAATTATCGTTAGGGATACGGTTTATTACAAGTTTTAGAGATCCGGTTTACTTTAATATTACCGCCACGATCAGAATCCCTTTGGTCTTTATTTCCCGTAGAGACGAATATACTTTAGGGAGTAATATTTATGCATAACACACGGAAAGCGGAGAGTATCTTAATTAAATCTCGGTTGGAATGCCAACGCGCGACTTATTGGAGAATTGCAATCTTTTTACGAGCAACACGTTATATTCTAATAATAATAATAATAATAATAATAATAATAATAATCATAATAATAATAATGTTATAAGTCATAGAGAGATCGAAAAAAGCGATTTGTGAAAATAATTGTAACTTAAAGAAAAAATACGTTATCGCGAATTATTTTAAACTTATTTTTAATCAATCCGAATTTTTATTTTGTTTTTTTGTACGAATATCGTAATGTTTTTTTCTTTTTCCTAAGAATAAGAAAATAAACATAGCATTGTTATATAATTACATCCAGTGCTCCCACGGCGCGAAATCGCAACTGTTATCGCATCATGTTATAACATGTTAAAGGGTTAGTCAGTGTTAAATCACAACGTCGCAAAGACGTGATTTTTATACATTTTATTTGGTCGTTAGTTCATCTGGGACAATCAATCGCAAGTGGCGGTTACTCAAGGCGAGCAGAATCCTTGAAAAGAAATGTGAGGAAACAAAACGTAGAATTACGTAAGGTCGAGGTGATTGTTTCCAGTTGGTATTAAATTCTGAACAGCAACAATGACAATGCGATCCTATGATTTCGCCGCGATTTACTTTGTGCATGGGTTAGAAAGGGAGAGAGGAAAAGTTGCTCAACGTAGATACGTAAACATGATGCACCACACTCCCTCGCGCTTTTAATGGCGTCGTGTAGGATAAAGGTCGTGCACTTCCAGTATATCCACGTATAAAATTACTCTCGATGAGCGAGGACATCTGTTACTAAACGTTAATAGACGTTGGTAATGGACCAACTGAGTAATAACCGTTAAGTTCTCTATCTTAAGTAGGAACTTAAGCCTCGTCTAAATATTAAACCGTGAGACTTACGTCCATTTCCATCAACGCAGATTAACTTTGGTCTTGATGTAACTTATTCTTCTTGGTTCTAAAAATTAGAAAAAAAAAGAATGACTTAAATCAAGATATTAAAATTAAACTTACATTTTCTTGATGAAAATGGACATTATTCGCTTATCGATAAATCGAAAATATAGCGAAAACAGGTCAAGACATATTATGCTCATTAAAATTGTTACTAAGGGACTTATTATCGCCTTGTTTGAAGAAAAGAAAAATACTTTGATAGTTTTCGGAATTGATTTTTTGCCTTTTTCCTTGGTTATTTGTTCATTTTAATATTTTTGTTTAAGATTAATACTGTAATTACATATTACACAATCTTGAAAATTCTATTAAAGTACAAACAGTTTGTTTAAAAAATTAATAGAAGGAATAAAAATTAATCAAATACAAGTTTTATATTACTTTGATCTAACATTACAATAAAAATACACATAAAAAATATAATAATAGATTTTTAGCGATAAAAATTTTGAAACTAAATTTTTTATAAAGTTGGAAATTTCTTCTTGATTAGATTATTAGAATGTATATTCACACAGTCCAACACTATTTGCAACATGTTTGAATAATCAATTTTAATGTCTTTTTGCCTACTAAACCCAAATTTATTATCCAAATTTTACTGTTCACAATTTTGAAAAAATGGCGTCAAAGAGATTAAAAAATAATGATTTGAGAATTTTTACAACGTCACAGTACTGGCAGCAAATTATTTTATATATTTTATTAATGCCATGTGAAAGTATTAGCTTTTAGCTTTTAAATGCATTTGCTTATTGAGATAGTACTTTTTTTACTTATAAAATTTTTTTTAATTACTGTATTATAAAAACCCTTAAAATTATTTTTAACCTTTTTACACAATTTTTTTTTTATTGTAACGTGATAGCTTGCATAACAGATACACAATTAATAGATCAAAATAGTGATAAATTTACTATTTTATGTTGCAAAATGGTGTTGAACAGTATAATATACATTTAAATAAAATTTCCAAAAACTTGCTGCAAATTTATTTTTTTCTGTGTATATTTTGGTTAAATTAAAACAAAATAAAAACTTATATTTACTTATATTTCTTTATTCTTCTATTATTATTTTAAACAAATTGTTTGTTAATGGAATTTTTAAGGCTGTATATTTTTATCGCTCATAATTATTCGTTTCTTTAAATTAGTGATTTAGAGAGAAAGAGAGAGATCGGTTTTACGACCGAAAAGGGGGGGGATACCTCTCGGTAAAATTGCAAAATCTATATGAAGAAAAAAATTCAAGAATGAGTCCAATTCGAGCGAAGTAATAAAAGTTTCACTTGGATTTTTTATTGAGTTATATTATGCTTCATTTTTATACCATATTTATCATGTGCACAATTTAATACGATAGCCAGAAATGAACAAATTCAATGCAAATTATGCACGCTCAAGCGCGTATTTACTGATTTACACTATCAAATTTTTTTGTGAGGATATTTGTTAGCTGCTCGATAAATGGGACAAACTTACACAAAATCATGGAAATTATTATGGAAATATAAATCTTTGATTTGTTGTGAATTTACTTTGAATTTTATACAACACTAAATTTAATTTGTACATTTAATAGTTATGACCATACATACTAAAAAATCTAGATGTATTATATTAATTAGAAATCTGATAGATTTTACTACCTATTACGTTTATTCATAAATGAATCAGAATTTTTGTAAGAATTACCATGTTCCTGAATTAATTTTTGTACAGATCTGAAAAACACATTTCTCATTGGCTTCGAATTCAATTTTAGGGATTCATAAGAGAATTTACATAAGAGAAGAAAAATGATTAGAATATCGGTAAAAAGGCTGTGCTTTTTATTTTATTTTGTGTGGTTTTTTAAACGAAAAATAGAACGCTGCCATGTTCGTCTTGACGGCGATGTTGCGTACTGCTATATACTAAAAGTTTTTTCAGATCCAAAGTGTTGTTAACCAAATACTTATTGTTACTATATCTAAATGTTGTATATCTAAAATATTTCACTAAAATAATCAGAAATTCTGTTTACTTTCACAAAAATTTGCTTAATCAAACATATCTTATTAATTCAACTTTGATTGTGTCTTTTTTCGTGCACTCTCTATTTTTAATAAAAATCTTTGTATTACTTTTTATACATTATTACCTTTTATTAATTGGAATTTTATATATATATTTATATGCATATGAAACGTAATATAATATTTCATACATACATACATACACATATACACACACGCACATATATATATATATATATATAAAGTATCCAATTGATATAAAGGTAATATATAAAAAATAATACAAAGATTTTAATTAAAATATAGAGAATATATATATATGTATATATATAGTTAATTTTGATAGAATTGGATTTTTTATTTATGTTTCATAAATGCATATGTAATAAATGAAATATTAAACTGAGTCTTCTGAAGATACAATATTAGTTGTAGTACTTACAAAGTTGTTAAAAAATAAAAATAGATTAAACAGAACACTAGACTTAATTGATATGGAACTTATTAATATAGAAGTTTTTTAATTAGTTTTCTTATTGTACAGCAGGGTTATGCAAATAGCACCTAAAACATTATTTTAATTTTAAAGGCTTCTTAAGACAATTTTAAAAAGTATCTTTGAATATAAATTCGCGGTGAATATAATTAATTGCAGTAATAAAATTCGTCAATAATTTCTTCGGAAATCACACAGCATTCCTGATAACGAGACGATTACGAGGTATTCCTGATAATGATTATTGTGTACAAGTATATTGGAATTTCTCACAATATATATCATTGTTATTGTACATGGGTACATTAAAATTGTTATTTGATAATCGTGTGTTATAACGAAAAACATACACAGCGAGAAATACGTGAGACATAAAGGAATGATCGCTGAATGCCGATAAATGATGGCAGGCCATTACTTTGGTGAACTCTCAGCTCTAACACGTTCCGAGCCTTAAATTAAATTCGGATTAGATTCATTTTTAGAATGTTATTGATATGTCTCAGAGTCGTACCATTGAATTTTCTGATTGTATCCTATACATATTAGCCAAGCCCAGGAATGATAGTTATCCCAGGATTGTCCGAGACCATTGGAATGGCTGTTACTCAAGTAGAATGTGGTTTCGGTAATTCCAGGACGATCTTGATTTGGAGATTAACAATAAATAGCTTCTCAGTAACTAACGTTACATAACGTAACTTAACGTTAAAATTATAATTTTACACTGAATTATGTTATGTACAACATTATTTATACTACATTGAATGTGACATTAATATAGACATTATGTTACTGTTAGTTGGTGTTTATTAGCTTATCTGATCATGTACGAAAAAAGTAAAGATCTTCAGAGAATTTTCTGTAAATATTTCTTTTTGAAAAGCTCGTGATTCAATTTCAAGTTGTGATACAAAAATCGAAGATTTATCTCTATTTATCCGTGCCTACGTAATTCATGATGACACTTTTTTATTTATTTTTTTTAATTTTTTACACACACACACATATCCATAAACGTGAGTAGTAAATTGAAAAGTTTTGAACCGAGTATAGAAACAAATATTTTTTCGGTCAAATTCAGTATTATTTTTCGACGTCTTTTTTTAAGTTGTACACTTTTTCCAGCAATGCTCCAACCTCTTCAACTTTATCAAATAGTAGGCATCTTGCTTTGCAAAATAAGCGTCTACGGATTCGATGAAAATTTTTGTTCTTCGAATGAAATTTTGAGCTTAGGAAACAGAAAAAGTCAATAGAGGGCCAGATCTGGTAGATGCGGTAAATACAATGGGTGGTCAATCAATCCGAACCGCAAGAATTTAATCATCGACATAAAGCATGGACTGCGCAACGCGAATCAAAAGTGAGTCCAACTGTGGAAGAAGGACAGCATGAATTGTCGGTCAATTCTATCTTTTTCTAGTCATGAAAAAAACGAAGATAGAGGCTATTGCTTTCAATATTTTTTTCTGAACCTAGTTTCGCATATAAATAATATAGGGATGGCGCAGTCCATGTTCTAAGTCGATGAATTTAATCAACGGTACGATAATTTTTTTTTTCACTTTTACAAAAACACTGACATGTTTCGACTGACACAAACTACTGTCAAACAATTAAGCGTCTAAAATGGCTGATAAGAGGTATCTTTCAAAGCATGTACAATTATAGTACCAGAAGAGTTTTGATGAGTAACGACTTCTTTATGTTGAAGCTTAAAACTTTTCAGACTGCCTATATATATACATATACATTTTATATATATTTTATATATTTTTTTTACTTTTTAACAGAAATTAGAACAAGATTAGTCATTTCTTATAGCTTTTTAAACACTGAATATGAATTTGTCAATATTAAAATTAAAAAATTTAAAATAATTTTAACTGTTCGTATACATACTGGGGGATTACCACCCATAACTAAAAATTCAGCTTTTTGTACCGCAATAAATGGAAAAAACTCAAAAACTGCAAAAACTTTTTTTAATAGCAAAATACAATACTTTTTTTTGAATATAAAATTTCTTAAATTTTAATACCAAAGTATGTAAATACTTTTTATAAACATTAAAGTTAAACCATGAATTTTTTTTTTAATTTTAGTATAAATATTTTAAAAGATACAACTGTTTGAAAATTGCCATGGGTGGCAACCACTCAATGTGTGCGAAGGTTGGAAAAATAAGTGTATATACAAAGAGTTAACATAGCACAAATTTGAAAACTCAAAAAATATCTGGATTATTGCAAAACTTTTAAATTATGTATAGAGAGTTTTTTATCACTAAATACAAATTCATTGTCAAAATTAATAAATTTAACATTGTAAAAATAGTATAACAAATAAAAATTGAATTAATTAAATTTTGGCAAAAAGATTTTTTTCAATAGACCGTATTTATAAATATGTTTTTAACTGAAAATTTTTAAGAACTAAAAGTCCTAACAATATATTTATAATAATTTTAAATGCAATAAAACTCCAACACGTCACATATTATAGTTATAATATAATTAAAATTGCGAAAATTTATTTTTTTATTTCTACAAATTTTCCAGTATTATGATATACAATTAAAAAATTGGATTCGTAATCTAACATCAAAAAAACTATAACAAATAACTAATCTTGTTTGAAAAAGAATAATTTTTTGTTAAATTGTGTAATTAAACACATTGGCATATTAATAAATACAGTTTTTCAATATAAACGTTAGAACATTAATTTAAAAGTCATATTATTCGTATCGATAATTTAATGGTTGATATGTAAGCCAAAATTCTGAACGCTTTAATAAATTTACTGAAATCATAAGAAGCAGAACTTTTTAAAAATTGTTCAAAATTACGAATGATTAATAAACAATTCATCTCTTCGAATATACTAGTGCAGAGGTCATATTCACCATGTTGGTCTAGTTACATTACTGGCACGATGTTTAGTCAAATAAAACCCTTTTTTGATGCGTGATTAGTATCGTTCTGTCTTCATGTCTGTATCTGTGCAAACTCGAGCGGAGACACATGAATGTTTCTCAAATTACACAAATGAAATACGACGCAAGTTTATCGTTTCATTATGAAAAGGAAACAGTATAACGTTATATTTTTTCATCAATCTAATTTACTTAATCAGAAATTCTTTCTCTCTCCCCTGTCCTCTATCTTTTTCTCTCTTTCTCTTTTTTTCATCGTTTATAACTTCTTCTATTCATTCAAGCCACTCCATCGAATTCACTATGATTCACGATATTTGTACATCTCTGCCATCTCTTGACTCTTTGCATCTCTGCATCGTCAGACTTAGTTCTTTATCATAATATGCGATATCATCGTGTGTTATCGTACATTATAATTAAACAATATTTATAGTCCGATCTTAAATTTAAGATTGTCTTAAACGTTTTTAAGATTTAATTCCATAATTACTATTTTGTTTCATAATTAGCTGGGTGGAATCTAAGAACAGATTTAAGACATTCAAGATCAAACTATTAAATATCGTTCTTAGAAATTCTTTAATCAGAATCTGAACTTAGTCAGCAACTTGTAATTGCTATTTTTTTTGTCAATTTTTTTTTCAATTAGCATTAAAAAAATTTTTTAATATAATAATATCAAATATCATTTTTTAATAATTTTTAAAAAATCACAAAAAAAGATTTTTTTAATAAATTCCATGTAAATAATTTAAATTTCCATTATAATTTTATTACAATAAAATTAATATTAGTTAAATTAAATCTTTCTTTTTTTGTAATATGTAAAGGTCGTCAATACTGGCATAAGGCTCCTAAAGAACTCCTTTACTTCTTGGAAACTAAACTTAATTGCACTATATTACTACTGATAAAATAATTTGCATAGATAATTAAAAAAATGAAAACTCGTAATTCATATATTCATAACTTTCTATATAAAATCTGTTAAAAACAAATCTGATCTAATTTAATCTTTTATATATAATCGCGTTACATGTTCCGTCTTATGAAACAACATAAGATATTTTTGTATAATCGACAAAAAAATTTTACATCGAAGTGAAAAGCTTCTAAAATTTTCATATACAGTAATTTGTAAATATTTTGTACAAAAAACTCATTTTACAGGAAGAAAAGATAGAAATGTAGTCAATTTACTGTGCCAGTTTTGGAATCCAATTTCTCTCAGACGTTTATTTGTGGTTAATTTTGGTGCGAAAAAAATTATTACAAAATATGAAGCAATTATAAAATTATTTATATATTAAAAACTGCTATATCATCTGATAGAAGATATACCTTCTAGTTTATATTTAGTTTTCAAAATTGTATTTTTAACTTTTGTTTAAAAAATACTGTCCAAAAGTGAAGTGTTATATCAATATCTGTGACCTTTCTTTAGTTCTTAATAACGCCTTTGATAAAACTTTTTATTAAGATTTAAAAAGAATAATGTTTAAATATTTAGATATCTATTCAGGAATTCTTTACCATTTTTAATTATCATTAAAATATGTCTATCACTAATATCACTATAAAATATTTATGATACTTATTGAATATTAATAGGCATAGGATTTTTCTTTCTCTCATACGATTTTAGCGATAAATATTGGATTTCCTTTATAAGCAGACTTTGATTAAAGAGTTTTCAATCGCACCTATGCACATCATCTCTGTGACGCACTTGTTGTCACCCTTTACTTATGTTTGCGCGTATGTTGTCGACTTGCTTTAGTCTTATTTTCTGTAAAACGTCTATTATTATTCTTCTATTCATGGCGATTGGTCATATCATTTGCACGATCATTGACGTGAAAGTTTTAGCGCTTTTCGATGTTAGAACAGAAGTCCTTTATTTCTCACCCAATCTCGTAATACGTTGTAGTTGCGTCCGGAATGCATAATGCATCGAATGCAAAGAGATTGCATATTGACACGAAATATTTCCGTTCCTGTACGATGCATCGACTTGTGGGAAAAGCCTTTTGAATAAACGTCAGAGTCTAACGATAGCATACTTGGTCTAGGACACGCTGTTTACATCAATTGAACGTGAGTGCTACGAAAAAAGTTAAATGGAGTTACATGAAGAATATACATTTTATTTGTTACAAAAGTTTAGAGTTTATTTTCTGAAATGTCCTGAATGTAAGAAAAAGATTGATATAATGACGATACTAATATTTTCAGACAGGGTGTCCTAGGTCTATCACAGAATTCTACATTTACAGATTCTTTCATTAATTTTGAATTAATTTTTTCTTCTCAGAAAATTTTCGATAAAAGACGATTAAATCATCTTCAAAAACTTTCAAGTTTTATGTATTTTTACTCTGTGATTTGTATACGTTTATCAAATTTCGTTTTCTTTTGTTTGGCATTTAAATATTGATTGCTCAGAGAATAATGATTGGAAATATCTAGCGAAATCAGTTTTCAACGACGAATCATTCCTGAACTGGACACACTCCTTTATATTGTTTTTTCCTGCCCAGATAGCACTATGTTATCTAAAAGGTAATTAAAAGATGTCTAAATTTTTAGGTATCTTTTAGTAAGAAATTGTGTAATCTTTTAGTGGCAAAACATATACGCGTGAAAGTATTCTTAAAAGAACAAATCAATTTTTGACATTAAAAAGAAGAGCGCTGAATTGGCAGCCCTTTTTAATATTGGCAAATGTTTGGGTCCCCTAAATCACACATCATGAATGGAGTGATAGGCCTCGCACGATAGGCTATCGCATATACATGTATACATACATATACATATGTGCCTGGTGTACTTTACATATGCTTTTCGACAGGTGGTGATTACAATCGCTGGACCTACACTAACGGATACGTGAACTCGCCGGCCTGGCACATGCATTATCGCGTGAACCAGGTGCGTAACGTAATGGTTCACGCAACACCACGCACCCTGACTAATCGATTTTTACCGCTGTACCCACGTTGAACGGGAAGCCATACACCGCACACTGTTCAGGCTAAGAAAGTACCACGCTACGCGACAGTGGCTCACGCGAATAGACGTGCGGCCCAGACACGCATCAGAGGATCGCGAAACAAGATTATTCAGAAAAAAGAAAATATAAAAAAAAAAGAAAATGCAAAAACCAAAATCCTTAAGCGTACCAGCTTTTATTCTTCATCTTTTTGCAGTTTTCTTAGAACATTACGCTTTGCGATCGTTTGATTTTTATGCAGCACTTTCACGGAATTATGATTCTTGCGGAGGGGAGGTAGGAAACCGTGAAAACGTTATTCTGTCATTGTTACGAGTGTAAAATACTTATAAAAGGATTCTCTTTTGTTAAAAGAAAGAAGAACTCGGCATCTAACGACACACGGAGTGTTCAATATATTTACGTATTTAATATCATCAATTAATACCGTGTGTGTGCATACATACACACACAGTCAGTCCGTGTGTATAGAAGCGTCACGAAATTCTTTTTTTTTCTTCCTGTCAGTATTCTCAATGGACAAAGGATAGGCGTTTTGTTTATGTGAATCAAATATGCTCCCCTCTCGTGATTTCTTTTTGTTTGAGTTGGACTTTTATTATTTAGCTTCTTTCTTTATTAGCATGTTTTTTGCTTCGTAAATCCCAATTTGTAGCGAGAATTCCTTAGACTTTAGATGCACTTAACTCCTACAATCACGTCACAGTTTTATTTCAAAGATTCTCATCATATCGCTCGTGAGCTAAAAAAAGATAATCCCGTGCTATATAAAATCTATTATATTGAACTTTCGTCCTACACAAAATATTCACAAGTTGTTTATAATCTCGATATGCCCGCACTTTGCACTTTTAGATTATTACAATTAGATTTTCGCGTGTCTTAACGTGTTGTAAAGGAATTTCGCGATTTTCAACACTTTTCATCTAAATATGCTATACTTATGTAATATATATTTCGATTGTATATACGCGATGTTATTATCATTAGCTGATCATTAGCTATTCAAAGAATTTTCGTCATTATTTAATTTTTGTAGTTTTAAGCAGTTTATCCTCGAAAGTGTTATTTCCTCAAATTTGCATTAGTTAATTAGTTTGTGTTATATACATATATGCACACCTATATACATGCATACATATACATACGTACATACAGTGTTGTGCTTAAATAATTTAAATTTATTTGAATAAAGAATAAAATTATATATCATTTTATCTAAATAATTTTAACATAATATCACTGTTTATCAAACAATTTAAGATTTAAATGTTAACATTTATTGTTAAAACTATATATTTATATTTTTATCTAAAAATCGTTATTTAAAAAAAAAATTCTTTAAAATACTCTGACAAAAACTTATTAATTTGATTTGGATCAATAAGTAAATAAAACCAAAATATAATAACTCATAATTAGCAAAGTTTCTCGTAAAAATTTTGAAACTTCTTACATGTTTTGGAACAATTTTTACATTGTGCTACCGTTTTTTGATCTATGGAATCTGTCATTATCACTCAAAAATTTCTCCTCTTAAGTGATACTTTATATTTATTATTATTGAAAGTAACTTAGGTATAATTTAGACATAATAATTTGAAGAAAACATTTTTTATCTAAAATAAAGATAAAAAATATATTCTAATAATTTATAGATAAAAATAAGATAAAATCATTTAGATAATTGTCTAGCTAATTTTATAGAAACAACGACAAACACTATGTGTATGTATGTATATGTGTTTGTGTACGTGTGCAATATAATTTATTGTTTCTGCCTTCCCCTGCCTAGAGCGTGCGTAGAGATGTGAATTTTACTCATATGAACATATAAAGTTACAATAATCGAACGATCGCGATATATGGTACATTAATGGTACGCTACATATTTACAAAGAGCAGCTTCCCAAAAATTAAAAGGGACATGAAGTATCTTCCACAATAGCGCATGTCGAAAAGTTGAGAGAGAGAAAGAGAAAGGGAGAGGACATTCCTGAAACGATCCTATCGAAAGGTTGACTAATTTAAGCGGTAGAATATTCGCGGATTAACTACAATGTCTCTCCGCATGCCAAAATTGGAATGCCAAGTTTCGATCATTTTGCCACCGTTTTATGTTAGGCTGTGATAGCGAAATAAAAACAAAATAATTTATGTTCTTCATTATTATCGAAACGAATGGAGAAATAGCTAACACGATCAAACTCACATCTCTAGTTGCAGCGTGGTACTGAACGTATCTCCCCGCATCTCATTTACCATTATCACACGTATACAAAGTACATACACTAACACACACACACACACACACACACACACACACACACACACACACACACATATATATATATATATACACACTACATGTATATTTCTACGTCAATTATTAACTATTTAGGAACCTTTGGAACCATTACGTAGCGCCCCTGTCACGAATCACGAACGTATTTTGCCACCTGTCACAATGTCTCGTTATGCCCCTAATTAATTATGTGAAGTCCATTTTCAGTCACATCACCATGCTTATAATATTCAAGTATAATTCTTACCTCACAGCAGTATATATGTATGGACACCATAAGAGATCCTCAGTTCCATTCCTCCTCAATTTATTCGGAGCTTATATCATTTTCCAATAAAAGAAGATATATCTGTATCGAGAAACCTATTTGATTGAATAACTTAAATAAATCAACTAAATCTCTTGTTTGAATATGGGCAAGCTTTGATCGACGCAATAAAACTAGTTGGAAAAATTAATTCATGAATTGTTAATTGTATAAAATTAAAATTTTGGTTCATATCTTATTTAAATTTTATTTATTAAATAAAATTTGTGTGTGTGTGTCAATATTATTAAATTTTTTAATTAAATGTTTTGTTGCCAGTTTCGAATTTGAAAATAAAGAAAAGCAAATTAATCAAAGAATCAACTAAAGTTGATTAAAACTCTAAAGCCAAGTTAAGAAACCATTAACTCTGGTCGACTCAACTGTAGATATTTCATCTTTGCAAAATGTTGAGCCTCACGCGGCATTAATGCGCCACGCGTTCTTACAAGGAATTGCTCGTCCTCTAGAGGCGATATCATAATGCATGATGTTATGATGACAAATATAATTATTTAAAATAGAGACACGTTTGTCATTGATATTATAACTTTTTTTTAATAAACAAATGCGTGCAAGTAAAAAATTTGATTATTGTTACGTTTTACTTAATAATAGAATTTTGTTAATTTTTGTTAATTTTTTTGATAATAAACAAATTATGAATTTAATTAAGTATATAATTCAACAAAAATTTTGTTTGTTTTTTATTCAATCAAATGGATCTCTTGTTATGGGATAGATATAAATTCATATATTTCAAATATTATATCATTTTAATGGACAAAGTTTCTCAATTTTGTCTATTTTTAAAATCTTTAAAACGATTGTTAACGATAAGGACCAAAAATGCTGAACACTTCTTATTGTGGTGCTAAAAACTGAAATTGTTTAAATTTTCTCTAGTGTTTGAATAAGCTTTTTTCTTCTATAAATCTTCCAATAAATCAAGATACATAGGTTAACGTTTACTATACAAATATTCACGAATTTAGCAATAATGCTTGATACCTGGGATGAGAAATTTATAATTGATGGATATTAGTCCATGTCCTCTTTGTTTTTACTGTGAATTCTAAAAAATCGTCCTCTG
Organism: Monomorium pharaonis; assembly: GCF_013373865.1. NCBI lineage: Eukaryota > Metazoa > Arthropoda > Insecta > Hymenoptera > Formicidae > Monomorium > Monomorium pharaonis. The sequence goes on along the minus strand of NC_050469.1, from coordinate 2,277,912 downwards.
TACTTCTCAATATTATATCTCGATAGTGGTTCAGGGGATCAATATATAAATATAACCCAAGCATGACAGGTGAACGACTGTTATGTATCGAGTAATCAATTACAGAGAAACTTGGAATAGATACATGTTATGAATATTTGACCCTCTATTGCGTCATGTTGTAGGCATATACAAAAATCCGAATAAATATAACATAAAAAAATATTCGATTATCAATATCTTGTTACAAGAAACAACAAATTTTTTTATAAATTAAATTTTCTTTTCTTTATTTTTAAAGATGACTGGTATCGAGATAAGTTATACAATACAGGGTTGATAATGATGATGATGATGACGATGATAATCATAATAATAGTAATAATAATAAAAATAATAACGTGTATTTAGGTTTGCTCTGAGATTGAAAAATTCAATGTAAGTGCGATCCAATCCATTTTTTTCGCAAACTACAGGGAATTTATAACGCCAAAAACGTTAAATCTATAAATTTACATATTCGACATTTAAATACATTTAAATATTCGAATATTATTTAAATTATATGTTGACATTTAAAATACAAAAACAGAAATAAATTTTGTTTAATCACTTTTGACTATTTATAAATAACGTAGATAAATCGAGAAAAATTTTGTTTTATTTTGGGGGGAATTGTTCATACATTGAATTGGCGTTGAAAGGTTTGTATTAAAAGGATATTCTACTTTGTTGAGTCCAAGAAAAGCTTATTTTCAAGAATTTTTTAGAAAAAAGCATAGAAGCAATTACTTTCATATAGAAATACTACTTAGTATTGATATTTATAGATTATATATGATAGTATTTTATTATCAAAGATTATCTACTAAATGATGTATAGATGATATTAAATCGAAAATTTTTTCTATACTAAAGTAATTGAGAGCCACTGATTTATAAATGATCTAAATTATAAAAAAATGTTTTAATTTATGAGTTTATATTAATTAAACTAGAATTAAATTAAATATTAAAATTGAAAATTGGCAAAATGACAGTTTTTTTAAGTTAAAATAAGATTCCAAAAATTGTGTCTCTCTTAATTTATTGGTTCGATATTTCTAAAATATTCTTTAAAGTAGATTTTTTGCGGATTCAACAAAGTATTAATACCTCTAACTATCTATAGAATGAATTTTGTTATAACCACGGAAAAAACTTTCAAGATAATGCCAAATATTTTCTAAATGATCTGTCAGAGAGAGAGAGAGAGAGAGAGAGAGAGAGAGAGAGAGAGAGTGTGTGTGTGTGTGTGTGTGTGTGTGTGTGTGTGTGTGTGTCAGTGTATAAGTGCGCGTGCTTATTTTTTACTGAAATATAGTTTTTTTGTATTCAAAAAATTCTACCGCATTCAAATATAATGCACTTACTTTTTTAGTTATGAGCATTAATATGGTCCAATTTTCACATATTTTGAGATAAATTTGGCCAATTGTAGATTTATAACGACATTAAGGCGTTCACTATCTGTTCTGAACCTCTTTCCATTCTGATTCGAATATTTATTGAGAATATCTATCGCATGTCCAAATTGTTATTTGGCTTTAAGCTTTATGAGGGATAACTCAATTTTTATATATTAAGCCAACAACTTTTGCTATGCCATCTCAAATTATAACATAAATATTGGACTTTTTACACCTCGATTACTAGTGTCAAACATTTTCATAAGACTTAATTGTAATAATGATATGAAGCCCAATAAGATTGCGAAATGTTAATTTACATGTACATTACTTGTAGTGTTTTCTTGTTGAAGCTATTATTTGTCTTCCAGTTTATATTTCGCTAATTTTGACATCACTTTTTTACTATTAAATATGCTTCGTCTCTTTCAATGTCTTATGAGACTAGCTAATAAAGGAGTCCTTGAGAGAATCATCGATCGGTAATCACATGTTATTGTCGTCCAACGTAATGTAATTTCGAGCTCGCTCATCTTCCGTTTCTGGTCTGCAAAGACGACGTTACTCGCGTGTCAACTGACTTTTACTTCAATTTGTGAGCGTACAAAATATACAACGTTCGTGTACAGAATGCCGTATCACTACTGGGTGTCCTCCTAGTTGTAGATATCTTTTTATTTGTACCATTTATATAGCTCAGCTATAAAAATCTTTTTTGTTGACCTAAAATTTGTCTTTTAACAAAATAAAAAGCGCTAAAAGAGGGGGAAAATTCATCAATTTTTGTTTTCTTTTTCTTTCATTTTGTCCGTTTTGAGAATTAAAAAACTCTTTAAAGTTTATATCGATGGTTGTGATATAATTACATACCCTTTGCCGTTCTTCTCACTTAGCCCTACGATATCTTTATCTAAGGCGATAATCGGTAGCGATGGGACACTCTGTATACGCACACACGCACACACGCATATGCATACGTAGATATATAAAATTACATACAATTAGGGCCCGATTTAGGAAATAAAAAGCGGTAGACAAGATAATTAGAGCAGAATACATCAAGGTGTCCGTCGTGTTGGCGTAAAACTTCCTCCCCTTGTCATTCCCAGTTTGTAATTTGTGTAACACTTTTTGATCATTTATCGATATACCGTACTTGTTAACGATATATATATAAATAAATATATAAATAAATATATATATATATACACGCATAAAAAATATATCTGTTTTACGCGGTGATTCCCCCGGTTGAGATGCGCCGTCTCGCCAATCGTTCGATATATCGACCGATTGTGTTCGAATGATATAGATCGAGGCACAATTCGATGGAAAAATATGGGGGAATTACCGACGTCCAAAGGACGAAGAGTGGTACTCCAAGCGTAGGAAATCTATTGTACATTGATTATTGATACATTAATTATGATAACAATAAATTATATACAAAGTCACATATCGAATCAGTAATTTCACTTTGATTTTTAAGATGAATACGTTTCGTTTTCTCTTCTCTTTTTTATTGAATATTTGTTCTCCCACCGTTTGCGTCTTTCGTTATCCATCGTGTGATCAGATTGACATTTAAATTTCGAGTCCGACAAAGATTGGAAAGCAAATATCGCTTTCTGTTCTTGCTCTTTTATCTATTAATTTTTGACGAATATCGAATGTTGAGTTTTCTAGTTTTTCTCTACTTTTTCGTATACAATGTGGCCTGTCTTCTCTTTTCCTTTTTATTCTTCATACCGTATCTCTTTGTCGCAATACCGGATTCGTCGTTCGACACGGATGACATTACGTGTGAGTAAGCCCCTTACAGTGCCTTATTGTTTTAATGGATATTATGATTTCTTTCTCTCCATTATTGTTTCACGATATTCGCTGAAACGGCACGAATTCCTGTTTTGTCGCATTTGCATAATTCGTAACGTAGAATCTGTACATATTCTACATTAGGGTACTATACTTATTTGGAAAGAAAGTAAATTCAAGTATACACAAAGGCCAAAGGAATATTTGTATTTTCAAGGATCTATTCAGAGATTTATGCAAATGTGTTATCGTTTTACACCACGGTTGCCAGATCTTGAGCGTTCTACTAAAAATCGATAATTGTTCTGCTGAAAATTGTCGAAGATCATCGGAGATTTGTGTGATTATTTTTCAAATTTTTAATTTTCTTACAATGCTATCTCTATAAAGCAGGTTAGATTTGACTCTTCTGTCAGGAAAAATCACTGCTGCCAAATTGTCTATTTTCTTATTTGCTTAAAACTTATAAACTTACATGTTTTTATCCAGTGAAATAAAGCATGACTGATAAAATCTTTCTTTAAAAATGGTCAAAATTTAAGAGAAGTTGAAAAGCCGGAATCTCCGGCCGACAACCAGAGACTTGGCAACCATGGTCCGCATTGAAAAAATGATCTTTATGTCATCTAACTGACGCAGAGATAGAGATGCGGAGTAGCTTATTCTATTCCCCGTACTATATCCATTTCTTTCCGATGTTTTCCTCATTATGTTATACGTCTTCCTCTTGCGGAAGAAGTCGCGAGATCGATCGGAGATTCTTTCGCTGATGAGAAATTTCCGTTTGCCTGCTGCGCGAATATCGCACGACCTTGCCACGATCCTCCTTATTTCCGCATGTGATTTGCGTTAATAGAATTAACGTAGAATGTTATTACATTATGAATTCTTAGCATTACTTACTAAGAATTCATAATGTAACATTAACTTTATCTAGCTTCTAATCAGCGTTTTATATTAGTTGATTACTACTTGGAGCCGTAGACTTAAAATTAGTATACTAAACTGTGCGTTTTGTACAAAAAACCCAAATTAGAGAGAACATGCTTTACGCCTCATCATTCGTACCTGGACAATCAATTGACGATCGTTCATTTTTTTTTCACCACACATAAAGATAGAATAGGACTTCAATAGCATCTATTTCTTTCTATTTTGGGTACGTGATGTCTTCACAATAGAAAAGATAGGGAATGCGCAGTCTAGTATACTAAGTCTATGTTTAAAGCACGATACTTTATAAACGTGCTTGAGCATGAATTTTCATAGAAATAAAACCGCATATACTGGCTTTGATGTCTCATTTGTTTATTAAAATAATTTACTTGACATTATTTGCACTTGCATCATTGCCTTTGTACCATGATCTGTGCAAAGAGGATAGATATTTTTTTTATTCTTAAATTAGAAATATTGCACGAATATCCTATTAAAGTTTTTGAACTTTTACAGCAAAATGTTACAGAGTTATATGCCTCTTTATTTAAAATGTTTTGATATTTATATGTGTCCATTTTAATGCCGCTTTAAATAACTATTGCTGATAATAAAATAAAAAAGAACGCTTAGAATAGAGTTTTTATAACAGAAATATTGAGAATTTAATCTTATTGAATCAAAAATAACGATTAATTCTTACGTACAAGTTTCTTAATTTCTATTATTACATCGAGAATTAATTATAGATTTACATTATATATATATAAATTTTACAAACTTTTGTTATTGATATACGAATAATTTTTCCAAAATTTTATATTACGTTTGAATCAACTATCAATATTATTTATTCTGTAAAAAAATGTAATAAAAAAAAACAAATATAAATAATTTACTGTTGCATGCATGCCTATAAATGTTTTAATTAACGGTGATCATTGTAACAGTTCATGCAATTTTTGAGATTCTTATAAAATGCAAAAAAATACTATAAAAAATATTTATCTGTTTCGCGCAAGTTACAACTTGTAATTTATTAATGAAATCAAAATTATTTTTTAGAATATTTTTAATGAAAAATAGATTACTTTGATTTTGTAATTAGCACCACATGATTTTTTTCTATATATGAAAAATCGAAATGAATTTAATGCATACTGAAAATACTACTTTTATTGATATTTAATATTAAATCTGTAGCAATATTTAAAAAAATAATTGTATTTATATTAAACATATATTAATAATATTTAAGAGAACTTTATGAAAGAATAATTAATAATAAAAATTTGTACAGGTTTTTTTGGATCCAAATAACATAAATAAAATAAAAACTATTGTTACTCATATACTTTTTTAAAAAGAACAGAATTTTGTTTTTTCTTGGAACTTTTTTGTAAAAGGAAGTATGCTGTTTAAATAATTGCTTACATAAGTTACAATTTTTATTTTTATTATTATTATATAAATAGTTAACTCTGAAAAAGTCTCGAAAATTTTTGCGAAAACGGGTTGTTAAAAATTATTTTTTATTGTTTTTTAACATTAATAGTTTTACAATTTCTTTCAGATATAAGAATTCTAATAAGTAATTAGTAAAGTTATTCACGCATTATCACAGTTGTGTTTTATCGTATTTTTAGAAAAAATTTTACATAACCAGGTTTTTTTTTATTTCTTCCGTAAAATTGAGAAAACTAATACTTCATTTTAAGTTATTATAACAATCATTTTTCCGTATTTTTAAAAATAAACGGAAAAAATTTAATTTTTTAATTTTATTTTTGGAAAATTAAGAAAACTATTTATAAATTAAAGTTTCCTGTAGTGCGTTGAGTTCGTATCAATATCTCTCATAATACTAAAGATTGATAGTACTATTTATTAAAAACAAAATAATCGAATATTTTATGAAAAGAAAAAATTTTTATTTATTTATTCCGAGTTGTAGCTTGCATGAAATAAACACTTTCTTTTTTTTTTAATTTTTGCAAATGATGCTAAAATTGGTGCAGATTATTGTGATGAAATGTGTATACAGGATTTTCGGATCTTATTTATTCTCTTAGATATTTTATTGACACTTGATTTTTTTTGTATTTTCTGTGTAGTGGTTTTTTTTCCCCCTGGAATTGTCTAACTGATATTTCTTTACAGATGTCCAAGCCGAAAAGCAGGAGATATCTGATCAACGAGAGAACAATAATTCTGTATATGCCGCTGAAGAATCGTCGGATAAACGGACAGCAAACGGCGGAGTCGAGGTGAACAATGCAAGTGTCATAAATTCACCGGATCTCAGCCCGGTAAAGAATGTACGAAATGGGGAGGTAGAAGAAGTAGAAGTCAGAAAAACAAAGGTTTGCATACGAATTTGTTATATACGAATTGACTATTGCTGTTGCTGTTTAAACATTTCAACGTTTTCAATAACACTTTGATTGAAATAACAATAAAGGATTATTATTTTTCTGTCCAGAGATGGCCAACCGATAAAGCTTATTACATAGCCAAGGAGCTTCTCATGACAGAACGGACTTATAAGAAAGACTTGGATGTTATTAATGTGGTAAGTAAAATTGTGCTTTATTTTAAAGTTGAAAAACATGCCAATTGAAATACGTCCAGATTAAAAGATAATTATCTTCTGAAAAAATAATTCAATTTTGTCAAAAAATTTTGTTAAATTTTCTTAAGAAATCATAAAATTTAAATAGAAGTTTTGACAAAATAATGAAAAATTCCGAGGAATATGTTTATTTACAATCTATTTCTCTGGATTTATCGATAAATCCAGAAAATAGAAAAGTCCTAATTGTACGATTTTAGAACTTTTCAGAAATATTACATTATTTTTAAAAAATATTTAAAAATCTGAAGATTTTTTACTTTTAAAATACTTATAAAATACTTTGTTATCATTTTATTAGAGCATGATTGAGAAATATCTAGTGGCGCCTTTTGTGTAATTTTTTTTTAATTACGAGAATTCCGTTATGTCTATCTGTCAGTGATTATATATATTCAGACCCTATTACAAAAAAATTTTGTTTCAAAGTAATGAAAAAAATACAAAAATCTGCATAATTGGCAGTTATTTTATAAAAGTAATATATTAGCATTATCTTTATTAAAAAATTAACAAGTCGTTACTTTTTTTTATATTAATAGAATATTATGTATGAATATCTGTAATAATAGAAAAATATCAATATTGGTATAACTTCTTAAAACAACCTTCCTTTATTTCATGGAAACTAAACATTGCACTGTATGAATACCGATAAAAAATATGAAAATCTGCATAGTTAGCAACGTTACTTTAAAAAAGTAATTTGGTAGCATGATTTATTTAGATAATTAAAATAAAAAAAGCCCATAGCTCATACATTCAACCTTTATAAAATAATCTTTTATAAAATTTGCTAAAAAACGAAATTTTTAATAATGAGAATAAAATGTTTACAAATCTTTCACAAATTGAATAGTTTAAACAATAGTAAATAAATTATTGATAATAGATCATTTTACATGTTTGCAATTTTCTAAAGTTATTTTATTTATATATTTTTTAAATATTTTCCTTGTATTACGATTTAAAACAAAATTACTATTGAATATAAAACGGTATACATCTCCAATGATTTCACTAATTGTCAAATTATATTTTAAAATAATTTAGTAATTTTATATTTGACACTTTATGATATAATTAGCTATTTGATTTGTGCGTGCAATAAGTTTCAAATTGTATCTTATTTATTGGTTATGATTAACAACGTAGATTATTTGTATTACCAATATTTTTATTTACGAAGATGATGGTTGAAGATGATGACTAAAGATGATATGATTAAAGGTCGAAATGTTTGCCATATATGTATATGTATATATTAAATTTATAATATAAAACAAGTGAAAGAACATTGGATTATTGATACACATCTATGCAATGCTAAACATTGTACAAAGTACTAATAAAAGTAAAGAACTATTCAAACTATTACTGTTACCAACAGACTATATATTATTGCATTACCATTAATATTACAAACAAGGAAGTATAACATCATTTACTTATGTATTACTAAAAAAAATTATTGTACAAATATTGTTACAATTTTTTTCCGTTTGTAACGATAATGAAATGTTACAAGTAACGCGTTACTTTCCAACCTTGGAAAATCTGTACATGTAAATTTTGATATTCTAAAACATTTTTATTTTATAATTCTAAAGAAAATTTACAAAATCTGAAAATAAAGAAATATAAAAAATTTTTTTCTAGAAATTTTAATATATATTAATTCTGATATTAATTCTAAAATTTTCCATTTTATAATTTTTGAAAAAAATAAAAAATTGCAAAAATTTTAAGATACTTTTTAGAAATTTTTACAAATATGAAATATTTAAAATATGAAAAATTCTTTAAAATACTATAGAGATAGGTTTTAGATTTTCGTCTCAAAAAAAATTTTATACATTTTGTGACTTATATTTATGTGTAGTGGTTTCGCGAGGAAATTTCTAGAGAAGCGGCATTAGAAGGAGAATCAATAATCTCTCTCATCGAGTTACTCGCCGATGTGCATGGACCTTGCCTCCAGGAAATGGAGGTACGGCTGACACGCTGGGAGAGCAATGCCCGTCATAATATCGGTGACTTTTTGTACAACACGCTTTTGAACATTCTACCTCTTTATGACCAATACCTGGAGAACTTGATACCGGTATTGGAGAAAATGGAATACTCCATACGAACGTCGCGACGCTTCGATCAACTCTGCCGTGATTTTGAATCACAGAAACACTGTTACTTGCCATTAACTTCATTCCTTTTGAAACCTCTACAACGATTGCTGCATTATAACAGTATTATCGATAGTGAGTAGTCTGAAATTGATTATCAAATTTATAATGTATACTACCGCTCAAAAATTTCAGCACGTGAGATTTTCTCGTGTTTTATGAAAAGTATAAAAAAGGCTTTAAAATTTTTTTTAAATGTGAGATAACCATATTATAACATTTTTTTAAAACTTTAATTTCAAAATTAAGAGAGAACATTTTACAAAAAATTAGTTTTTACATAAGAAGTTCGATAACATTGCGAGAAATTATCGTATTATTTGTTCTAAAAAAGTATTTTAAAGTTTAGAAAGCCTGTATTATCATTAAACAATCAAATCCGTCAAAATGACGGAAATTTCAGATTTGTAGATTGATTAACAAAAACTATTAAGGTGATTTTTGTTTTTTATTATTAAATTAATTATTTAAATATTAAAAAACTAAAAATAATAACAAACATGTAAAAAAATAAAAAATAAAAAATGATTGAAATTGTTCTGGTATTAAAATAATTTTTTGTTAAATTTTGTCGATAATGTTTCATCAAGCTTTAAAATTTGAAAAGTAAAAAAATACCGATTTTCAATTTTAGTAATTCAGCAACAAAATATCGTAGAACAAAACTAAAAGACAGATTCAAAATTTTATCTTTTCTCTTTACAATGAATTTTAAAACATCTACAATTTATTTTTATTGAATAATTTTTTCATGAAATGCGAGAAAAAAACTTAAGTAAATTGACATTTTTTGAACGATGGTGTATATACGCGATAATTCTTTATTTTCTCAAAGTAGCACTCTTTTAGGATTATTGGATCATTATCCAAAGGATCATACAGATTTCGAAGATTGTTTGGCAGCAAGAGACAGACTCGGTGAGACACTGCTCGAGGGACTCACAATTATAAATCAAGCGGTGAGAAAATTATTGCAATTATTATTACTTGATATAAGAACTTTTAGTAAATAAAATAAACGAAAAGGATTTATTTTTGAGTATACATTTTTTTAATTAATTTAGTAAAGTCGAGTATGATGATGTCGAATTTAATTAATTTTTTTTTAATTTGCTATACATCGTCATAGGAAAATTTGGTGCAGTTATGCGAAATGCAAAGAGATATTACTGGTTTCGATAATCTAGTGCAAGGAGGTCGAAGATTCATAAGACAAGGATGCTTACAGAAATATAGCCGTAAAGGTTTCCAACAACGGATGTTTTTCTTGGTAAGAAAGTTTCTGGTATACTTTTAAAAAGATACATATTTCTAGATGAGTCAAAACAAAAACTAGTTTTTCGAATTTTTTTTGTGAAAAACAGAAGTCGTGTTTATTTTATTGTAAAGAGCACACATTTTTTTACCTGACATTTAAATTTTATTAAAAAATATAAAATAATGTTGTAAAATAATAATTTAAATTTTTCTAAATTATGTTTGTAAAACCAGCATTCACGGTCATCACTGCTATTCCCACAGGACTCGTCAAAAATTAAAATGGCATAAACTTTATAAAAATAGAAACATCTAGTGATGTTTATAAAGTTGAAAAATTTAGTGCTTGAGATTATCATTATGGAAATATTGCGTTTAAAAATATAACAGAACAAAATTAACACTGGTTTTTCACTATAAGTTCTGCTCGTTTTTAACTTTGATAAAATTAAATCAAACTCTTATTAAGCACTAATTTTTATTGTCAAAATAAATATTAAGAGATTACCTATATAGGCAAACTTAGTGCTAAATATTTTTTGTGTCATTATTATCTGCATAATATAGAATAATATAAAATTTACACAAAATTTTAAAAACTGAACAAATTTACCTGAAATAAAGTTCAATTACAATTATTGCGTTCTGTTGCGCTGTCCCCAACAGGAATTTTAAAGCATGTAAAAATAAACATAAACAAATATTTTACTAAAAATCTCTTAATTCTCTCTTTTCGTTAAAATTTATTAAGGTTATTTAAAATTCACTAAAATTCATAAAATTTACTTTTTTATTAAATAATAAAATAAATTTAAGAAATTTTAATGAACTGACTGCGTCCTCAAACTTGATCGGGGTCGATAATGTAGTCATTCACGCACATCATTAATAAGATTTCGTATATATTTCTTTTATAGATTTGGAATTCTTTTTCAGAATTAAGTACACTTATTAATATCAATCTGTGAATTGGATTTTATATCAAGAAATAGATTTTAATAATCGAGAACGTAGGACGTGGATGAAGCCGATGAGGATGAGGAAGAGGCACAAGGCGCTCTAACCTCTCTTTCGATTAAGCATTAATTAGCCGGGCAAGCTTCTCGATATTCGAAAGCTGATCCTGCCGATCCCTCGATGACAATCTTCTCTTTCTCGATTTAGGAGCTAATTTACTCATTATACATACAGCCAGAAAATGAATAAGAAATTCGAAAAAAAAAATGGAAACTGAAAATTGTCAAACTGTTAGATACACGCACAACGAGAAAAAGCAACCGCATATCGCGTGATTCGCGCGTATAGCAAAACGTGGGCATTTATTTATGTTTTTTTTTTTACACGCTTTAAAATTCATATTGGAGACAGCGCGACAGAAGGCACTACAGAGTATCCATCTGGACGAGACAATGCATGATATTAGCATCAAAATTCGCTACAAACTGATATAAGCAATCTCATCTTTATGTTTGATATTTTCATCAGTCTGCTCTAATTTCATTTATTATTGTTTAAAAAAGTGTGCATAATTGCAAATCGAATCGATCAGTTAAGTCTTTGAGATAGAGTGGTCACACATTTTTAAAAACATGATTTAGAAACACTTAAATAGTAATGCTATCTTATATTATTTTTTTAGCAAAATTTAAATACCAAATAGAGAAAAATGTTCCTTTGTAATGGAATAAATATAATTTCTCATTCCATTTTTTTTTACAAAAAATTCGTATTGTTAGACTTATCTTTACTCGTTTAAATCTATTTCCTTAATTAGTACAACAGTATTTTAATTAATATCACGTGTTTATTTTTGTAGTTCTCAGACGTGTTACTGTATACATTCCGTACGCAACAACCAACGCAATGTTTTCGTGTGCATGGCCAATTACCATTAAAAGGAATGAAAATTCAAATTGCAGATAATAAGACTGGAACGGATTTTGCTTTTATTATTGATGGACAAGGAAATCAGTAAATATCAAACGCTTTGAATTACATTATATAACTGAGAAGGCTATAATAACATGCAAAAAGTGACTAGAAAGAAGTTGTTAAAAAACCATATCTTTATTGAAAAAGTCAACTAGCTAACTGATTTTATTGAAGTATGCATGCTATTAATAACATCCATTAATATGATTGTGATTTAAAATATGAACTAGTCCTATTAAAATAATATTAAAGTTATAAAATATTTTAAGAGTTAAAAATTGTATTAAATTAAAACTACTATTTTTTTCTATGTTATAATTAAAATTAAAAATATAATTACAAAGTGTTAAAAATATATAATGGACAAAAATATAACATTTATGTATTTCTTTTACAGATCACTGACAGTTGCAGCGAACAATGAAGAAGAAAAAGAGAGGTGGATAGAAGATTTGAACATGGCAATTACACAGATTGATGCGTCAGATGCGAAAATGCCATATTTAAATTTAAAGTCTTGTAGTATGTAACTGTTAAACATATAAAGTAAAAATATCTGTATTAAAAGAATTTTTTTTTTCTTAATTTCTTTATTGATAAAATATTTTTTCTAAACTTATTCCTTATGCAAAAGTTTTAGGTTCAGCCGATGAAGTGGGAGATGGTATAGGATTAGAAGTAGATCGTACTAGTTGCGGAGGTGCAAAGGCCTCGCAACGTAGCAATACTACAATTCATGTTTGTTGGCATCGTAATACAAGCATCAGTTACAGCGATCAACTACGAGCGTTTCAGGTGTGTTAAAGTTACCAATAAACATTTTTGGATACTGTCCTTGATTATATCATATATTTAAAATTAAAAGTTAAACAATGTAATTTAAGAAAATTATACTTTGATATTAATTAATTTTTAATTTTAGTTAGCTTTAGTTTTAATTTACTAAAAAATACAATAAATAATTTTACGTGGCTGTCACGCACATTTAAGAGATTCCTAACGTAATTTTTAATCAAGTTAATTTTTTAAGTTATAAACTTTAATATAATTAAACAATAATACCCAACCTTTTAAAAGACTAAAATAATAACATTATCTAAAGAAACTTGTAATAATCTTATCTAAAGAATCAGTTTTTTGTAAAAACTGATTTATGACATATTTCAGAACCAGCTTAGTGGATTTCTTTTACGAAAATACAAGAACAGCAATGGTTGGCAAAAGCTTTGGGTTGTATTTACTAACTTCTGTTTATTCTTCTACAAATCTCATCAAGACGACTTTCCATTGGCTAGTTTGCCATTATTAGGATACACTGTTTCTACACCATCGGAAAAAGATGAGATCAACAAGGATTTTGTATTCAAGTTACAATTCAAAAACCATGTGTATTTCTTTCGAGCAGAAAGTGATTATACTTTTGGAAGGTAAATATGCCAGGTCTCAAACAATGTGCATATCCAAACTTGAGATCTAAGATGTCTTATGTCCTAATTTTGAACATGTTGTCTAAGATATTTTTATAATTTCGAAAAAGTAAGAAGAAAATATTACAAAATATCCTCGAGCTTTGGAAAAGTTTTTGATTCCATCTTCATTATCTTTATATCATCTTTACTGTCTACAAAGAACTCTGCACTAAATATATAGAAAAATTGGTCCCGGTAAAATTGGCTGGGTTTCTCATATGTTGTAGCTGATGTGGCCTGATAAAAAAAATGAAGTAAGCACAAAGCTAAATAATGGATAGTTTTTTAATTACAACTAATCAAACATGAAAAGTCAGACTGCAAAACGGTCAATTATTTCAGATAGTATTGGTTTATTGGAAAAATGTTTTAAACAAAAATAATAGGATTTAAAAAATCTATTAGCTTGTGATATTTAACACTGTTTTTAAAAGACAAATCTTTTTTGGGTTAAAACTTCCTATGTGTTACACTTCTTGTGCGTGCATGCGTGCGTGTGTCACAACAGAGATAAGGCTCTACGATTCGTCACTTCCGCAGTATTTTTTTACTCTAAAGCCTTTCTGCTGAGTGTGGATGTGTGATGTGTGTGTGTGTGTGTGTGTGTGCGTGTACGTGTACGTGTGTAATGCAAATTAAAAACTGTTCCAAAGTTCAAGGATATCTTGTAATGCTGTGTTGTAAAATTTTAAAATACGAAAGATACATTGATAAAATTATATTTTTTAGGTGGATTGAAGTCATTCGAAGTGCAACTCAACAAAGTCATGTGCTTGCAAGTATGAATGGAAAAGAAGAGTATTAAAACTAAATGCTACATGCACAATTAATAGAAATAATAGTTGAGAAGAAATAGTTGTGTGTGCTTATGCGTGCGCGATTGTATGTATGTGTTAAGCTTGTGAAATTATGTTATGAAATATGATTTTAAAATGATAACAGAAAAGTCTAAATCTTTGGCCTTATATATAAAATCAAAAGAAAGTCATTATAGATGATATCTTGAATATTATATCTAATTAATCACATAATTTGCTAGAAGAGCAATTTATTTTTAATTACATATTTTTTATTCTTAAGTTTTCCACTATTCTGTTAATAATATATTGTATTTATTTAGAACTGAAACATTTAATCATATCTCTTGAATATTGTATTTTCAGACTTAAGTTACTCTTGCAAAGAATTTTGCAATTTTGAAGATGATTAAAAAATCATAATGCAAATAATATATGAAAATATAACGATAAAAATAGTAAAGAAAATTATTTAGAGATGAAAATATAAGACATTCTTTTTAAGTTGTAGAACTTTTGATATGTGTTGTATCCTTAATATGAATTTAAAAATGACATTACATAAAATAAATCGCCAATTAATGAGAATCTCGATATTATGTCACAAACTTATGAAGAAAATTATTTATAGAAAAAGATATATATGTACGTGTGTGTAAATATGATATTTACACCAATTCTACATATATTGTATTCATGTTTTGACGTTTTTTTAATAAAGTTTTTTAATGTTTTTTTTTTTCTTTTTTTTTCGAACGATATTTACGCGGATGAGCTCTCAATCATAGCAATATAGATTTTTTAAGGTACAGCTTTAAGGTACAATTTTTTTAAAGACACAAAGATTTTTTCATGTAATTTGCTCATATATAATTAATTGTTGCTGTGCGATTTTTATTCAGTATAAAATACAATATATAACATAGAATTGCATCTAATTTTACATTAATAATGCGTTTTTGAAACACATTCTGTTGTGAACAAAACTCAATGACAAAATGTTATATATATTAGTATTAATATAGGACCAATTTTATAATTAAATTCATATATGTATAATAGTTTTGAAAGACAATAATTATAATGTTTCTCCCTTTGTGCAATCTAACTCATATTTAAGCAAAATGCATAAAATAGGAGAATGTTTATGATCTTACTTATAGTAAATAACTTGCCAACTAGCTGCATAGAGACTGGAAGAAATTCTAGTGAAACTTATTTATCTGTGCGCGCGCGCGTGTGTGTGTGTGTGTCCAACAGTTTAATGGCAAGGTGGCAGCATCAAAATCACCTGGCCTTATCGTTAATATAACAATGTATGTGATTCTACAAATTATTGTAGTAACAATAATGATAACATCAGGAATGTCATGTAGGCCTGTATGAAAGCAACGGACTCGTAAGTGATGAATCGTGAGTTTAAATCCACATACCCCATATATACGGATTTTTTAAGTTCACAATTTTTAATGGAAGTCGTAGAATTCTTTAGATTTAGATGATGATATAGGGACTAGTACAGTTTTATCTGCTTTTCTATTACTATTAATTATTAATGATAACATCGCGAATTTTAATGATTACGTTTTCAAAGTTGCCAACAAATTGTTGACAAGTTGCTATTTAATGAAGGCATCAATTTGCCATCAAAAAATATGAAGTCAATTTTAATAGCAACACATAATTACGAGCAAAAAATATACGTTATCTAGAATAATTTTTACAATATATATTGCCACGCAATTATTTAAGTGGCAAAATTTATAATGCTTAAGCTGTATCTGTTTAAATAATGAATCAAAGAAACGAATAATCACTAAATTAATTGTTAACTTGTTTGATACATTTAGTTACTGTAGAAATAATGAGAATATTGAAATTTTGTTAATAAAATACTGTGCTTGTACTATTTCATTTAGTTATTATTATCGTTTACAATCTGTTTTTAAGATGATGTTGAAATAACGGTCAAACTTGATTGAGATAATGTAAAATCATTAGTGCACATAATTAACAAAATTTTGTATATATTTTTTTAATAATCTAAAAACCTTTTCTAGAATTAAAATGTCCGTACTAATATCAGTCTGTGAATTGGATTTTATACTGAGAATAACAAATTTCTTTCACGTTGCTCAACTTTACGTGCATATACGCCTAAATTTTCATAAAATGTCTTCGTCTCAAGTAGGTATCAAAGTCTAATTTTAAGAACTCGACATTGTTCCTGTCATTTACACATCTGGAATTTTGAATTTCGTCAATACAAATAAAAGATCTTTTATAACAAAGAATATTATTACTATGTGACAACTCCATATGCTATATTTCAAACTAACAGTAAGAAATGATAAAAGTATTGTACATTATGATTTTTTTTGTTTTTGACATATAGTTCATAATCCAGACTAGTAATAATATATATATTTTTATTCTGAATAATTTTCAAATCTGTAAAACCAATGAGACGAATTCGTAATTATTGTGTTTAATTGGTACAAAATCTCCAGCATCTCTTTAACAAGTTTGTAAATTTCCAAGTTGTTAAAAGTTGTTAAAAAATTAATATTATGTTGATTTATAATGAACTTATATTACTTTAACAACATTAATTTTTGATAATTTAAATTAATTATGTTAAATTATAAGTAACGCAACTGGAAAATGTAAAGAATATTAATATTTAATTATTTAACAATTTTAACAGATTGAACAAGTAACTAACAACGAACATAAGAAATATTTAATAACATGAAAGCGAAATAATAAATAGCAAAATATGAAATACAATAAAGTTTGTTTTTCGATTATTTTTTTGACAATGTTGATTATTATCTATAGTAACTTTAGCATAATTGATAGCATAAAATTTATTGACCAACTGAATAAATTATTTAAGCTATGTTAATTTAAGAAAACTTACAAATTCTGAGGAATGACTAATAGCCATAATTTTATATATATATCTTGCCAAATGGAGGTGGAAAAATAGAGCTCCAAGACCTAAGAGAAAAAATCTGTGTCTATCAATAAGTGAAATGTGCTATAAGCATCAAATCCATGCAATGTACGGATATGAATTTTGAACTGTACTCATGTTCCTCCCTCCAGAGCAGTCATCGTATTATTTTAGGTTTTTAGAGTTCACTCTAGGTGTTTTCATTCATCAGCCCCTCTATGTGCACAAAATGTGCACATTGAATCTATGTAGACAAATATCTATGAATCCCATAAATAATGTGCATGTCTTTTTGGGTCTCTTCTATATATGCTATGTCCACGTTTATTTGGTTGTTTCATGTTATATCCGTAAATTTTACAATTATATGCATTTATCTTTTAAATCTGTTTTATGCAAATGTGCATAATCGTGTTAACTATAAATGTGCAATATCACATATACATGATATAAATTCAAATAATTGATTTGATAAAAATTCACTCACCGATTGCTGTCGCTGCTCCTGCTGCTGGTGCTGCTGCTGCTACTGCTACATTCCTTTTCCGTTTTTGATTCTGAAAAGATAATAAATATTATTCCTAAACTCAAACACAAAAGTAGGTGAAGAAATGTATTACTTGAAAAAATAGTATATTTAATACCGAGTCGTTCCATGGATACCGCTTTCTGCTGACATCATCCTGCTATTTCGAATCGAACCGCACATTAATAACGATCGCCCGATACTTTATTCGGCACTCCCGATATTATGGATAATATATCACACACGAGTAAAAAGTAAACTGCGCTCGAGAATTTCACTTGACGCGATCGTTATATTTGAAAAAATACGTGAAAAGTACGGCTCGTCTGATTGGCGGAGGATAAAATATGGCAGAAAAGTGGTACAATGCGTGACGTCACGAAACGAAACCCGAAAAAAGCGCCAAGAATCGCAAGTCGAGGCACTGAACAGAAATAAAGTAATTCGCTCCCAGAGTTTTGTATCTCTGTATGATTGCGCGATGACTATATAAAGTTTCATTATTAGTACGATCGACATTCTACCGAACGGATTGCGTACCCTCCTCGAGCGAATACGCGCCCACGAAAACTTTGTCCGAACGAAAATCAACATAGCACGAAAGTGGCGTGACGTCACGTAACTTCGTGGAAACACAGGCTGAGGAAACCGTTTGAATGAAAACTACGCGCCGAGATACAACGAACGGAGACAAATTCGTTTCGAGAATTTCGTATGCTCGACTAGTGAGTGAATTTTTATCAAATCAATTATTTGAATTTATATCATGTATACGTGGTATTGCACATTTATAGAACACGATTATGCACATTTGCATAAAATAGATTTAAAATATGAATGCATCTAATTGTAAAATTTACGGGTATAGCATGAAATAGAACCAAATAAATGTGGACATGCGTGGACATAGCATAGAAGAGACCCAAAAAGTCATGCACATTACCTACGGGATTCATAGATATTTGACTATGTAGTTCAATGTGCACATTTTGTGCACATAGAGGCGCTGATGGATAAAAACATCTAAAACAACGCGATGACCGCTGTCAGGTTCCTCTCTCCAGACATCTCCAGAAAGAACCATTTTGAAACTTAAGTTTGAAAACAGTTTGGAAGCAATAAAATGGCTTTTCTTTAATTAATAAATTCAACTTTAGACTTATGTAAATATATAAGAAAGCACTTAAATTTAGGCAGGATTGCCTCTAAAATTTTTCTTTTAATTTTACAATTTTTATGAACGTGCACGCGCGACTCTATAAAAAGTAACGGGTAAGTTGTCGCAGTGCCAATATTGTGCCTTCGTTAAAACGAATGTGAATGAAAACTTATAAAATTTTAGTAGTAATAGGAAGCGGGGGCATGCACAATTGGACGTTTTATAAAATTGAAACTTGTGTGTGTACTGTAATCATTCGAGTGAGTTCATTCAGCCTTACCTGCATGAGTATCAATTACTCGACCTAGAGGTCATTTAGTAAGAAGATAGCGTTCATCAATGACCAAAATCATGGAATCTTTTGAGAGGCATGGAATAGGCTGATTCCACTTGTAAATGGAATGATAACGCTATAAGGTATTCTGTAGATTACCTTGACTAAAAGCAATCTATCATTTTACGAATTAATTGCCATTGTAATAATTGCAGCTGTGTAACAATCTCAAGGAATGACTCAAGAACAATGATGAGTGCAGAATGCATGAGAAAATAGCCATGGTATCAGAATATTAAGATCATCTCGATCATCACTGATTGGGCACAAGGGCCAAAAATTGAGTATAGCCTCTATCTGAGTGAGGAGAGTTGTTATTTTTTCATAAGTAAGTAAAACTTCTACAGTTTGCTTGAGCAAGGGCAGTTTTTTTTTAGGAGGGCATGGTATAAAATATTACTTCTAGATTAACAAATGTATGTATCTTTATACATTTTTTAGTATTAAAGCTTTCTTACAACCACGACAAGCTGTAAATAAAAAGTTTTTTAATTTGTTATTTTGTTTTATATATTTTTTTATATTTTATTACATTTTTGTGCTTTGTTAAAAATTCAAATTATTTAGACGTTTTATTTAATGTACATTAATTAAATTTGTTTATAAATTTATTTATAAAGCCTTTATCATTAGCAATCATTTGCCTATGAATGTATAACATACATAAGCAATTAGTTCTTAATGCAAACATTGTAGAGCGGAGTCATGTTTTCAACTTCGTAATGTGTTAAAGGAATGATTTGGCAACTTTAATCATGTTTTCTACATTATTGATCTCATTATCAGTTTCATTAACAATCTTATGTGATACTAGCCCATTATAAACTACTATCACTCTTATCGATCTCTAACAATAATTTCTCTCGCTCTTCATGTGTCAAGGGTTGGATATAATAGGAAAAGATTGAATATATACTTGTTTTCCTCGGAAAATATAATTGTAAGAGAACTAACAAGTGAATCTAACATAGAAAGGAAACGCAAACGAATAGGCTGTCCCTGTCGCTATCGTCTATTCACTGCATATTTCAATAACCTAATATGTATGCAGAAACGGAAAGAAAATATTTAACCGATTTTTAACGTAATCCGAATGTATATATGCAGACGTAATAATAATAATGATAATAATAATAAACCAGGAGATGATTCTCAAACGAGGTCCTACCTTTGGCATTCAAACCGATCGAGTCCATTGCACCTTTATGTAGACATAATTATAAGTTTTTTTTTTTAGTTAAACTAATTCTGAGTTTATCTTTGTCTTTCTAATGTGAAGGAAAGAAGATAAACTTTAAACTAAAGTGCAATCAATTGATAGTTAATTAAAAATATTTTTTTAGTTCTATCCACTTGCACGTGTTTTCATACATTCATTCACTTTATAGATTTTTATAACTGGTTATTTTAAATTTTTGTACAGTGCATATAGAAACGGATAGTTACATTAACATATAGAACTGAGTCGCATCGTTCCGTTACAGATCAGTTAGATAAAGTTAGTCTTTCTTTTCATGTTATACAATCTGCAACATTTTTTTTCTATTTATATTTATAAATGTAAGGAAATAATGAATAGTAAAACAAACGGATAGGATTCATAGTTACATCAGCGCATAGATTCGGATAGTTCTTTTTACAGATCAGTTAGATACAGTTAGTCTTCCTTTCTGTTTTTTGCATATACAATCTGCAATATTTTTTATTCGTTTCTATCTGTAAATGTAGGGAAAGAAACATATAATAAAACAGTTAGAAATGGATACAGAATGCATATATTATTCGTTTCCAATAGAATTTTTACCAGGGATATTAAATCATCAAAAATTGTAAATAGTGAAATAAAGAATTTATTATGATCATGCACTTTAAAAATTATTTTACACAATTATTTATTTATCTCTATATTTAAATTTCTTTATATTTTTACTATAAATTTAAATTGCGTGAAGGATATATACAGAAAAAAAATAATTTTAGCCAATAAAATGTGTAGTTGCGGGCTGCCCCGTAGGAAAAAAATTATGCAAAAATTACTACACAAAATTGCATATTTTTGTGTATGAATTTCTGCAGTTTTTACAGATTTTTATACAAAGTTTTTGCTTTCAAAATTTTTCTGCAGAATATTTTGCAGAATTTTATGTAATGTTTTCTGAAGTTCTTTGTCGTTAGAAAAAATTACATAAAATTCTGCAAAATATTCTATAGAAAAATTGTGAAGGCAAAAACCTTGTACAAAAATCTGTAAAAACTGCAGAAATTTATACACAAAAATATGCAATTTTTTGTGCAGTAATTTTTGCATAATTTTTTTCCTATGGGGCCAACTACAGATATACTCAATACAATGTTATTTGCTATTAATGCAAGTACAATGTTGATATTTCAATAGCATATATTATTGTATTGCATATCTGTAGCCCACAAATACACATTTTGTTGAATCAATTACTTTTTTCTGTGTGTAACGTTATGATTTATATTTAATTATTTTAAGTGTACGTTAACGTAGATTTTGATTTAGAGGAATGACGACTTTTATTATCAGACGACCGCTTGTGTGTGAGATTAATTCATTAAACATATATCTGTTCTCGCGTGTCATTCACTTTATGCTAAGTATGCAAGTCATAAATTATTGCGTTAAGGAAATATTAAAAAATCAGGTATACAGCAACAAATTATCTCGGTTGACTGTCGATTATATAACTATTGCTTTAATCTTTTAAGTCAATTAAAAGATACTTATTTATTGTACGTTTCCTTTCCCGTTCTATTTAATTGCGATAATATGAAAATATTAGAAACACGCACATAAAATTTTCAGAAAACAATAATCTAAAAAACAAAAAGTTGTTCTGGCAAAATATTATATTTCCTCGATTTAAGATTAATTATGGCTAAGATCACTGGTGGATTTTAGGGGAAATGGGATTAACCCCCTCCCCTTCCAAATTAAAAAATTAGTTTTATTATTAGATCCGTTTAAAATATAACTTTTTATTGCAATATTTTTGCATTAGCACATTAAAAATACAACATATAAATATTCTTTCAAATTTGGCAAATATTGATTAACATTAAAGTATTAAAAATAATATTAAATTTGAATGTTAATACTTTTAACTTTTTTTTTAAGAAATTATACTTTTCTCATATAATAATTTGTGAAGATAGAAAAATTATAATTATTGTTAACAAAATGAATACATTACGTATCTTATTACGTATTAACGATTAGTACGGATGATAAATGTGTAAAATGACATTGAAATTCATCGAGATAAATTCGCTGAAGACTGCAAATGACCTTCATAAATACTTTACATGGCCATATTCTGTAAATTTAAATCAGTAATTATTAAACTATTAACAATGTCAATGACCAAACATATATAATATTTAATGCATATTCAGAATATTATGTTTACAGCAATAATAAATTGTGACAATAAATTTCCATCAAATTGTAAAAGAATAAGTATCTTTGTTATATTCTTTTAGCTGTTGACATCGGAATTAAATCTTTCGGAATTAAATCGTGAAATTAATTCATGGAATATTAATTTGCATAGATTGTCGCAACTTGCAACAAAAATATTGTAAGATAATTAATTTTGTACAACAAAGATTTCTTTATTTAAAAAGATAATCCTGAAAATTCATTTCCAAATATTTACGAATTGGAACGTTTTCCAGAAATACTAAAAAAATGTATACTTTTTCTTAGAATTTTTTATATAATTTTTCAGAATTCTTATTAATTTCAAAATTGTTTATAATTTCTGTATAATTTTATTTTACATTTTGTTTTAGAATACAATTTTTTCAGTATATGAAAAAGATGTTAATTCTTTTTCTTTTATTGCCTAGTAAAATTTTTTTCAAGATTTTTATATGAATACTTTTCTGATTATAATGAAAATATTAACATATTTTAATCTACAACCCAAGCAACAATTAGATTCAAAATATTTTTTGTAAGTGTTAAATATCAATTTTAAACATTTAAGCTAAAAAAAATAAAATTTGATGTTTTTAAAAACTATTTAATAAACTTTGTAATAATATCTGATAAGACCATATAATATCTATTTTAATGTTTTCTGGTTAATGTAAGATATCATTTTTATACGAGATGTTTCAATGATTTAATAAACGTAAATAAACGTTTATTAAACATAAAAAAACATTTAATAAACGTTTGATACACTATAAAAATTTTTTAAACTTTTATAAAATACATGATCTGTTTGAAAAGAAATTTATCTGATTGATTTATTTTTAGAATTGTAGTCTATTATATGTCTTAAAATAAAAATTGTTTACATTATGTTTTGTAATAGAGTCAATTTATATCGAAAGATATAAATGAGAATACATAAAGAGATGATGACAGATTTAAATAAATTCCCGATCAGACTGACTAATACGTGTTTATTGCCGTTTACTTTAGCCTTGGCCACGTATTCAATGCATTTTTTTGCTTCTACTGTTCATCAATCCTGTCTACGGTTCAACGAAGCAACTAGTAGTTTTAGGAAGGAATAAGCAGTTAGAGTGGGAGGTATAGAGATATAAAGACGACGATCGATCGGGATGAAAATAGATATCATCATGTGGCAGTATCGAACGATCGGCTTTTTAGCTTTATTACTTGCAGCATGTGTCCAAGCACGAGGTAACCATTTTCTTCTTCTGTAGTATCAAATTGTCATCAACATTAAATCATACCTAAAATAAATTTCGCTTTTTATTATCTTTATTATTTAAGGAAAAGTGTATTAGTGTATTAATTAAAGTATAAGAAGAAACCCAGTAAACACAGAACATAGTAGCGACGTTGCGGCAATGTTATAACATTGTAGCAATATTACAAAATTGCCGCAATGTTGCTACAATGTTCTGTGTTTGCTAGGAACTTTTGTCACAAATATAAAAGAAAGTTTGAATATTTACCTTTAAAACACAAAATTCCTGAAAGATTGCAGGAATATTACAATATTGCAACGTATTACAAACTTTGCAGAAGTGTTTCAATTATATTATAGTACATTATAGTTACATTTATATAATAATATTGCAATCTTGTTGCAATATTGTTATATCTATTAGCAATGTAACTGTAAGTTTTGTGCTGTACAGGGTAGTAGTAATATTAATACACTAATTACATTAATGATAAATGTACTTATTTCTACATTATTTTAAGTGTGTTTGTTGTAATACATTCTGTATAGAAGTTGTGAAGAAAGGGAAATTGTCTTATTTTCTTCTGCTAATTCTACATTAGTTGTAAGCAATCAATTACGACTAAGCAATTGCAATAATCAATGAACGTCAAATAAAGCTTAACACTTAATTATTATTAATCGCAAATCGCAACTGGTTTCTTGCGTAGAAATATAGAATCAATTACATGAATATAAGATAAAATTTGATTTTTATTTTATTAAATGTTTATTGTTGATATTACTATATATTATACAAATATTTCTGATTATTTCTGATATCACTGCTACGTTTGACATTATATTGATACTTATATTGTTTTCATTATTTTATATTTATAAACATTGTATATGCAGTAGTATCGTATAAGTATTTTATAATAAATATTTCGATATAAGTAGACTATTAACAACAAAATTATTATTTTTGTCATATTTATTATTATATTTTATATTATTATTATACTTTAACTGATTAATAAGATCATTTACAATTAAAATGTCTTTATTTTAAAAGAAAAACAATGACATTATTTAACTATAATAAATTATCTTACTAATTATCAGTTAGTGAAATACGTTGAGTATAATATAAATACAAATAATTCTTCTGCAACATTTTTAGAATATTGCATTAAAATTTCAGAAATATTTTTGCAACATTTGGAATATTTTAAGAATATTGCAGAAATATTCCGAAATATTGCTTATTAGCGGATATTTAAATGCTGATACAATATTTTAGAAATATTTAATACTTTGTGTTGTACACCATTGCTATATATTTTCTCTTCCTAATATAAAAACTATATCTTTAATACACACACATACACGCGCGCGTGCGCGCACACACGTACACATAAGATATATTTAATAGTTTATTTTACATAACAAAAGTAAAAAAAATCTTACATGAAGAAATAATGATGTATATATTATTTTTATAAAAAATTTACAGTTTAAGAAATTTTTTATACTTAAAAGGGTTATTTATGTTTCCAAGATTTTGCCATTAGTGAGACCGCAATAATTTTGCTGTGACGCAATTCGTATTCATAAATGTATTCATAAATGAATGTGTAATATGCGTCTTCCTCATCGTATTAACTTTGCGATTGCTTCTTAAGGAAAACTTAAATAAAAATGCAAACCATCACGAGTTCTACATTTTTCTAAGAAATTGATAACAAATCTTTGCTACAAATATGAAAATTTTTTGTAATCATATGTAGATAATTGATGTTTGTTCATATTTGAACTCTGATCCAAGATAATCCAACTTATATGTGGTTTAACTTCTTATTAAATTTAGTTACATATTTTTTATTCCATAATACGAAGGAGAAAAATTTATTTAAATATAAAAAAATAAATATTTTACCTATAATATTTTTTGTATAACCGGATTTGTGATTTATTTAAAGTTACTTTTTCTTTAAGTTAAATTTAACTTGGTGATATGAAAATAATTCTTTCAATTTGTTGCAGAAGATGAATTACTCCGATCGAAGCGTTACAGTGGAGGCTCATTTGCCTCCAGTAGCGCTAGCAGTTCAGCCAGTGCAAGCTCGTATGGTGGTAGCAGTTCCTCTAAATCAAGTTCTCAAGCCGTCGGTAGTGCTTCAGCAGGTGCACAATCTTCAGCTCTGACAAATGCCGGTGGATATGGAGGCGACGGTCATAGTGGTTTCGGAGGCAGTGGTAGCGGCGGATATGGCGGTAGCCATAGTGGGGGATTAGGAGGTGGCGGTAGTCACGGTGGTTTCGGAGGCAATAGTGGCGGAGGATATGGCGGTGGTCATGGTGGATTTGGAGGTGGCGGTAGCCATAGTAGTTTAGGAGGTAGCAGTGGTCACAGTGGTTTTGGAGGCGGTAGTGACGGAGGGTATGGCGGTGGTCATGGTGGACTTGGAGGTAGCAGTAGTCATAGTGGCGGATTAGGAGGTGGCGGTGGTCACGGTAGTTTTGGAGGCGGCGGTAGCCATAGTGGTGGATTAGGAGGTGGCGGTAGTCACGGTGGTTTCGGAGGCAGTAGTGGCGGAGGATATGGCGGTGGTCATGGTGGATTTGGAGGTGGCGGTAGCCATAGTAGTTTAGGAGATAGCAGTGGTCACAGTGGTTTTGGAGGTAGTGGCGGAGGGTATGGCGGTGGTCATGGTGGACTTGGAGGTGGCGGTAGTCACAGTGGCGGACTAGAAGGTGGTTTCGGAGGCGGAAGTAGCGGAGGATATGGCGGTGGCCACGGCGATTTCGGAGGCGGTATCGGTCATGGATATGGAAGTGGCGGTGGCTATGGAGGTGGCGGACACAGAGGCAGTGGCGGTGCATATGGTAATTAATTTTTTATTTTCATTAATTTTGAATAATTTAATGTTTTACTTTATATACCATATACATATTCCTCTAAATAGTTAATTTATCTAGAATTAATATTTTATAAATTTTTCAGGACTCGGAGGCTATGGTAAGTGTAAAATGAAAGAATTTATATTTTATATACAAAAATTTTATATATAAAAATTGTAAACACGTACATGTAATAACTAAAAATTAATATAATAATCTAAATTTTTATTTAAACTTTTATTTAAGCTTTGCTTTTCTTTATCTTAATAAAATTTAGTACAGTAATGCATTTTAAGGAAATATTACGCTGAAAAATTTACACAGCCTAAATATAACAGAAACAAATACAGAACAACTATTGGAATTGTGTCATAAGTAAATGGTTATTACTTTGCAGCAAGTGATGCAAATACAATAATAAAACACTATTTTGTAAAAAAGACTATCAATTCTATTACCAGGGGTATAAAAATATATATATATTAATAATTTAAATTTTAATAATTTAAATATACGTTATTTAAAAAAACTTTTTTTGCTTGCATGCATAACTTAATGATATGGTTTTGAAATGTTGTCCATTAGAATTGGCACAGAATATCAATTATTTTTCGACTTTTAAATATCATTATTTGGAATGACTATAGAAGTTCCGTGAATACATTTGTAAATATGTTCTTTGAGTCCAGTATTTTATGATTGTTTAACGCTTTTGATGTAATCCTAGAAAGAAAAAATGTATTTAATTTTGGTAGAAGGCCATTCCAGACTTTTATGTGCAAAAATAACCTGTTTTTTTTAAGTTTCTTATTCTCAAATACGTTAATTATTTGTACTATCTTGCAAAATTTCACTTTTTTCTCAACAACTGTTATTTTTATTAGTAACTAATGTATACTGATTTTGTATGCAAATACATTTTAATGATGTCTCTCAAAATCTTTCGTATAGTTTCTCGCTTCAATCATATCTTGAACAGTTTCTGAATCAAGGAATTCGGATATTCTTCCAAATATGTCCTAACTTTATTGATTGTTTTTTCCATTGTAATGCTACAAGATGAATCGGATAAATCATGTTTACAATAATTCAATGTACCGTGCATACCAATATTATTTGTAATCGTGCGGAAAGTATTGTAAAATAATTAAAATATTGATACTCACATTATAATGTATAAGATTATGACGCAATTCCGTGAAAGGAAAATAGAAAAATATCAAAACCATTATCGTCTAAGTGTAATTTTGCTTGAAACTATTTCAGATTCATATATTTAGTATAAAATTTATGATAAGTTTATGTATAGTTTTTCCATCTACTGTAGAACCAATTAATAAGAAACATATTTTTTCAATGGTTAATGAGTTTTGCTAAACACTTATAAGTTGTTCAATGATTCAAATTGACGAGTCTACCTTATTTTAAAAGAAAATGTCGAAACAAAGAAGGAAAAATATAAATAAATATTTGACACAATACTAATGGTTACTCTGTATAATGATCACATATAATCAATTAGAATTTACTAATCATTATAGAATATAAAGATGCAAAATTATATAATAGAGATAATACTTTACAGATATACAATCTGTTTAAGCAATTATTAATGACACTACTAGTGATTGAATCATAACTGCATTTTAATTCTAATCAAATATAATATAAACGCGCGCGCGCGCGCGCGCGCGCGTGTGGTGTGTGTGTGTGTGTGTGTGTGTGTGTGTGTGTGTGTGTGTGTGTGTGTGTGTGTGTGCGTGCGTGCGTGCGTGTGGTGTGTGCGTGTGGTGTTTGCGTGCGTGCGTGCGTGCGTGCGCGCGCGCATTTGACAATTTTTTAAAATAAATTTTTGTATAAATTAAACCAACCACGCTCTTATTAGACAGACTATATTTTCGAAGAATTATATAATTAATTTTTAAAATAAATGCTTTTGTTATTAGCTTTTGCTATACAACAATTATAATTCTTCACAATCTCAAAACATTGTAATATACAAGAGTGTCTTGAAATTTGTAAATTACAATATTACAACAAGAAAATTCTCGAAAAAATAATTATTAGTTTTTGAAATATAACTAAAAAAGGACCAAAGCTAGCCAATTAAAAATTTAAATAGTTACTTTTTACGTGATCAGTAATCTATTGCTCGTTCAATATGCAACTATCTAAACGTAGTTTGAGGTTGACTAGCTTTAATCTCTTATATTTCACAAAACTTTAAAATAAAAATTTACAAATAAATATTTTACATAATTTTTAGAGAATTTTCTTGCTATAGTATTTCGATACTCGAATTTTGTAACTCTATAGAAGTTTTATATAAATGTATTATACATATTTTTAGATGATCACGGTAGTGTAGGAGGCGGCGTTAATAAAGTTGGTGGAGGTGGTTATGGAGGAAGTAGTGCCAGTGCTGGCAGTTATGGAGGAAGTGGCTCCAGAGGCCACGGTAGTGGTGGCCTTGGAGGATATGGTGGTGGTTCTAGTAGTAGTCATGGTGGGGCTGGTTCTAATGTAGGTACTTACGGAAGTGGTGGTATCGGGGGTTACGGTAAAGGTGGTCATGGTACTGGTTATGGCGGTGCGGGCAGTTATGGAGGTAGTTGTATAAATAAACATTAGAAGATTATTTATGCCAGAGAATCTTTTAATTAAGATATGAAATATTTTTCTTTTTTTAATTTTATATTTTTGATATATTTTTGTTAATTTTTAATGATCTTTCTAATAATTGTAAAAACTTCAATTATTTTATTTTACTTTTATATTTGTTGCGAAATAATTCTACATAAATTTTGGTAATATAGATAGTAATATAGTCTTGAAAAATGTATATCGCAAAATTTTGAAATAATATTACTGTTGGTGAATTATGTAGGTGAAAAAGGATTTGGAGGAAGTGGTCCTGGCGAATTTGGCATTGGGCATGGAGAAACATTAGGAGGACATGGAGCAGGTTTAAGCGGTGGAACAGGAGGATTGGGCGGTGATTTGAATAAAAATTTAACGACATTGTCTCTACATAAAAAAAAATCGGATTGAAAAGAATTAAAAAATAGACATTTTGTTAAAAAGCAGAATTCAGAAGATATTCAAAAGATACTCAATTGAATATCTTCTGAATTTTTTGTATTCAATCGCAATAAAAAGCATTCAAATAAATGCAAACCTTTGCATTAAAAAAAATTTACTTCTTCTGCTAATTGTAATCGGATTCAGAGACATACAAGATTTCATGGTTCTATTCTCAATATCGCACTGAAAAGTATTGGCCACGATTGAATCCGAGATTTTTGCAAAGCAGAATTTACAATAAAATCTCGTGAATGCGAAACACTATTTTTGAATAAGACATTTTATTAACGGGTTACTCAATGGATTTGATCATATGTCATGTTTTGTATCTCTGTCCTAGGTGGATGTATTGGTGGAGGATGCGGTTTTGGTAGTGGTAGTTCTAATGCCCAAGCTAGTGCAAGTGCAAATGCTGGTGCTGGAAGTGGTGGATATGGAGGTCACAAAGGACTCGGCGGTCATGGACCAGGAGTAGAGTATGTATTACCGAAAGTATATACGAGTATATTTTAGTAAACACCAACTAACAGTAATATAATATTAATGTTATTGTATAATTTTAGGTTCAAAGATATAAATAAATCGGTTAATACAAAAAAAGAACAAATCACTTTTCTTTAAAAAAAACTTTTTTATTCTTTAAAATGAATAAATACATTTTCAATGCAAATGACACTTGTCTCAAGATATGAGCCTATACAAATATACATATTTCGATATATTGTTTGTATAGTGATAAAATTATAAAATTAAAGATGTTAGCATATATACACAAAAGTGCGTCTTTAGATGACTTTTTTATTTGCTGACCTTATTGTCAGCAAATAAAATAGTGGTTTATGATACTCTTCTCTCCTCTAATGCAAGTTTAAAAAATTTTTATTATAAGATTAAATAAAATTTTTTTTATTTCTAGTAATCTCTTACATTTAAAATGTTGTAATTTACCCCAGGTTTGATATTTTTGAAAATAAAATAAAGTCGTACTGTATTATAAAATTTATATTTTAACTTTTCGTCAATGTTAAATGCAGAAAAGAGACAAGTTCAAATCTAAAATTTAAGTTTTTTATTTAATTAAACACAAGCGTTTTAAAAAATTTGTTGATTATTAAATATCGTGTATATTATTGATATTTAATTTCTAATAATTTTATTAATCTTTTTACTGTAGTTTTTCTCTAAAGTTACAGTAAAAAGTTAAACGAGTTTTTTTGTTAATACTACAAATTTTGAAAAATGTGATTTGTTCTTTTTCTACACTCAATTCAAATAATGAAACGTATTGTATGTAACAATCTCACATTGCTGAAATTATATGAAGGAGATCTCCTACTTATTTGCAATGTTTTTACTCTTTATTCATGAAAAATACACAATCAATGTACTCCACGTGGTCGTTGTTAAAAAATATTTTAATAATAATTTTCAATCTTAGTTGCTTATAATTTAAAAATCGCATTTGATTATATTAATATTTTAATTTTTTTAAAAAAGGGATTATAAAAAAGATTTTTAATTTGATAATCCGCTACTGAGATTAATATCTCGGAATTGATATAGTCTCAATTGTATCACAAAAAGAATAATTATAATATGTATATGTGTACTGACATTAGAATTTTGTATTAGGTAAATCAATACACGTAAAATTTTTTAACCATAGATTTCAAGGTGAACAGGTTTCTTATTTGTGCGACTGAATATTTCCCGTTCGTCATACAATCGGTAATATGCAAACTAAAGCTAATTATGGAAATTGAAAAGACATGGTAATTTATTGAATAAATATACTTTGATTTAAACGAGATGTAATATGTTCATTCATCAACGAAAGAAAAAACTAGAAAAATGTTTTAAAAAAGCAGTCAAAAATCCTGAAGTAGTCAAAAATTTAGAAATACTTATTATGCGAAACTTTAAAATCAATATTAAATATTAAGATCTCTTACTGTGATAATAGACATTAATTTTATGATAATCATTCTGTTTATAGCTTATTTTCCCGAATCGGTGACACTGATGAAGGTACAAGTCAAAGCGGTACTATTGAGGGTGCCAAAGGAGTTTATAGCAGCAGCGCGGCGAACATAGACAGTACTGGTAAAGGTACATACTCCGTTAAAGCCGGCAAAATCTCGGCATAAATCACGTTTAACTTTCATTTTGATGATTTTATTTTCGAAAATTGGTTGTTGTTAAAAATCTTGACAATCAAAAATGCATAAACTGTGATTGCAAGCTGTCTTGACATAAATATAAATTAATTTGAGATCTACGATTAATAATTTTTTAACTGTCAAATGTGTGATGTGACGCTTAAAATAAATCCATGGAATTATATAATTCTCTTGAATGCTTTATTGATGTTTCCTAGTCTCAACAAAAAATCATTATTCTACGTTAATCGATCAATCAGTGTCTAAATAATGTCGAAATATTTCCTATCATTTATTTTCATATTTCTAAATAACAAAAAATTGAAAACCTCTTGAAAATGATTTACGTCTAATTAAAATGATCAATTTTCTTGTTATTCACTTTTAACAAAAAGATTTAATTTTTGTTTGCATCTCACAATATTTAATACTACACTGAATATATTATTGTCCAGGATCGCTATTCCGTAACCACGTACCGACAATTATCAATGTCGTTAAGTGTCTTTGCGCATGTATTTTGATATATGAAAAAATATACGCAACACTTAACGACATCGATAAGTTATCGGTAAGTGGTTACGGAGTAGCGGTCCAATTTAGAAACTAACAACTATACGGTGTTTTAAAAATCGTAAAAAATTTCTTACGTTTTTTAACGTGAATTCGGTCTTAATTTATAATTATAGTCAAATAAAATTTTTATTGAATCTTAAATTATCCAATTGTTTAGCGCTTTAAAGAAATTAAGAAATCCTCTTAATAAAGATACAGACGTGATGTGAATCATATCGTAAGTATCAGTAAAATTATAGTGTTACCTTGCCATTTAATAAAGTTATTCATAGTTAATGCTATTTTTATTAGTTGGGAAAACCGGTTCTCATCACTTTTTTATCGTTAATGAATGCTCATCAAATTCATGATTTATCTCTAATTATGTTGCGCAATCCAGAAATTATAATAACTTAACTGTATTATAAGATTTATTTGCTTCTGTCGGGATTGTAAAATCCGGTTGCATCATGATTATAAATCCTTGGATTATTTCATAGTGGTGGATAATTATATAGCTTGTGTAATATAATTATCCATTTTTCATATAATTAAGTGTATTAAAACGTTTTTTGTGTAGTGAGTTTTGTATATTTCACTTTGTATGTTTTGTATTATGATTATTATTATTATTATTATATACAATAATAAATTATCTAATATGATTAATCCTAGAACGTGTCACACCGGGGTAGTTTTATACCTCAGAATTTGAATTTCTCTCCTAATTTAGCAGATAAAAGGATCGACTTGGAGCACCGACTCTATAATAGGGATCAATTATAAACTTAATTGTTTATAACAAAATTTTTAATTTTTATTAACAGGTAGGTATTAAAAAATTAAAATAAATATTAATAACATTTGAAATTTACTGTGCTGCGAGAACGATTTTGATTGGCTTACAAGTGCATGACGTTACGTTGCAATAATAGTTTTAAATCTTACGATGAGTTCCACTTAATAAATGTATTTATGGTTTGGGAATATATTTTTAATGATTATAGAACAGTATTTCTATCCAACAAGCAATCCGCACGAAAACAAGTATTGTGTGAATAAAGATAGAGCATAGGCCGATATTCATAATCGAATCTTATTTGAAGACCGTCTCAAATAATGTCTTAATGATACTAATACGGCTTTGTGATTGGTTGATGGCATCTTAAAACTATTTAAGATGATAAATAATCTTAAATATAAAGATCCGTCTACAATGAGGAGTTTTAGGACGTAACAGTAGGTTGTAAGGAGTTACTTCCAGTTTAGAAAATCGTAGTAGCCATAAGCAAAATTGGGCGCGTTCAGCAGACGGAGCAGATCGGTGAGCGCTCAGTGATTCTCTAATATTATTGGTTCTTGTCTTTAATTCTTCGTTGGATTCAGAAGCAAGAACCAATCATAGTAAAGAATTACTGATCCGCTCCGCTGCTGAACGCGCCCTTTGATTTCCATTTCGCTACTCTCTACGACCTACGGCATACGTTGCGTCTTGTAAGAGAAAAGGCAAGACAGTCAAAATAAAAGACACATTTCAATTTTTTTATATCTATATTATTTATACTTTTCACCACAAAAAGCGATGAAATTATTATAGCGTTTTCGACCAGCCTGGGTTAATGGCTCCGAGAGCAATTAATAACGTCATAAGGCCAATCACAGCCATTCTTCTGAAGAAGAGAATAACTGTGATTGGCCAGTTCCAGAGAAAAAAACCTGAGATGATAACCCAGCACCGATCAAAAACGCCATTAGGCTCATTCGGCGCGTTTTTACGCATTAAGATTTAAGTTTTAAGCCATAAAAAATTGATCAATCACAATTGAGTATTCTTATAAAAAACTACTTGATTGGTCAGTTTCTTATGGCTTAAAGCTTAAATCCTTTATTGCAGACTAGAGGTAAAAGTCCGTCTACAATGGCAGTAGTAGTAAGATTGTCAATAAAAACTGATCAATTATAGTTGAGTGCGAGAAGAATAATTGAATATAATTGGTCAATTCTTATGGTTCGCGGCTTACAACCTTACTACTACTGCCATTGTAGACGGACCTTAAGAGTAGATCACATCAAATATCGGAGTAGTGTGAATCTTACATAATAGTCGCCCTGTCATCTTTATTGCTATTTGAGTTGCTTGATATTTTGAGAAGTGTATTTATTGATATTTTATTCACATGTTTTGTATTATTGCCATTATTAACCGTATTTAATATCCACATGACTGTTAATTATAAACATTTACGTTTTGTAAACAGCGTCGCGTGATAACTAAGGGAAATGCCTGGAACTCCGATGGAGCGAGACAGCAATGTGTTGGGGAAGTTGCAGAACGAACGATCGCAGGATGAACCGAAGTGCGAGTCTGTTGTGCGAGAAATAACGCAAACTGATCGGCTGAATAAAAAATTACTTGTGTCGGTCTTGGAACGGATGAAAAAGTCAGACGGGCAGTTCGATAAATTTATGGAGGACGGGAAAGAAAGCTGCGAGTTACACGACAACGATTTCTAAACGACCTATATCTGAGTATTTAAGTAAGCCTAACCATACTTTTATGTCACGTTTAATCATTTAAATTTGATAAATGATTTAAAGATCAATTATATAAAAATACAGTTTGATATAAGAAAGAAATTGTCGCGTCGCTTTTGTTGCAATGAAAAAAGGGTTATTGAACTTTGTCGAGTTCAAAATTAATCATATTAGATTTAAAGTAATGATTGGCATTAGATGCAACTTTTTGATGTCTACTATTTTTTTATTGCAAAAAATGTATGATATTTATCTCAGGAATGGCCATATAAAAAAATTTGAATAAAATATCCGCAAAGCCAAATTGACCAAATAAAAAGAAGTTATTGAACGTGTTGATTGCATAAATCTTATCCCATCAATATTTCACTTAATATAAACGTCATTTAGTAACAAGAATATAATTAAGAAATGAGAAATATAAACAAAAATTATACAGCTCAAGGTGATATTCATAGTCAAAATTTATTTCAAGGTTATCTCAAATAATGTTTTAAGATGCTAATATGACTTTATGTTGATGGCATTTTAAGATAATCTCAAATATAAAATTTGACTATAAATAGGATAGACTGGAAACAAAAATAACAAGATATAGTTGCAACATTGCAAATATTTGCAAATAAATAAAATATAACAGATATGTTTCTATATCTGTGATGTAATATTCATTTAACAGATTAACATTTGTTTCATTAGTCAGTGTTAAGTTTTGTTAGTTCTCATTGAAAATGAACGTTAATAGAAACAGGGTCACTTTTTTAATGCCTCGAGTAAGTTTCTTCATATATGTAAGATTTTGAATATTGTTTTTTGGATGCTATAGGTGTAATGTACTTCCTCAATTTATTTTAGTAAATATTTGTGTTAATGATTTTTATATTTGAATTAATTTTTATCTAATTGTAAGTCATTATCAAACAATTTTACTTTAAATTATAAAAGATGGTTAAGGAATAATAAAGCTTGTTCTTTGTCATTGCATTATTGTATTGGTGCAATAAGTTAAAAGGAGAAAAAATCTATTTATCTTATTCTAACTTATTGCACCAGTACAATAATGCAGCCACAAAGAACATGCCTATTGTAACATCAATATCTGAAAACAATTGTAACCAGAGTGAGCAAAATCAAATTTATAACAAATTTACTTTGCTAAAGACTTACACACAGCCTTAAATATAGAATCACATATAATATAGGTTATATTATATACATTATATATAGATTATATGTCATCTGCTTCTCTGTCTACTCAATCTTTAAAATATATTTTTATGAGGCAAGGGTTTCTTTAAGTTTATTATACCATTAGATAATTTAATTGATATCACAATAATTGTGATTTTTGATACACAGCTATGCCACCAGGCCCTGTCAACCTAGAGATATCTTTCAAAATCTCATTTGAAAGATATCTTATACAAGATAACTTATTGATATCATTTTTATTAAGCAATCTTGATGATCTCTTCAAAATATCCTCTTCAAAGAGCTTTACCTTTTATTAATGCTCATTGGGATTACACCTCTTGCTTATATTATTATTAAATTTTTTTTATTTATATTATACTTAAAAATTATTATTTTATGGTCTAAATCATAACTGCTATGCATATTTATTAATTAAGCTTAATAAATAATTATTATGTTGTATATAAATATTATATCTAAGAGTGCAAATCTTTTTTATGTAAATATTATAATTTTGACTATTACAAAATCTTAAACTCAAATTGTTACATTTGTCCCCAGTCTGCCTTACCAGCCTACTACATCTTATTTTGTATATATTAACAACACTTAAGAAATCAGGTACAATTGATACTAATTTTTTATTAATTTATAGCTAATAATAATGTGTGCAAATTTATTCTAAATTATTGTACTTTTATTTAAAAAGTTTGTACAATATCTTTATTGTATATGCACATTTATGATTATTATAAATATTAATTCAGTATTTTTTTATAAAATACCAAGTTTTCTGAATTGTATCATTACAATAAATGATATTAAGGCTGATAAGTAATAATAGTAAAAACAATAATTGATATGAATAAAAATTATCACATTAATATGATATGAAAAAAGTTATCGAATATGGGAATTTTTTTAACTGAAAATAAAATAAGATACAAGTTTTGATAAAATTGATTTTTCAATTTTTAAAACATTTAAAAGTATTATATTTAATGAAAAAGTGCTTTTTTCATAAAAGAATTAGTATTATCTGCATGAATGTAAAATGTATATATTGTAATTTTAATAATAATGTTTTGTTTGTTTGCAATATACATATACACATGGACCCCTATTCAGAATATGCTCTTAAAGATGTTGACACACTTTTTTGCTATTTTATCTTTATTGTTTATTAGACGTAAAACAAGGATAAAAAAATCAGCTACAGCTTTATAAGCATATTTTGATATGGACCATAATCTTTGTGTTTGTAATGTATACATATGATTATACATATGTTCCTATTAAATTAATATTACTATATTAAATATGATTACAATTAATATTATATTTCAATTATATTTTACATGCCATAGAGAGAAATATTTTTTTATTAAGGGGCATTTTTTCTTCTGCTTGAGTGCAGAAATATCTAGTTTTGGTTCTGATTAAGTGTTATAATAGTAGGTGTCTAAAACATCAAGCTATAATTTTGAATATTGTATAAATCAATATCAAATAATAATATAATTAAAAAAGTTGTTTAAATAACACGCATTTGATTCTCTCATTAATTGACACTCCATTAAAGTTAAGATGATGATGAAATCGCATTAATCTGAAATGCATTTATACCGCTTAGACATTCAAAAAAGTCAATTGCAGTTATAATCCTACAATTATAATCATTTTAATTTTTTTCTTTGAAATGTATTATTTTGCCAAATAGTTAATTAATTAAAATCTTAATATTTTTATATAATTAGTTTTTTTAAAAAACTAGGGATATTTGAAACTAAAGTTGAAATTCTTAACATACTATAGACTCTAAAGACTATTTTTTTTTAATAAATTGCAGTCAAATCGCAAATCAAAAACATCTACTACACTATTGATATTTGTCTTATTGTTACTTGTGTCCAGTAACTCATTATCAAAATGTAAAGAATAAGGAAGGAATAACAAGCATCTACATAAAAATTAAATTAATGTTAATTATTGCGAATTTAAAGTTAATATTTATAGTCTATTGACATTTACAAAAGTATTTAAGTTTGTATTAAATATAAGATTACAAATATCAGTCAATAATTTCTCATAGAGTTGATTGTTCCAACTTCTTGATAAACTTACCTATCAGGTAAATATATGTTTGTCTTTATTTATTTAAGAAAATAAATGAAGATTGACACATGCTTACCTGGTAGGTAAGTTTACCAAGAAGTTGGAACAACTGGCCCATAATTAGATACAATTATCTCTAAAAGAATAAACACTTTTCAGATATCTGCCTAAGTGGCATTTATATTAAATCAGTAGACACTGTATACTATCATGACGGATGTTCCGAATTACGAGGGTAATGATGACATCATAGAGTGTTATGAAAATCAAGATTTCAATGACGAGCACGGTAGCTATGGAGAAGCAGAGGACGCAATCTCCGATAATGAGACTGGAACTGTGCGGAGAGTCGATCCATCAAAATCTAAGTCACATGTAGTAAGAAATCCTGTGCCCAAACTTAACACAGAACGATTAAAAGGGCCCAACGGTATCCAAACCATTGAACAGTATTTTGAAGGCTTCAAGTTCTATGGCAAAGGGCACGAAAAAACAGACCTTGACAGAATTATGAAAAGATTGGAACATTGGTCTTATCGATTATTTCCTAAATATCATTTTGATGATTTTCTCACGAGACTCGAGCAACTAGGAACGAAGAAAGATCTGCAAGTGTTTATCAAAAAATATCGACAGGATATGATTACCTTGGACAATAATTTTATCACTCATGATGACGTGGATAAAGATGACGAGGATCAACAAGAAAGTGCGCCTCTGGACGATTTCGATTTGCTATTAACGGAACAAATTCAAAAACAAAAGCAAGCAGAAACGCAAGCTTGCACTTTTATTCCAAGCACTTCAAACGAGGATGCGTTTGACAAACTTTTAATGCAGTCCACTGGTACACAAAATTCACAAGTGCCACATACAAATATTACTAACGAATTGAGTGACGAAATAAAACAAAAAATTGAGAAAAACAAGCAACTGGCTATTCAAAGAAGACTCCAAAGGCAGAAAAAACGTGAGGAAGAAGTTAAGAGAACAAAGTTGATTGATGACACGGATATAGAAACTCAAAACGAAAACGATAATTTTACAGCCTATGCTGGAACAAATGCATCTCAGATAGATAATATGCGGTCACAAATTAACGAAAATATAAATGAAGCAATCGTTAATGAGTCAGACGATATACAGTTAAATGAAGAGCCAGTAACAGGTCATGTTAAATAAAATAAATCTTGCAGCAATATATTAATTTGTCGCTGTTCACAAGAGACATATAAAAACATTTATTATACAGTATACAAATTGTCCCAGTTAAAGTTATTGTATACTTAAAAGTAAGCTGTATTGTATACTTAAAAGTAAAATGTAGTTAAGGAGACACTGGAGTACCTTTCAAATTTGACCGATGTCAATAATGTAGTCATTCGTCATGCACATTATTCATGAGATTTTGTATGTATTCTTTTATTGATTTAAGATTTGGAAATTCTATTCTAGAATTAAAGTACACATTAATATCAATCTGTGAATTGGACTTTATATCAAAAACGAAAAAAATTTTTTTATACTCCTTTACTTACCGACTTTTCTCATGTATATAATTTAAATTTTCGTAGCGCAATTTTGTCTCAATTAGTCTCAACATTAAAATATTGTCGAAACTCGATACTGTTTGTTTCCGTCGTCTACCAGTCTGGATACAAGTTTCATAAGTACAAACTGTAGATCTTTTATATTAAATATTGTTACAGTGTGACAACTTCATATGCCACACTTGACTAAAAATACTATATACAAATTAACAATTTTTTCCGTTTTTGGTATAAACTTCCCATAGACTAGTAATAATGTGTATACTTTCATTTTAGAGAATTTTCAAATTTATGAAAGAAATAAAAAATTGAAATTACTGTCTTTTTGTCTGTAAAACAGGCGTTTCTAGCATCTCCTTAAAGATATATACATATAAGACGTAATCCCAATATTGTTGTATTTCCTTTTAAAGAATTTTTAAGATAATTTAGTGATATACATATATATATACATATTTTGTGAGTTATAAACAATTAAAATTTATCAATTGTAACGACTAAATTTCATGCGCTTAGGTAAATCATTCATGATATAAATAAAAAAAAACATCTTTTTTCAATATAATCTTAAAATTACATAATTAAGAAAAAATTCTTATATTTGAATTTTTTGTAGTAATATTTTGTAATTTCATAAAAACTATAGGATATTACGCTCGAACATGCGAAATTAATCACCACAATTGTTGAATTTGAATTGCTTTTAATTGAGGAAAATACAGCTTCAATATTTTCATATTAAAATTTTTTAGATTATTTTAGGAATACATCTTCAAAGCAAATGCAATAGTGAAACAATTAATGTATAAATGTTTCAAATTCTTTTATTAAATAAACGTTCAGTTTTTATTTATACATTTTATAATTAATTTCTACGTTTCTGTGTGCTGATGTATAATACATTGTTCCCTCTTATAAAAGCATCCCCATATTTGTCCTTTAATTGTCCATTAACATATTCTTCTGTTTGTTCAAGTGCTATGTTCATGTAACCATCTATACAAGCTAATACACCTGCAATCAATATATTTTATTAGGATATATGATTTAAAAGAAACATTTTGCGTTTTTGTATTTTGTACTGAAGAGAATTCGAAGTGCGAGTCAAAATATTTGCATACTTGATATACATATTTTCAATTGTGTTTATGTTGCACACATCTAATGTCCAAAATGAAATTTTGCATATGAATATCTAGTGCTGACTTTGGCAATATTTTCCTTAATGTATTATTTGGATGTATTAAAGCCTTATTAATTGTTTGCAATTTAATAAAAAAAA
Organism: Monomorium pharaonis; assembly: GCF_013373865.1. Taxonomy (NCBI): domain Eukaryota; kingdom Metazoa; phylum Arthropoda; class Insecta; order Hymenoptera; family Formicidae; genus Monomorium; species Monomorium pharaonis. The sequence continues at coordinate 2,236,432 of NC_050469.1, read as the reverse complement.
TTAAATTTAAAATATGTAATATTCACTAATTAAAGTGACATTTAACTGGTAGATAAAATAATTCTATCAAGCAATTCTTGATTTTTCAAATGTAGGTAAGTGAACGTTAATACATATCAATATGTAAATAAATGTTATTATATGTCAACATTATTCATAAATATCTACCTCTATAATCGACACCACTGTTCAGTTTTACGACGACGGGTCGTCCATGAATTTGTTGTATAAATTGAGATAATGCTTCCTTCCGGCTCATCTGGCAATGTGCAAAAGTAACGTTTACTACGTTGGAAAAATTACGCATTAAAGAATATTGAATAATTACATTTTCGTTGTGTTTACGTGCCTCGATATTCCATAAACTTTAATGAATGAGAAATAAGTACAATTGCCACCAATGTTCTACGTACTTTTGTAAATAATATAGATAACCGATCTCTTCGTGAATTATCTCAAGATTGTAAAGTTGCAAACAATATATTAACCTATATGCACTTGCGTATATGTACGTACATTGGCTACGTTTAGAAAACCCAACCGTTGCACAACAGTTGAGTAATTTGCTAATATAATTGGTCTAAATTTAGAGATCTAACAGTAAGGACCAATAATCACTGACCGCTCACTGATCCCCCTAAAGGCCCTCACACATGAATTGACATAATCATAAAGTAAGGTTTTGACGCGTCGGATTGGACGACCATAACCGTAACCTGCCGTAACCGGCTAATTCAAGTACGTGATTGGTCGAAACCTTACTGTTACGGTTATGTCAATTCATGTGTGAGGGCCTTAAGGGCCATCTACAATGGAGAGTCGTAGGCCGTAGCAGTAGTCGTAGAAAATGTCTCCATTTCGTATTGCTTTACTGTTTACAGCCTACAGCAGACATTGAGCCAATTCATTGCGTGTTTACGATGAGCGTTGGGGCATTCGGGATTAGTTTTTGGTCGCCTTTCTTTGATGGCCGGCTTGTATGTTATTGCTACGTCGTTTTTATTCTAGACAGCATTGCCGTAGTTTAGTGCTGTTACGGCTAAAACACTCCATTGTAGATGGCCCTTTAAGGCTATTCTACAATAGTCGCAAGTCGTCAGTTGCTTCCTATGACAATCAATGATCATCGAGCTCCATACGTAAAGCTCAATGTTCATTGGCGGTTGCAAAAGGCAACTGGCGACTTGCGACTATTGTAGAATGGCCCTTACACTTCTACAAAAAGTATAAGTTCTTATTGGATTATATTTTTAATCAACCAATAAAAACTTATACTTTTTGTAGAAGTATAAAAGTGTAGGCAACCAGAACAAACCTATTCACAAAGGTCCGTTGATGGACGCTAAGGCCAGTATTCATAAACTGGTATTCATAGTCGAATCTTATTTTAAGATCGTCTCAAGTAATGTCTTAAGATGCTAATTAGCATATTATAATATGGCTTGTTGGTTAATGATATTAAGACGGTATTTAAGATGATCTTAAATATAAGATTCGATTATAAATACTGACCATAAGCCGCTATTTAATTATAAGTCAAATCTTATTTTAAGGCCTTGTCTACAATGAAGATTTAAGCTTTAAGTCGTAAGATATTAATCAATCACAATTGAGTATTCTTATAAAAAACTACTGTGATTGGTCAGTTTCTTATGGCTTAAAACTTAAATCTTCATTGTGGACTAGGGCTAAAACAATCTTAAACTGAAGATTGAACTATGAATACAGACCTTTAATGATCTCTCTACACTTGCTAAGTTTCATCATGATATACAGGGTGTCCCAACGCACATGGGTCAATGTTTGTAAAAAGGTAAAAGAAATCGAAATGAACATAAAAGTTCAATATTGTCTTGGGTTAAGTCTTTGGTTAGATCTCGGGTTAGATCTACTAATAATCAAGGTATTAATTTTTCAAATTATGCGAATGAGAGCGCGCCGAGGGAAGAGCTCGATCCGCTCGAGCTATAACACGAAAAAAATTTATTGTGAATGTATGATAAGCTTTTATTATTTACTTTTTACAATTACGATAGAAATTAATTAGATTATTTACAGATTCCATTCGTTAATATCTCGATTATTTGCAGACCTAACCCAAGACAATATTGGACTTTTATGTTCATCTCGATCCTTTTTACCTTTTTACGAGCATTGACCCATGTGCATTGGGACACCCTGCATATCAATCATTTACATCTAAAATGTTTCCTTGTAAAAAATATGTAGCTAAGAAAGATCTAAATGTCTTAAACTTTTTTGTTTTTAACAAGTCAATCGACTAAAGTTACATTAGTGTCTATATTTTAATTGTGAAAACAATTTTTTTATTTTTAAAAAGAATTTTTTTAATATTTTGAAAAAATTGCGTCTTTGATAGATAAAATAACCTTTACATCTTTTTAACTTAATTGTAACAGCTTATATATATGTATCAAATAACGTATTTTTTGCATTTTTTAATTAACAGTAAGATGTTAACTGGAATTTTTTATTATTAACATTAATGCTCAAAAAGCATTATTTTTTAATCAAAACCTTTTTTTTTTCTTTAAAAGAAAGTAAAATATTCTATAAAATTCTTTGTACAATCACCGCGGCTTTTGGCTTCTAGAATTTGCTGTTGTTTTTTTTTTTTGCAAAAAAGTCTAATTTTTTGCGACTAGTCCTCTTACAATCCAAATTGTTTTCGCTTTTATTGTTGCGAAGGTTTTTGTTTCAATTCCAAATGGCAGGTTTGACATCGATTCGTCCGGTACACCATACGTACCGACGTTTTACTGTCGCTTACTCCAACTGCGGGATTTTCATTATCTATTTTCGTACCGCTGCAGTACGTCACGTTCGCGCAGGAATGGTTGTAATCACACGAATACAAGAATCTAATAAAAACTCGTTAGAGCATTCGTATTTGTGTCTCAAATATACAAACGATTTCTTTGATAGTAATTTAATTATTATTTTAAACAGATCCGCTAGAGCTTTAACCCAATTCATCTTTATCTTATTTATTTTTTATTGATCATTCTTTCATTATTGATTGATATATTATCAATTAAAAAAAAAATTTTTTTTTAAATTAATACTTTAAATCGCCTTTTAAATCTCAAGCTATTTTTTTAAATCAAAGGAATCGTAACAGTTTCATTTTTTTTATTTATGCCTTACATTTTATATTGAAAATGAAGCTTTTATTCCTATAATTAAAAATAATTTAAACAAACCACCAGATTTATTTGACTGCATCAGAATTAGTGTTTTTAACCTGGAGAAATTTTTGAAAATTTTGAAAAGAAAAGGTTTTTGCTTTACTGGATTTTTCTAAGCTTTTTTCTTTTAAAATGTTACCTCATTATTGTCTTCTACGTCAATAATTTTAAGATTTTTTTCATATTTAAGAGCTACTAAGTAAATTATAATTTATCAATAAAGCCCGCTATCGTTATTTTTCTGAATTTTTTAATAAAAAAACAAAATATAATTCTTTCTCGATCGTTTTTTTTTCTGAAAAATTTAAAACCATTTTTGCTAACTTTGTTATCGGATCCTGCGGGAGAACACGAGACGAAAAGAAGCTGTTTCGTTGATACATCGCGTTCCAAAAATAGCGTAAGCGCTTTTCCGGAGGTAGCTTCGAAGCCCTACTAAAGAGGCAACAAACGCGCCCTCAACGATTGGCTGGAGCCAGGCCGGGGCGCGGTCCACGATTGATCACGCAACCGCTATATCGTCCCATTTGAATATTACCGCGGTGCTGCGTCGTCTCGCAGCAGTGCGTTAAATCGGCGTTTAAGGGGTTTGTGAGTTCTACATAAATTTTATTCGCAAATTCTCTTCGGAAGCAACAAAGTGAGCCGGACCCTTCAGTCGAGACCGGTCGAGTATACACCTTGGTGTCTTAAATAAAGTAAAATAAGAGAAAAGAAAACAGTTTCGCGCCATCATCATGGTATGTTCTATCGATGATATTGTAAGTCGTCGCCCTGGTAAACATACACGTTTTCCTATTGTCTATACTTACGTAGTTATTTGTTGTATTTTTTAACCGTGCTCAAATCTCTCTCTCTCTCTCTCTCTCTTTAAATTTATTTATCTATTGGTCTAGTTTACACCGCGCGACCTGACCTATGCCCTAACCTATACCCCGACCTAAAGTAAACTACTAATAAACTGTTTACACGCGTTATGTTGTGTGGCCTAAGATGGGTCAGGGATCGTCAAAAAGTGGCCTGACCCAAACAAGTTTGCGAGCGTTTACATCGTTGTGAACTATCGGGTTGGGTCGAATATAGTGTATAGGTCGCGGACTAAACGTACGGTGTAAACGTGCTCATTTATTAAACACCCATACATACAGTGCAGAACATTTCATCAATATTGCAAAAACATTACAAAGTTATTACAACATTGATGAAATGTTCTGTGCTGGGTATCTATCTTTCTTTATTTGTTTCTCTCTCTCTCTCTCTCTCTCTCTCTCTCTCTCTCTCTCTCTCTCTCTCTCTCTCTCTCTCTCTCTCTCTCCCCCTCCCCCTCCCTTCCTCTTCTCTCTCTCTTTCTCCATCCCTCTCCCTTTTTCTTCATTTATTTATTTTTTTATCTATTTACTTTTCTGTCTTATTCAATATTTGTCAAAAATTATTTGCACGTGCCACCTAGAAAATTTAGTAATTATAGATCATTCTTTCCTGTTTAAAATCTGTCTCCAAAGCCAGTATTCATAGTTGATATAATTATTTCAAGACTATCTTAAGTAATTTATAAGATGCTAATATAACTCTGATTAGTCTATGGCAATACTTAATACAATATTAAATATAATCCAGATAAAAAAATGATGTCATGTTGTGCTTAATATGCATTCATATACTGAGATAATATTATGACCTTAAAAATGTATCAAATGCATGCATACATGCCGTTCAGGACATGAACATGTTATGTCAGCAAAATATCTCCTGTAATAGAACTATGGTAACAAAATTTAATTGCATTACATATATATTTGTACATCATTTAGTAAAAACTGGACTAATGAGATTTTAAGGCTTCCTAGATAGCACAGAGAGTTAAAAAAGAACTCAATTGTATGTCACCAATTATGAATTCTTTTTGAATATTTCTTATAACAATAATTCTTTTTGCATCTCAAAAAGAATTCATAATTGATGACATAAAATTGAATTCTTTTTTAATTTTTGTGTTATCTGGGTTTACATTTAACCTTTAAGCTAATTAATGTAATTTGAGACGTTATTTCATAAGACTAATAAAATAATTTTTTGTTCTGATTTTAATGAATTACCATATTGTGCTTGTTATTTTATGTATCATGTAATATTTCAAAATATTTTAAATTAAAGTTCTATTATAGTATGATGATCACATTGATAAAACGTAATTGTCATGCATAATTTGTACATCAGTTGTGTGTATTTTGTACACATGTTATGTGCTCATAATATGTTCATCATGGAATAATCTTCAAAAAGATTTTAAGTTGAAGTTATTAGTATGGATGATGAAACGTGATCATCATGAATTTCTATTTGTAAAGAACCAACTTGAATACTGCAGGCTTAAATTTCGTTTGTATACTTTTTTGTTTTATTTTTTATTTTATGCATCGTGATTCAGTAGCGATTAACAGTGTATATTATGTTCAAATTTTTTTGCGCGCTTAGATAAATTGTATTTAACCGATCGGCTACTTCTGGTTAAGAGAAATATATCTTAGAACATGAATGAAATTTTAGAAAAACGTGATTGTTTCTTAAACGGCGAATTTGATTCGACCGCCTTTTTAAAACCATGTTCTGTTTAAGAATAAAAGGTGTTTGTTTACTCTGAATATATATACATGATAAAACATTATTCAAAGGATAGTATATTTTTCCATGGCTGCAAAGTTATGACGAATTGTTTTTTAAAACGGCGGTCCAAAAAAATCTATTTTGATTCGTGAATTACTATATAATCAATATGATTGAATAGAAAGATCAAAACTTTTCGATAAATAGAATGTTGTTTTAATAATAAATTATACTGTCGTTGTAAAATCATTATGATTAGAATATTGTAATTTAATTAATTTATAACATTTAGTTATGTAAAATTAAATAAAATTAATTAAATTACAATTATGTACTTTTAATTATTTATATTATATATTATAATATATCTAATATATATATAATATTTTTTTAATAAATAGGGTAAAAGCAGATAATATGGAATATCCGTTTTTAAATTAACATTAATTTAATCTGAATATATTTATTAATTTTAATTTATGCAAAACTGTTAAGAAACATGTTTGCTGTAACTTTAATTAATGAAAGTTTCTATATTTAAATACAACTCAAGTTTCCATTTAATGAAAGTTTCCATATTTAAATACAAATTACCCATAGCGAAAAATCAAAAAAATCACAAGTGATATCATGACGAATGATGTATAAAGCAATATCGCAATAACATTATAACAATATGTGATAAAATGGATACTCGCACATTACACCGTAATATTACTTATGACTTTTGCTATAGGCAATATTAATAAAATAATGAAAAATGGAATATAATATGGAATATGGTCAAATTTCAGGAACAATAATGAATAACAATAAGTAATGAGCAAACTTATTTACTTAGGGTAAACTCCAATATACATATACATATACATAATAGTTACTATTGAGTCAAAAAGTAACTAGTTACAGCGCGTTACTTACAAAGTAAGGATTCATTACTTTTTCCATTATTTTTTGAATCCTAAAATGAGATAAGATTAAATAAAAAATTTACTTATAAAATATTTTTTATTACACATGTATCGAGAGTTGTCCTGAGAACCCAAGGCACTCAAGAGACCACACTTCGGCTTACAGGTAACAAAGAATACGGTGTGCAACACGTGCAGATCGGCTATTTCCACTGTGCGAATGAACGCACTCGCCTACAGCTCGTGCGTCCACTTCCCGCCTTCGCAGGAAGTAGCTGATCTTCTGCACTTGTTACACAATTATTTTATTTAAAATATTAACGAAAGCAATACATTTATTTTAAATTTGCAAAAAATAAAAAAAATTGAAACAGTATTTAAAATGTAAGTGAAAAAAGTGATTAATTAAAAAAAGATGTTAAAAAAGTGTTTTGCTGTAAAGGTTTAAAGTAAGAAGAATGTTTTTTTATCTCCTGAATAAAATTATTTACAAATTCATAGGAATTAGGAAATACTTTGAAATGACAAGAACATGGTATATTTATAAAATTATATCATGTATGTAAAAACAAATCAACTTGGAGTACACAACACAAGTTAATTTAATTTTTAATTAATTAAAATACTACATACTTTTCTGAATAAGTTTTGGACTAATTCTAGATGGATTTTATTTAAATATATTGAATAATCTAGACTAGGCTTAACCATATCTCGATGTAATATTTTTGCGACAACTTCTGACAAAATTTAAATGGAGTACTAGATTTTATACTAATTCCGAAATATATTTAGATGTTTAGATGTACAAAATCTAGTTATATCTATTTGATTAAAAATTTGTTTGAAATAATATATCTAGAACTTGTTCGTATTATCCAACTCTTGTCAAATTGGTTTGTCAGAGATTCCGGTTCTGAATTCAACAGAGTATGAGAAAATTAATGAAAGGTTAAATTATCTTAAATTATCATTTTGTTATTGCATAATAATAAGATTATCTAATAAGCAGTCAAATCGGTTTACTTGTTTTTCTGAGTGCTGTAAAATAATCGTTTAATTGAATTAAATATACAGAATTAAATATACAGCCTTTCTATTCTAGTTCTCTTTAACTTTCCTCTTCAAACATGCTTTTCGTTTCACCGGATGCATTTTTATAATAACTATCGCATTATTGCGATAAATTTTTTTTGTATTCAGTCAAATTTTTCTTTTGATATACTTACACCTTTGGAAGTAAAAAATCAGTTGTTTTTTAATGTGTTTTAATATAAATACCAAATTTATATATTTTTTGTACTTAAAAACAAGAAAAGTAACGCCGTTATCAATCCCTTACCAAGAAAAGTAACTGTAATGGTAACGGCGTCTCAAGTGTAATAACGCGTTACTTTCCAATTCTGTTAAATTTATCCATTAAAGAATTAATTTACTTTTTGAGTTTATAAAAACAAGTTTAAGACAATGGCGTGATATCTCTTTAGGAAAACTAAAAGTAAATAAATAAATTAGAAAAAATCATTGTTGCAGAAAATTCATTGTTTATTATAATATCTTTAGTAACAACTATAACAGTTTCCAGTAATGACTACCTAAACGTAGTGTTTTTCTTTAAAAAAATGAGCCATTCCATATTGTCTGCTCATACGTATTCTATATTCATATTTATATAAAAGTTATTTTAATCATAATATATCTGTACAACATATTTATAAAAATAATTTAAATTATTATATATATTGTAACAATTTTAATTTCAATTAATATTTTATATTTTTTAAAATTATATTTCATTATCGAAAAGTTTTATTTTTTATCTATTTGTAGCATGCTCAGAATTGCACGCATGAAAATACTATTTCTTACATAAAATATATCTATTATAATCTGATATAATTAAATACTTCGTATTCCATTTAGAAATAAAAATGAATTTTAATGAAATTCAATGGTTTAATCGAAGTTTAAAGATTAAAATTTGAATGAATTTCAACAATGCACGAATGTTTTTTTCAAAGCAACTAGCAACTTTCAATTGGACGCAATAAATTTATTTGAAATCTTTAACAATTTATATGTAATGTTTACGTTTGATAGAAGAATGATACAAATCTTTGATGTTTGATATGAATGTAAATTTACATACATACTTAAAAACTATAATAATTTATTAAAATATAATAAAATATTATATGTTTATTAAATGTTATAATTGATAAAGATTTTCGATGAACATGGACATATTAAAAAATACATTTTACACTTATTAATAACATAGGCACACAAAAAAAGTGGTCTGATACTGGAATCCCACTAGTCAATCTTTATATATTTTGACACGCTGAACACGAATCCGGTGTCAAAATTGCTCCATCATTTATCTTTCTTTTAAATAAAAAAATGACCTCCAAAAAATCTTAAAAATCGTAATAATTTTACTACACGTGGAAAATGGTGAGTAATGGAACAATTCTAACACCGAATTTGTGTTCAGTATACATAGTGATTGACTAGTGGAATTCCAGTATCAGACCACTTTTTGTGTCTGTGTAATTATAATTTGCACTTTTATCACATAATTTTTACGATTTGCAGGCTGATGAGCTGCCGCCGGAACAAATTGCCGGTATGTATTTAAATTTAAATTCATTAATTTTTAGCAAAACTTTCACAACGATAACTCTAAAATAAATGAATTTAATTAAAAAGCGATAACAAAAAATACGAAGTGACTATTTAAATTTTATTGAATATATTATCTTTTTTTAATTATTTAAAGAAAAAGATATATATATAATATAATTATATGTATAATATTTAATTATTTCTTTTCTCTAATAATCTCTTAAATTTTTATATAAGTTGTCTAAAAAATTGAATATTCTATTTACAAAGACAGAAAACTAAGCGACTGAAAGTTGGACTTGTTGATCTTGCCGTCAGTTGTTATAACGCAGAAATAGATATTCACATATTCCAAGAAAATCCAGGGTATAAACAAAGGTAGAACGTAGTAGCCGTGAACAAATAGACATAAATTTATAGTCGAAATTTCACACACGCGCGCACGTGCACGCATACACAAAATATCTTAACATCTTAAAGACGTATTTTTGAAAAAATTTAAAGATGATAATACTAATGAAACATTTTGGCTTCCAGAAACAAAGGTTAAGGTCCCAAAAAGCAAAAAACATTAAATCAATCTTTTAAAATTGATTTGATGTAAATTTTATAAATTTTATGACATAATATTTTATAAATATTTCTGAATTGTTATTCTATAACGTAATATTTCTAAACATAATTACAGTGTAGAAATATTATTGTTAATGTTTGAGTTAAATATTTTTTATAATAATATTATTTATAACATTAAAAAATACATATATAAAAACGTGTTATAAAATATTAATGTAATTGTAACGTTGAGTTAATATCTTGTTTATAGTCATTTCTACCAACATAGATTAACTTTAATCTTGGTTTAACTTATTCTTTATCTTTTTCTTCAAAAGTAAGGACGTGTTTTATCTTCAAACATTTTCATACTTTAACGTATTCCACAGAATGCAATAAATTTTTTTCGTGACTTTATAAAAATTATCGTAAACTTTATAAGAATTATCATAAAATATGATAAACTTTTTCCTACAAATTAAAAAAATTGAAGTCTGTACGATTTTTTTTAACGGAGTTACGACATATCAAAGTTTACAAATGGAACACACCAATTGAGCGTCAAGCATGGATAAGTTTTCATTGCTTTAGTTAAGTTTATTTACGCATTTGATCCGATCGGGGGTAGCTACAGAGAGCACGGCTATGTATAGCTACGCAGAAACGGAACGAGAAAGCAACATTTTATGCGATGACGATCAATTCCACAAATAAATATCTATCGAAAATAGAAGGGAATAATGAACGCGATAAAAATAGGAGAGAAAAGAAGAAAGAGAAAATCTATCCATGATATGGTTCATGGGTTTTTTCAATATTTAATTGAGATTGCCTAGTAAATTCTCGCGTTCGGAGCTTTTAATTTGAGACGTCCGAAATCGCGCGCAGTTTCGCCACTGAATCGAGACACAGGGTGCGGTCGAGTTGTCGCTACGAATACTTCGAAGCATTCTTTGATTGGTCAATTTATAAAATTCATTCTTTTGATTGGTTAATCAAACGGTTCGAAGCATTTATAGCAGCAACTCGACCGCAGCCACAATAATACATGGAACATTCGAGATCTAACTCCCGCCGAGTTACGAATATAGCTCTCATACGAGATACGATTTTTTAAAACAGGTACCAAAATATACCGAAAATATATATAGTTTTTCTTATTCCTCGCTAATTACGATTAACTGGATTATGTAAATGATTATGAACTAATATAAAATCTTTATATTAATACACACTATAAATATAACTGTATGTATTTTATAATGTGTGTGTGTGTGTGTGTTTAATTTATTAATCTACCTTTAAATACTTCTTATTTAAAAACCATAAACTATTGTAACCTTGACATTTTGATATAAAGATTTTCATCTCAAGATATAACATAGAATCACAAATTTCTTTTTAATTGACACAAACTAGACCATGTTTAGGTTTTGTGTAAATTGCAAAGAAATGTAGTAAGTTACTTAAATACCATATACATACATTTGACCTATTAATGCCCATAGCTAGACCAAAGGGAGGATTGGAAAAGTAACTATTAGAAGCTTTACTTTAGGTCAAAAGAGCATTTTAGACGTAAAAAAATTTTTTTTAATTTGTTTATATCAAAAATTGTTTAAAGTACACACACACACACACGCACGCACACATATATACACACAGGGCATCTGACATTAATATTGCTTATAGGTAAGTAAAGTGGACTAAATTAAGTCATGTATTATACTGCAATTGATTTGACAATATTTAACATTGTTAAAAGTACATTCCACCTTGTATTCTACCTCTAAAAAAGGCATTTTAAAAATTATTTTTTGAGTATAATGTTAAATTTTTTAAACCAAACTTTTTTTATAATAATTATTATGGTTTTGACAATATAAAAATCATAATTAAAAGATAAATTATAAGAGGAATTACTTTATTAAAAGAGGATTATGTTTGTTGTAAAACATTATGCTTAGAATATGAAATTATGGAAAAAATCTCTTTGAACGCAAAACACTTCTTTTTAGTGTAGATATCGAAGTGATCGTAATCTATTCTATAAAGTAAAGTGTTTTTACAAGAGGATACAAAAAATATGAATTGATTGTACGGTACGTTGCAATCTCTTGCGCTAACTAAAAATGTGGTTCCGAGAAAAACGCGTTTAAAGTTTCAAGATTTCTCAAATTTTTTTGCTAAAATTTTGGTACTTACACTTAATCGCCTATGTCAGAACCATATAATAGATTCTCTACTTTCTCAGAATGTTATTTGTCTAAATTTTCTTGTCTGCAAGACATTTTTTCTTTGTAATTTGTTTGAGTTTTCTCTTATCTGCTGAAAAAGGGAATGCACTCAATCCGCATGCGGATGTCTTATTTTGCTTGTAACTTTAATTTATTCTTTGCGAGAATTTATCTGTATATTTATCTGATTTTATTAAACATGTTTGCCGATAACAAATAATGTTACACCAGTCATTGTCAATCATAACAATTTTCGCTGGTGTCTGACTCACACTGACAAGTAGACGGCAGGAGACTTTAAAAAGAAAAAATAACTCTGTTCAACTAGTTCTTCTAAGTCAATATAAGTAGTTCTAATTCTTAATTTCGTGCATCATAACTTTTTAACTTTTCATAATTAGGAACGTAATTGTAAATTTTAGTTACATTATAATCAAGAATTATATATACAATTTTGACGCTTCTTAATTGGATCAAAATTTTTATCTTCTGGACTCCACCTTTTTACGCCATTAAACGTTGAAATAGATGGATTTGTTTTTCAATATTTTATATAGTTTTATATGTTTATACTATTGTATTTTTGTTATACGCTAATTAATTTATCAACTTATTTATAAGATGTTCGCGGAAATGTGTTACGAGATGGTCTTTTATTTATTATATATATTTTTGTATGTATAATTTATATTTGTTTTACCAATTTTACTTTTTATTCGAACTCCGACAAATTTTCAAGACTACATTTAAAGTTATTAAAGACTTGTATACTTGCGACTAAGAGATGACTTAGTTAAGTTTTGAAACGTCTCGTATTTTACGTATTTTGCATATTGTTCTTTTTACTCAAGTTGAATAAATTGTAATTTTTAAACATTAGATCCAGATTTAGCGCGTTACCTTTATTTTACACATTTTTTGCTTGCATAATTGAGCTTAGTGAATTATTGTTATCTGTATATCTTTAACCCAATATACTATATACTTGAAACTATAAATTATATAAAAAAAGAAAATTTGATTTTAATTTAAATAAATTTTGGGCAGAATCCCGGGATATCCGTTTCGATAAATATCCCATGCGTATGTGGATTTCTTCTCTTTTCTCTGCCAATAATTGCATCATTACCGTGTTATTTCTTATTTTATATTATATACATATATTACATACGCATTAATATTTCTCATGATTGCTACACAGAAGTTGGCTTATCGCCGAACAATTTCGCGTTATGGTTAAAAATAAGAAAGACTGGAGTAGAGGAAAATATCGTATGGTAATACGATACTAGTAACGTGTCAAGAACTTTTAAAATTTGGATTGCGCGTTAAATGGAAACAGTTAAATTAAATTAAATCGAATGCAATTTAAATTTATGTTAGGACATTCGAGGATATGTGTGCTCAGTTTGTATTGTGTAATCAATATTTTTATAAATAATCAGTTTGTACTAAAAAAAATAACGATAAATAAATATCGCGTAGATTATACATCGAAGTGATAATGTATGAGACCAAATAAGCTCAACATCAATTATCGGAAGGGACGTTAACATACGATTTAAATCTGTATCGCTTTGATGTCTAATGTCTTTAATCGGATGAGTTATTATTTCCAAAATGATCGTAGAAAAAACCGTCTAAAAATGAAAGAAGTTTTTCATTTTTTCAAGAACTTAAATTTTAGCTCTTTGCAAGCCATCAGCAATAAATTAAAAGATTGCATTTAAAGCCAAATTTGACAAAAGCCTCTTTATTTTTGCTTATTTGTCTACTGATATAATGTTAGTGTTATCATCACAATTTTTTAATCCGATCTTGCAAATTACGTAATATTTGCTTATATCCTTAGATCATTTCTAGCAAATTATTTATGTTTAATTAACGCTTAAAATACATTCAATCAATATGTTTTTACAATATATAAAATCATTTATTAACGTTTATTTTTATTAAATATTAATTTATTAAACTATCAAAATAATTCATATAAAAGGTGATTTTATACTAGTATAAAAAAACATTAAAATAGACGTTATAAAATTTCGTAAAATATTTTTTATAATGTTTATTAAATAGTTTAAAAATTGAATTTTACAGTTTTTTTAGCTTAAACGTTTAAAATTAAATTTTAACGTTTATTAATGTACTTTCAATATAATTGTGTTATTAACCACTTCGTCGACAGGCGAAATTTCACTGTTCGTGCCCCTGTGGGCAAGAAAAAAAAGTAATCGCAATTCAAAGATACTTTGTATTTAAAAGCTTTTGGGGTCGCTGATTACAAATCAGACATCAGAATTTTAAAATTCAAAATGGCGGATCTAATATGGCGGACCCCAAAAAAATTTTTAATTTAATTTATTTGGATAAAATTCATAATACAGGGGTTTTTAAATTGCTAAATTTGGGTTTATTTTGGATCCACCATTTTGAATTTTTGAATTTTGGAGTTTTGACTTTGGATTCGTACTCAGCAACCCAAAAAACCCCTAGATACCAGCTTTCATAACAATTGGAAAATTTTGATTATTTTGGGTCCGCTATTTTGAATTTTGGAGTTTGGATCTTGGATTCATATTCAGCGACACAAAAAACCTTTGGATATCAATTTTCATGCAAATCGATCCAGCCAATTAAAAAATAAACGATGTGCGCCATATGGCGTCAATGCCTCCTGGGGCACATATTTTCCGCGCCATATGGCGTCAATGCCGACGAAGTGGTTAAGAGACAGATTATTGTAATCATTTTTGTTTATTTGTATGATCTTCGGATTTTTAATTGCTGGATTTAGATAAAGCTGTTTTTAATGCGAAACATAATTTCTTGCAGTTCTGCGCAAAGCTTTTGACAGCTTCGACAGTGGGAAGAACGGCAGCATCTCTACTGAAATGGTGGCTGATATCCTTCGGCTAATGGGACAACCGTTCAACAAGAAAATCTTGGACGAGCTCATCGATGAGGTCGACGCCGATAGTAAATATCATTAATCGTTTTAATTGACTACGGCGCGACACTAACTTTAGAACACGTACAACAAATTTCGAAGAGCTTATTTAAAGACTATTACTAGCTGAACATAACAATGACTCTTGTTTATCTTTCTATTTTTGAAGTGTTTACAGACATTGTGCACACGATCAGTCTCTACCGAGTTGTTGTCAAATGTCGCGGAATTTAATTTACCGTAACGCACCTTCAATAATCTTATTTATAGAATTCGTGCTGAATACTTTTGCGCCATTTCACACAATACTCCGTTTGCAGAATCTGGGCGGCTCGAGTTTGATGAATTCGTCACGTTGGCGGCGAAGTTTATCGTTGAGGAAGACGCGGAGGCACTAGAGAAGGAGTTACGAGAAGCCTTTAGGCTTTATGACAAGGAAGGTATGACGAATCTCGTAATAATTTATTGAATAAAACTCATTATTTAGAGAGACTCATACAGTTCGGTGGAAAAACAACTAACAATTGCGATTTTTTATAAATTCAAGTCATTTTATATCTGGAAAGGCAATTTGATTTTGATAATTTAATCAATATTCAGAAATATGAAAATAATACATTTTTGTCACAAGTTACAAATACACACATTTCATTATATTATTATCTGTTTGATCTTAATTTGAAACATTTTTCTAATTTGCTAAAAAGACCAACTAATAGTAATACAACATTAATGTTATAATTTTATACTACAATAATATATCTAATAATTAATTTTGAGTTCAATGAATGAAGTTTTTTCTTACCTAATGACTACTTTTGATATTCTTAATAATTATACAATATTTAAAAAATTGTTTTTTGAAAATCCCGAAGGAGCACAAAAACGTGCTTATTAATTCTCCTCCTTTAAACTAATTTTTTTATTTAAACATTATTTTGTTATTTTCAACTGTCATGTGTCAAAATTTATTATATTTTGAAACAAACTATGTAGTTAAAAAAACCTTTATCAATCAAATTTGAATAAAATTTAATACATTTCTCTAGTTAAAATTGTTTAATTCCATTGTTTTAGTTTAATTAACGACATATTGAGTAAGAATGTATGACAATATATAGAAACGCAAACAATATGCATCTTCAAAATTGGATATAAAACATCTTACCATGTAAAAATGTCATTTAAACAACTTTTAAATATCTTATTACAAAATTATGCTGTCTAAGAATAATTAAAGATAATTCAAATTAGATATAATTTAACAGTATAATAATTTAAAAGTGTATGTATCTAGAACATAAATATAAATACTAGATATACATATACGTGAATATGTTAAATAACAGTTATATATTCGTAGATTGCTGGATAAGTTCTTAAAATGAGAGATGCAATGTGTGTGTGTGTGTGTGTGTGTGTGTGTGTACACACTGTGTATTAGTTATTTTATTTCATAAAACAGATCAATTTTCGAAAAAAAACTTGGCATAAATCACAAGCGTGAGCTATGCAACGAAGAAAATATCAGAATATGTTTGTACAAACAGGCGCATTAAGTTTCTCATCAGCTGTATGCGTAAAAATAAGCCGGAGATTCCGAGGAAGATCACGTGGCGGCCGAGAGCCAAAAATGTCAAATGATGTAACATATCTTTCATGAATTACGATTATGTCGAGGGTGTAGCGTATATTTATTTTAACGTGGCTGGCATCAAGAAGATAAATATTCGCGATGCAGATAAATTTTGCAATTACTATTTGTGTCAAGTGAAAGGGAGATAAATATTACATGCCAAAATAGATTCTTAAAGATATACAAATAATTAAACAAAGTAACAATGTTCTTGGATCGGATTTTTACAAACACGAAAAGAAAAATGGTGTTATATTAATTTTATCATTTTCAAATATGGCTCGTTGCGCGAACCATGTTTTATGGTAGATACTACTTAGAAAAACTAAAATTTTTATTTTTTTGTCCTTTAAAAGCAGATTTTTATGGTAATTTTAATAGGAAAGAGGGATAAGATAATGTGACAAAATGCTAACTTCTCTAAAATCTAAACTAACAGATAATGATGACTTTAAAACTAATTTTCAATTCTTATTAAAGATTTTATATGAATATTAATCATTTTCTAAAGAATATTTTTTTTTTTTTCAAAACTGATATTTGCATGCATTAAAAATCTACCTTTTTATATTAAAAATCTATTTTTATATTAAAAAACTAAGCATTCTGTTTTAATAAAACATAATGACGTAAATTTTTGTGAAAAATGCTATGACAGATCGATAGATAAATCGGATCAAAATAAGAATTGAAATCATATTTGTTATATTCTGGAAACTTTTATTCTGGCGCGCGAGTTTTTCTCCCCACACTTAAAATCATAAATTTAACTGTCACCCTGTTTTTTTATACTCTACCCCTGTAAATCTGTATTGTCAATAAAAACTCTACATAATTATTATTATATTTTGTACGCTACTCGGCTACTTGAATATTCTTCAAACTTATAATTACTTATAATTCCTTATAAATACACATTGTTTTATCAGGTAATGGTTACATCCCAACAACATGTTTACGTGAAATCCTAAGAGAGTTGGACGATCAATTGACGAAAGAAGAATTGGACATGATGATTGAGGAAATCGACTCTGATGGTTCTGGTACAGTCGATTTTGATGGTAAGTATCCAATTTTGTTCTTCTTTCCCTTTTAATAAAGTATGTAAATCATGATATAATTTGCAAGAAAGTATTTTACTATAAAATAAAATATATATCAAAGGTTTTAGATTAATTTTCACGAGACATGTTTTATGGTTATTTTTAAAACTCTTTCGTGACTTTTCCAGGAATACTTAATATCTAATTCATGTTTTACTAAAGATTTTTTAGGATTCATTAATTATGAATCTATAGTTATTTATAATATTATAATTATAATTATAATTACGGTCAATAGTTATTTATAATATTATAATTATAATATTATAAATAACTATTGACCGTAATTATAATTTTTTTTAAATTTTTCATATAATTTTTTTGAATTATTTGCGCACATTCTTTGTGTCACTAATATAAATTTTTTATTACATTATGACAAACTAGAAATGACTGAAGTTAACTATATTAAGCCGAGCTAACAAAAAACTCTATATTTTAAGATTAAAATTTAATACGCTGTTACTCCTTTTTGTGAGCAACAAGTGCAGCAAAATTCTATAAAATTGAATCATATGACAATTTACATCACTAATCTGTTTTTTTATTTTAATTACATTTTTCTTAATTTAATATGTAGTTTAATTATTGTATAGGTAATTTACATCATATATGATATGTGCCAGTTTATCCTGCTGTTGGGGTAAATTTGCTATAATGAAGAAAATGTTCATTATACTTTATTTATTATAATAAAACTATATCATATACAAAATCATTTCTGGCATTTTAAAATGTAGAGAAAAGTTCTCTTTATTACATTAGTATAGTTTAATCATAATTAATTGTTCAAAAAGGCGAATATCGAAATTATAAAAACTGCCCGCGAGCTTTGATCTCCCCTATGTCACTAAATTGAATAGAAGAGAGCCGACCGATTTATTTATATATGTATACACAGGCAAGCCGGCAGATCGAGGATGCCACTGATCCCGTTGCCTATTTTTATATTCGTACTTAACAAATTGCAATGATTCATCAAAATCACACGTTCGTTCCAATTCTTGAGTTTCACGTGCGATATTCAGAAATATTAGAAAGCGTAACTCTTGAAGAAACAGATGAATTAATAAGATTTAGTAGGAAATTAGATGTGAAATTAGAGATTCTTAACTTCGTTTTTCAATTTCTTGCAAGAAATGAAATAACATTTGTAATTTCTACAACGAACTAGTTTGATAATATATTTAAGTGCTAAAAGAGAAAATTTATTGTATCTAAATTTATAATTTAAAATAGAGTAACTTCAAAATTAGCGACATTAAGTTATTTAGTAAAAGTACCGTTACTTTTTGTAAAGTAATTTGTTATTAATTACTGATTTTAAAAGTTATCATTACTTAATAAAACTGCAATTTTTTGTTATTTTTTTGTAATGTTAAAAGATAAAATATTATATTTCAGAATTACATGATTTAAGAATCACATTAAGTGTAGTAATCAAATTATTATATTTATAATTCTAAATTGGTTTTATAACAAACTTTTCTTTATATTAAATTTATCTCTAATAACTTATCTAATTCTTCATATAGAGGAAAGAAGGCGGTTATGGACTAGATGTGGGATTATGGAATTCGCAATATATCGTATACTTTGTATTGAGTTTTGGGGATAACTGTCTGAATTGCTTCTTTACATCCTGTTTAGATATTATAACATGGCCACTGGTCATTAGTTTTTGTTTTGTTGTCATGAAAGCTGCATTTCATTATTGCAACCGAAATTTGAGGAATATGTCGGGTATTAATTTTTTAACATTAGTGTAATTTGAAGGGCTCGAATATAGCTTTCAAATAACGTAATTTAATGTTTGACATAATGTGTGGATGCATTTAACGTGTAAAATTATACTGCTTGCATTCAGGATTATAGACTCTTGCGATTGTCGCAAATCTGAGTCCCATAATCTTTTCCCTTATAATATTTGCTATAATATTTTTACAATACTTAGATAATATTGTTTGTTATAATACTTTTATAATATTTTTATAATATGAAAAGTCGCAAGAGCCAAAGATTTTTATATTTATGCATTTGATTCTTTTGTGTGATACCATGTATAAGATATTGTATTCCTATTGTAAATAAAGTTTATTTACGTTTATTACAAATATATATTATAGTTTTTTCTTTTTTCAGAGTTTATGGAAATGATGACTGGTGAATAATTATCTTGGACGAATGGTGAACTGCTTTTGGATCTAAAGACACTCGTGGAATTCATGCAATCATTATATCTTGAAACCAATTATTTGCGTATTTATGAAGAATTATGCGCATCAATTTTATTCAGATATTTTCTGTTTCATGAGTAGTCTCCAAAGCAAAAAAGCCACTAAAAACGTTGCATCAGTTTAATTATTTCCTGTTTTTATATATGCATCATATATATAATAAAACAATAAATTTTACTTTCGTATACTTATAAAAGGTTTGGAAACTTTTTCATTGAAAAATAAGTATATATTTATTGTTAATAAAATAAGAAAAATTTTACATCTTTTGTTTTTTAATAATATAAGTCACTTTTTTAGCATTGTATATGTATGAACAGAAAATTTATAATACTTCTTGAGCGGATTCAAGAGATTAAAATTTTTAATATTTGTGCTCAAACAAAAATGCTTGTTTTGACTGATATAAATAACATGTCTAGCTGCTATTTCATTACTTTTTAATAACATTCTTTAGTCTTTTAACCTTTTTAATAATTTCCTAATAACATTTGTAGAGAAGTCAAATTATGTAACTTAACATTTCTTTAGATTTTTTTATTTATGTTATATATTTTTCTTTATTTTCTTCATTTTTTAAGTAATACATAATACATAATTACTTTATTTTTATATTATAACTCTTAACAATTTTATTAAAATTGTATTAAATAATAAAAATATTGGTGAAAATATTGATATTTATTATATTGCTTATATTTGTTATATCATTTGTTTTATTTGTAATAATTAGGTTTGAAATTATTAATTATGGGAAAGAAGAGAAAGAGCAACATTTTACGCGACAAGAGCTAAACTTTTTATTTATTTAACATTCAAATATAATCACATTAAATTTGAGATTCTTCTATAATTGACATGGTGATAGTTGCAAACATAACAAAGAATAACACGCTTCAAAAAATATAGTCACTAATTATAAGACTAGCAAATTTACTGATCGCAGTGGCACCTAGTAAGTATTATAAGTCCGTATGAATTTTTACCTAGATTTACTTTATGATTAGAACAATCAAAAATAATTATATTTAAAGAAAGTGTTAGTATTTTTCTGGAAAATAAGATATAAGATAAATTTATATAATTTCTATGGCTTACAAGAGGACCAACCTGACACGCACAAGCACAAACATGTGGACTAGACTACTTTTTAAGGAGAAATAATACTAATAATTTTATTTAATTTCTCCATTTTTTCAACACACATATATCAGCTGTGTTTATATTAAAGTTTATCTCAATGTATAATCTCTAGGTATAAATTATTTAATAATTATTAACTTTAGGGGAGTTATCTTCAACCTTGACTTATCAAAGACACTTTCCTAAGTGACTTTCAAAAAGTTTTAGCCATTGCTCGTGATTCATTAATTATTTAAAAAGTTGACAATATAAATATGTGTAACTTTACAATTTAAACTTTACCTAAAATAAATAATACGTTATTTGCATATTTGGATATAAAAATACTTGCACAGCAGCATAATTTCCACCTCTTCCTCTGTACCTTCATCATGAAAATATAATTAAAATCAGTTTTTAGTTTTAAATCAAAAATTACTTTAATTTGAAGTCGAAACTCATGTGGAATAGAACAAATATACACCTTGTTTCAGGTAAGCATGGTGAAGGGAGAGGGTGAACTTTATTCGCATAGAAAGCACAATTTATAATTGTTCTGTTCCATAGGTTTTCAATTTTCAACACATTTCTACGTTTTATTTGTACTTTTTTATTAATAACAAAACTTAACAAACAATAAATAACAAATAAAACTTTCGGTATAGTTTAGTCATGATTTTGGCAACATATCCTCGAAAGTAACTCCCTTAAAGTCAATAATTACCACTAATTTTACTTTTATATATATATATATATAATATATAATATTTAATAATTAATAATATGTTATAAATGTCACACTCATACCGATAAGAAAGGTGTCAGTAGCACCGATGAGTCGGTCAGCTGCAGCAGTCAGCATCGAGCGCATTGCGCGAGGTTCCGCGCAATCCGCTCGACAATTAGCGCAATACTCCTTAGATAGCACTTGCTGTCTAAGCAAGATTCTGGAATACTGACCGATTTACGCTCACGCAATCCTCCCCTTCTCTCGATTGCAGAATTTACGGATATATAAACCGACAAAAGAAAGTGAGGGACGAGTCAATCCGAAGCGACGAACCGAGCTAACACACGACACTCTGTTTTGCGGGGTCGTGTATCGCCGACACAAAACATTGTAATAGATACAACCACGACACTCTGCGAGGTCGTGGACAGTGCACTCATAGACGCGACACTTTGCCTTGCGGGGTCGCGATCTAACCGCACACTGTAAAACAGACCTTACAATAAAAGTGTTCAATACAAAGAGTGGTGTGACTAAATACCCTCCTCGCGAGATCTCTGGCAGCAATCTCTAACGTACTCCCAACAAGGGGTACAACAAATATAACAATAATATATACAATTTACTTATATATATATATATATATAAAAGGACCATGAACAAGCAATGACTGCGCTGCTCGGATACACGAAGAGAAGCCCGCCGAGCGGAAGTGTAAAATATAGCGGTAGGAGCAGAAGTAGAGAAGCATACACGAATAAGATACTAGGTGCATGCGACGGCGACGGCGACCGCAATGAAAACAGTGACTGTGATAACAGGGACGCGATTACCGATCACTAGAGCCATCTTTAACGATAGCAACAGCGGTAACGACGGCACACAGAACCAAAGAGTAAAAAATAACAGGAGGGAGCCCGGAGCATTTGGTTTTAGCGATGGTGACGGATGTCCTAATAAAAGTGGGTACTCAAGACGGCTGCTTACGTATCACGCACACGCATGCACGCATGAAAGCACACTATAGAATATGAAATTCTCGCTCGAGGTCGTGTCCACATCGGAACATTTCCGTCTCGTTACTGCCAGTGAGCAAAGCAGAATGGCGAATATAGAAGGGAAGAGGCTCACCGATCTTCGGGTGATGGATGGAACTGGAACGGCAAAAATGGCAAAAAGGCGACTCTACTCCAGCGGCTTTCTAAGGCATTAACAGAGAAAGGCAAAAATCCGGAGTATCTCAGTACACACCTGAGAAGTCTAAAGTCACTCCAAGAATGACAATTGTTACTCGTATGGCTCGAGCACAAATTTTAAACCGCTTTAGGACTATTGCCGGAATTGTGTTAGCAGTAATACGATCAAATATTTAAAAAAAAGGAAGATAATGAAAACAAGAACCTAGAAGATAAATTAAATGAACTAAATTCTCAATTAGAAAAATATAAGGAAGATTGTAAACAACTGACAATAATTAATTTAGAACAAACTAAATAATTTGTTCTCAATTAGAAAAATATAAGGAAGATTGTAAACAACTGACAATAATTAATTTAGAACAAACTAAATAATTAACAACTTTACATAAAAAAATTAGAATTACAAGAAATATATAGATTTAAATATTGCTAAAGAAGAATTACAAGTAGTTCATAAAATGTGTAAAGAACGTAGAACTTTGAAGGATACAAATTTTAAACCGCTTTAGGACTGTTGCCGGAATTGTGTTAGCAGTAATACGATCAAATATTTAAAAAAAAGGAAGATAATGAAAACAAAAAACTAGAAGATAAATTAAACGAGCTAAATTCTCAATTAGAAAAATATAGGGAAGATTGTAAACAACTGACAATAATTAATTTAGGGCTGAGGGCGTGCGAGAAGGGGTGAGGGGGAGGGAAGTAGTATGTAAAGGGTAGCAAATGGCCAGGTCGGTTCGGGAGATGAGAAGAATTCAATGTAAACGGGAACGCTCCGTAAAGAAAAAGCACCCTGTAACTCCTATTTAGAAAACAATAGTTATCATTATGCAGGAAGGTGAGCGTATGTGTGTGCGTGTGCATATGCCGAGTGTGCGTGTGTGAACGGAAGTTTCAAGCAAAAGGCGGAAACGATTGATATAGGCGGTGCGATTGTCGGCGCGGCGATTTTGCGAAAAACAAAGTTTTTCCGAAAAGTCTCGCGTGTGCGTATGCGTGTGAAGAAGAGTGGAAAAGTGTCTATGTGTGTGCGGCGGCGTCTGATAAGTCGCGACGTTCATTGGCGACGCGGCGTCGGCGACGTGCGAAAGGAAAGCGCGGCGGACAAAATGCTTTTTCCAAAAAGGAAATCGGCGGCCGCGAGATCAAAGAATTGGCCGAGGATATAAGACAGAGGATCGAAGAGCGAGAAGCAGAAGCATCCGAGAGCTCGTTGAGTACGCGTCGTGTCCCGTGCTGTATCTCAATCCCACACAATTATATACATACATACATATATACATATACATATACATATATATATATATATATATATATAAGTTATATATGTATATTATGTTATATTACTAATTATTAAATATTATTTAACTATGCGAATATTGGAATGTTTTTAAATATCAATGGTCCTCATAAGAAAGAAAAGAATGACTTCTTTGTTAGGTTTCATGTTATGTACATATAATAATTTCATATATCTTTCCTAAATACTTACACGAAGAAGTAATCTTGTAGCACCAACAGAATGAAGACATTTATGGCAGTCATAAAACATATCATTATTTAATAAGCTGTGTGCGTTTTCCTTTACTAGATAAAATTTAGAAGAGCTATAAGAACTATCAATAAAATGTCTTGAATTTGATTTTCTTGACATTCTTGATATTTGATACCATTGATATATTCTCAGATCTACTTAAACGAGAGTTTGCAAGTCATCTTCATCAACATCTTGATAAGATGAAGGAATTAAATGTCACATTCTAAACAAATGTGGAAATTCGTTGCTAATTTCGCGTACTACTTGCTGGTCTTCATGACTTTCTGCCGTTTCTTCGCAAAATATCCTAGCATAGAATACAACATGTAATAAAAAATGTTTCATATAAAAATATTTATAATAAATCGTCATAAAAAGCATACAATTAAATGTTTACCTCGTAAAACATTTTAATAAATCTCCAGATCGATGTCGATGCTCATTATAATTGGATGTGCGTAGAACACGGCGACAAAGCTCCAAATATTGTCTACGCTGTCATTGCATATTAAAGATATAGATTAGATAGGTATATACTACCGCTCAAAAATTCTAGCACTTAAGGGACATTAGTTTTATCGATCAAATTGACCTATGTATATTATACAAATATACAATATCGATGTAAATAATAATAAACATTAATATCTCTACAAACGACTACACACACACATACAAAACCAAAAGTTTCAGACAAAGTTTTCTCTTATACTTATACTTTTATGTATATAATCATTTTTAAAGGCACCATATTCTTTCATATAATTTCGGTAAAGGAGTATGCTTATTTTGTACAGCTTTGGCCAAAAGGTACATTATCAAAATAAAGTTTCTTAAAATAATATTTATTTTTTTAAAGAAAACCATCACTTAACAACTTTCTTTTATTTAATTTCTCAAAATTTTAATTTGTCCTTTAGCTTTTATTATGATAAGCACTCTTTTCGGCATACCAGCTATAAACTGTTGACATTTTTCTTAAGTTATTGTTTCTTCTTTTAAAGCAATCTTGAGACGATCATTAGTTATTGAGGCAACATCTTGTTATTTTTTAAACCAACTTTCTATTGGTGATTGTACAGGACATTTTACCAATTAAATGTTGTCATCTATTCCTTTCATTGTAGCTCAAGATTTGTGGCATAAAGCATTGTCTTGCATCTTATTGCCAGTATCACTCTGTCTAAAAATCTTATCATAAGATGTAATTTAGCTTTAAGTATGAAAATATAGCGTTGGCTGTCTATACAACCTTCGAAAATTTCTATTTTCCCAATCTCATTTGCACTCATATAACCCCATATCATCATGCTATCTCCTCCATATTTTACGATAAGGACTATGCAAGCTGGATATTTTTCGTTAATTTTTCTTTGTATATATAACATTAGACATTCCAAAAATCTTAAAGTTAGAAAAATTAGTATTAAAAATATTGCACACTAAACTAATTTAGAGTAAGAAACAAACGTTACTAACAAGCAGAAAAATAACAAAATTGTGCATCTCAAAATTAGATCCATCGGATTATATGACACTGAATTAATCCACTTTGATGAAATATTTGATAAACCCATCTCAAATAATATTTCTTATTTTTATCTGACAGCCATGGTTTTTCCTGGTCTTGCATCCTCTAAGGGCGGGTTTATCAATGCTCAGCTAAGTTAAATTTGACTAATAGTTAAATACTAACTGTAAGCTATGTGTTTATCAAAGCGGAATAACTAACAGTTACGCATAAACTGTTGGTTAAAGTGTTTGTTACAAACACTTTAACCAACAGTTTATGCGTAACTGTTAGTTATTCCGCTTTGATAAACACATAGCTTACAGTTAGTATTTAACTATTAGTCAAATTTAACTTAGCTGAGCATTGATAAACCCGCCCTAAGTCTTGCTTAGTTGAGCCTCCTCCAATTCATACAGAAATTGCAGTTCCTTCCTGTTCTGTGTACGTTACAGCTAATTCAGATGTTTTTTTTTTAAATAATTTTTTAGCGATTCTAGTACTAAAATATTCGATCTTAGTGTTTTGTAGTTATCTTTTTTTTCTTGTCCATTTTTTATTTTCTTGGCAGCCAGCTTAAAACCTTCAACAACGTTTTGTACAACACATCGGAAACATTTTACAATTTTTGCAATTCTTGTTTTTTCTCTTGCTTTAAAAATATTAATCTTTGCTCAATAAGCTCATTTTTAAGCATTTTTATGTTACAATAGACTTTACAGACTTTACTAAATTCAAAAATTTTTAAAGCAACACAGATGTTATTATAACGATATCTCAAATTAGAATGACAATAATTCTAAGAAATGCTACTTTCCTCATTTCCCTGGCAATTATTTTAACGAAGTTTGTGTAGCTAATCTTTTGTTTTAAAGAAACAATAAATGCTTTAGTAAACTTCTAAATAATAAAATTCTTATATTAAATTCAATATAATGTTATAAAGGTATCTAATACTTTTGGCTAAAGCTGTACAACAAAGTCTGAATCTTTTATGTGCAACAAATATTGTCACGTCAACAGCAAAAGTTAAATATCGAAGCTGTAATTCTTTTTTCTTCATTTTTTAAATATAAAATTGTTAACTTTACCTCGCGTTACGGTCTATACTTTAATTGTAAGAAAGAATTTACGAATTCTGTGTAATCAGCAAAAAGATTACTTTGTCTGAACAATATCGCGTTTAAATAAAAACAGACTTGTCGCCAGCATTTTCATAAGAAAATGACACACAGAAAATCTCAAGCATGTTATTAGAATGGGAAAAAACTTTTAAACGATAATATATATCTACAATGTTTTTAACAAAATAAATGTAAGTTTTTTATCACTGCACAATACCTTATCACCTGGAAACATGTCGAAAAGTTGTCGTAGTATAATATCAATAAGAACTTTCACATCGTTGGTGTAAAAGAGACTCGCTATAGTATCATTACTAAACAAGTCGACAAAAAGTTTTAACACTGAGTGTGGTGGTTGTGGTTCGTGATCAAATATTCGTACTGGATCCTCTATGAA
This sequence comes from Monomorium pharaonis, assembly GCF_013373865.1. Classification (NCBI taxonomy): domain Eukaryota; kingdom Metazoa; phylum Arthropoda; class Insecta; order Hymenoptera; family Formicidae; genus Monomorium; species Monomorium pharaonis. The sequence goes on along the minus strand of NC_050469.1, from coordinate 2,208,743 downwards.
TAAAATAAATTTCATTGAGCAAATCATCTCTGACATATACACCAGGTCGGTAGCCCATAGGAAATTTACAACAAAACGAATAAAAACGAAACCAAAACAAAATCACAATCATTCTTTTTCCTATTCTTTGTGGTTTTTTTTCATTGTAATTGGTTACGTATTCTACGTGTTTCATTTCGCTATAAATTTCCATAGTATAGAATATCAACCTTAAGATCAAAAAAATATGAAGGTTTTTATGTAAAATAATATAAAAAGTTATTTTTATTAACTTTTCTGCAAAAATTCAGCTTTCTAAATATTTTTTGTTTTTGCAAGAGTTGAAAAACAATCAAGTTCTACTAACTGTTAAAATTCATATTATTCACAATAAATGCAAACATTAATGTTAATAAATTTTCAAATATTAATATTAATAAATTATTTTATAAATCGATATATCGTATAGACATTTATATATTTATATTTTAATAAAAAACAGAGATTATTATTTTCAAGTCAAATATCCAATTGTTTAGCAATTATCTGTTGTAATAATTTGTTCTCATTCATGTGCAAAATTTATTAAATTTTGTCATACTTTTGTACTTATCTGCTTAAAAACAATAAACCAAATAATCCCTGTTGCTCATTAAAATATAAATATTCATATCCTATCAGTATATTCTTGATCGATTTATGATAAAAATGTATTAATATTAATAAAACATTTTTTACATAAAATTCCTTATGTATTGTATTAATTTTACTTAAAAAATTTTAATTTATTTTTATAATATAATATAAAATGACCATTTTTTTCATTTAAAATTAAAATAAAAGATTATTTTTTTGATGATTATAAATAAAGATCTTATACAATTTTTCTAGACAAGGTAGCCTACCTTTAGATAAGGTAGACTACCTTGTCTAGAAAAATTGTATAAGATCTTTATTTATAATCCAGATTTATAAACCAGATTAAATTTATAAACCAGAGGTGTTACTTATTTTTCATAGTGCAATACTATATATATATTGAATTTTGTATTTTCAACACACACACACACACACACGCACGCACGCACGCACGCACGCACGCACGCACGCACGCTCGCACGCACGCACGCACGCACACACACACACACACACACACACACACACACACACACACACACACACACACACACACACACACACACACACGTTTCTTGAAAATACAAAAATTCACGGAAAAACGTGTTCGTTCCCTAAAAATTAATGTTTGCATTTATTAAAAATGAAAATATGAATCTTCGCTAGTACACTATTTTTTCTTCATTCAAGATTCATTCTTCATTTAAGAATTCAAGATTCTTGTTGGAACAAAAAATTTATTTGCAGAGAATATCTACAGAAATATTGGCAAGCAAATATTAGTTTCCCACTATCCTATTTTGATATATAAACTTCATATTTTTCGATTCATTAAAATATGCATACATATTGCTTGCATTAAATTTACCTTCTCTATTAAAAAGAAATAGAATTTTTTCAGTAAAAGTTTTAGCCACAGTTCGTTCGCGTAAAGCATTTAGAACGATATTCTCAGAAGTAGTAAACTGCAAATTATAGGATAATATCAAGTTTATGAACAAATCTGGGATCTGATCTTCCAGATCTGTATCAGGTGGTGTTTCTATTAGATCTAACAGGAATGATATAAAGTCCGAACCAAGCTGTTCTATAATAGAATCAATATGTACTTCAATTTTTATTTTTAACAATAATATATTATACAGTTCATTTTACTCACCTAAATGGGTAACTGGCATGGGTTCACCCATAGAAAAAATCATTGTAAGCAGTAATGAAGAATAATTTAATCTTAATACATTCCTAGGATTACTCTTCATATCTCTACAAAAAAAAGTTTTTGTTATTCGTTAAATATTATATTATTAAATGTCTTAAATACCTCGCTAGTTCCATTGGTAAAATACTATTTAACATTATAGTAAGAACAACTGGATCTAAACTGCACATAACGCCAAATGATTGCAACAATAGTTGTCTAATAGTCCATCTCGCTTCCATTTGATAATACTGTATCAAAATTGTTACGCCATTGTATCGATCTTGCCTTAACACGTATCTCGATACATTTGCATCAGCATTAGTCTAAAAAGGTATATACATGAAGATTAAATTATTTAATAGTATAACTATACAATCATAATAAACTAAATAATCATATTATTGAACCACATGTTTAATATTAATCATATATTGTGCATATTTAATATATAACATAAAATTAGAAATGGATTAAATATTTTAAAATATTTAAATCGACACACTTTAGAAAAACATTTCAATTGAAGAGATTTAACAATCTAACTATAATATTAAGAAGAATTCTCACTTTTGGTACTATTTTTGTATTTTTAAAAAATTTTTTTAGAAAAAATAAAGAGCTATAAACTTGAAAAACTTGGTACATTTTTTGATCTTTGTTTTTTTTATAACTTCCAAACATAAAAGATATTTTTAGCAATTATTCGTTAGTTTGTATGGACATCTAAAAAAAACTGGTAACAAGTTGTGAATAGAAGACTTACTGCTGATTTAAGATAGAGAAATTATTCAAAGCAAAATATTAAAAAAATTCTTAATCTATACAAATGTAGTTGTCATCTACAACCAAATTAAAAAAATTTTTTTGCAAAATTGACAGTGAAAAAAATTCAATTTTTTTATTTCTTTTCAAACATTTTTTTATCAAATTAAAAAATTGGAATATTTATTTAATTGTAGACAAAGTCAAACAAAAAAAGAAATGTAAATATTTCCTCAACACTCAATAAAATTAAAATTAAAAGAACTCTTATCATAATTTTGAAAAATATTTCATTAAAAAAGTGCTTAAAAATTTAGCAGTTTACATATTAATAAAAATTGAAAATATCTTATCTCTAATGTCATTTCTCTGTCAAGATTCAAACTTAAAAGAAATCTTTTTTTTCCCAAAGTAAAATACTTTTAAGAATCAAACTTAATATTAAATATGTGGTGTTCATACAATTCAAGTTATTTCATAAAACAGAAATATACCAATATCTCAGTTAATTCTTTGATATATTCCACAATGATAGATTCATCTTCATAAAGCATCCAACTTCTTTGTTGCGAATCTTCCTTGCATGAAGTTAGTTCAGTAAAAATAATTTTTAACCTATTAGCATCATAAGTTTCTTCTATACTCATTTTTGATACAGTCAATGGTGTTTGTAGCTGATGCAGCAAAGCATCAAGATAATGACTTACAGTTTCTGGCAGCAACTGCCGCAAGTTAGACACTACAACTGTGACTGCTACTTTCGACATTTCATGACTAAGTTGAGTATTTTTACGTACTTGATCGAGTAATTGGTAAGCGCTTCGCGAGTTAATGGCTTGTAAGGAATTGCTTTTAATTGGCGAGGTATTTTTAACAGGCGAATTGTTTTTAATTGGCAAATCACTGCATACATTTTGTATGCTACCTTGGGAGGAGCTCATACGAACTTCTGTAACGGGCGTTTGAACTTTCTGCACAATGTCAGAGGACGATTGACGAGGAAGCACACGTTGCTCATCTCCATTTGGTCGTTGACACTGTGCAATCGCTTGAATATGATCTACATTATTATCACGAAGAGTTGTCTGTGCAGTCATGTAAGAAGCATTGCTGGGCGCTAATTTAACATCAGCTTCTATATTGTCACAAGCATTCATGGAATGTGTTTCTTTAGATATTATGCCACAATCTAAATCTGGCGGTTTAGGCGCTTGTCTTTTGGATTTTTTGCTTAGATCAATCTGTCTCTTCCTTTCTGTTAGCTTTGCCAAGAGATCTTGCTTGTCAGGCTGCACTGAGTCGCTGTCTTTCTTAATTTCTGTTTCCAAAGTCAGTATACAATCTTCCAAGAAATCAATCACAAACTGGGATTGTACCTATAAATTCCACATATGAGTCATTCTTTTATAAATCGGACGGATTTTGAGAAGAAAAAACGACCCATTTTTTATCTGTTTGAAAAATTTTTTAAGAGTTCTAGGCATAATATAAATAAACGCGTGTATCGAAATTTCGTTTTCTTTTTATTTAAAAAAATATACGGGTTTAAATTTTTAACAATGCGTCGATTGTACTGATTTTCAAATTGTCATATCTTCGGTTCTATTCATCGTAGAGATTTCAATTTTTTTTCATTTTAAAGCTAATAAAATGAATTTTCTTGCGAAATTATTTCCAATTATATACGTTTGTAAATTATTATTGTTACAGGAAAATAAAATGTTTAAAGTTGATTTACATAGTCGTAACCAACAGATACAAAGTTCAAAAAAATTGCATCGTATTCCTCGTTAAATTTAAAAAAAAACCTCCATATGTTTCAAAAATGAGGACGCTGTATCTATTATCTGAAATTATTTAATTCGTGCGGCGCGGCGCGAGAAATCGAGTGCGTGCGGCGGGTGGCGGACGGCGCGCAGCGCCCGTGTGCTGCCTCTTTCTAACGATATTGAAGCAAAATTGGCTTTTTACAATGTCAACAAACTTAATGGGATAATTAGAGCGCATAAAGATCCTCTTCTGAATATGTCTAAGAAAAATGTAGTATATAAAATCGAATGCTTAAGCTGTGAGGCAATTTATTCTGACGAGAATGGATGGGAATGATAATAATTAAAGAAAACACTAAAGGGCAAGAATTGGATCCGGAAAGACTTTTATTCTCTGAAAATCCGCCGTCTCATAAAAAAAACAAAAAAAAAACAACTAAATAAACGACATAAAAGCTTATTATAATTAAAACTGTGTTTTCTATATAATCAGTATATTTCACTTCTTCCCTACATTTATTACACTGCTTTTAAAATAATTTTTGTTCAATTTTTATTTTGTACTGTTAAATTATAAATACATGTTAATTAGTTACATTTAATTAGTTAATTAGTTGCCGTTTGATTACATACTATTACAGCACGTCACATTAGATGATAAACAAATTTATTTTTTATTGAATTATGTTAAATTATTATGATCAGTCACATAACGCATTAAGCTTACATTCGCGCGCGTGAAAGGCAGCACACGGGCGCTGCGCGCCATCCGTCGTCCGCCGCGCCGCACGAATTAATTAATTTCAGATAGATATAGTATCCCCATTTTTGAAAAATGTTTTTTTTTTAAGGAAATTTGACGGGGAATACGATGCAATTTTTTTGAACTTTGTATCTGTTGATTACGGCTATGTAAATCAACTTGAAACATTTCCTTGAAACAATAGTAATTTAGAAATGTATATAATCAGAAATAATTTTTTCAGAAAGGTCATTTCATTAACTTTAAAATAAAAAAAATTGAAGTCTTTATGATGAATAGAACCGAAGATATAATAATTTAAAGATCAGTGCAAAGATTCGTGTATTTTTGAGGGAAAAAAAAATCCTGATACACGTGTTCGCTCATTTTATGCTTAGAACCTATAGGAAAATTTTCAAATAGATAAAAAATGGGTTGTTCAATTAGGTGTCCAATTTATAAAAAAATGACTCATATAGTACTATAGTAAAATAAGTCAAATGAGCAAGTTGTGTGTTACTCAGATAACAATTCTTGCATGCAACTTTTACTCATATTACATATGTAATTTTTTTTAAACATTTACATGAATTTTATTATAAATACTGTATATGAGTGGCTATCCAAAAAAATTTGCATGTAAATATCTAATAAATTACATATAGAAAAAAAACAGTACATACTATGTAAGTAAAACCTTATCTCAAGTGTTTTATTACATAGATAGCCAACAAACAAAATGTAATCTGGATAGTTTCTTTAATCTGACTAAGTTTTCTTCAATCATTAATACAAAAGATGTCAAATGATCATAATTTTATGAATTTTTAAAGACAAGCCCCTACTGAACAATTACCACAAATTTACACATATTTTCTTATTAATTATAAATAAATGTATAAATAGGTAAATTTTATATTTTATATTTAGTTAGTCTTTTTTGGTTTAGTATGTATGTATGTATGTACATATGGGTATTATATATATATAGAAAGAGAGAGGGGAGAGAGAGAGAGAGAGAGAGAGAGAGAGAGAGAGAGAGAGAGAGAGAGAGAGAGAGAGAGATAATATAAAAAATATAAACATGAAAGTCCACATACTTTTACAGAGGCAACATAATTGGATGGTATGTAGCCCAGACGTCCTCCTCTGTTCACAACTTGCCACCAGTTTTTCTGTTTGACATTACGTTGCAACAGAATAAAGTACTCACCCTCCCGAAAGCTTAGTGTCTTGGCAAACGTGGCCTTGAAGTCATATAAGGCTTTAACCATTTCGTAGCTATCTGTAGCTGTAAATATATAAGATGTAAAAGAAGAAAAGAGAGGAAAAAGAATAAATCTCGAAAGTATGTGATTCGATACGATATACATATGTATACCGTACTTACCTAACCTCATCATATTGTTATCATCCATCATCAAAAGCAAAAATGAAATGCGATGGTCCTAACGTGACAACGCCCAGCTAAAAATCGAAATGCCGCTTGCTTACTTACTTTCATATAAGATCAGGCATCTCATTTTCTTTCTACTTCCCTCCTTATTCCGTCAATCTTTTACTACACCGGCCCTCTTCGGGAGAGTAAACGCGCGTGTATCATACATAAAAAGAGATAGTCAAGGCGAATTTACACCTCGGAACTCTTGGAAGAAGAGCAGAAAGCTGAAAAGCAAGCAGCCAATCAAAATTACCGTTTAGAACTGCGTTCAAAAATGTCACCAGAGTACTCTCGAATATTAAGCCGCTCTCACATGCGGCGTAACTTGCGTTGACCAATCACATCGTCATAGGCCACGTTAAAGCGTCTTTAACATGCCCTGATTCGACGCAAGTTACGCCGCATGTGAAAGCGGCCTTGGGGCTTCCGCACAACTTTTGCATAACACGCATAACATAAATGCATTAGAAATTCGATTGGTTGAATTTTTTATGCACTTTGCTTATGGACCAATCAATTTGCTTATGTATATACGTTATATGTTATGCAAGTGTGTGCGGAGGCTCTTATGGTATATCCACTAGTAGTACTAAAAAGTCTGTCTCTCTCGCACCTCTTCTGGACATCGTTTTTTATAGGTCTATGGTTTTGGTACATATACCAAACGATCGCTAAAAGTCGCTACAAGAGTAAAAATTAGGTCAACCTGACATTTCTCGCCTCTGATGTCATAAATTCATTATAACTGCGATGAAAGGTTAGAAGTCTTAAAGGATACACATAAATAAAGTCATGTGATTCCTCTCCACTTTTTTAAGCTTAAAAAAATTATCTTAACATTGATAAGTATTACACAATATTAATATAAAAAATTTATTAATAACTTTTATAATATATTTCAGTGATTAAAATTTTGTATAAATATATAGACAAGTCTTTTATGAATGTAAACTCAAAACGCCATGGATTATGTTGATTCAAACATCCCGACACCCAGTAGTAAATTTCTACGTGAAAAATGTAATGCTAGAATAGACGTATTTTTTGTTGCAAAAGTACGTAGCAGGTAAGATTCCGAATTAGTTTTCACATCTGGATTGTGTGAAACATTGACATCTTCTAAACTCATCTCTTCCGCTAATTTTGTAAAGTCCCACAATTTTAGTGTATAATCTAAAGAACCTAGATAAAGCGACATAATTGATCATCACTCGATACATTTTCATTTACATGTTTTGATCTATATAAAAAACCTCTTTTTTAATAAATAATATAAATACCTGAGACTAAAATATTGCCATCTCGACTAAACGATAGACAATGAATATTAGCCGTATGGCCGGATAAGGCTGCGACAAGATGGCCATGTGCCAAATCCCATACAAGCACGCGATAATCCGCACCGGCTGATGCTAAAAAGCGCCCTTCTGTTGAGAAAGCTAAAGAAAAAATCGGTCCTTTATGTCCAGTCATCAATCGAACTTGACTGCCAGTTACACAATCCCATAATCTTACGGTCATATCGCTTGAACCGCTTGCAACATAATTTGAATTTGGATGAAACTGAATTACCTATAAAAATAATAACAATCGATTACTTCAACGACCAAATAAATTAATGCTAGTAAATGTTCAACTTACATCAACATCTGAATAATGGCCAGCAAATATTCGTAAAGGTTGATGAGAATCAGTCGCCCATAATCTGGCGGTTTTGTCATTCGAGGCACTTGCAAAGTAGTAACCGTGTGGTGAGAATCTTACGTACCACACGGGAAATAAATGGCCTTTGTAACAAACAACACATGTCCATGTGTGCAGTGACCACAGCCTTACTAAACAATCAAAATTTTATTGCAACAAAATTATATTAGTTTATTATATAAATAAAATATTTTATTACTCTGAGTACATTGATTTAGTGTATTAACAATACATTAATAATTATGTAAATAATTTATTATTTTTTTATATTATATTAAATATATATATATTACAAAATAGTACATTGTGTAACAAACATGGAAGATCGACTATTTCCTACAAACATTTATGCCAAATTTCATTAAAATCAGATCTTTTGGATTTGCAAGGTTTCCTTGTCAGTTTAAAAGAAATATTAACAATTAAAGAAATGTAATATAAGTATAAGTTTTACTTGTAGTATCCTCTGATGATGAAAGCAGAAGATTTCTATCTGGACTAAATGACAAACTATAAATTGGTCCACTGTGACCATAAAGATTTCTTGCAGTCTCAGACGTCCTTTCATCCATCATTCTAACCAATACATCCTCTGTAAAGTTTTTCACAATATAAATTTTAAAATAATAAGAGTCAAGACAATTGATTTCTATCGTTTTATGTATTACCTGCTTCTCTATTGATGTCTTGTAATTGTTCACCCGTTTTCATCAACCTCAATTTTTGTGGGACTAAACTCCATACTTTTATGCCAGAATCACTAAATCCAGTAGCTAATAAACTTGAATCTTCTGCTACTTCTGCTGCTGTTACACTAAATTAATTTCAACACTAATTAAATAAAATAAAAATTTGCAATAAAGTAAAAATTTTATGATATACTTACGTATAAACAGTGTTTAACATTGTATAAAAACATATAGATGGTAATGTGTCAGGTCCAAGAATAACTCTCTTTGATGCTTCCCTCAATGCTTTTACTTTTTCCATTTTGTCTGCATCTTTTCTAAGTTAAAAAAAGGTAAGCTGTATGAAAAACAGACGCAAGATTGTGTCGATTTTTTAATGTTAAGCAAATAGCAAATTATTAAAAGTTTATCAAAAAAGCAAGATATTTATTTTACAGATTTGGCAATGGCATTCTGCCGACAGGTGGTGCATTCGGATCAGATTTTGTCTTCTTTGAAAACAACGGATCTTTCTTAGCCTTTTTTTTCTTTGGTTTATCTCCATCTCCGCCACCTGTATCATCTTCCTCTTCTTCGGCTGGTGCAACACACTGAATATCAGGTTCCTTCAGAAGTCCGTAATAGACTTTGGCCTTGTTATCTACATTTTAATCATTTTGTTAATAGACATTCTTTTTTTCTAAAACAAAAATAAGGAGAATTCTTTTCTTACAAAAATTAACCAATAATCTCTTTCGCAATTTAAAGAAATTTTGCGTTATAAAAATTGCCCTGCAAACACTAAATGTGACATAGATGTAATGCTATATAACAAATATTACACGCATATAATATAATATTACATCTGTTATATTCGGTGTTTATTTGATATTGTCCTTTTGTCGGCAAAACAGTATCCGTTTAAAGAGTTGTTTTATCTCTTAAATCTCAAAATGAGTAAATAGAGAAAATATATCTTACATTTTTATGCTCAACAATATCTTTCAAGAGAATTAGTTCTAGACAGTTGCTACTGGTGCCTTACTAGAAATTTTTTTTTACCTTGCCTTGTAGCCTCTCCAACCATAGCTCCAGATGTTGCTTCTATCTGCTGTTTATTACGAGCAACGCCCTCGTACATATCAAAGTAAAGATGTTCCTGTATGATGTTTAATAAAACACTATGTTTCTTTTCTTGCAAATGTCGTTTTAATATCGAAAGCGTATCGCGCGACATTCTGATTATAAACTGATTAGATCTGCAAGTAGATGACATGTATAATTATAATCATATGTTGTTCTACGTAAATCTTTCATATTGTTTCCATACTTACTTAAAAGTGTCAGTTAATTCGTTTCCTGCCATTTGCTCTCGTTTTGTTACATTGGATAATCTCTTCAAGTCATCCTGATAATATTCTTCTAAATTTCCACTGAACTTTTCCATAAGTTGCTTTGCTTCTTTGGAATGATTATTATAAACTAATTCCAGATACATATGTACCAAAACTGGATACAATATGGTGCCCAACTCATGCTATTATACAATATATATAATTTCATAATACAAGTTTATATTAATAGTAGTGGTAGTATGACCCCATTTATATTTTATCTATTAACTTTGTTAATAATCGATATTTTAAATTGAAACTTAACGATTATATTAATCAAAGTATTGTTTATTAGATTTTAGATTTAAAGTTATGAAATATTTACTATATTATTTTTAAAAATGTAGCGATACTGCATAATGGATTAAATTGAAACAGAGTTGGTAATATTACACTACACTATGTTAGCTCATAGCGAATCGATCTGTAATAACTGGTATACTATCCGATCGGTTAAGAAATAGCAAAATAAGATTTGTTCATAGCTTGGTATCTTCGCTTAGAGTGAGTCTGTTAAGTTATTCTTTAACCTTTAGAGGACTGGGGTATCCCATGTATGAGCCACTAGATACTTTTATTTTAAAAAGGTGGCATTTTTCCATTAAAATTTCGAGTTTTCCATATAAAATTTATAACTTACATCTTTACATGGTGTACATAGTTTTTAGGCTTATTTCTGATTTATATGAACCATCTGAATTCGGTACAGTAAGTATAACAGATACTGGAAATTTTCCAAATTTGAACTTTAATTTTTGAAGGTTTTTGATGTTGAGGGTTGTTGATCACGATTTCGATAAATCTGACCTCAAAATCGTGATCAGCGATATCAAAAAACTTTAGAAACATCAGAATTTTGAAAATTTTCATATCATATCAGGCAAAGATAGCTCATATATGGAGCTAGCAACAAACTTGGAAGTTGTATAAAAGACGTTAATTGTATATATGTATAAATTTTACCGAAAAAGAATCAAAATTTTAAGGGAAAAATGCCGGTTCTCTAAAGGTTAATGTGAATAATCTCAGAAATCGATCTTTTATAATACTTATATTTAAAAGCTAAGATTTTGATACTTTTTCAATGAAATATGTAATTGAATTTTATAATGTATTCCGAAATAACCGAATGCTTAGATGTGCCTGTTTTTTTTTATTTTTTTTTATTTAATCTGAGGAACACATTTTATAATGTTATTGTTGCATGTTAATTGACTCTTGCCCTTGTGTGCTTTTATAAATTTCTTATAATTGTTAAAAATTCTATAAATTCCTATAATAAATTTGTTTTTGTTGATTAAAGTTATTGTTTCAGATACTTTTTTTATATAGGGAATGACTATGAATTTTTTATTATCGTATTCTTCGTTTTGATTGTCTATATCTGTCAGCTTTAGTGTTAGAATTCAATTTAGTATTAAATAGCTTCTTTAGTTTGAGATGTATTTTATTGAAAATCAAATCAAGGGAATATCTGTTGTCAAATATTAAGACAAAGTTCTAAATTTTTTGGATGGAATTTGAAGTGAAATAAAAAAACTAATATGTCAATTAAACCATATATAGTGCCAATTTTATGACAGATTTTATGATGGATTTGAATAGTAGATAAGTATCTGCCTGGAAATGTTTTTTGTGGTGCTAGTTTATTAGTAAAGTATCATCCACAATTTTTAACAATAAGCCTAAGAAGTTGAGACAACGGTTATTCTTTCATTCTAAGATAAATTGTAGGCAATTGTGATTGTTATTAAAACATTTTTTTTAATGCATTAATTTGATCTGGAGGTCAATCATGAATCTTTTTCCAAGCGTGAACTAATAAAAAGTGAAAAGTTTCACGTAAACATAACAATTCCATTAGTTACAATCGTTGAATTCTCGTGAAACTTTTCATTTTCATGTTTCCGAAAATTACATGATCGATAGGTGACCCTGTAGATGCCTAAGCCGATGTCGTCTACATAACGTACATAAAATGACAGAATTATGTAGTGTGTGAGATTCTACATCTTGCATGATAATATCGATAATTATTGGTGACAATAATGAGTACATCAGAGTGTCAAATGTTTGTTTGTAGGTGACATTATTGAATAAAATGCAAAGACTGATAAAACAAATAATTAATTGCTAAAATAAAATTATAATGTACTTTCGTTATTTTGAAAATATCTTAGTAAATAGTATTCTTATTCAGTTATGTAATTATTTTTTAGTCATTGTTTTAAAAGATTGTTTAAGGTTTTTTCCATTTTTGAAGCATTTTCTTTTATTTTAATATATATGACAGTGTCTTTTAGAATTTATATAAACAATTGCTTGTAAAAACCATAGAAAACATAGTAAAGATATTAATATATAAATAAGTAAAATTACACTTATTTTCAATTCAACAATTTACAATTCAATCTTTAAAATATTATAATAAATAAAATCATCTATATTTCAACAGCATGGTGCACAAATCAATTAAGATATATAAAATAATTTTAAAAAATCACTTTGTAACAAATTACAGATCATTAATTGCAAATAAAGAAATATTAATTCAATAATTTGGTTGAACAGAAATCTCTGTAATTTTTTCATTTAACCCTTAGAAACGTTTTTCCTATAAAAAACTAAAGTCCAAAAAGTTAACTCTTAAACAAAAAACTCATTTTTAAACTGTTTATTATGTAAATGTAATAAAACAGAAATATTTTTGTGGACATCAAAATAGATATAAGAACAAAGTTGTTCTTATATCTAACAAAGGCTTTATTATTTTGAAAATCTCTTCAAAAGAATGATTTGGCAGCACTTTTTTGTGAGAAATCCTTCACTTGCTCTTATACATTAATGAAAAATTGTGGTTTATCTTACCTTATAAATGTCCAAAGATCCTTCTACAAACTTTTTCAATTCGCTGTAGGCTTTCTCATATTGCGCAGGATCTCCCTCACTTTTATAAGCGGAAAGGACGCTAGTCACATCGGAATCGGATTGTTGAGCATCATCAATTGAAATATCGGTTAGGTTAGCTTCCTTTCTAAACAATTCTTCGGTTCCCTGAAAGCATAAAACAAGCTTACATAGTATGTATATTTCTAACAACGTAAATGCATTTATTATTTTTCTCACACAATATCAATGATAACGCAAACAGATTAGGATGTATGTTTAGAATACGGAATATTTTTTTACTTACTTTTAAATTGTATTTCTTCAAAAGCTGCAAAACAGCGAGCATGGTACTCTTGTCGTTATCCATATTTACAGAATTATCTTCACTAAACGGAAAAACAATTCAAAGAGAAGACTTCACAAAAGCTTGAAAAGTCCACTAAACCGAAGCGTTAACATTCAATCCTTCGGTGATCTACATTTACATTACGGCAAAGCCGAGAACGACCACCACCGACCTTTTTCGTGCGACGTGCGACTGAAATGTCTGAAGCTGACTGAAACATGGATGTAGCATTAGCGCCAAACACGTAGAACTACGTACCACTTTTCGACACTGTCAATAAAATCGTTCTGTGGTCTGTGGTGTGCGTCTGTATCACATCCACGTTTGGATCAAAAGGTAACACGCATGCGTGCAATTTTGGTTGCGTTCCATGCTATGTATATACACGAAATGTCGGTAACAGAGTTATTGACTTTTCCTAATATGTGCGAGCGAGAACTGAGAAGGTATAAGAGCGAACGAGACATTCAATAACGAGCTACACCAAGCTACACAGCCTACACAGTAAAAGGAGCAAGCGAAAGATCAACAAGAACGAATGGGATAGTAATAGAAGTGAGTGAGATGAGAATAACAACATGCTGAATACTCGAGAATATCGGATTGCGCTTCGTTGACTGTCTTGCTCGCTAATGTAATGCAACCATATATCTTGAGATCGACCCCTGTATCTATTATTTTTCTTATTTTAACCTTTACAAGACCGGCATATTTTTGACTGACTTTTTTGTGCTAGACTAGAACTTGTGCTGTACGAGGAGGATGGCTGGCAGCAAAATTTGCTGCAAGAAGATTCGGCGTACCGACCGCGCGGCGCGGCGTTATTTTGGCGCGTGAAGTTAACCGCGCGACGCGGCGTCACTTTTGACACGTGAAGTTGACCGCGCGAGAGTGACGAAGCTGTTTCACTCCACCTTTTCGGGTATCGGTGTTAGAACGTAACGGACGTAAGATGGACCGGCTCCGGGATAATTAAGTGGCATCGCGAATCTCTTAATTGCATGGTAAATATAAAACGTATCAACCTTGCGTTGTAATTCGTTCGAACGCGTATGTGTGAACACTTGTTCGAGCGAAGATCGCGACTCGTAGCGACATGTCAATCATGATACGCGAAGTCGATCGCGCGGAAAGGAATCCCTCCGCCATCTTAATCGCATTTTCCTTTCCCACTTGCAGATCGCGGCAAATCTGACATGGACGCATGGACCGATGCACGGGGCAAGTGTCGCACTATATTTACCCAGTAAGTTAAATCTGTATCGTAATTTGAACTAAATTCCCAGTCTTAACTTCGCGTTTATGCATTTTCTAAATTTTGGGCAATACGTGTTACTCGCAATATCGGAAAAGAACAGTCGTCGCATCATCGATTATTCGTGTGGGTAATCGACATGTAGAGACGTGTACCCAACGATTCCAATATCGAATCTTCGAATCTTTTGTGACATCGTTTTGCTAGCCATCCTCTTCACACGATGCTGCAAAAAGATCGCGTTATCGCGTAGCGCGGCGTCACTCGATTGAAGTTGATCGCGCGAAAGAGACGAAATCGTTTCACGTCATCTTAATTTTGCGTATCACACTTTCAGAACGCGACGAATGCAGAATGAACCGATTCCAGAACGAGTGGGATCGCGAATCACTTGGTAAGTGTAACACATATCAGTTTTTCGTTATAATTTGGTCGAACGTGTATTTATTAATATTCGATCAAGCGAAGATCGCATGATTGCACGATACTTTTAATTGTGACGCGCAACGTTAATCGCGTGTGAAAGGAATCCCTTCGCTATCTTAATGTGCGTTTTTTTTTTTCATTTGCAGATCGTGACAATCCTGAGTTGGATCGGTTCCGGGACGGATGACATCGCGATATTTATTTGGTAAGTAGCATTTACATTGCAGTATTTGATCAGCCAATAATATAGCGAAAGCATTCCGCTTTTAATTTCACATGTTTTCTGTATATTAAACAATAAATAATAGACTTGGCTTTTATCTTTGATAATCATTATTTCATATTGTAACATTAGAGTATGCAAATTAATATTACAGACAGATATTTGCGTTATTATAATAGCCAAAAATCTTATTGTTGCGTTGTTGATTATTTAAGCAAATAATAAATAATCAATTATTTGCGCGGATATCTACCTATAATATTAATTTACTTACTCTAGTATTATAATAACCATTATAAAAAAATCAATATATATTATTTGTTGTACAGAAATGTACAGAAAATTCATGAACATGAATTTAAGAATGACTTATGCAATGTCACGGTATCACTTTTGTCAAGTGAAATTAATCGAGCGAAAGAAAAACATCTCAATTACACTTGTGCATTATTTTCAGAACGTGACGAACACGAAAGAGAGTTGCTCCGATGTAGAGCAAATTATTTTTTAATAATTTGTGTGGAAGAGGAAGAAGAAGAAATATGACAATATCAAAATAGGAGAGGGAGGCCTAGGAGGGCATCAGGCGTCGGTGGAGCAACTTTGTAGTAAGCCTTATTGTTTGCTTGTGTAAAATTAATATTTTTTTCACACTTATTAGTTTTATTTGGGTAATTTAAAAATAATTTAAAAAATAAAAATTTTAATCTGAAACATTATATAACTTAATTTTTATCTTGAAATTTCAATAAAATTTGACATTTAAGTGAAAAGCTTAATTTTTATCTTAAATTTCAATAAAATTTGACATTTAACTGAAAAGCGATTAAAAAATTCTGTATGAGTAAGAATAATGAATTAATTCTTTTTTTAATGCTACTTTGAAAATTATGTTTTTATGTTACAGAATCATCATAGCTATTATACATTGCTAATAACTCCACTGTTGCGCATCAGTCGGTAAGTGATAAAAATTTGTATTACTAAGGTAACGGATCTATGAAAAATGTAATAAATATATTGTATCAACATCATTACGATTATATTTCAAATAACTACAAAACTTCATGGGTTCGTTATCTTAAAATGAATAAGCTTTGAAAAATTATGAAAAGTATTTAATATTGGACTTATATTTCATTATCCATTTTTTAATTGTAATTTATAATTAAAATTCTAATTAATTTCTATCTGTCTTTTTTAATAATTTCTATCTCTCTAATAACATTACAAGTATTGTTTATTTGGGGAAAGCTTTAAAAAAATTATAAACAGAAAGATTGAAAAAATTCGGTTATTTTCTGTTATTTTCTGTGAAATAAGACTAATCACGATGTGGAATGGAACAATTATATTAATCTCGTCGCATGCTGTAAGCACCGGCAGATGTGTTGCTTCACATGGAAAGTCGAAAATCCATATAGTCATTAAGTCATTGTTCTGTTCCACATAAGTTCTTAACACTACTTTTAATAAATTCTATATTTTCAAAAAAGAATTTATATAAATAATAATAATAATAAAAGAAAATTATTTTATTTTGCGTAGACGAGTATAAATATAAACGGAGGAGTTGCGCATCTCCACCCCAAAATTTTTTCTAGCCTAATTTAATCTAATATTAGTCGCGATTTGGCCATGGATATCAAATTAATCACGTTACAATTTTAGATTTGAAAATGTGGCCAAATTGCAACTAAAATTAAATTGGATTAGATTAGGAAAAATTTTGTGATAGAGATACACAGATGAAGCCTCTCTTCCAGCTATATTTATACTTTTATCTATGCAAAATAAAATTATTTTTTAAAATCTTTTATTATTATCTTTAACCCTCAGTTTTCACATTATCAAAATTTACCATTGTTACTGGACTATTTTTTAGGTGTGCTAAATTTACCGACCAATTTTTAATCGCTTATATCTCAGAGTTAAATCAACCAATTAGAACATATTTTTTAAAAATAAAAGTTTAGAATCTCACAAAAATGAGTATTTTAGCTAAAATATCAAAAATTAATTTGATTTAGAAATATTTTGAAAAACGTCAATAAACTTGTTGAAAAATACGCTCGAGTGTGTCACACCCAGTCTAGGAATTGAGGATTTATTTTATTATCTTTATCTTTATAACTTTTTTTAGAGCTTGCTCTAAGTAAATATTTGTTATGTTATTAGAAAATTGATAGAAATTGCTAAAAAAATTTACAGTCTATTTGAAGGTAAAACTGTGATTCGGAATAATTATCATAAATTCTCACAAATATGAAATATTTGAAAAATTATGATAAATTTTCGCAAGCGATAATATAACACAAAATAATAGAGACACGCGGAAACGTCACATTAATTAGAAGCAAACTGACAGGAATTGAAATAAAATAACGCTCGATTTAGGCAGAATCGGTTTTATATCAATAAGCTGACAATATACAGGATGTTCAAAATTTTTCAAATTTATTTAAGATTCTTGAAGCTTTTGAATAGCTTAATAGACGGTTTTTCTCTCAAATGTCCCTCCATGACATTTCAAAGAAATCATTTTAAAACTGAAGCGAAAATACATTATGTACGTCCAAGACAGCGACATTGCCTCCCACCTTCCTTCTTCGTTCGTCACTCGTATTATTTCCAGCTTATCTATCATTGTCGCTTCCGAGCCGCTTTTAATAGCAGTGTGATACGAGTCTGTTTGATTATCATCGGAAGATCGATGAATCCTTTGGTATTTGAGTTGTTTCTCCTATATCTGTATCATGGTATTCCTCGATTCCGCTTCATATTCGCCGTTGCAAGCATCTTGCCGTGATGACGAGCACTATGACAATGATCGCTACGAAAACAAAGGACGATGGGGGCGTGGTAGTTTTATATTCATGTCTCGCACGACACTATGGACTTCCTGTATCATGATGAAACGAGTCACTGTCACTCTCGACATAGGTCACATAGCTGTCGGTACTGTCAGGATGCTGACCCATGTCTGGTCCGCCACTATTCGGATGATGAGGCCCAGGGGGCGGTAACGGTCCACCTCCACCGTCGCCCATCGGTCCGCTGAGCATCCCTGGCGGAGGTGCTAATTGCGTCGGTGGTCCCCCGTGTAAATCATAGCCGTGCATCTGTAATTATTCTAATGAGAGCGCTCGATCTTTCGAATAAAAATTTTTGACATCTTCTACGAATATAAACCATTTTCTCTGAATCATTACATAGAAAAATGTTTTAAATGGAGAAACAAAAGTTTAGAAAAATAATTTAAGTAAAAATAAGAACGCTCCATAGCTAAATAATAGGCTGTAGAATAAAGATTTTAGAATGAATAGTAATATATTGAGAAAATTGTGGAAGAGAAAGAGAGAAAGAGATAATTAATAGAGAAAGGGATGTATAGATGCAATAGAAGAATAGTAGAATTTTATCAAGATATAATAAAAGAAAGAAGCATCACATATTTGTTATGTAAATAATTTGTAGCATTTGCTTATTTATATTATATAAAACCAAGCAATAGATACAAGAAAGTATGATATAAACGAAATCACGAAATATTTATTATATAATAAAGTATTTCCTAAATTATATAGTAATTACAAATTGTGTTAATAGGGGGTAAGAAAGAAGTACAGTAAACTTGTGTTAATATTGAGGCACGCCATTAAAAACCAAAGAGATTTTAAAATAACAATTTGATGTTTAATGATTGAGATCTAAGCTGGTATTTGTCGAATAATTAATTTTTCAAGTATGTTGATTGGTTGCAAAGAATAAAAAATTTTTAGCTAAAAAAAATTTTTTAATGTGTTGATTGATTACAAAAAGAAAAGTTCTCGAATCTGGTAATATTCTACATTAAATCCATTCATCATTATTACCACGGTTATTTTGTAGAGTACAATTACAGGAACAGTTATTCTCTTAAAAAAATAACTAGTTATCGTTACAAGTTATTTATTTTGAAAAGTAATTCATTACAGTTACAGTCACTCAAAAAGTAATTAGTCGTTATTTTTGGTTACTTTATTGTTAATTTTTTAAATATTTATGCATTACTATTTGAAATTTTTAGATTCTTATCATTCTAATATTACTAAATTATTTTACTCATAAATTATTTTATTTATAAATTATTGTATTGATGGATCACTTGAATTAGAAGTATCGCGAGTTTGAGTCCTATAATCCCTAACCCTAATTCAATAATTTGATTGGTAATTTACATTGTGCGCCCCATAAAAAAAGAACCTGGATAACTGAAAAAAGTTAAAAATGAAAAATTAAAACAGTTTTGGAAGAACATTCTTGTCAGACTCAATCAGAATTTGCAAATGTACTTGAAGTGATCTAACAAACCATTTCGGAACGTTTACATAAGTTTGACAGAGTTCAAAAGATGGTTTATTTGGTTTCACTGCACGAAAATGCGCGACGTACTGCACACGATGTTAATAACCTTGGAAGTTATTCAACTAGGACTAAGAAATTCTCCACGCAGCGTATTTTTAAACTTTGCTGCTTCATATTAGCATCTTTTCTAACATTACTTGATAGATTTCCATTTCAAAGAGGTCAACAAAAGTATTGAATTTATTAACTCAAACCATCATTTTTCCTCTAAAGTAGATTTTGCCACTTATCTGGAAGATGACAGAAGTGTATAGAAAATAACAAAAACTTTAATGAGTGAAAGATTATTTGTTTTTTGTAAATCAACAACACATTTTCTTTAAAAAGGCTAAGAGTTAAATTATACATCTAATCAGATCTAATGTCAGATAATATTGGGATAACAACTGGAATAAATTATAATCCGAAGGAGGGGAGGAAAAGTCTGGAGGGGAAAAACTGCATGAAGAAAAATTTATCAGTCTAAAGGTTAAAAAATGATGTTATTTATTTCACCAAGGTGTATAATATTTTGGAAACAGACCGGTATTCATAGTCGATTCTTATATTTAAAATTGTTTTAAATACTGTCTTAAAATTTTATCAATCAATCGTAGGGTTATTACCATCTTAATACTTAAGACAATCATGACAAACAGACAGGTCTTAAGAATGGACTATGAACAGGACATAGAGATCCACATTTGTGAATCAAATCATAAAGGATGAGAAAACATTTAATTTTAAAATAGAGTTATAAAATGCCGAATATAAAGACACTAAATTAATTTGTACATCTAATTTATTGATGTTCACAAAAGAATACATATATCAAATTTTCATTTTTTTCGGTCAAACAAAAGTACCCTATTTTATTTCGCAAAATAAAAATATGCAAGCGAGAGAAGTATCGGAGTGTGGACTTGGATAGCTCAGTTGGAAGAGTAGTCGTTCGGCAAACGAAAGATTCCAGGTTCAATTTCTGGTCCAGTTTCTTCGTTCCGATATTTGTCTGTTCGTGTTTATTTATATTCGTAGAGAGACGTTTTCTCTTAGTAAATCTTGTTCGCAGAAATCAACATAACAGACTAAAATCTCGCAGAAACAAAAAATTAAATTTTTTGAATGAGGTTTGTTAAGACCATTCTACATAAAACACAAAATATAGGTCGTAAATACGGATGCGTCAAAAACATTAATATTAGCATTGATACTTCTGATAAGCATTCGCATTCGCATTTATTACTTGCGTTCTGCGTTTTATGTAGTATTTTACCTGGGATACCAAATGATGGAACGACGGCGCATTAGGATCTAGTCGTTCCAAATCTGTGTGAAGTGCAAACTCCGAAAGCGCTTTCCACGGTGGCTGATAAGCCTGAACTTCCAAAGGTGTCATACCGATAGGACTCTCATGTCTCACGGGGCTGCTGGCAACCATGGGTATGCCATGCATGCCGCCAAAGCCCAATTTACGTCCATCCTGAAATAAAAAAGCATTTTCCATATATTAGATTGTTCATTGAGATGTTAGATTTATTAAAAATGCTCCAAATGTCCAGAAATACATAAATAAGTATTTTAAACAAAAAATTGATTTTGAAAGAGGAAAAAATATGTTTATTTATTTATTCTACTTTAATTCTACTTAAGTCGATTATTATAGTCTTTAACACAATAAACATTTGTAAAAATTATATGTGGTAACCCATAAACTCAGATGTTTATGGGTTACCATACATAATTTTTCGGTTACTTTTTGTCATAGTTTTTATTTGTTAGAACTGTGAATTTGCGCTGGTGTAAAATTTACGATTCTACGAATGTACGATATTTCTACCTACTTGAATTGCTTTTCTGATTTAATGCAACGTGCCATATATAATACATATTTGTCTCTAAATAATTTTGAATATATTAACATTAAAAGCAACACGTAGCAAAATATACGTATCGCCAGGAGTTAACGACAAGACAGTAATACAAAGTTACCTTACATTGCCAACAATATGACAATTATATGATACTATAAATTATTATGACATTATATGATACTATAAATTATTATGATAACATAATAGCAACAGATAACAAAGCATATCTTAATAAAATTGCGCAAATCTAGCGTGATAGCTTATGATGCGAACTTGCCGTATGTTTGTCTTTAATGATTTTGAATAGAAACAACATGTAGATAACAATGTGTGTGTGTGTGTGTGTGTGTGTGTGTGTGTGTGTGTGTGTGTGTGTGTGTGTGTGTGCGTGCGTGCTGGTGGTGGTGGTGGTGGTGGTGGTGTGTGTGTGTGTGTGTGTGTGTGGTTACATTTTAAAGACAAGATGGCAACATCAAAGTTACCTCGCGACAATTTGATAGCATTGTATGGTTCTGTAATTATGATTACATAACAGCAACGATTTTCGAAAATTTCAAAGTTACCAGTAAGTTGCTGGTAAGTTGTTACTCAAAGTTGAGATACTATTAGCATCGATTTATCAATGAATGCGAACATAGTCACTACAATTATGATAGCAATACTTATAATGTAAGCAATATGTCAGCAAGACAGACTACGTTTACACGACATCCTTAAACAGGTTTAATAACATTGATACTTCTAGAGCTGGCCAATCATAACCATTCCATTCTCCTGAGGAATGGCTGTAGTTGGCCAGTTTTATAACTCCGATGTTGTTTTAAACCCAACATGTAAACGTAGTCACAGACAAATTGCTATCTGGGAATAGCATAAATTTTGAATCAAAATTTTATGATTTGGGACTACAATATTACTGACAGGTATTGGTAAGCTACAATTCAGTTATCATATCGTAAAGAGGCATCAATTTGTTAACAAATGTGAATTGCTACAAATCTGATAGCAAACGTGTTATGATTACGAACTAACTAATTATCATATGTCAGTAATAATATAGTTGTGTTGCTATCTGGGGTATTTTATTTTGATTATTTAAATTCAATATTTCTAATCTATATAGAAATCTAGAAATTCTGTATTTCTAATATATTCATAATTTTTAATACGTAGTCTAATATAAACTGATATTACAACTGATATCAACGATGTCATTACCTTTTCCTGCATTTGTTGCTTCATGGCAATCGTCTTTTTCTTGTCTTTACACCTCTTGTTCTGGAACCACACCCTGATTACGCGTGGACTCAACCCTGTCATTTCGACGAGTTGCTCCTTCATCAGTGCATCCGGGCGGGGATTCGCCGCGTAGCAGGTTCTCAGAGTATGCAACTGCTTTTCGTTGAGTACCGTTCGTACTCTTGTTGGCTTTCCGTCGGAACCTCCGCCACTTTTGTGGCTACTGGAACCGCGAACGCCACCGACGCTCGCTTTATGCGATCCGCTCTCAGATCCAGAATCTGTAAGCATAAATGTCGAAAGTTCTTCCTCGCGGTGGTCGCAAAGCCGAGATAAACGATATTAATATTGCAATTGAAAATTATAAAACTAATAAATATATATAAAATTGATATAGGAAATTATATAATGTCTTTTGAATACGTTCTTCATGTGTCAAATAACTCCAGGGTTAAAGTAAGTTGACTATAGCATTGTTGAAAGTTAAGAAATAACATATATTTTATAATGCAAGAAATAAAGAAAAGTGTTACTCTCGGTTGAAATTATTGCAAAAAATATTACCACATTTAGAAAGGGTTAAGTTAAGCTCTTTAAATTTTTTAGTTTTTTTAAGATGCTTATAACATCTATAATTATAGTTATTAAATCTGATGCTCAAATCAATTTGAGATATTATTTCTAGCTTCAGTTTATGATTATATTTTAAGCATAACAAGTCATATCGGGATGTGATCTGCAGAACTGAAAAATATATTTAATAATTAAAATAAAATTATTATTGGCATCAAGACTTATTTCGATCAAAAAACTATCTAAGTAAACATTAAATGTTCAAATAATTGCATAATTTAAGTAAATAAAAAATAAAAAATATAAGACTTAAGTATTTACTTTGTTCATATAATTTTTCGATACTAATTTGTAGTTTTTTAATACTATGCATCTGTGCTGTAATATTTCTGATAATTGAGCAGAAATGTTTTTTACGTGTACAAATATGATTATAACTATCTCTAATATTTTGTATTATTCATAGACCAATTAATCAACTTACTGCTATAATCAACTAGCGTTAGTTTTTTTAACGTGTTTTAAATGTAAAATATTAATTATATGTTCAAATGTAAGCAATACAAATTACAGGACAGTTTTAAAAACGTATTTAATTTTAAAGGATGCAAAGTGTGTGTGTGTGTGTGTGTGTGTGTGTGGTGTGTGTGTGTGTGCTTAAAATAATGATTGTGTTTGAATCACTATTGTATCGCGTTTGCGTAAATAGGTGTCAATAGGCTGCGGAAATAAATAAAAGTTTAATGCGACGGAATGTTTCGCAAAGTGAATTAATTAATCTAATAGGCAGACTTAAGGAAGAGATGTTGTCATTTATTATGGCAGAGCAATAAACTGACGTAAGCGCGCGAATTACTTCAACTGCGAAATCACAAAAAAAGGAAGGAAAATATGAATACAAGGCAACTGTAAATTTTTCGACGCTTGCTGTAGCTCTTCCGGATTTTTCGTTCGTTTTTTTTTTCGACAAGGTTATAAAGGGCGAGTGTGCGATTTATTCGGGGAAGATTTATTTGCGCGAGAGTCGCGTTTACAAGACAAAATATCTCGGGCACGAAGTACGGAAGAAGGGAATAGTACGATACGATTCCGGATTCGCGATTATCTTCCTAACCGGTCTTGCAAAACGGTTGAGTTCAGTTAATGGGAGATCCGGATACTGGCTCAACATGGCGGACAACGAGGAGCGAGGTAAAAGGTACCGACGCGACGATTGCTCGCGGACCAGCGCTGGACACAAGTCGAGAGACAATATTGTCGATAGGCAAACGCGGATCTCATGCTCATGCGATTCCTTGATCAGCCGAACGACCTTGAAATCACGGGATGTTTAAAGCGCGAAACATTTAGTGATTCGCAAATCATGATTGCGCGTTTTATTTGCAAAAGGTGGCACAGACTTTCTACTTCTTTTGTTAAAAAGTATGGCGTTGTTTAATCTACTCGTCTCTTATTGAAAAAAAATGTAAGTCTTATTTAACAACAGTTTTGATTGAGATTGCAACAGATTTCAGAATGCAGAAATAAGGATAGGTTTTTTTATTTGTTCAATTTAGAATGTTAGACACATACACATATGCACGCGCGCATGTTTAAACTTTTTAAAGCTAAAGGATTAAGAACTGAAAATTTATAATAAAGACCTCTCTCTCTCTCTTTCACGCACGCACGCACGCACGCACACACACACACACACACACACACACACACACACCTTTTTATTATTCGCTGTATAAGGATTTAAATAACGTAAATATATCTGATTCTGACTCATTAATTAAAGATAGCTTATAGATTGTTAGACACTTTTTTAGATACATATTATCTAGAAACGGAAAATAACGAGTTATGAATAACGCTCGACTACCGACATATATTTTTGAAATTTTATAGATAAGTAACGTGAATTATATGCCAAATATGTCTATTTGTATCAATGAAAACGCATTCTGAATATTAGTCTAAGATTTACCACATTCTTGAATTAAAATTATATGAAATTTCTTAAACAGAATCCCTAATTTTTATTACACATTCTTGTAGTTGACATTGAAATTTAAAACATGATGAGATGAGTTTTTCTTAACATGGTCTTTTAACAATCAAAAATTGCTTTTAAAATATGCAATTGGAAAATATGACATTGAAATAAAGTATGAATGTTGACTCCACCCTTCGTTAGTCGGTACTTTAATTATAGAAAAGAATTTACAATGCTGTATAATAAATAAAAAGATTACTTTGTCTAAAAAATGTTCAATCGTAAAACAGATCTTTGTAAATTTTTAAATAAACTAATTTTTTTATTGGTTTTACAGAAATGTAAAAGTCTTTCACAATATTAAAACAAAATATAAGGATGAATGATTATTAAATCTATCGAATTCATATCAAAAGCGAAAAAAATTATTCTAGTACGTAAAACGGTCACTTCATGATAACATTTGTTTTATATACAAAATATACGATGTGTGAATGCGTGCATGCGGGCATATGTGTATATCTGTGTGTGTGTGTGTGTGTGAAAGATATTATTTGTTAAATAAAACTTAAAATATCTTTGAAAGCAGTACAGTCTGGTGTTATATATTCGTATAATGATCTAAATGCTATAGAACGCATGTTGAAGAAATTTCCACAATATAATAAAGACAAGAAAATAAAGTCAGCAGAAGTAACTCAAGATTATTCCACGTAAAATTCATTCAGAGAAAGATTATCCAATAATTTTAACTGATTATTTCACCAATGTCTTCTAGATAACGTTTTAGGCGTTGTGTCGTTCGAAATCTAGTAGGTCCGCTAGAGAGGAGATAGAAAGTCAACGAGAGTACACTACAAGAGAACAAACGAAATCCTGTTTTTTGTATCCTAACCAAATAGCGGTCTTGGTTGGTATAAGCGAGAATGAAACCAGCGTTGACACGGCGGCACGACGATAAGAAAAGTGAATAGACTCTCGACCTTCGAAAAATGATCGTATAGGATCGTATTATCTTGAATAGATTGAAAATACCTATGTATCTTCCAATAGAGAAGGAAATGAAAGATGCGTGAAGAAGCATTTAATTCAATAAAGGGAATTATTTCACGTAATATGAGTGTAATACCCGCAAGAAATTAAATTTTTTTGAAAAGCAAATTTTTAATTAATCTTTTGAAGTGTAAAGCTCGATCAACTTTGACTATTCGGTGGTATACAAACAATCATTAAAAAATTGTTCTTTACGTAAATAATTTATAATAAATTTGATCCTCTTATGCTTAAAGAACAATACACACACACACACACACACACACACAAGAATAGTACTCAATTCATATAATACTTAGTCGCAAGGTTTTTATTTTTCAACACTTGATAGTGATTCTTATGTGTTATTTTAACGGCTGAAAAAGAATATAGGATTAAGGATTTTTATCACTTACAAACAATAGCGTCAAAGAGGCAAAAAATAATTTTGAAGTTTCTCATGACATTCTAGCAAATTTTTTTCTGAATATCCAATTAATTCCAAAATATTAATTTTTATCTTTAAAATGCATTTTTGTTTAGTACAATTTTTCGAGATATATAATATTGACAAATGACTTTTTTCACATGTAATATGTTGTTTCAAAATTTAACTTTATTTATTAAAGAAAAAAATGATTGATTATTAAACCAAAATGATTGAAATTTGTTGTTTAATATAATCACGGAGTATACCTATATTCATAAAATGTGCATTTAAAAAAAGACAAGATTTAAGATCAGATACAGAATTATTCGTAATTTTTGAAAAATTATCAAACTATTTAAATACTGCAAGTGAACTATAAAAGGAAATCTATTTTATTACAACTTTCACTTATGTATATATAAAACATTATGTATATATAAGATATATATATATGTATATATAGGGAAGAAAGTAGTATTAGTCCGTGTTAGATATTATATATAACCATTCATATTACTTCCGTTATTACATAGCAAATTGTAATATTTACTTAAGGGATCATTTATTTACTAGCCGTTATAGATAATGGTGCTAATATGTCAATGGTCAACATTTTATAAAACAATTTTCGAGCATTTCAAAAAAAAATTTCTTAAAGGTTTTTAACATTTAATTACATATATTTTTTTCATTCTTTTTAAACTTAAGCGTATTATCACACAAATGTACATTTGAGTGTTTTTTTTTGTTACTTAACTTTTTATTTGACTATACCTTACATATACATTTTGAGTTATGCAAAATTAAATAATAACATAAGATTTTGCTACGTAGCCTTTTAAGCGCGCAGACATCTCAATAGACTTAATACTTTTTTCGTCATATTGAAGTAATTATTTGATAAGGCAATTATATTTTTACTGCTAATCTATAATTCACATAAAATTGTTTGAGTACTATAGTCTATATAGACTAATTGTAAGAGTTTATGTAAATATTATATATATGTATATACATATATAGACTTGCAAAAATGTTGTAATATTGTATATTTAATGGATTGAAAAGAAGTAAAAGTGATAATATAAAGAATAAATTTAAAAAATTGGTTTTTAATTTGAAAAACGAATGTTTTGTTGTACATAAAATTAAATATTTATTTAAAATTTAAAAAAGTATTACAAAATATGTGTATATATATAAATATATGATATTATTCAAATTAAAACCAATTTTTTAAATTTATTCTTTATATTATTACTTCTATTCCTTTTCGATCCATTATGCAGTGTAGATACGTTTTTACGAGTAATTATCAATATAATAAATATGTCATAACTTTGAGTTTAGAATTTATTAAAGAATTCTTTAATTAATATAATTGTTAAGTTTTTAATTTAAAATATTGATTATTAACAAAAAGTTATTGTAGAAAATGTTAAAAGGTGGCCATAATTCCATCTTTTTCTCTAGAATAAACTCTCTAAATTTCTTAGAGTGAAACATTATTCTAAAAGAGTAAAAATAGAACATATCTAAGTTCACTCTAATTAGAGTGAAAAATCACTCGAACTAATTAGAGTCGCGCAAAACGTGTAGCTCTTGCGATGTCACAGATTGTTATTTCTTGTACATTAAAAGCGAGTAACTTATTACAGTTTATTGATAATTCAAGAGCTATTAATAAAGATAGCGACACGTCCGTGTATCACATTTGGATGTTTCGTCCCGCGGGATATCTCCGGCACGCTAATAAAGAACATATGAATAAGAGGAAACAGATCGTGCGTATTTATGCGCGACAGTAGTTGGCAGGGTGGTGTTACATTTGACACCTCGGCAGCGACTCTGAAGACACGTCGGACCACTACCGCCGACACGAGGTGGTCCAACTTTTTCGTGCGTAGAGAACGACGTTTACGCACGACGACGGTCTCCAACGACGAATCACAATGACAAACACGGAACAACATACGCACGTCGCGCTGCCGCACACGAGTTATTTGCACAAAAATTAGTATATCGAGTAATTATGCCGATGTTTGTCCTTTGCATTTTGAGAGGAAAGAGCGTGCAGAGAAAACTCACGGTAGCCAATCGTCGCGCACGCGTCCACGATTTCTTTCTGCATCAATTAATTATTGTATTACATTAAAAAGTTTATTTATTTCTTCTCCGGATCTTACTAGATACAAATATCAAGCATGCTCTTTAATATCAAATGTATCTAGAGAAAAAATTTATTCTTAAAATTTATCCAATTAATGTTCTATCTCCACAACCATATTAATTTTTTATTTCTACGAGCCACGTTTTAACACATCTGACTAACATATAACAATATTAGTACATTAATTCTTTCAACCGGTATATGTTAAACATATCGATGAATTAAGAAGATCGCCTAACGGTCTGCATTGGATCTTAAGTGCATGATGAATATAATTTTTCTATTAATTTAAATTTCTTAGTTCATTTAAACTGCGCGCCGACAGGTTTCGTCAAACTTGCAACACTGTTATTAAGCCGAATATCGATGCTCAATCTTTTTGACACTTCTTCTCGTTGACAAACGAAGAAACAGATGCACTTTTGTGACATAACAATCATGAATTAAACTGACTCACATATTTAACATAGTTAAATTTACAATAAAGTTACTAATTTTAATAAAATTAAATAATAAGTTTTACTACATTATACTCAATTTTATTAAAATTATAACAAATTTTACTAAATTATATTAATTTTATATTGTATTAATTTTACTAATTTTAAATTGTAGTATAATTCTCTTAATTCTCGTGTTATCACACAATTATAAAAGTAAATTCCAAGAGAAGAAATTCTCACTTTGTAGTATATAGCATAGTAAATTTTATTGTAATTTTATTATTATTTTATTGTAACTGTTTTTGTCCGATATCAACACTTAATTTGCTCAATCAACTTATACAGTTTGTATCATATTAAACTCTAGCTCAGTATAATAGCATTTTGCAACGTTTGCTTAATCGTTCGTCACTGACACATTGACCGAATTGACAAATTAGCAAGTTGTAATAGCGACTGCTTTCCGAAGGTGTCAAACAAATTAATACCGATCGCCTGGCATTAACTTGTATTGATTATAAAATTCAAGAAAAAGAAACACTAAAATGGGACTTATTTTCTGTAATTTTTTAGATATTGAATATAAATCTTCAAATTGCTTCGTCACGTCACAATTCGAGTAAAATTTTTTACATATAATATGCGATCATATATAAATTAATTATGTATGATCATATACGAAATTTATTTTTATATGACCATGTATTGTCATATCTGATTTTATATTATATTATTAGAAATTTGCTGTTTTTATATATAGATAAGAAGTTTAGCTTTAAAAAAAAAAACATTTTTCATTAACCCTTAAAGTACACACTACACATAAAATATACATTGGGATTAAAATGATCCAATGTCACTTTCAATGGTTACTGTAACGAGAATATGAATTATTTTGAACTGAAAAAAATTAGGTACATTCTTTGAACATTCAAGATGAAAATCCAATCGTTTCAAAAAGGATATCAATAAATTTAATTTAAAAAATTGAAATTAAAAATACGAAAAATACCTTTCTAATTAAAAAATTTCTAACTGTAATTTTTACCATTTTGACATGACCTTTATGTGGTCATGCAATACGATTGCAGAAGAGAGTTGACTCAGTTGTTTAATTGCAAATTTTTTTATCATTATAATACTAATATTGAATTTTATTACTAATTCACGTGCAGTTTGAGATAAATCTGCTTCTACTATCGTCTTCAATTCATCATTATCAATTGTTTCAAGTTACCCACATAATTCATTTTCGAGATCAAAATTTTCAGAACAAAAATGATTGAATCAGTTAGGACTGCGTTCCGAAAATTATTGCCAGTATTAAAAATTTATAGTATACGCAATATGAATTATAGATTTTCAACACTGGCAATGAATTTCACAATACAACTTAGAACTGTGTGTTCGTTAATTGTTGTTACTCATTTATAACATTTATATGTAAGCCATCTACGTTGTATTAGTTCCACAATGAAACTCATATTCGAAAATTAAATCACAAATTTTTACTTTATCCATGACCACACAAGAGTAATTCTAATAAAGGAAAGGTACTAGATTTAATTCGTAACTTTTATCTCTTTTCAAACAAGAAAAAATGACTTGCTGGAAAAATATTTGGCTCAAAATACCAAAATAATCGATCCGAAAACTAATGCCTATTTAAAAAATTTAAAGAAATTATATTATACAAATTCGGGCGTTTTCGCCAAAGAAATAGCCAAAAAGTTGATTTCTATAGATATCACAATAATTGTAAGTTCATATTTCGTCAACCTATTTATAAATAATATCGATAAAATATAAATGTTTTCTGAGAAATTTTCATTAAAAAATGTTTGACTAATAATTCTACAATTTGATGCTGTAATAGTTTCTACAATAATTATAAAATTGATTTCTAAAATGTACTCAGCTATAATTGTGCAGAGATAATTCTCACTAATACTAGAATTATGTAGAAATATATTTTAAGCATCAATTTTTTAAAAATTACATGTTACATAAATTAAATTTAGAATCAATGATTTCAAGAATTAGATTTACAATTATGATGCAATACATATATCATACATTACATTTTGAAATTAAAATAATGCTAAATTTTTTTCTGCGTGTGTTCTTATCTGAGTAGTTAAGTCTTTTTATTCTTATTTTAATAAATGCTATTTATCGACAATAAAGGCCATTAAACGTTTCCGTAACCGTAGCCATAATACCAATCATATTGCTCAATGTGGTCATAATTGGCCGAATCAGCGGTTCTGTAACGGTTACAGAAATGTACATGCAATGGCCCTAAGCGAGATAAAAAGTAAAAGAGCGATATAGTATAGATCTGTTCGTGTTGCGTACACTTTTTGTACTCAGCGGCCTGTATTCAGAACACACTTGTAAAAATGTTAATGCACTTTTTTATCATATTAATACAGAAAGTAAAAAAAGTGCCATTTCTAGGCCGAGGTATGGTATCTAATAATAATAATAATATAAATAACTTTTAAACCAAAAGAAAATATGTTCAAATTTTACAAAGATATTTAAACGTAACAATAGAATAACTGGTAAAATTTTCGGTAAAGATGCTTATTATGCAGGATTGGATAAGTTAATATATTTTTTTAAATAAATTAAGTCAATGGATTATAAAATTAATTTAATTAAGTTAAAAGTTACACGAACAAAAAATAGCTCAGTTAAAGTTACGTCAAAATTATAAATTGACTGAAGTTAAAGTAAAAGTTAATTTTGAGAAACTTTATTTATATAAAATTAAAAAGCCATAATTTATTTAAATTAGATTACCAACATAATTACAATATTGATCATCCAAATATATTTAATATTTTATTAGTAAATAAAGTTATAATATTAATTTTATAAAATAAAAAAATTTATTTATTTTATAATTTATTTTTTTTTGCCAAGATGAAAATTTTAACTTAAGAAAAAAGTTATTAAGTTAAAGTTTATGCAACACTTTACTATAAACAGAACCATAGAGGAAAGGTACATATTACATTACATAGAAAATACATTTTTGTTTTTTTATTTAAAATACATATTATTCGAGTTGAATAACACAATTTTGTGATATCGTTATTTTTACTAAAGATACTACTACTTGAGTATTTCTGGTATTAAAGATATTTTTGTTTAAATTTAAATTACTTGGATATAATAGCATATAGGTAGATAAAAAAATATGTTTGACATAGTTAATTAAATTAATTAAATTAATTAAACAATTTTGCTGTTTTGACTTAGAAACGAATGCCTGTTAAGCAACAAATATTATGATTTACTCAAAAGGACATTTAAAATTCCCTTAAAAAATGCAGCGCACAAATTACTTTAATATTAAAGCGCATAAATAATGTATAATTTCTGTACATTTTGAAATGGACTGTTATTAATACGTAGAAGATCTCTCTCTCTCTCTCTCTCTCTCTCTCTCTCTCTCTCTTTCTCTCTTTTTCACTCACTGTCTCAATCTCCACAGAAAAAATTTTATTGATTTGACAAAATAAGCATAGAAAATTTTTTTCTTGTCTCAATTGATAAAACGCATGAATATTAACGTATTATTATTGTATAATTTATTTATTTAATTTCGTTTATGTGAAGGGGACCAAGTAGAGAGACGTCCCATGCACGTCTTACACATAGTTAATATCTAAATTTCGACTCTCGTTCGATCGAGTTAATTCGCTCGGTAGCAGTCCAGCCGGTCGCACGTATGCGCGTTTATGCTAGTCTACAGGATATTAAGCTCACATAATCCTGACGTGTAGGAGGGTAGTGGTCAAGCCTTTACGGTCTTAACGGCTTCAATTATCAACACCTAATTATACGTCGTAAGCCTAACACAACATAGGAAAGTCCTTTGAGCTTACCCTCGAGCGGACACCCTTTTGTAAATTTGGTCTTTGGGAACACGGATAGACTATGCCTGATAATCCACAGATATATCTCACGTCTCGTCGTATGACGCATGTCAGAAGCCGGATTTCCATTTCACACGCGTAAGATAATTTAATCGCAGAATCTCGATAATGATGTATTTAATTAAGGATAACTGAGCGGAGAAATAAAAAATGATAAGAGACGATATGAAACTTTACGATAACGCGACTCTGTATTGTTCCTTCCTCTAAAGAGATTTTGCGTATAATTTTTCATTCACGTCAATATCTTTGCAGTCTGAAACGTGTCGAGCATGTACTACGTGCAAAGGAAAAGAAAAAAGGAAAGGAATTCTGTCTTTCACATGATGATTCTTACCTGACATCGAACCATCGTTCGGGTGCAGATGATGATTGTTGTTCGTCAGGGAGGCATTGTTGTTGTTCTCACTTCCGGGTAAACCAGCAGCTCCAGTGCAGTGCTTTCCGCCCTCGAGGACATCGTGATCGTGCCGACAAAAAAGGCCGTCCTGCCTAAGAGCAAACTCGTCCCCGGTTTCGAGTCGTCTCAGACAAGCGCAACATCGAAAGCACTCCACGTGATAGATCTTAGTTTTCGCTCTCATTACATAGTCATTTTTGCTAAAACACTGGCTACATTTGTCGCACTTCGTGCCGAATAACCTGCAATACATATAATTTAGAAATATAGCTCGCCGTCGTGACGAATGCACACAACAAGCTGACATATAGAAAAATTATCTCAATAGAAAAATTAAATGTCGAATGAAAACTTTCTGGACAATTTTGAAAAAAAATCTAACGAAGATATTGTAAAAAGAAATGCTCGAGAGAAAAATTTTCTAATAACACACATATTAAGAAAAAATTCCCGTAAATACATTACACAATACATTACAGATTACACATGCGAAGGTTTTTGTTTAAAAATATATATTGGTTTTTTATTTGATGTAACGAATTCGATCTTCCGTTATTAGGTGTGTGAATTAGTTTTGAGAGTTTTCAAAAGAAGGGACTCTACTGACAGGTTCTAGTTAGAGATTCTCTAGGTATAAGAGACATCTCTCTCTCTCTCTCTCTCTCTCTCTCTCTCTCTCTCTCTCTTTCTAATTTCTCGCAGAATTTAGATGAAAAATAGCGAATCCTTGTCCATGCTTCTGCATACTTCGATTACGCGCCGTCTGATTGATCAAGTTTATTTATTAATAATTTAGTAATCAAATAATAATTTGAGCCAAAATTGATAAAAAAACTTTTAGTTTAAAATTTCACCCTCTTTCACTCTGTGAAATATAAATTAATCTTTCTGGAACATTATATATACATATGTACATAAAATTTATAAAGGACAAAAAAATAAATGGCGAGCGCAAAGCACGCGAAATGTAATGTTCTAATTTCACACATTTCTTTTGCAAATGTTTTCTTCTAGCCGCGATATTGAGTAGAAATCTACAGTCTCTTTCTCGAACGCTAGAGAAATTATATGGCATTAATTAAAAAATGAGTAGTAATATTGTAATGTTTTCATAATATTTGTGAATACATTTAACAAATTTCTTTTAATTAAAAGTTATTTCAATTTTTGATAAATTTCCATCCTTTGTTTCACTTCAATTTCGTTATATTGCAAAGCTGTAAACATTTTCAGTTAATGAAATAAAAAGCTCTATTCTAAATCCGACAAATACAAAGTAGAGAAACATAAATCGGGTTAAAGTGACTTTATTGTCGCGCATATTTATTTCTGTACGCGAACCAGCTTTTTTACACACACGCGCATCAGTGCATGTGTATATACATATAAATTCAATACATAAATTGTGCAAACGTGTTATATTTGTGCAACAGGATATAATAAAATATCCAATTGTTAAAATATACATTGTTAAAATTGAAAAAAAATTCACAGTAATGTGAATAAAATTGATGGCGGTGTAACGCGGGATTAATGATTGCCCGTCACGCAAGTGATGACCGTGTTGATATATAATAGACATTTCTATTACTATATCGCTTATTTTTCAAAGTTGATAAACTTTTACCACATGGCTCGAGAAATAGTTTGATTAATCTTTTACACGTGCAAACAATTGTCCGTGTCTTTGTAGCACAATCAAAGTGAAATCGTGCTTACACAGTAAAAAATTTTGTGTTTTCTTATTAAAAAATATCCTGGTTATAACTTTTATGTTAAAATTTAACATATTTGCTTGTTACTTTTGCTGTTGTATTAATTCAAGTAAAGTGTTAAATTATTAAAATAACTGAAAAAAAGTGTAAAAGTAACACAATGTGCACGTACTTTTAATTTTACACAATAAATATGTTCCTTATTATTAGTGATACGATTTATCTGTTAAAATTGACAGAAAAAAATGTTGAATTTACTCTATAATTGAGTTTTAACAAGGACCATTTCATTTTTGAGAATATCACTTTACTATCTACCGCGAAATGGCGCATTTCTCATGAAAAAGATTTACCTACTAGGCGAATAAAAAAGGGTCACCAAGCAGGAACAGAAAACCAAGTACGATTGCATTCACATATGTTATAATATTGGACTGATTCCAATAATATACACACATACAATTTGTATCGATGATCCTAGAACAATCTATACATGCAATTGTAAAAAATTTTTTCAGCATTTCTAGAATAATTATTATTTAACATATATAATATGTTAAATTAATATATATAATGTGTTAAAATAACATATATAATATGTTATTGTTACACGTTATATGTTACATTAACATTATTATAATGTTAAAGTAACATGTTACATGTGTTACTTTGACACAGGTTTCTCATTAAATTGTTATATAAAAATTATGTCAAATTATAAAATTTACATTTATTTTTATGTTAAAATATAACAAAATATTTATGTACTATTTAACATATGCTTAATATGTTAAATTAACAGAAAAATTTCTGTTAATAGACTGTTTTGGACATGCGGTATCTGTAAAATTTAATACAAATTTTTTTACTGTGTATCGTAATTTTATGCAAAATTGATATTCTTTTGTAAAATAGAGTGATAATTAAAAAACCAACATTCCGGTTCCTGAATATGCAATCACAAATTTTGCACACACACACACACACACACACATTGGTTGTTTTATATTAATAGAAAAAGTGGAATATCTTAAAAAGAAAGCATTTTAGAAACAAATATGCCAGATAATAATTGTATAGTTTAGTGGTGAGAAACAAATAATGATAAAATAAATTTTCATAAAAAATAATTTCTTTAGATCATATAAAAACTATTGTCATTTTTAAATAAATTTTTAAAAATATAATTTTTTTATTTTGCATATACATAGAAGCTAATATTAGGGTAGATTTATTGAAAAATGAATATTTTACGAAATATTTTATATTTTATGTCGAAACGAGCAGTATTACGAAATATGTAACAATGTATTTTCTTTATACCAATTAATTCATCTCATATTCTGTACTGTAAAAGTATTAAGGGTACAATTATCAAAAACTCAATAGTTTACAAAATATTTTATATTTTGTGTCGAAATATGTCAAAATAAAGTGCAAAGATCTAATAAACTTCACTAATTTTTTGATAAAACTTTAATACTTTTGTACGCATAGAATAATTAAAAGAACCTTTATTATTTATTTTAAAAATCATATAATTTTACTTAAAAAAATTATAATCTCCATATGACTCTCGAAAATTATTTCTTTTTCTTCGAAAATTAATTTTATCTCAGTATTTGTTTTTTTTCTCTATATAATTTTCATTTAAAACATTTTATTTTTACAATATTTTACTTTTCAAGATATTTAATTGCTTTCCATTAAAATAGGACTCGGTACATATATTTACAAATCATACTACTGAATTTTGACATATTTGACTGCGTGATTATTTTATATAACAAATTTTCGCACTTTCGCGATTGTTAGTGTTTGTCTGACGGAAATGGCTGGGAACACCCAGAAGGACATATGAGGAAGGAGTTACTTTGGTAATTTGGACTTTTGAACGAAAGCGACAGCAACAACAAACGGCCGTCATCACTGTCGCTCGAGTCCGTGGCCGGATACGCCAGTCTTCTTCGTGTTACGGCAACGTTTCGACGTTCGACGGATCAGCGCAAATAAACCCACTGCCTCGACAGGGAAAAATATTTAGTCCAAGTCGAATTCGTGCCGATGGGTTATTTAGCGGCATTACCGATGGTAAAGAAAAAAAAACCGAGGAAAAAGAAATCTCCGCGCGTGCGAGGGATGTATCTTTTTCATTTCTGGCATATCCCCATTCCTATTTCTGCCACATTGAAAGTGACGTAACAGCAAAATGAATACAACAATTTCAATTAATTTAGTGGAACCGTAAATTGAATGTAAGCATTGTGAAATCAATTATGATAATTGATTCGATTACAGACTCGTTATTAAGGCATGTCTGTCATTCCGTCACCCTTAGAATAGAAAACCAATAAAAGAAAAAGAAAAGATTGTTATCAAACAACATAATTTTTAGAAAAAATAATCTGATTATAGATATTTTGCTTAACAAACATTTCGTATTAACTTAATTGATATTCGCAAGTCCCGAATATTTTTTCAATTACAGGTAAAATTTTCAGATAGAGTTATAAAAAATTGTTTATAACAACGGTTTTTCACAACTTTACATAAATGACATAATCTTATTCTTCAACTTATTATGACTTCCAAAATTAAAAAAAATTGTTCAATTACATTAATTTTAAGTGAAGATATAAGATTAATTTAAAGTGTTTTCACGTCAAATGTTTTCTGTCAGATCCACGAAAATCAATCAAAGAAATTTCAAAGCAAATAATAGTTCATTACTTTGATGAAGTACAAGCTCTATTCTTAAAAAAATTGAAAAACGACAGTTTAATAGATAATTGTAAATTGTTAAATAAAACTAGGATATATTTACAAAATTCATATAAAGTATATTTTTATTAAAATATCTAAGTCTCAACAGCCTGAACATCAATTCTGACAGTTTTGATTGATACCTAACATAGTTTTCATATTGAATTTACTTTGTTGCTGCTATCCAAAAGCATTGATGTATCAACATTTTGCGGTGTAATTGCAATATTGCACCATTGCGGTGAAAGATTGTTGCAATGTGGTTTTAGTGCTGTATGGGTTTTATCGATACCTACAGTGATGAAGATTTACGGTGATTTCCTATACATATTACGACTAGGCCGTGCCAGCGATGCAGATTTCAGACTTTTGTCGTGACATAGTCGTGATTGTGGAAATCATGAAGAACTAAAGGCAAGAACCAATCATAATACACTGAGCACTTACTAACTCTTTAATGTGTCGATTAGTCCTTACCTTTAATTCTTCATTTCCTCTACAGTCGTGGTTATAGCAAAAGTCCGAAAACAACTATGGGCCACGCACCGGGTGGTACATCGGCTATTATAAGTATACTATTTCAACCGTAGCAAATAATAACCGTCACCGCGTTGGGATAGTCGATCAATGCCATGGCATCGCCTCGCCACATGGACCCGCAAGTTTAAATTCCCGCGAAGTCTTTTGCTCGCGCGAACGTAGTTGCGCGCATCTTATTTTTTAAACGCACTAGCGCGCACGCAACGTCGTGACAGTGACGGTGCAGGCATATGCGATACGCGTATACGTGCATACGTGCGTGCGTGCATGAGTGAGTGAATGTGCTCGTGCGCCGTACTCCACGTGTGTACCTCGGATAAAAATACCCCGGACTTTCTCGATCCTGTCACCTCCTTCTCCAATCCTACCTCTCAACCATTTCTCTCTCTCTCTCTTTTTTCTCCCTTTCTTTCTCTTCTTTTTCTTCTTTCTTTTTCTTTCTGCTCTCCTCCCAATCCGAGCGTTTGCAAATGCGTATCGGAAAGAACGTATCGTATGTCGCTGGAGAATGTAGCGGCCGCAGTGACAAGAGGCACGGTTTTGCATTAATTACCATATTGCACCGTGATCGTGAGGCCGGGGCCTCTCTCTCGAGTGCCTCTTGTTCCACCTCTTCGTGGAATTCGTTCGTTAAGGAGCGACACTTAACCATCGGACGATAAGACGATGTCCGCTGGGACGTACCACGTCATCGCGCGGTTTCGTCGCTCTCGTAATCACGAGAAGAATTAACCATTGCGGCGTCAGACGATAACCGAGGGAATACGAACGTATCTCGAACACAACCGAAAAAGCAACCTTTCCTCCCCGGTTCTTCCTCTCTCAGGCGCGCGACGCGAAAAATCGAAAACGTCTCTCGAAGACGAATTTCTTTTCCTCTTTCTTTTGTTTCTTTTTACTTGCGACTAGAGTTGAACGACTCCTTGAAGGAAGTTTCCTTGTCCGACTTTCCAATGAAGATCTTTCAAGTGTAAGAGCATCGACGTGACTTACCTAACATAGTCGCGCTTGCAATAAGTTTTGCCGTCCCGCACGAAACAGGTGCATTTCTCGTCCAGAAACTGTTGACACTCGGCACATTTTAAACAGGCCGCGTGCCATTCCAGATTAGGCGCTACCCTCAGAATCCACTGATCGTGAATTCGACCACCGCAACCAACGCACAGCGAACTTCTGCCCTCTGAAACACAAACGTCGATCGATTTTGAGAGAGAGAGAGAGAGAGAGAGGGAGAGAGAGAGAGAGAGAGAGAGAGAGAGAGAGAGAGAGAGAGAGAGAGAGAGAGAACACATCATAGAATATTATTGCAACATTTCATATGCAGTACAATGTTGCAAAAACGTTGCAAATATTTTTTTGCAATATTATATCAACCATATTGCAGCAACATTTATCTATTTTTAATTAAGAGATATACATATAATATTTAAGACAGAAGCTATTATGTATAATATATGTCAAAATATATTGATATTGTATATATGATAGAACCTAAAATATTATTTGAAACATCAAAACATATTGTATTGTAATATTGTTGCAATAATGCATTGCAATATTTTTAAAAGTAAACATTTCACCATTGTTGCAACAATATTGCAGCATTTGTGTAACTATTGCAATCTTGCAATGAAATATTTCTGCAATGTTTCTGCCTTATATAGGAAAAGAAAGAAAATGAGAATTGCTTCCAATTATAAAATTTCAATGACTGTAAAATCTTAATTTAAAAATCAAAATCATAATTTTTCATATCAAAATACTAAAAAAAAGTATTTAGTATTTGTAACTATAATTGAATGTTAAAATAATTATAGTTAAAACCTCCTTTTTAATAGTTATTACTATTGTAACATAGACTTTTCTCTTAAAATTAATCCTCAAAATCATAATACATTATAAATTATGAAAAATTTTACTTTTCTTTATTTCTAACAGAAAATTTATAATTCAACAAAAATTATAGTAAAATTTTTCTAAATTCACGATGACCGTAACTTTGAGAGTAAATTTTAGAGAGAAAATTTTCTGTGTAATAATAATAACATGTACATTGTGTTGCACTAACAAAAAAATGATTGATATTATCATAAAATAAATATTGTTGGCATCAAAAATATTTATAAATTATAGTTTTATTTTTATGACAACTATATTTAAATTGTAGTTATATTTGAATTATATAATATAATTAAATTATATATAATAAATAGACTAACGTGAAATCAGTAACAACTATAAGAATAGGTCAATATAATTACTAATATTCATTTACGATCACAAATGTTTTTCTCTATTAGTCTCTAATGCGGTTAGAAATAATTATATTTCTGTAACACTATTTTTAATTTTTGAAATTAAAAAAAAAAGGTCTTTAATAAATAAAAGTTACGTCCGATCTGGAGATGCATTTTTTTATATACAGAATTTGATATTGTACAATAATGTAAAATAATAATCATAATTATACAGAATTATCTTAAAGTATATGTCCGTGGCAAAAGCACAAATGAAAATTCGTCTAATATTTTACAGGCGATTTTGAATTAAAACATAACCGAATATGCGATTAATCTTATCATTGTTCATAACGACTACTTATTAGTTACATATTAGTCGTGAAATAGTGATCAATAACTCAGCAGAGCTGTCAAGAAAAATATTAAATTCAATTATATTGATTTGTTCTATCATCATTTTCGCGATCATCATTTTGTGGTTAAAACTTGCGTGGTGGAATCATATCAAAGAAGTGCCAGAGAAGTATTTGCTAGCCATTTGTATCGCGAAATGACAATTTAAAAAAAAATTAATATATTGGGTTGATTCGTAAATAAGTTATAAATTATTATTAAATTACTTCTTCTGAGAAATCAGTATCATACACAGTATTTTAATTATTATTTTGTTTATAGTAAGTGGAGAATAACACTGGAGAATATATAACAAATTAAAATTTATTGCAATATTTTAAAATAAAAAAATTCTTATAATAAAAAACAGATTATTTTCACAGTTAGTATTCTGTGTATAAAGTCTGCTGATCCTTTGCATTATTATTAAATCGTTATAAATAGCTATATATGAATAGCTATTATAAATTTCATTTACAATGGAGAAAATCTAACTACATTATTTGAAATTCTAATAAATTTAATCAATATGTTAGTTTAAAAATAAGTGAATGAATTAGAACTCTCGTAGGAATTACAAAATGATATAA
This sequence comes from Monomorium pharaonis, assembly GCF_013373865.1. Taxonomy (NCBI): domain Eukaryota; kingdom Metazoa; phylum Arthropoda; class Insecta; order Hymenoptera; family Formicidae; genus Monomorium; species Monomorium pharaonis. Next base: position 2,166,589 of record NC_050469.1, on the reverse strand, counting down.
TTAAATATATCAGATGTATATACATTTTGCACAAGATTTCTAGAAATTATCAAATTGTTGAATTCATTTGTGTAATATATGTATATAAAAATTAAAAACTATACGTCAAAATATATTTTTGAATTTACTTTAAATCTAAATTGGTTTTAATTTCTTTAGCATAAAACTTATGACAAAATGAGTGTATGAGCCGTTTTTATAAAAATTTTTACTGTAATTATTAAAAATAATTTTTATAAAAAATGGTTGATCTCCATAAAAATGTTCAACATTAATTCACATAAAGAAACACTAGCAAATGCGATATTACACTACAATTGCAAATGTGTTAACAAATCTATGAAGAGAATCTTGTTTTATATATTGGAAATTATTGCAGTAAATATTTATAGCTTTCTGTAATATTACATACATTACCGCGAGACATATAATTAAACTTCAAAATATAATTAAAACGATCAATTTATCGCATTTAAATAAATATTATCGATACAAATACGTTTTGCATAAATTTTCATTATACATATTTAATGCCTTTCGAAAAGAGCAATTCAGTATCAATTCATATCGCCATTTTATACTTGCGGCAGTACACATGTAAAATTACATTTTTTTAAAATCCTCGAAATAATACCAGAAGTTAGCTGGCAGTTAAAGAAGGTTCTTCTGCTTAAAAAAAAGCTGAAGAAAGTCACATAACTTTCTTTTCACACATATTTACACATATTAAATAAAAGCTAAAGAAAATTATAAAAAGTTTCTTTTAGAATTTATTCTGAAAATTTTGATGATTATGAGGTATACTCTTCGAATAAATTTACTATAATTTAGTAGAATTTACTACACTTGAAAAATAATTTTACAACTACAGCACAAATTTTCTGGGTGTAAAAAGGGTTTAATTAAGATAGATAAATGATTAGCGAATACCGTAATGTTGAATATGTTTTACATTTAAGTTCAAATAACAAAGACAGAATTTATATCTGAACTGTTAATGAAACCTAAACAAAAAGTTCATCTGAACGTCTATCTATATTAAAACTAATCATATTTGTTATAAAATTTGATTATGGTAGATAAAAAAGACAAGTAGTGGGAGACAAATAAATATATGATCCTCACAGCTAACACCATTTATAAAACATAGCCAATAAAGTCAGAAGACCTCAGCCGTGACTGAGACCACGATGCGCAGCAACTAGAACTCATTTTTTTCGTAATCAAGATTCCACCGCTGTAAAATAAAAAGAGGTTCCATAAGACGGACTTTCGCGAATTTGATGCGCGTTTGCTGCGGTCTCGTGAGACTGCACTCGACGTTTTGTGATCAGTGATGGTTGTCACTTTATACATTATCTTCGTGATGCCTCTAAGCCGCCACAAAAAAAATAGCTATGTTGACTAATAAATTTTATTTGTAAATAATTACATATATTGCTTAGAATTTCAAAGATACACTAATTGATTAGGTAAAAAAATTAATTAGCTGTAACCTCTAGAAGATGTCATATTATCTTAATACGGCAGTTATAATCAGCAGCTATATCTCTTTCAAAGATCATTCTAGCTGTAGTATCGAAACTTATGTTTATTCGATCTAATGGTTATAATGTTTGGCAACAGAACTTGTATTTTTCAGATGATGTTAGAATGTTGCTACTATTAGAAGTTTTATGTGTAACAAACAATATTTTATACAACAAAAATTAACGATAACTTTTGATTGTGACACATAGAAATCTAGGTATATTAACAAAGTATCTTTTGCATATATAATTTTAATAAAGTTCAATGAAATTTTATTAAAAATATAGTGAAATTGTTAAAAGTTTTTATTGTTTCACAATTATCATGATTTGGAGAATAAATTTTAAAAGAAAATTCTGTGTAGAATTATTTAAAGAAAACTATACGATAATAATTATATGTAGGAATACTTACATATTAATCATAAACTTATTGTTAGTCTCAAAATTTGATCGTGCAAGCTCTTACATTAGTGAAAGAACTGGAAAACCTCTTTAATTAGAGATCAATATAATTCATAGTCGGCAACGAGAAGCGGGTCGAAAGCGTCGACGATGCGGCAAGAAAGCCTAGAGAACTTTCGATATCGCTCGCGATCTATGACGCTAGCGAGGACTGCGTCTGTGAAAATCGAAATCAGCGCGAGGTAAACGCGTGAGCGAGGAGCGCAACGACAAAGAGAGGAGCGCGCCAACGAAGGCGCGTTGAGGTTCATCAGGGGCGTACACTCCTGGGCGGTGCGCGTCTACGTCTCGCCACCGGAACTCCGCCCAAAGTTCCGACGACGAGATCGTCCGCGGTCGGCGGCGTTCGCCACACACCGGATTCTGCGCCCTGACGCGGCGCGGTGCGGCGACCGGGAGTTTGCGGAGGCCGCTCGCTCGATGGACGTCGGTCTTTTTTTTCCTTCCCGAGCACGGGGGTGACGGTAGCGTGAAATTTTCATCAAACCTAAACGATATTATTACGAGATAGGTATATTACCGTATATGAATTGGATGTATTTCTTTAATTCTACGTTCGACGTTAGACAAGTGTGTGCCTTTGTTTCTAAAAATAGATACTTCCGAACGTACTTTAAATATCCGTGTTTCATGTCTATAGCAACAAGCTTATATATGCACATGGAAAAAAATACGATCTAGAATTAAAAAGCTCTTTTACACACAACTTCCGCCAAAGATAATAAACTTTACAAAAATCCAAATATATACGTGAACTCAAACTTGCGATCTGTCATTTATGAATCTGCTGTTCTCATATGGAATCACATATATCTCTGTACATCTATGTACATACACTTGCCTGTAAATATTTTTTCATTAATATTTTTTTTTATTCTTAGCATTTTATATTTTTTTAATTTAACAGAGGAAATTGAATGTAATTTAAAAGAATGTTCAGAATGTATGGAAAAATATTTTTAAAAAGAACAAAAAACCTATTGTATGTAGTTTTTCTTTACATTTATTAATTAATATTTTTTATAGCTTATTCGTATTGGACATTTATAAGTAGCAGCCTATTAATCTTAAATTTATCACTCTGGCACATCATTATAATTTTTATATTTTTGTTGTACGCCAAAAATTAGCATGGTCATATCGTATTTATTAGTTGATAAGAATAATTAGACGTTAATTATCGCTCTAATTGCAGTAAAATAATTATTATCGAAGATAGAGCCAACTTCGTCACAGTTAAGTATATACAGTACAAAAGAGCTTGTTTTAGATAAAATTGTCCACATAATGCATCAAAATATTATTTTGCTGCTTAAGCAAGTCTTTTTCAAAACTGTAAAATGATTGCATACGTATAGTTAAAAAAATATATAATTAATATTAACTTTAATAAATGAAATTTTTTAAATAATATTCATTCAATTAATCGTAATTAAGAAATTTTTGGCAAGAATTTTTATTAAAAAATCTAAGTATCTATTAACGGAAAATATCTTCTACTGATTGTTCGTTTAAAACCAAGACTATTCAAAAACGAAAAATTAATAGTGCTAAATGTAGAAAATAAAACGATAAAACTGTCAACAGTAAATTCTGTCTATAAGTGGTAAATAAGTGTAGATGAAATCCTAATTCAAGAACATGAATAAATTTTTACAAAAAGATTTATCAAAGATATATTTCTTAATAATTGATATACTTTTTGATATTTTTGATGAAATTGATATTATTCTGTTTTCAATAATTAACTAATCAGATTTAATCTCAAAAGTACAAGAATCAAGAATAAGGAAATGAGAAAATTTTATTCTACATTCGGTTATACAGTAGACATCACTTTTAACAAAATTTTAATACGAAAAAGGTTCGATTAGTTTCACCAAAGAATTTCGTCATATTAATAATAACCCAATAGAAATAGGTAACAAATACACTGTAAAAACGTATGTTTTACACACATTTGTTTTTACAGTGTAGAGTCCTCTTCATAGACATTGTAATGATAGTAATGATATAACATTAATAACGTAAATTTAAAATATAAATCAAAATTAAATTTAATCGTATTTAACTTCGTCTTCTCAAAGATACCGAATTTAAAAATAGTTAAAGCAACGAAATTTTAGTTTTGATTGGACGAAAGATTAGGCATTCTCGAACGTTCAATTGTAAGATCATCGAAATTTGCGATCTTATCCTGTCGAACTAACCTTTCCACTTGGCAAAAATAAAAAACAAATAACGCACATTATAAGCCATTTATAAGTTATTATATGTCACAAATTAAAATTTTTGAATTCGTTATTCTATAGTAGAAATTTAACATTTTTTGTTTGAGGCTGATTCGACGTCGACTCAGTAACCCTATAAAAAATAAAATTATTGAATTAATCTTTGCAATAGAATTATGAATTATTTACGAGCTTTCAAACTATAATTTCGTCTGTTGAGTTTATATCTTTAATCCCTAAACGACCCTTTAATTGCTGCAATTCAAGAGAGAAATGATAGAAAAAATAATAATACAATATACTGCGAATATAGCGTACAAAATTCCGATAGAAAGAAAGTCGTATAATTTTATTTAATATTTTCAATATCATGTAATTTGCATATTACAAAATGACCTGCATAAAATGTATATTAGTAAAATATAAAATATTATGAAATATTTGCGCGTGCCTCTGCATGTGTATGGGAGGCTGTTTAACAGAAAAAAATGTTATGCCCATTAATTAACTTATTTACTGTTACTTACTCTTACTTTTAACGTTATTGCACTATGCTTAACTGAACTCGAAATCCCTACAAAAAATTGTTAAATTCCTATTCAGAGTTAGGGCCATTACACACACTTTCCGTAAAATGTAACAGTAAGATTTCGATCAATCATATATTGTATTCAGTTGGTTACGGTTGCCCAATTCAATGCGTCGAAACCTTACTGTTACGTGTTACGAAAAGTATGTGTGATGGCCTTTACAAGCTCGAACTTTTTAATCTGTAGCATCTGAGGGCTTACAAGTAGCTGATAATTGTACGTTTTTTAAAAATTTTCTGGAACAAGATGGGAAGGGGCCAACTCGACAGACACGATCTGCTCATTGCGAATGAACGTGTACACGTATATACTTGCGTTCGAGTACGTGTATATTCGCGCGTGATGGAGAATCTCGCGACTACTATGAAAATTCTCAACCGGCCGGAATGGATAAGGTCAGGGTAGTGCGCACACGAGGAGAAAAGAGGGGGGGGGGGAGGAAAGGAGTAAACGAGAACCGGCGACGCGGGACGAAGACGGGAGTTACCGAGAGGCGAGGGCAAGGTCGGTCAGGATCAAAGGGACTCAAACGAGCAAAGAGTGTCGGGGCGGCATCCCATTAGCTCCCAGAGACGACACAACCACCTCGTATCTCGAGCTCGGATCCTCCTCGGAGCTAAAGCGTACGAGCCGACGGATGCACCGGAACGCGCACCTCTGTACTACGCGAGCGTGCGACTCGGATCTTCCTCCCGGCTCGAAATCATCCCGAAGATACTATCGCGTATTTGTCGCCATTTCGTTACACGTCTCGCTCACGTGGGCGCGAGTGATTTAACACCGCCTGCAGTGTCGGAATTATCGGACGCGAAACGTATTTCAACCGACCCGAATCCGTTAGAAGGAAGATCTGAGATTTGCAATTTCGGCGAATTGTTCCTGTGCAGAGAATTTTCTCTTGGAATTCTCTTCTGGAATTTACAAATCATGGTTATCATAAGATAACATAAATTTCGAAAAACATAGTTCGTACTACAGTTTTAATAAAATTTTCGTATAATTTAATAAGATTTATTAGTATTTTATTAAATTTTTTTTTTTATGTTTAATGGATATTAGATTTGTTGAATTAACACAAAAAAATAAGAAGAAATAAATTTCTCGATAAAAAGACTAAATTTTTTCAGTTCTGTAGATTGTGTGCCGATATTATGATTATTAGATTTTAATGTAATTGTAAACTGAAACTAAAAATAATGTCTTAAATTAATTTGACCATTAAATTAAATAATGAATGCTACATAAACATCTTGACAAATTCTAAAGAACATATTGCAAAAAATATCAGTTAAGATTCAAACCCGAAACATCTTCAATGGCAAATACACTTATTCGACAGCGGGAAATGTGATAATATTTATCACTATATATATTTTCTTACTTAGTTTTATTAAAATTATAATAAAATTCTTCGAAATCAATGTTATATCAGGATACGTGATTTTGTAAGTAAATTGTAAAAGAAAATGCTCTTTGCATGCAACAGATTCCCACAATTATGCTTGTCACATTATTCCGAAATTATGTGTGACAAAATAGTCACACGTAATGGTAAAATAATCTTTTTCCATTATAAAAAATCAGGGAACAATTATGATAATTGAGCGCTTATTCCAAATTAAACTTAAAACGTATAATTTTTGAGACTTTTTATAACTTGTGACAGTTCTTTCTCTCTATTTCTCTTTCTCTCACCAAAAAAGCTGTTAATTTTTAGTTATCGTTCATTTCCAACGTAGCCGATTATTGGCACGGATCACGTTGCGTTGACATTAATGAGTAATAATGAGCCGGGCGACAGATTACGATGTAATTTGCAATTCATACTTAAAAGTTCCACGTGATATGACAGAAATCATGATTATCATCCAATTACGATGAATGGAAATCTTTCGTTACATGGAAGCTTAATCTCCCGTTAATGTTCCAATCACACATACGACGCGTTGACTAATATTACCATTGGTGCCTGTCACACGTCACGCCATCAAGTCTTAATTGCATTTAACGTAATTTTGTACACGTTTAATCCTAGATGCTTCATATTCCGAATCCACATAAAACGACGTCAGGTTTTAATACGAAGGGAGATATACAGGAGATAGTTGCAAAATGATGTAAACACCTAAGAAATATATATTTGTTTTATCAATAAAAGATTAACGTATCATTTGTCCATAATACAGATTCTATCTTTATTGGAATAGTCATACAATGAAATTTAAGTCATTAATAAACAGGTATATTGTGCTCTTTTAATAGAATATCTTTCCTTTCGGCTATAAAACTTATGTAAGTGATATTGGAGGCAGAAATTTACTTTTTATTCTTCTATTTTTCAAATCGCTCTCTACAAGTTTAACATTTTTTCTGGCCAACGTATTTACTTTAAGTATCATCAAAGCATGAGCAATTTGAAAAGCAGAGTAAAAAGTAACTATATTATTTGATAGAGAAAATATTTTCTAGCTTGTAATTATGTTTTCTAATTTTCATTCTTTTTGCTTTTATAATATAAGAAACATCCAAAAACGAAGTGGTTCACTCATGGCGACTTTTCTCTATTAAAATGTGTTATAAATATATTGCTTCTTTCAAATTACCTTCATGTGATTATTTTTTTAAATATTGATTTTTTCAAAAAATTTTTTTTTCAATTATCAATAATTAAATATTTTTGGAGTTTAAAATTTCTTTGAAAAATACAACCGTCCATCAGCGAGACTGGGCAATGAAAAGTAGGTTAGATTATGAAGGATTAAGTATCCTTCAACATCTTTTGAGAGATGTTGTGTTAGAAGAATGGTATAACATTACATTGATGACTTCAAGTACGACCTTATTTCAACAAAGATAAAATCTGTATTAGAGACAAATGATGTGGCGACCCAATCTTAAAAGAAAATATCAAAATAAGTAATATGTATTTCTTAGGTGTTTACATTTGTCTACCTTTCCATTTATGAATTAAATAATGAATATTTAGTGTGCTTTTTATGCTCGTGTGCTTTTAATATTTGTATGTACCTTTAAATATGAAATTTTGAAAGGAGCATTGTGCTACGTGATTCAGAAAAGTACCCGCGCAAAGCTTTTTTTTATCATTTGGCCGTTGTGAGTGCCTAGAAAAAGTTAAAAGCGTATCAACGGTACGGTTCACGCCGGCCGAACCATGATATAATTTATTCAAGGGAGAAGTGCAAGGCGGAGTCGCGTCGATAAAGTCGGGGGGGGGGGGATGCTGCCTGGCCCTCGTCACGATTGATCGGTGGCAAAACTCGATCTCCGAAACACACCGAAGGATACTAATGTCATGCAGCAAGGTGGTCCTCCCCTTCTTCTCTACACCATCTTCTCGTCTCTCCTTTCCCCCCTTTTACAGATAAAAGAGAGCTACAATTACGACGATTTTGGAGCAGCTCGCTACTGACCAAATATGGGTGGCGAGTCATTTCTCCCGTTCAGTTGTAGGTCATATATTTTGCGATAATGGCAAACATTACGATATTTTTCGCTTTGTTTGCTTTTTCCATGAAAGACACAATGTTAAATATTGTCGTCTATCTACATCTTTATTTTTCATCGTCTAAATCTGTATACACGAAGAGAATTTTCTTCTAAAATTTACCTTTAAAATCATAATCGTGAAACAGTAAACATCGAAAAATGTTAACTAAATTGTAGTAAAATTTTATTGAATTTTATTAAATTTTACTAAAACTATAGCAAAATTCTTTTATATCTATGTGATTCCACGATTTTATCATGCTTTTAAGAATTATTTGTAAAACAAAATTGTCTCTCTGTTTCTACTTATTTGTATTGAAATATATCTTTTAAATATTTAATGTTCGTGCAAATTTTATTTCTGTATTTTTTATGACGTAGCATCAAATCTTAATTCAACAGTTACGCGGAGAAAATTTTATATTAAAAATTACTATGTACAATAGTAGCCACAGATTATGAGAGGAAATTTCAGAGAATTTTATCATAAATAATATAAATATTATAGTACTTTTATGAAAAACCTAATAAAAGTTTTCATACCTAATTCCTCTCTTGGTCTGCGCTTACGATATTTACCATAGTAATTTTACTATAAAGTTTTCTCCGTGTATATTATGATTAAAACTTTACAATTCACATAAATATATTATAATGCAAGAAAAATAACGTTTGTTTATATAATGCATGAACGTTATTTGCAATGGACAGAATTTTCTCATGACAATAAAACCCACGTTCGATCCGTTTAAAATGCGACAAGTCGCCGATGTGCAGCCCAGAGTTTCCAAACTCGTTATTTTCAGACAGAAATAAAAAAAAACATTAAAAAGAAATGTGAAGATTGCTCAATGGGACAAGGAAAAGAAAGCAAAAAAAGGAAGATATAGATGGATGCGGCAAAGAAATGTAAGAAGAAAAAGAAGAAAACACGGAGAAGAAAAGGATGAGAAGAAGAGAAGGGGAAATATGGAGATATTGATGGGAAGGAGGAAAAGAAAGAGAGAGAGAGGAGGAGGAGAAGGAGGAGAAAGAAAGAGAGAGGGAAACAAGGAGATATCTCAGAGTAGCTTGCTACTATGAGAGAAGAAGAGAAGGGGAGAGTGGCGCCGAGGTTTGTGTCGGGGATGTCTGGTTGGCAGTTCAGAGGCGCCGACCCGGTGTCCCACGGCGTTCGTTTGGTATTTCATTAACACCTCTGCTAATTATTTCCCTTTTTTTTACCGGCCAGTTTCGTAGCGGAATCGGGGAATGTGCCTTACAAGAGCTCGCTCGGGCTGCAACCTCCTCTCGCGCCTCTCGGTCCGCTTTTCGAACAGCTGGCCCAAGATACGCGCGATACAAGTCGGCGAATGTACGCAAATGCGTGTACACACGACACGCATGCACGCGCCCGCGTAAGTGCGTCCACTCGACTGTCTTTAGCGGCGAAAAAAAAACAAGGAATGGAAAGAAGGAAGGATCGCGACGGACGGTAGAAGTAGCGTGCAAATTTGCAAGCGTTGGTATCAGACGACAGAAATGCAAAAGTTTCGCTTTGTAATATCTGGAATCGGGCGGATCCTCGGTATTGGCAAACTATATCTGTCTTCTTGTGATAGACACACCAATGAAAATGACTAAAAGAGAATTATTAGATAATTCTTTATTGTAAACTACGTTTTATTTTATTAATTTCCAGACGATTTCTACTCGTTTCTCTATTTCAAATCCTTATAACACAGATTCTAGTCAAAATTTTTAGATGATAATTTACAGATAAAAGGAATTACTTGAATGATATATAATAATTATTTATTATACTACTAAAACAATTATTTATTATTCTATTCAAAATCATAATTATTTATTATTCTACTCAAAAGAATAGACGAAATCATTAGTTGAATATATTTGTCAATAAATAGGCAAGGGCCATTTTTATTCCCTTACTTTCAACCTTTATATCTTGTTTCAGGCATCTTATTTCGCCTATCAAAAAGAGCAATTCTTTTTATCTCTTAATATCAATTGTAATTTGAAAATTCTTTTTCAAATAGCAAGCTTATTTGTCAGCTTATTTGAGATCTCTCATCTGACGTCTTAAACGACGTTTTGACGTCAAAATAACGATAAACAACATCTGGATTTTGATTAGAACTTGGAAGTATTTAAAACAAAAAAACCTAGATCTTCTAGGATCATTCTTATTCTAATAATAAGATAGATGTTTCCCGATATTTTATTTGCCTCGAACGTGACGTATTTTACGCTTTTCCTAATTTATTTGTGAACTTTGAACAGCTAGTTCCTTTATTGTTCTAACGGTACGGTGGCAATCAACTTTTTGCACATATGTGCGTGGCAATCAATAAGATTTCACTCATTAAGGCCATCACATTTACATCAATGTAGACCAACTTTGATCTCGTTTAACTTTTTTTTTAATTCATAGAAGATTGAAGAAACTGTCTAACAATCTGTCTAGAGTTATTGGAATAACGACAGTCCTAATCGTTCAGACTTCAACGCGGCATCTAGCTGGCAATGTCAGGTCTGAGATGACAAGCGCGCTGGATCGGGCGCGCAGCATCCTCGGCGCCGCTCCGCCGATACGCGGCACCAACGCGGTCGACACTAAATTTAGGACGTATGTTTAAATGAACGAAAAGGCCAGTCCTCAGATATCCCCTGTTGAAATTTATGTAGGTGTTGGCCATGGCTTTTATCAGTCCAGCCGGCATTCCTATGCGTCCACCCGGCGCCCCGACGTCGCCGCCGAGCAGGTTCTAATTCGTGCGACTCCTTCAAGTCGGTCGCACCTCATATCCCTCCCTCGTTGTTCTGGTGAACCACCCTGCACTCGACGCGATATTATTTTTATAAATTTCTCTCTCCTTTAATACACGCTTTCCGCGCTGCCTTTTCGTACAGAAACAAAGCAGTGATAACGGGATATCCGAAAGGTTGTTATCCGTGTATGCACTCTTATATATTCTTGAAAATTTCGATTTTGATCTCCGTGAACTCTCGCTTACTCGCCCTTTGGCTTAAATGGTTAATCGATTGTCAATCGCCACGCGAAAAAAATAATTTTTCTGGGATAGGTATTTAAAAAATTGTACAGATATCAATTTATACAAAAAGGTATGTCAGATCATCTAAATAATATTATTGAATGCTGATACAAGTTAATCAAAGTATTTTGCAACATTATTATCATGCTATTCCACACAACTATTTTCCAACATGATTATTTTTTAATCTGTATTTAACTTAATTTGTGTAATACGACAGCTTATTTTTATATAGTTTTGCAAAATCATTTCTTCCGTACAGATCCTGTTCTATGCAAACAATTAGTACAATTTCAGAATCAATTTTTATGTCGAATTAATTTCGCACTCATATTTAACCTTTAAAGTGTCCATAAAACCGTAAGAAAGTTAATTGTATTTCAATGAAATTTAATGAAAACATTCAGCTTCTCTTTCATCGACAGAATTATTATAAAGGAACAAAACGTAAAGAAAGAATTAAATATTGCTATTTGTGTAAAAAAAACATGCACTAATATAGACGAGGAAAAATATATAGTCCATTTTTTATCATACAAATTTCGCTTCGCTAAAACTGATGAAATAGACGCGTGCCTCGATCGCAGGCTTAGGTAAACAGATGGACGACGCCTGTCTGCGTTCCTCGCTGTCTCCGACAGGAACGTGCATATACGTTTATTGTACATCGCGACAAGTACACGTATCGAAGCGTAGGATTCGGACGGTAGGATTCGCCCGTAGCAGGCCCTACGATTTCTCGTCCTTGCGATTTCTTGCGGAAGGAAAAACCCTCCGGGCGAGATTGAGAATAACGATAAATCCCAGACACATACCGTACCGCGCGATTACTCTTCTTTATAAGCGACCCGAGCGCGATAAGCCCTCTCGAGCCCGCAACGACAGCGGTCCCTCTCGTTAGAAGGGTCTAATGACAGGAAGCACACGGACCCTACGTCCGATAGTCCGGTGTTGTAAACCGGAGACTCCGAAGGTCTGGCGCCGGGCGCCGACTACAACCAGGCCCGGTCCGGACATCTTCGGTCCGATCCGATCCGATCCGGGCCTTCTGGATTTTCTCGTGGCTAGAACAATGACCAAATGGCCCCGTAAACGGCCATGTAAACCACAGCCACGCACAAACGTACTTTTGCACGACACTCATGCCCACTGCTTCCTATAAACCGAAACGTACACTGTATAGGATGCAAAATTGAGTTTCCTTTTTGAGAAGGTGTAGACGAGCGCGCTACTTATAGAGATGATCGTTGTACCTACTTACTTACATCTCATTTTTGTGCACTAGTGCGCACTGATGTACATTAAAGCCATCGTACAGACACAAAACACAAGATAATGTTACTTGACATTTCATTTTTATACTTAGGTTAAATTAAATAGCGGTTTTAATGTGCGCACTAGTGCGCATCCAATCGAATTCACTATAAATCTCATAGGATAAAGTGTCACTCTAAAAAAAAAGTGAAAAGTAAACTTGCGCAATGTTCGAATATAATTAGTCACTCTTTAACTAAAAGTCAAAATTTACTTCTATAGAATGGAGGAGTTTTATGGGAGTTCTCTCTCTATTATACATTCCGATATAGAGTACGTCAATAGGACAACGTAATTTATTTTAGAATGATTTTTCATCGACCGAATCTCTTTCAACGCATTAATATGATTGATACGCTCCGCCAAAGGCATTAAAACGTTTTTTTATCTCTATTAGTTTTCGTCGCGCGATTATCGCGAGCAGAGAATGAATTTAGATCATTATCATCGCACGTCTTCAGCATTGAGGTGCGAACTCGCAAAAATTACGTGATTTCACGAGATGCGTCACGCCACGACGAATACCAATGTCGAGATTCTTATCGCACCAGTCGATCGATTAATCAATCGAACGCGCGATAACGCCGCAAAACGCTATCGGAATCGTGTTTGGTACGCTTGCGACGCCTTCTTTCCACCAGGCGGCACGCTTTTGATCCACGGATACGCACTGATTTTTCGTTGTACACGCTCCGCGAAGAAATCTCTCCGATCACCGATAACTTTGTGTACCGAACGATTGCGTACGCTTTCAGTTCCCTCCGTCCGAGGGATAACAGCTTCGAGAATCGCGGTATCAACCGGGACAACACGCCGCGCCGTTGTCGATTTCGATTTCCACCGATAACAAACAAGATATATGATAATTTCGCGCAACAGTCTATCCTACCGCCAACCAATTTTTGATCTCTTTAAATTTGCCATAAATTTAAATGTATATAGGATCACTGCACCAGCCGATGAACAATCATTAATAAATGTTTAAGAAAAGTATCAAAACAAAAAGACTTCAACATAAATTGTAAATCAATTGATACTTTTTAAAATATAATTTTCATACAGATTTAATTAAAATTTTTTAAGTTTAAAAATATTTAAGTGCTTAAATTATTTTTATTTGTTCACTGACTAATACGTAGACGCTAAATAATTTTATGATAAAAATATAATATAAACACTAATGTAATAGTTCTACATACAAAATATTAACCCTAGAAGGCACATACTATTCATTTTGTCATAGGAACAACACATTGGATGTGGTATGTCTAATTCAATTTTAACTACTTATAACGGTCATCAAAATGAACACATCATTGTAACAATTTCCTCTCTCTCTCTCTCTCTCTCTCTCTCTCTCTCTCTCTCTCTCTCTGAAAATATAAAATATTAAGAAATACAGTGATGACAAGTAAATATCGAATAAAGGCAGATAATATTGAAAATTTATTAAAGATAATTATATTTTTTATAAAAAATAAAATCCTATATGAACGTTATGATACATTCTAATATAATCTCTATTTTTTAATTACTTTCTGATAAACAAATTTTTTTATATAAAAAAAGTAAATTTTTTAATTTATCAAATTTTATTAAAATTACAGTAAATTATAATAAATGTTATAATAAATTTTACAAAAATTATAATAAAATTCTTCGAAGTTTATGTTGTCCTACTATTTTACTATGATTTTAAGTTTAAATTTTAAAGGAAAATTCTCTCTGTATATTTTATCTTATTTTACCTCCCAAAAACACAATTTTAAATTTTATTATGTCAAACATCGCAACTTGAGAAGGACTGGTGAGAAAATATAAGTAACTTTTGTATTTTTATCTTCGAGAGAGAGAGAAAGAGAGAGAGAGAGTATGAAAGAGAGGGAAGAGGGGAGGGCGCAAAAACTTGCGTCGAGACACTGATATATGTCTACGCGCTTTGATAGAAAAAGCCCCGCATCTAATTCAATTGCATGCCGCCGTTCCGCAAACACTCATGATAATTCAATCAAGCCTACCCTATGACGTTATATCCACTTTCCGCCGCCCCTGCCGGGCCTAACCCTGTATGATGGCACCACGCGGAGGGTGGAAACGGCTCGTAATCTCCGTATGAGAACATCTGCACTCTAATCGGCTGATGATTTCCACCGAAGCCGATTCCCCGTTTCTTAATGCGCACGCGTCTCTCCTCTCACGCGTGCGAAATAAATCGTTCGTTGGCACGGAGCGTTCGCGAAGCAAACAATCGGGATTAGCAAGATACGATTTGAGAGCTGAATCTTTATTTCGAAGTCGACAGCAGCGACGTACTGGTTTTCTTTTCGGCATATACGTGGTCGTCATGTGGAGCAAAAACATCAAAACTGGTTTTTGAATATTTTAAGATTTATATACTTACAATCGTTAATATAGAATTAATTAAATTAATATTAAAATAAAATAAGGCACTAAAGAACATTTATTAAATTACAAAGAAAAATCTAAAAAAAAAAGGTTATCTTAAATCTCATATTAAATAATATAATATTAGAATTAAAACTATATAAATTATGAAATGTTTGTATTAAACAATTATTGTTTATATTAAACAATAAAAGAGTTTGTATTAAACAATAAAAGAGAAAATAATATAAGAAATATTTTTTTATTATAATACAATAGAATTTTCAATATTGGACTAATCTTTTTTTATTATACAAATCACGTATTGAATTTATAATTTATCACACAGATCTTACAGAGTGAAAATTTAAAAAATAAATACGAATCAATATATAAACGTTTACATCCTGTCATAAACAAGAGATGTAGTACTATATGTGTTATCGGCTATCAAATTTAATTCACGAAGAAATCTTAATAATATTGCGTCGGTCACGAATGTGTTAAGTTTCAAATAAAGCTTTATTTTTTTTACAACTAAATCAATATTCATTTTAACATTTTTTTTAATTTACGAAATTTTATTATACTTGTATATACTTCTGTAACTAAAGCTCTTTCCACTCGACGAAATTTTAATCTTCTTCTCATTAAATGTAACCACACACACACGCTTTCTCTCTCTCTCTCTCTCTCTCTCTCTCTCTTTTTCTCTATCTATCTATCTATCTATCTATCTATCTCACGCTATATTCAAAGAAATATATAAAATATTTTCCGAGACAGTCATATCTTGGAAACAACATTTATCTCAGGCATTTTTGGAGAACTTATCTACCAGTCAGAATGTTCATTGTTTCAGAATTGCTAGGCAAACTATTCAAGTAAAACAAATGATTATCTTAAGCGGTGTCAAAATGACTCAAATATGATTATTGAAAGTCAATTTTCGATTAGTCACGTTTTACTTTAAACTTTTTGACGTTATCGTGACCTTTCTTTCCATTTGAAAAAGCATTGTAGCACGTCCCTAATTACATCGCGCATATTTGTTCTAATTTTGTGATAGATACTCCGCATGACTTACACGATATTACGAGGTGGCAAGATGCCGCTGTAAGTGCTCCGAGAATATGGAAGCGCGAAGGAAAAAAAGAAATACAGACATTTAAATATTTAACGTCGCGGAACAGAGTTATGTGCGTCGGCGAGGACGGAATCCCGGCGTTAACGTAGCGGTCGTTTTCCATGCACGGAATGCTGATACGGAATGCCGCACAACTCTGTTTCAGGATCTAATCATGCAAATGTATGTGAGCCGTTAATTAAAACCGACGTAAACTATATCTCGCTGCAGAAGAGAGAGGAAGGATCGACGGGTTTTTGCGTTCCCATGCAACACTCCCGTCGCCGCGGTAACGCCAGCGAATTTTTCTTACGTTTTCGTGAGCGAATGCTTCTCGCTCTGACAGCCTGTCGATCTTATAGCGGAGGCTGCATGCCGTAACGCAATTCTTAGCACTTTCAAATGGCAGAGTAATTAATTAACGCAATCATACAACACTGCGTCTACTTTATGAGCACGTAATGTCGTATGCTTTATATTTATTATATGTTATATTTCATTTATTATATATTTTTTACCACAACACGATTTCTTCAGAAAGAAACATTGTATCTTTTATGGTTGAAATAAGAGACGGAATATACAAAGAAAATTAATATCAAATCAATAATTCTTGTCTCATATACAAGCTAGAATATAAAATTTTTTAAAAGTTTGATGAAGTTAAATTTCAACAAAATTATGTTTTTATTTTAATATTACAATAATAGTCGTCTAAAGAGCACAATATATAATAGACGTGATAATAATAGTATTAGTCAATATTTTAATTCTTGAAAATGTTATGTTATTTATTATTATATAGATATCTTTTTCCTCTCAACTTATGAAAATTGTTTTCTTGATGAACATATAAAATTCTTCATAAAATCAAGTTATGTTTGTACAAGATTATTAAATTCTTTAAAAAAGATTTTATATATTCTTGCTTATATATGAGACAGTAATCATTGACTTGATATTAATTCATTTTTGTCAAATGTGCAGTGGTCAATTCAACCTTGTATGAGGGCTGGACGATCAAGGTAAGGTAAGATTGGCCTCGGCAACAAAACACAAGAAAAAAATCGTGTCGTAGTGGCGCCAGCACTTGTATTTTTTAAATCAGGCTCGAGGCAGGTGGACACAGCAATCGGAAAGCAGAAGGCGTAATTCGATCGCAGAAAGTCTCTCGCGTTTGCTTTGTTGCGTACGGAAATCTTCCATCGGATCGTTGAAGCAATACACGAATCCCAGACGTGCGGGCATGGTTGTCGCAGTACGACAAAGCGAACTTAATGGCAGTTTCGGTGAAGAATTCGGAACGTTTCTCGCCCGAGAGATCGTAAGCGACAATTGGAAGGTATTGGTACGCAAACCTGAGAATCAGTTGGCCGCATTGAATCGTGCGACCGAACCCGTTATAAGTTTCGTTAGGCAAGTATGGCTTAAGTCAGAAAAATTTACAAAAATTATTTGTAATAGAATGTAACATAAAACATTCTTTATTCTTCGGAGAGTTAAGGCTTTAAAATGTTCATTCTCCCCCATGTTTTCATTATCGGAAGTGATTGTTATCAAAAGCAACTGAACGGCCTATTTTCTATCATGCAATCGGCTTGGAGGAGACATATTTCGCGGAACATTAGGCCGAAATATAAATGAATCAAGCAAATTTACGGAATTCCGGAGCAAAATTGTCTTTCGTCGAACAGTCTTGCTTCAAATAGTCTCGCTGGAATCACGAGTACAGTTGTCGAATCGCCAATGATCAAACTCATCTCCAAAGAGCATTCTCGCACAATTTCCAAATTTAATTGTCTAAACTTATTGATTCTCATGTGGCCGAATATCACTATGAAATTCAATCCATTCACTCAAACAAATATTTTATAAGCGAGGAATTTCTCTAAGCATTTCTTCTAAGCAAAAAATCTTACATGAAGTATATTCCTCTTTAAAAACGTATTTCTTTGTCACTCAATAAGATTGAAAATAAAAGATATTCGTTTTAAAATATTATTATGAATGTTATGAATAATATTATTATTAGATTTATAACAAGAGGAGATTCTTCTAGTATTAAGAAGATCTTGCAATTTTCAGTTTAGTGTCTCATGATTAGAGGATATTCCACTAGAGATTTTAAAACATCTTCTCGTATATCAAAGAAAAATTCTCTAGAATCAAGTAAGACTAGCGATTTCGGACTTTTGCCACGTGGCTGTGGAGGGGATGAAGAACCAAGAGCAAGAACAAATCATACACTGAGCACTTACTAATTCTTTAATGTAATTGGTCTTTACCTTTAGTTTTTTATCCTCTTTACAGCCGCGACTATGTGGCAAAAGTCCGAAAACTATGAGTGGAACTTGCTAGACAACAAAATATTTTTTTATAATAGGATGTTAAACTTTACCACAGACTTTTGTTCGCCGGAGTCTATTAAATGCTCCGATTAATAACTATGCCTATGCGTCGAGACGACGGAATGCAGATTATCTCTTCTCACATTGATCGACATGCGGCAACGAAAATCGGACTCGCGTCGAGATTAGAACCGCGTGAGCTCGCAATTCCATGTTAATTCAATTATTCTTTGTTCCCAGCATGCGACGGTAGCCCTGTATCGCGGTCATCGACTTAATTATTCATTCGTCTCATTGAACATATTATCGAATTAATCGTGAGCATAAATTAAGGACCGCGATCCTATCATCGAACGTGCTCGCATGCGGACGCGCACGCTCGCCATTCTTATTCGCGCGAATAATATAGCGCGGCAATAATTATAAGCGATAAATACGGCTGATATTAATATTGCTCCCGTGATAATTGCGACTTTGTCGGATCATACGCCGGTGCTCGCGCGCCCGCGCGTGCGCGCGCTAAAAACACGTGTTAAACGCAACACTGTAACATTTAATTACAGAAAATCATCGGCGAATCGTTTCGCGCCGTTGAATATTCCATATATCCGATTATGAAAATGCGATAACTTGCGTTAATAATAAATGAGCACACGAGCGCCGTGTATTGCACGTGGAAAAGGCTTCTGCGTGAGCGGCATCATTGACTCACGTCTATCTAGCTGCCTAGCTCTCCCTCCTCCCACGTAATGAAAATTAAATGAATAAATGATATAATAATGCGCTATTTATGCGCTTTATAAATCGATAAGAAAAAATTTTTGCGCTTATTTCGTTTGACCGAAAAATGCTTTTTCTGTGGGGGGTTGTAGGGGTAATAGGCTATCACGTATTAATAAAAAGTCTTATTTCGAAAACCAAATGCGCAGAATTTATGAACTAACCGATGCAATCTGTTATTCGAATTATTATATTTTCGTTGCATTTCTCTTGGAGTAAACAACAATATTTGTTCCTGTCCCGTCGAAAATTGCAACGTTACATTATATTGTTTAACTATGCACAAAAATTTTTCTTTTTGATTTATAAAAAGTAGGAGGGCCAGCTAGGCAGACGTCATTAATTCTACTGTACAAAGATAGTTCTCTGGTTACGTAACATACTATCAGACATTGCCATTGCAAATCTAGTAGTAAGTATTCTAGTATAAGTATTTTATATTCAAGATCGCGAATTGATTTAATGTATTAGTGAAATGAGGATTAAACCCCCTCTCTCTCTTTCTCTCTTCTTTCTCTCCATTTTGCAAACATTTATTGCACATATATTTCCTTTTACTTGTTAAGCTTTTCTTTTTCTTTTGCAATTTTTCATCATTTTTATATTAGTTTGATTTCTAATATTCTAATTTTGCACGCGATACTAAAAATAATTTATACATTTTTACACTTAAAAAGACGCTACTTATTAGAACAATCAATAAATAATGATATTCTCTCTCTCTCTCTCTCTCTCTCTCTCTCTCTCTCTCTCTCTCTCTCTCTCTCTCTCTTCCTTCCCGTCCACTCTACCATCTCTCGATAATAAAGTATGTATAAAGAATATACATTGAAAAAAGGATAATTATCTTGGCATATTTTTAGCAATAAATTATTTAAAGTTTTTTCAGGAAAGAGAAGAGATTTTAGAGACGGTTTTGAGCACATCGATATCTAGTTAGTAACTATGTTTCAAGACTGACAAAAGTGTTGACGCGCGATTTATATGAGATAGAAATCTTACATTTACAGCAAAAAAATTATTATTCAATTATACTAAGATTCGCTACAGATCAAACAGGCAATTTTATCTTTATCTTTATGTTTAAAATAATTATGATTAATAGCTTTATTTTTAAATAAGAAAATATAGACCAAACATGTGGAAACATATCTAATATAAAAATGCCTCATTCACAGTCAGTCATAGCTGGATCTTCGTGTTGATATTTACTTTGTATGATTTCATATACCTTTCAAAGTTCACTAAACTGTGAATAAAATTTTTGGTCCTTAAAACACAATTATAAGATGAACCAGATTAACTATATCACAATATTTACTGGGGGGGGGAGGGGTAGATTTTGTGAGCATCTCATTATTATTATTATTATCAAATTGATTATTAATTTAATATTGTGATATTACTGACTGAAGAAATCGAGAAAGAGAAATTGGTTTGTGTAAAAATTACGAGTTTAATTGCATACTCAGTATTATAATGTAGACATATTCGTTTGTGTCCTAAGGATTTTGTACACGGAACTACTTTAAACGCTTATTTGTTACTTCTTTTATCATGAGATTCTTGTTCTTCTAGAATTTCTGACTGATAAAGTGACTGATAAAGTCAGTAACATAAAACCATTAACATACTGTTAGTAAGCACCGTGAAGTCATCAGCGTTTTGGAAAGAATTAGTAGAGGACGTATACGGCTGAACGATTCATCAGTCGGCCGTTAATTTCTTCGCTACCGACGAAATTTGTTGACACTGCTGCTAAAGTCATCCAGCGTTTTACAGTCATCAAGGTTTCAAAGAAAATTTGGTGGATACGTGCGCAATATATTTATTAATTGTCCGCTAATTCATTTACTATATGTTATTTGATACGGATCTTTTCTTGACTTAAAATCAACGGCCATTCACTTGAAAAGCTCAATCTCAACTTTGTTCCAGCGGCCACAAGCGATCATTTAAGCACTTCGACAAAAATTTTAATCTCTAACGAATAAAAAAGCGTTTATAAGAAGTATTCATCACTTCATGAATTTGCGAATGAATTAAGAAGCTTGCTCAAAGCAATGCCGTATAAAACAAATAGGACACAGCTAGGATGACTTCAGAAGCAAGCACGTCACTTAGCTGCCAAAAAAAGCGTGTTAAAACGGTAGCAAATGAATTAACGGATGATTGGCAACTAATTTCGCATTTTGCGTGTGATGTCCCGATTAAATTGTCTCTAAAAACTGACGACTTCATACGTGTGCACTGATTCTTTCTTTCGAGATATTTCTCTCTGTCTCTACATATTTTCTTCTCAATCTTTCCGTTACTCAGGAACCAGTCCCCTATATCTATGCTAGCCGATCGTCCTCCGATTGTCATCTCTCTAAGGTTACAATCAGTGTATTATCACTGATTTACTATTTTATTTATATTCACTGTCTTTTAGTGATTTTCTCTTCAGAACTAGTGTATAATCACTGAAAGACCAGTATTTTCACTAATTTTATTGATTTCTTACTGATTTAGAGAGTATACATATATGTCTTTTGTTTAAAGTAAAGTTTTGTGTTTAGCACGAGTTATGACAATATGGTCAAGATTATGAACAGTTGGCACCGAAAATTATTGTTAATTACAATATAATTATTATAATTATAACTATTTTTTTTCTAGTACAACTTGGATATAATTAAAGTTCGTAGTGTAATGGTACTTCTTTGGATTCGGTAGACGATAATCACGAATTATTTTTAATTCCAAAACTTACTACGACGTTTACCAATCGCCAAATATTAGATGAAGCTTTTCCAAGTGTTGCGTTCGCTGCTAAACAAAAAACGGCGTGAGTGAATACTACAATAATTAATGTTATCGTTCGTTATGCACAAAATGCGACTCGAAGCAAACACCAGCATGTACTTGCATGTTGACGAAGGTTTTTGTCAAATTAATGACAAGTTTATTTCAATGCGATAAATAGCGTCGATAATGTTGGAAATTATAAAAGTTCCCTTAGACATGTTTTGGCGTTCCTATGATCGTTTTTGAGCAACAAGATAATTAATAATTGATCTTGTCGATCGCGCATAAGTACATTAACAGGTTTCACGTTCCGCTTCACCCTTGTCCCTCTCGCTCACGACTATCCTTGATTTATAATCAATATTGCATCGGAAAATAACGCGCACGATACGCGTCTTCGGTAATGGACGGCGTTCCAAGGTTTATTTACCACAAGTGCATTTCATTAACTGTAAATTGTTCAAAAAGCATCCGCGAATCGGCAATTTTTTTCTTTCTTTGTTTTTCCCTTTTTTTTATATATATGGACGTTGAGCGCAATCTTTTTATGATTCGCGTTGCAATGCGTATTGTCGCCCATAAATCACGCGGACTTTAACTGCCGGCTTATCATGCGACAAAAAGATTTTATTCACCTGCTGCGACTGGACACGGCGTACGACGACTTCCCAGTAATTTCAATGCCAACGGCATTGTAATGACGTCGCGTCGCAAAACGGAGCCGTTTCGCGTATTTACACGATCTCGAATCGAAGTATTTGCGATGCCACGTGTCGCTGCGGTGTAATAATTTAGTGTCGTTTGTACGTACGATTGGCATTGAACGCGAGACACTCGATCGAGACTATTCTTTTCGAGGACGTATATCCATTGCTGTAAATTCGTTGCTGCTGAATTATTTTTCCCGCTGTCTCTCTGCAGTTTCAAATCTGAGAGGTACCATTTAGCAAAAGATAACCGTAAAAATTGTTACGTATAGTTAAAGCTGCATTTTATTCGAATACTGACGATTATACGAATGTTCATTTAACCTAACCTAACTTAACTCTCAGTTGTCACAATATGGCATACGCGAGTAATTTTTTAAAAGTTAATTTTTTCAAAAAATGTTTTACATATTTTTATAAATATCTCTAAAAGCTATACATTTACAATGTCCTAACTAAGGTATTCATTTTTTTTACATTTTGCACTTACAATTTAAAAAAATTGTTCAAAATTGATTTATTTGACTCGGAGATATAAACAAATGAAAACTGATCGGATATGTCGTTGTGGCAACAACGTTAAATTCTAAAATTGTGACAACTGAAGGTTAAAAAAATGATTTGAAAGGAGAGAACACAAGCGAGTATATAACGCTTCATGTCACACAACAATTAAAGTTAAAACAATAAATCGTTTCAAACAAAACTTCGAAACAAAAATTTATTCGAGCGAAAATTGATTAATTTCAATGCGTTTTGTTGATGATTTTCGAATTCATGATCATTTAAACAAAACTTAAAAATATTTAGAATATATAGTTAGAGTTTATGTTTATAAATAATAATTTGCATAATTGTGTGTACAAATAATTATATACATGTATACATCGATGGACAAATCATATTACACATATTAAATATATTTGTCCTTTGATTTACACTGATCCAGCATGAAAAAATAATGACGCGGTAAAATAATGAATACGAGGGATGATTATTTGATCATCTAATTATCGCGATGTGCACGTAACACGTTAAGTTAATTGTCGAGTATCGGTTTTTTTAAACGTTTTAACAACGATAATGTAGCGAGCCATGCAAATCATTGTCAATTGATGGAGAAAAACTATTACCGTAAAAAAAAAAGAGAAAAACAATATTGCTTTCGATCAAACAAAATTATCTGCAATATAGGATCAATCAAGACACTCACGACAAGATTTATTCACTCTGTCTAGACGAGAATCATAACGATTTATTACATATGGACACGAATTTCGCAAATGAGTGAATGATGAACGAAAAATGTTACATCTTGTGGTCAGCATATTCAATTTTTTCAAATTCAAGCCTACATGAAATAACGTGTGTAATTGTGTACACATTTCTTAGCGGTGTCTATCTTCGCACAGATTTGATATCTTTATTTTAATTTACTTAATTTACTCATAAGCAATATGAAACAGCGATTGATTCCTATGCGTCAACAAAACTTTTTCCACATATTTTAGTTTCATTATACACAGAGAGAATTTTCTCTTAGAATTTACCCTTTAAATCATGGTAATCATCGCGATATTCATATTATATTATATATTGATTATATTATAAAATAATTTGATTCAATTTTACTGAGATTTTGATATAAAATTCTTCAAGATCCATATTGTCTTATGATTACTATGATTTGGAGGGTATAAATTCTAAAGTCTTGTGTTGACGATCCGAGAACGTGATCCAAGTTAGATGGAAATAAGCTACTAGAAAATTACTATAGATGTTAATAATTTTCTAGTAACATTTATATTTGGTATCCAACTTGAACCAAGTTCTCGAATTGTGGACACAAGGTTTTAGAGAAAAATTTCTCTATGTATAAACCTCTCGAAAGTCAGATTGCTCAACTCTGTGAAATAAAAAGCAGACAAAATAATTGTTGAGGTTCATAAATTAATTGCGTATTCCAATATTAAAACGAAAAAAAAATTAACAAAAAGTTAAGTTTATCTTCAAAAAAGGCACGTATTAATATCTCAAATCCTTACGGACATGTGAGAAGGAAAAGACTTGAATACTCACTTTGCGTGGGATCGGTCGGTTCGTCCTGTATATTGATTGGTGAAATTTTCAGCGATCTCGGAGGGCCCTGAAAGCCGATGGGCCCGGGCCCCCCGGCTGCGCCCACCCGCTGCATCACGCCGGCAGCCCCTATTTCCGCAGCTCTGCCACTCCTGCGCACCTCGCGCGACGGTTTTCGAGCAATCTTGAAGCCTTCGTTCGCCGACCACCGGCCGTATTGTTTGAATTTGCGAAACTCCCGCCCGGCGCGTCAGCTACTTTCGCGAGGCGTTACCGAGGCTTACCGGGACTCGAATTGCCTCCAACACGTGAGGTAAAGTCGCTTTTCCTGCTGTGCTTTTCCGTGTTTCGAGTAATTATTAAAATGCAATTCTTACGCGGTTAAAAAACGAAGAATTACACGTATTTTCATATTCCCACATAAAGCTGTTTAGCAGCGAACAGCACGATATCGATGTACTTGTATCGGGATTTATTTTATTATTGTTTCGTCGAAATAATGAGTACTTGAAATATTCGTTGACAAACTTTGACGAATCCTGAAGATATGTGGAGTTAAATTCTCATCAGATGCAATTGGCGCTCAGGTATATCTGTTATTCCGGCTTGTCGCTAGCCTGAGCAGTCCGATCAACACTTTCACACTCTACCGTTTCGTTGGAAATTCACTTAGGACCTGCCTTTTTCAATATTTCCATGTACCTCGCTTCTTCTTTCTTCTAGAGTTTTCCCAGTTCACCCAGCACTTTCAACTGACTCCTCTCTTTTTCATCAGGTTCGCGACTTTTCCGTTCGATTTTTCCGCTCTAATTCCTTCTCGACATCTCCGTCGAATCACCGCACTATTACGCTATTTTCATTACTACGGTATACACTCGGTGAATATCGCGGAACTTATCTTGCGATTAGTGAAAAATTTCTCGTAGTTGTCAAATACACGACACGATCGATGATGACGCAAAACTTCAACAATATTCCTAATCTCTGCGGTCGATTGCTCGTTTCGTTGTTTTTATCGAAGCGATCAGCTCCGAGATCGGCAGCTTGTAGTCCTTTAACGGAATCACAACGTGATTACGTACTCGTCACTCATCGGCGCGGGATAAACAACGACGTAATGATGAATATTCCATTATAAAAGTCTTTGAAAAGATAAATTGAACAATAATAGATAATGGTAAGGGCAAGTGAAAGAAACAATCATTGTAACAGAAGCTGGACAAGATGTCCTGAGAAAGGTAGAGACCACGGAAGAGGAAGGAGGGAGTGACAGGGCGGTGGGACGGAAGGAGAACAGATGAAAAGAGAGAAAGAAAGGGCAGACATCGAGAGAAAGATAGACAAGAGGAGGGAGGGAGGGAGAGAGATAGGGAGAGAGAGAGAGAGAGAGAGAGAAAGAAAGGAGAAGAGAGACGATACGGTTACACGAAACTACCCCGACGAGACTGACGACACGGGGCCCCGAGAGCCACTGACTACCAGTTAGGCGTCTCGCTATAGTCTGCTCGAGGATCCAACCCAACCTAACCGGATCCCACTGCTGGATCCCCACTATTCGCTCTATCGCTCTCTTGCTCCTCCGCGGTCTTGCTCATTCCCACCACGATTCCGCGGCCTCCCACTTTTGTTTGAGCTTCGCGGCGGATCTCTATACTTTCCCTACCACCTTCGGGCGTTCCTATCGAATGCGAGAGAGCGGCGCGCGACAACGAACGATTCGTCCTCGCGACGGAGTCGACGCCGTCCGGAATCCACGCCTCCACGGCCACCCGGCGAACCGGCAACAAAATGGCCGACGCGCACCTAATCGATTCGCGCGTGTGCCTATGCTCTCTCCTGCCTATCCTCTGTGGCTCTACACATCCTTCTCCTCTGCCGTAGTCGCCTATCACCACCCCAACTCTCCTCCTACCGATACCATATTCTCTCTTTCTCCTCTTCCTTTCTCTCTCCCTTTCTTCCTCCCTCCCTCTTCCTTTGCCTCTCCTCCATGTCGCTCCTGCGTCTTCCTTTTTTCTGCTACCCTCCTTTGTACACCTTCAGTTACCCTTCGTTGTTCCTTTATCTTGTCTCTCTTTTCTTTCTCTCTCTGCACCTTGTCGCCAATATATGTATTGTCGTATTCGCCCGCTCTCGTCTCTGCCGACATATTTTCCACCGTTTCTCTACCTCTTTCCCCTGCTCCTCTTCATCATTCTCTCTCTCTCTCTCTCTCTCTCTCTCTCTCTCTCTCAACTATAACTCTGTCTTTCGTTAATCTCCTCACTGTCATGATGTTGCCCGGTGAACGGTAACCAAAGGCCGGTATCTAAGTCGTGTCCGTAGCACGCTACCGTCCGTGTCCGCTTGACTGCAGCTCGCGGTATCTTCTCTCGGTGTTACTCTTTTCTTTCTTAGTCGTTTCTCGACTCTCACGATTTCACTGTGCCGATATATCTGCCTCGATTCAAATATCTGTCATATCTGAGACTCACCCGATCATTACCAGTCACATTTTTTTAATACTTTTTTGTTCGTAGAGTTAAATTCGTGATAGAACATATACAGTGCGACTAGAATTATTATATAGATAGGACAATATTCATAGGATGTTTTAAAGATGTCTTTAAAAGATTTGTGCTATTAGAGTAATAACAAAACGTTTTCTGTGCATTAGCACACTGAATCGGTTAGTTGATACCGAATATTTGACATCACATTGTGTTCAGTCGATCGAAGAGACATGTTCATTGTAGTTACGGATAGAGTTATCTCTAATGGCGTCCACCATATATGTATATGTATACACGCAATTTTTCAAAATTGACGGATATCCCGATATATTCCTCGTTCCCTCTATTACGTTAAATCAGGATAACGTTCCAGTTCTCGAGCTGTTTCCCTTTGCTTCATCGTTTTCCTTTCTGAGTAAACCGTCGCTTTAAAGGAATACTCGAGGACTCTTCGAACATGTCTCTAGTGAGAGAACGGTGGGACTCTTCCTACCGCCGCACGAGGTATCGATTAGGTCGATTTCTGCGCAATATCCGACAGAGGCTAGAAACATTGCGCAGCGAAAAGGTTCGGATTCCATCGGATGAGAAAGAGTGCACTGTAACCTTTTAATTTAAACCTTACATTTAACTAATAACTTTAAAGGTTAACCGACATCAAAAAATTTAGAATAGGTAAACGGTAGAGATTTTTTTCGGATTGCTTTTCTTCCATTAATTTCGATCCCGGAAGTCCTTCAATTTCGATTTAAAAAGTGACGGGACAATTAGGAACTCAATAACGAATCCGATTAAATTTCACTGACACATATTAAAGCTGTTGTACACTAATCTAATCTAAGTGTAAAAGTGAAATGTCTTGAATATTAAAATACATATTTTATAGTACTCCAAATTACAATTACTCTCTTACATATAAAAAAATGAAACAAATAAAATAAAACGAAAAGTAAATAAATTAAATAAAACCAATATTGAATGTACTAGTAAAGTACCGATTTTGTACTGAAAAATGGATTTTATATTTCAGTACTGTCTACTATTCAGTACGACTCTACATCGGATTACTATTAACATAAAAATAACAATATTATGGTGTTAGCTCAATATATGGTATTGAATAATAATACTGAATCAATATACCATTAAGAAAACTGTCCGATCCTTTCGAAAAGTAACAAACGAATATTTACGATTATTTTCTCGAAATTTTTCTCAGTGCAGTAGATTTTTGATACCATGTCCGCTACTAAAATTGACGAAGAAATATGTTGAGCATCAGTATTGATCCAGTGTACTGCCAGTACATTTTCAATATTGTGTCTATACTGAAATTATCTTCAATGCGAAACAATATAGGATACCGTTAGAGGAACTCGGTTAAACTCTCTCCCATAAGAAGAATACTATGCAATGCATTATAATTGATGCAATCTCCTAAAGCTTTTTCTCTCTCGTGTTAGAGCGAGCACCGAGAGCCTCTATACTAGATAACTAGTTGCAATATTTGAAGTCAATATCGATTTTTGAAAGAGTATTATTAATATTAATATAATATTAAGAATCAATATTTGTTAATGCTGTAATATAGAAAATTAGTACCAATCTTTTGTATAGTATTATTACATTTATATTATTAAAATTTTATTATTATTTAATACCGTCGCAATATACAAAATCAATATCGACTTTTAGCACTGAGCCTGTAATCCCGTATTGTGATAGTATTCCATTTCAAGTCTTGGCTTATTGTTATTATTTCGTCCACTGGTCTTCAATTCTTTCACTTGAGACAATAAAATATGTGATTTGTTAAAAAATAACGGAACTTTGGAAATAACATATAAACATGATCTATACGTGGTATTTTGTTGTAGTGAAATTGCTTATCTTTAGCATTATGTTTTAGAGCATTATTCTATATTGTTTAGCTTATAATTTACAGCTGTTCAAGTTATGTTTGCTGAGATCAATGATTTTGGTGAATAGCCTCTATTGACTGAAAACAGCAATCTTTCAAGATAGATTTTATCTTCAGGAATTTAAAAAAAAGTTGAAATGCGGTTAAAAGAGGATTGAAAATAATGTTTATTTTGGAGAAAGAGTGTATATTTTTTTTGTTTGCTCATTTTATTTCAAACCTTTTTTTCTTATTGTTTTCCTTAAACGCTGCATTACTGTTAAAAAGAATCTTTATTAATTATTTTATTATGTAAACGAAAAAATAATTTTTAATTTAAAGAATCCAAAATGTTCGAACGACCATCGAACACAATTTCATTTAAACAGTTTAGATTATTAATTAAGTAATATATATAGAGTGATATTTTAAACGGCATATCAATTCTAAGGAATCCCACTAGTGTAGTACAATACATATAAATCATGTTAACGTATTATTTTGAAAGTTTTTATTTTTATAATAGACTATATGTATATATATTGAGAATTTTGTTTGTTTAACCTGTTCATATATTTATATTAAACACATTTTTATTTTGAGATTTGTATATGTCAGCTTTAATGTGTATCATGTGCGTATTAATGCAGCCAATTGAATTTGCTATGAAACAAAAGAAGAAACAAAAATAAGCGAGGTAATGATAACAAAAGGCGAATAATGACGAGAGAAGTATTTTATAATTACTCTCAAGTGAAGAATACAAATATTTGTTATTTATTATTTTAATCTAAAATCACAATTTGCTTTATTCTGAACCAGAATCACAATGGCTGTTACATTATTAAAAAGCTGTCTTTCTTTCTCTCATTTACTGCTAATAATAGTAACACAGCTAATATTCGACAAGTGCTTGTGAAATAAAATGTTATGTCTTAATATTTTTTAGGTATAATATTTAATCAAATTTATACATATACATGGAATTTTTCTCTTAAAATTTATCCTTAAAACCATGATAATTAATACGGATTCCGAAAAATTTTACTATATTTTAAAAATTTATTATAATTTTCTTTATAGCAAAAGATTGCATAATGTCACGACGAAGTCATGGTGATGTGTGAATGTTTGCTTTGTTACAGTGATATTATGGTAATTACTTGTAGTCTTTTACTATGGGGATTAGTAAAATTTATTATAATTTTTTATTTTCATAAAATTTTAATAAAATTTAATAAAATGTTGCCATTAATTAAAATCCCACTATAAATTTTATATTAAACTAGTCAATAGCATACACAAAGATAACTGAATGCTATTCTAAAAAAGTCATCAAAATTTCATGAAAGAGCAACACAAAAATAACGAATTGTTATTTTCGGAATAACGGTAATGGTAACGTATTATTTTTTTTAAATTAGTGATGATAATAATAACGTGATAAGTTACTTTTCATAAAAAGTAACAGTAATGGTAACTCGTTATTTTTATAAAACAATATTTTCTATTTACTAGTATTTCTTCAAAAATTTCAAATTATCTCACTCTTGTCTGGCGAACGATCCTAATGTCGTCCAAATATTGTTGATAACGAATATAGCTTTTATCATCGAAGATAAGGATAATGGATAATGAAATAAAATTTTTAGATTGTCCGACATTTCGCTCGGACATTCAGCTCGGCGAAAGTTTAAATCGCGCGGTACATTTCTCGCGGAAGTAAATATTTTCTTCGCGCTCGTCGGGTCGATGATTCATTCTCGCTACATTATCCGACATTATGGTTCGACGAGCGAGCTTTTTATCTGCAAGTCTCGTTAAATCGTCTGGTCTCTATAAGACACGTTGCGCGCACATAGCAATATCAATGTTTAACAAGATTACGTCTGCTGAATGGCGGATTGAATATCGCAGCGTTATATACTGTTTTTATATTCTAGCCAGAACAAAAATACAACATTAATTGATTAATTAAAACCTTTCTTTTTTTCTAATGTACAAAATATCACAAGGCTTTAGAAAATAAATCTAAAGATTATTTCATTAGATTTTATTATAAACGCTCGTTCGTTATAGTTCGAAAATAAATAGAATATCATGGAATTATATAAGAATCAGCGATTGTAAAAATCTTATTTACTTTCTTAAACTGTTGTTTTTCACTCAATATAAATTTTATATATTTATATAAAATATTTTAATTTTAGGATTAGTTGTCAACATAATTAAATTAAAGGGTTTTGGCAAATAAAAAAAACTTGCTTAAATATTAAAAGCAGAAATTTCAGAAAAAACCTTTGAGGTAGATATACCATAAATGTTTACATAAATCGTTGCATTTTTTTAAAACTGATATTAATCGATACTAATGTGTCAAAATATTTGTAGTGAAAAAGTCCGCAATATTTCAACAAGTACCTAAATTTAGAGTAACTCCTGTATATTTGAGGCATTTATCAAAAATTTAACTTATGAAACATCTCTTTTTTACTATATTTAAATAAATTATATACCTATAGAAGGCGTGAAGAGAAAAACACTTCCTTTCTTCCCGTAATTGACTCGTTCCTCTTTTCTTTCTGCCTCTTGAGCTACCTATCTCCTCCAAATGGACATTAGTGTGCTACAGTACATGCACGCACTTCGTGCGAGTAGAAGAAACGAGAAAGCTCAAGCTATACATATATATATATATATATATATATATATATATATATATTGTCTATTGCACCAAGAGAAAAAAATATTTGCAATAAAATACCATTATAAGTACTGTTTTAAAATTTTATCAACCAATCACAGAGTCGCATCTTAATACATTATCTCAAATGGTCTTGAAGTAAGAATCGACTACGAATATCCACCTTTTATACTCATTCAGAGAGAGAAATTATTTTACATAAGTTGTATTATATTGCTATGCTACACACACACACACACACACACACACACACACACACACACACACACACACACACACACACACACACACACACACACACACACACAAGCACACACCCACACATAGAGAGAGAGATATAGTTTCGTTAATATTAATAGTGAAAAATGGAAATCATAACATAATACCAATATAGTGTAACAGAAAAATGTGTAACAGAATATAAAAATGTGTAATAGATCGCGAATAAATTATTATCCCTTTTTTTTTAAATAATTGTATGACGTAAATCTTTGCGTGACGTACACTGAGAAAAAAATTGATATTTGCTAATTATTACTATAATATGGGTAATAATAATCACATGTTTATAGTAATGCTTGAAGCGATTACTTTATAGTACCACTTACTTTAATATTAAAATCTCTATTTTAGTTTTGATAACCGTATCGTAAGTTGCATAGATTAATATTCTGATTATAAGAACTTTAAGTTTAAACCAATTGTAATTTACATTTTTGAATAATTATAAAAATATGGTTAATCCAAAAATGACTGTAAATTATAGTGATATTATAATTACTCCAATTATTTTATTCCCTTGATATAAAACCAAAGTTACCCTATACATACCCGCTTACAAGTTACCCTATATTACAAAGTATATTAAAATACCCTATATTAAAAAAATTGCTTACAAAGTTACCTTATATATACTCGCTTACAAGTCTGTTTGGCATTATTAGAAAATTATTGATCGAACGATCGAAGATAATATGAAAGTAAAAGTTAATGCTATTAGATCTTAGTATTGTTTAAAGTGGATAAAGATAAGGTATCTTTATTATACATTTGCTAAATGTTGAGAGCGCGTCTCGTTTGACGTAAAATATTCAACATTGCATAATTTGCGATAAAAACTTCTTTGTCGGTTATTCGTCGATGTTGTCTTTGCTGCCTTTTAGCTAAATTAAATAATATCGGCGCTTTCTAATACTGTAGCGTTCACGTTGACACCAAATACGATGATCGTATAATCACCAACAAATACAAAACATTTTACAATTTTGCATAATTAATGTAAAGCGCAGCTTTTTAATTGAAAGTGAAAGTACCGATCAATATTATTCGATTCTTCCCGGTAATTGTGTTTATTATCCGATTTCGCAAAATTAATATTGATCTCTTTACATTGACGAAAAGAATAGTTCAAACTGAATGCGCAACGTGCGAGATGTAGGCGCGGCTCGCGTGTCGCGCAACGTAACGGCGCGTTTCAAGCGGAAGCTCCTTTCTTCGAAGCCTGAAAGGAGCTTGAGCACAAAAAGAAGGAAGAAAAAAGAGCAGCGGCCTTGCGTGCTGCAATTCGCACGGCAAAAAAAGAACAGGAAGAGCTTTCGCGGTTCGCTTGCGGCGCATTTAGCTAATCCGCGCTGAGCCAGCGAGTCGATCGGCGAGCCGAGAGGAATACAACATCGGGGACTGGCCATTTTGCTGATAAAAGATCCAGCTTATCGGGTAACGTGTACCTCGTAGTACAGAGAAAAATCTTTTAAAAATAAAATGAGATATTATATAAGAGATGTAAAACTTACGATAACGATAAGCATTGTAAGAAACAGTTAAAAAAATATTTTAGGATCTGGTATCTGGTATGTCTTGTCTAAACAAAATAATCTATTTAAAAAAAGCTAAAAAAGAACCAAATGTATATGTTCTCTGAATGAAAAATTATTGTATCTAATGTCTTTAATTTTTTTATATAAAATTCAAATGATATGTATTCTCCAAAAAATATATAAAATCTATAAATTGTGCTTATTTTTGAAGGATAATATATATTTCTTTAAAACATAACTGTTGTACAACTAATAATAAGTTGAACAATTTTTTTTAAAAGTACAACTCAAATGTTATATTATTTTTGTATTTTTATTCAAGTGCTTTTCTATTGCAATCTAAGTAAAATGTAATTAAAAAAAAATCTAAATATCTAAAAAACCAAACGTACAGAATCTTAGTAAAAAATGAAAAATGCGAAATTATAAGATCTGCGTACGTAATATTTCAATTGTTTGTTGTTGATGCAGAGACACATACAATCGACAATTAATGTTCCTGTGACAATTTTAATTGTAATCAATACAATGTCCCTATCAAAAGAATTGAAAAAATTTATTGGCCTCTCTGAACACTTTTTTATAAGCCTCTATTAAATGAGTGTCAATGAACGAGTCCACATTTGGCCGCTGTTTACGATGAAGGTTGTCTGAATTTTATACATTCCAGATGCTTGTACTGATACTTTGAATATCGCGAAACATTACTGAATCGTCGTTAGAGTGAAGCTAAACATTTCCGAACGTTTTTATTATCTCGATGAGAGTTTAATTATGAAAGTTCAGCTACATAAGAACGTTTTACAAGATCATGTATACCTAACGTCTTATTACGTTTACAAAATCGCATGTAAGTTGAATTAGTCGGAAATAAACGGCGGATTTTCGGGGTTTACGCTTACGGGAAAGATAAGTCACAAACGATACATTTTGACATGATAATATACGTTCAAACTTACTATAAATGTTTGTGACATACATCTCGTAGTACTCGTAAAACTGTCGATACCATTACCATCAAAAGGCATTAGATCGATTTATATTAAAATTTATATCTTTTTTTTAATGTGAAGAGACAACGCGGTTCTCATTGAATTACAAATAAAGAAACACACACATTTTATTTCTCTCTCTCTCTCTCTCTCTCTCTCTCTTTCTCCCTCTTTCTCTTTCTCTGTCTCTCTCTCTCTCTCTCTCTCTCCCTTTCCCCTCTTTCTAAACTTTAAAATTTAATTCTAAAAGTTTATGTAAGTACTTTCTACTTCACAAAATAGAATATAGTAAAGTAATTAAGAATTTAATTATAATCTACAAATAATTTTTACAAATCTGAAAATAATTTTGTTGGATTTTCAAAATAATTATGTAGAACATTGATGAAGCAAAGAGCAAAAAATTGTTAAAAAATGAAAATTAAAAATTAAATAGCTTGAAAAAGTTAGAAATAATATTTAGAAACATTTATTTAACAATGTTTCAAAAGAAATTATTAAAAATTAAAGCTTTACAAAAGCAGTCGGGAGACGTCTTTATTTTAAAGAAAAATTTTTTTAACTTTTTTTTAGAGCTGTGCAAGTTGATAAAGATCACAAGAATCATAAAGAAACATTATTGTTAAATAAGCTTTTTTTAAATTTAATTAAAACTTTGTATAATACTTTTTCTTATTTATCTTATTAAATTTAAATTGAATATTAATATTAACACTCACAATGTGACTGAAATTAATATAACTCGTTAATTACAAAATTTTTAAATACAGTTTCTTTGACCCTTGCTTAATTAAGTATGACAATGTATACATACGAAGCGCGTATATACACATCACTGGAAGCATGGAGAAGATCGAAAAGGAACGAGGAAAAAAATATATAAATATACACTTATTCTAATTAATTATTGATTTATTTATGATTAATAATTGTTTTATTATATTTATATTAAAAAATTTCTATTAAAAAATTTTGGTGTAAATTTATAATTATTATTGCAGATAATTTTGAGAATTATTATAATTGTCTGTGCATTTGTAAAATAGTGTGCAAATAAAATTAATTTTGTTACATGTGCAAATGATCTCGTTCGTAGCGTTTTTGTGAGTAAAGTCCCTGATTTCAGTACTTTAAATTTATTGCACAGGTCTTGTTTTTCAATAGATGATGTGATTATTCCCGCTATTACCAGATATCTTAATTATAAATTAATAATATTTTCTATACGGATGCTTAGGACTAATCTTATTAGTGAATTATTTTGCTTTTTATAGTCACTCGGCAACCAATGGAAATATTATTTATCATATTATATTTAATAGAATAATTAAATTACAATAATTATACGCTATAAACTTTTCTTAATTATTACTAAA
The DNA here is from genome assembly GCF_013373865.1 of Monomorium pharaonis. Taxonomy (NCBI): domain Eukaryota; kingdom Metazoa; phylum Arthropoda; class Insecta; order Hymenoptera; family Formicidae; genus Monomorium; species Monomorium pharaonis. The sequence goes on along the minus strand of NC_050469.1, from coordinate 2,130,401 downwards.
TTTATATACAAAAGATGATATCAAACCATGTTGTAGTTATCAAGAACTAAGATAACTACTGATCTGAGCTTGGTGAAACGCATACTCTCTCCATTTTTATCGACAGCAGTTGGGAGTGAAAAGAACTAAAAGAAAGTTTTGATATTTAGCAACCAACGTCAGTTCTAATTATCTTGATGGTCTAACAAAATTATTTTCAAATTTATATTTAAATTTTTAGGTACTTTATTTTGAGATTTATATTTGAATATTTAGATACTTTATTGTTCTGTCCGTGTATAATTTTTTATTATTTAGAATCTTATTTTTGTATTACTGTCTCAACGCTTGAGGGGACTTATCCTAGAGTGCTCAATAAATAACGCGCGCTCTCTTTCTCTCGCTCTCTTTCTTTCTTTTTCTGTCGCACGCGCGCGCGCTCTCGTACCTCCCTCTTCTCACTCCCCTCTACACACAAAAATTGAAAGTGTAAATTTTATGATTACTTTATTTTACAATAACTCTTGACTAACAGTTAGGTAAATTTATCAGTTTATTTATTTATTCCACTTTAAGTTTGCAAAGAGATTTGGGTACATTGATATATTTGTGCTAATTGCATTTAAATACATACGCACAGAGAGACACATTTTCTTACATTGTAAAAAAAATGTTGCTAATTTGACTAAATTTTTCGACTTGATTAAATTTCTTTAGTTCAAGTATTTATTTATTTGACTTGAATATATAAAATACTTAAATTTCAATTTAACTGTTTATATATTTGACTGAAGTAGATAAATATTTGAATTAAACAAATTTAATAAAGTTAAATTAACAACTTTTTTTCTCATTGTACGAAACATAATTTAATTATTATTTCTCGTGCTTTTTATAAATGCAATTTACATTATTAAATTCATATCTATTAATGCACTATAGTATATAGTCTTAGAATGTCTAATAAATGACGATTCGATTTAATTCTTTCTGATGCGCTACAAACAATGGATAAATGACGAGAGTCTTGGCACCTTCTGATTCATTATCGCGAATCGGAAAATGTTTTCTCAACGATCAAATGTCAGAAGATCGTCCGTCTTAGCGACCGGTAAAGCGCAGCGCGCTACAAAATTACGAGATTTTACAATGGGTGACGCGACGCGGGATGAAACGGAGGGACGTTTCGTGAAGTGAGAGCGCAAGGGAAGGCTTCTTAAGCGGCTCAGCGCGTAGAAGCGTGTAGATGCGGGAAGCCGACAAAGCTATCAGCGCCGAATGCATCCCGGAGCAGATGCTTCTCTCCTCGGTGCCTCTTTCTCCGTCTTCCTCCCTTCACCCCTCCCCCCTTTTCACTCTCGCTCTCTCCTTCTCTCTCTCTCTCTCTCTCTCTCTCTCTCTCTCTCTCTCTCTCTCTCTCTCTCTCTCTCTTTCTCTTTCTCTTTCTCTCTCTCTCTTCCCCGTAACTTTCTCACTCGAAGCTCTCGAAGGCATGTACAAGGCAATGCCAATGGTCTGCAGTAATTCACGCGAACTTCAAAACGCTTACTACGAGTCTCGCCGCCGCGCCGCCTGCCAACGACGAGAATTCGTCGCTCTATTTCTCTTAGCCCTCTATTTTGGGGTGTTCGGGTCTTCCCAAAGCAAGATAGTAATTTGTAGACGAAACTCTCGCTTACGAAAAACACACATACACACACTCTTTCTCTCTCTCTTTCTTATCATTTTTTTTTTTACTTGTCCTCTCATTGTTACTAATATTATTGTATAGAATAGAATTTATATATATATAAAATTTTGTAATAAAAAAATATTCCACGTAAAAATTTTCCACGAAATTTATAGTTGTACAGATACAATAAGAAATTCTATAAGAATGTGTGCATTATGCTAAATATATTATGCTTTTCTGTCCATCATATCTCTATTATACTCAGATATAGAAATGAATGTAAATAAGTGTTGGAAGTATTGCTGAACATTCCTACATAGTTCTTTACATGAAGAATAAAGATAATACGTTTCACTCAACCAATGTTTTCCATTTTGCTTGAGTATAGTCGCGTGCCAGTTTAAGATACAAAGCTTAATCACAAACTATACGACGTTGTGACAGTTAAATCTATACATAGCAGGAGTAAAGAATGCATTTAAGAGTGAAAAACAGAAGACGAGAGGAAAGAGAGGGAGGAGAGAATGACATTGCGGAGAGGGCGCAAAACCTATGGACGGATTAAGGTTTTCTTTCGCACCGAGGGACGCCTCGGGATACCGATTGACCTCCATATTCACGACCACCCGTCGTATCGGGAGCCGTTCTGAGCCGCTTAAGTAGGTAGGATTTAGTTCCGTGAAGCGACAACGAGTCGTGGCTGCCACGTCCCCTGCGCGTTAAGGCGCCACTCCGCTATTCTTTTTCCTACTACCTTACACAGACCAGGTCTGAGAATTCCAGATGAATCCTACAGAAGCGCGTTCCATAATGTCAAGATAAAACAGTAACTGACAACGGTTATCAATCCGATGACGAACTTCGTTGAAACAAAGAATACCAACGTTTTGGATATACGTTAACGAGTGGCATAAAATTAGCGAACAGATTAAAACTAATTCTCGTTAAATACCTACTTCGTATTTACGCAAAGTGCAGAAAAAAATTTATTTTTTTCAATTTTTATTTGAAGCTAATACAAACTTAGGATGCTTATGATCTGCGTACATACATTACATACGATAACATTTTTTTTTCAAAATTGTTATTGATTGCTTTTAATTAGACTCAAGCTTATTAATTCATAAAAATAACCCATTACCGTTACCATTATTTTTTGTAAAAAGTAATTTGTTATTTGTTACCAGTTTTAAATATTATTACTACTGTTTACTTAGAAAATAACAATTTGTTATTTTTTTTTGTAATGCTAAAAGTAAGATACAATAAATTTTAGAAATTATTTATTACATAATTAAATTAAATGTAATATTAAAACTTTTTTAAACTCTCTAAACTGGCCTTTATGTACATATAATGAAATTTTCTTTCTTTATATTAAATTATCTAACAATTGTTCCAATTTTTTATATTAATATTTCTATTTTTAATATATTTGATAGAAATTTAGAATATAATGCGTAAGTGTATATACATAGACAAAATTTTGTCCACCATATTGGACCAAATTGGACTTACCATTTAAATGTCTAAAAAATGAGACTGGCAACTGTAAGTTATCACTCTTATAAAAATGTAATGCTGGACGGTATTAATCCTAGAACGGTAAACTTATTTTTTTACCTCATCAAACGTTACACCGGGTTATAAATGTACCCTATTTCTTCCCAAGCATCCTGCATTGAACAGATGGACAAAAGTCAATATTGTGCTATATGAATCTTTATTTTTTCATGACGAAGGCGATGGTATAGTCCACCATAATGTTAATTAACACTAAATATTTTAAAAATTAATTTAAACGAAATAAAGTTTGAAAAAAATGGCAAAAATGAATTTTTTTATGTATCGTATTTTCAATTTTTAACGAATTAAAAAAACAACAGTTTTGGAAAGGTAAAAAATAGATCTAAAATCGAGATAAAATGGATTTTTGGGAATTGTTTAAAAAGTATAATTATTTTGACACATGAAAGTTGAATACGGGTCAGTTTTATGAAATTTTTATATTTGTATTAGATTTTTTATACTGCAACCTATAGGCAAGAGAACGTGCATATATACATTTACATACATTTTACAATAATTTCTCTTTATTTAAAATAAATATATAATTTTATATAACAACACTGTTTCTTAATTAAAATTAATTATTTTAATTATCTCGAAAACACAAGTTTTTTTTAATAACAATCAAAATTACTATAAAAAAGTATATGATATTTTCATAAAACTCAAGAATTTTAACCTTCAAGTATATAGATAAGTAGTCTACTAGTATGTTATGTTAAATTTAAATTTACATTAGTTATACTCTTATGATAAGATAAAGGAATGTAAAATTAATGAACTTTCCCAGTACAGAACGTTATACAAACATATTTTATGAATATGCTATTCACAGAATGTTCATAAACGTTTCATAGAACATTCTGTGTTATCTATGTTAGTTAAGATTAACAGTAGGAAGGAAATAAACCAATGAAATTAGTTATCAACCTAAAATTATGTGATATTAAAAAAAATGGAAGCACTAGTCACTTACTTACCAAATTTAATTATTTGATGCACAGTATATTAGAAGTGTATTTTATGCTCTAAATTCATCAAATATTATAAATTTGAAGAAAATTTGGAAGTAAAACTTTACTAATATTTTCCTTAAAAGCTTGAATTTAAACTAAAAATATTATTTGACCTATTATTAAAATCATATCAAAAGATATATTTAAATAGAATGGTAACAAAGCGGAGATTCTACTTTATCTCTTATTTATCTTTTTGCTTAAGTCTGAAAATGTGCGTGTAAAAAAATTGTGGAAGAATAATATTAAATAAACAAGATAATCTTATAAATATTTATAAAACTGTTCAAACACACATAGAACATTAAGAGTTTATTTTATGCTACAAATCTAAAGCATACCTCTGTAATGCATCACTGATAAGATGATTTCACTTAAAAGCGGGTTTTTCCTAAAAATTATAATATTTATAGTACAAAGTACTTCTAACATTTTCTCAATATATTCTCGATACTTCTAATAAAGTGTTTAAACATATAAGTTTAAATTAATTAATTCAAATATTTTTACTTGTCACATCTCGTACATATTTCAATTTAAAATTTTTGTTTTTTGAACCATCTAATGATACAAGGAAAGAAGGACATTTTTTATGTTTTACAATAAAATGGAAATAAAAAATAATAAAAACAAAAATAGATATATATAAATATTACTGTAATTATTATAAATAGTTTATTACACACATTATGCTATTGGGAAATTATTTTAAACAACCAATAATATTTAAAGTAAGAAGAATGAGACTTTCTGTGGGAAGGGTACACAGGCTGCTCCTGACACTGCTGTACAATAGTAAACGTTAAGTGTGTCTCGTATCGTTGCTTCTGGCGCCAGACTTTACGACGCGTTTCTCGTATCCCCTTAACGACCAGGTAGTTTGGTGATCCTACTGTCACCCTCATGGAAAAATATTTTCGAGCATACATATTTTACGTTGTGAATCATCCGCTAGAAATTCCCGTGTTGCTAAAAAAGAAACAAAAGAATCTTGCCATCTTTTCATTACTCTTTAATAATATATTGACAAGATAAACTGAAAAACTATTCAATAGTGAGTAAGTGAGTGAGAAAGAGAGAGAGAGAGAGAGAGAGAGAGACGCATAATAGTCTTCTATTAAACAAAATTTAAACAATTGTGAATCAATTAATCTATATATCGACGATGAACGATAAGCTGTAGCTCTCTAGCGCATTTGGATTTTATTTTAAGACAGATTTAATTACACGAACGAGATGTTGTATGTCAGCCTGTGATCTAGACGTATGCATATATATTGAACCACTTTTATTTGAATTTTGTTCGATAAGCGAGCTCTATTTCGTTTACAGATAGTTTCTTTTCCTATTGGTTGACGCGAATTTGAGCGTATATAAAAAAAATTGCATTATCTTTATATTCAATTTTGTAATTGTTCTTTTCTCTTCTTTTTTGATATATTTTACTTTATCCCTATAGTTTAATCGATTTTTAGCCATGGAATACAAAGTTTATTATTGTATTGGATATCACTCGCACGAGTGCAAAAGACCGTTATGCCCGTGTTGTGTACCATATTTTTTGTCATCCATGCGTCGATGTGTGGTCCCATGAGGGTTCTCTTGGGTTCTAATAAATTGACAAGTTAGCCAAGATTACGTTCACAAAAGCGACGAAGTGTCGATCAATTCTGCGAAAGTTATTATATACGCGTCGCGAGATGATGCACATGCGAATGTTGAAATAAACAAACGTGCTGAAAAAGTTGTGCTGCAATGTTTTTTGCCACGATTCACGTCATCTATTAGAGAACAAGAACTGTGCAACAATGTTAAAGTGTTGAAATTGGCGACTTTACCCACAAAAAAGTGACACGAAAGGGACTATAGTAGTAAGTATACTTTCGACGCACATATAACAAAAATTTTTTTGTTACTTGTGCACCAAAAATGGTCCTTTTCTCATCTATAAATTCACACTTAAAAACCAACATTTCGATGCACAGGTAACAAAACATATTGCGTGCGACACGTGCGGGTGGACGTATTTGCCTTCGGCTCGTGCGTCCATTTTCCGGACTTACGGGCAATTACTCAAGTCATCGCATTTGTTGCACAAATAATTATTTTGCGATACTCGACTTTTCCTATTTGCTTCTTATTAGAAATAATTCATTTTCATATGCTTCAATAATATTTTTTGTTATATGTGCGTCGAAAATGATTCCTTTCGTGTCATGTTTTTGTGGGTAAAGTTGCCGATTTCATCACTTTTTTACATAATGTACTATTTTATAATAAATTTAATAATACTAAAAAAAATTTGTAGTTTTTATCTTTTTTTAAAGATTTATACTTCAAATAGAAATCTATAAAAGTAAAGTTGCTAGCTCTAAACTCACAAGCAATTATTCTTACTATAGCAATATACTTTCTCCATCAAGGAGTGGCGCTAACGTCACTTTTACGACTACAATCTCTGATATGGTAGGAGGTAATGAAGAGGGTTGCTCGCGAGTCAGAATTAGCAATTTTGCCTTAGAGTCTTTTATAGATTTTTTATATACATTTATTATAAAAAATGAGTTTTTTAATTCAAGTAACTCTTTTGCCCAATTTGTGATTAATTTGTTTTAGAAAGTATATTCATAAATTTTTTTGAACTAGAACACTACATAGCGCGCTTTTCGCGCGCGCCATTTAGCCTTTTTATATTGAACGTTGCACTTATTCTTCTTCTGTATTTATATTCAGTTTGTTCTAGAAAGTATATTCATAAATTTTTTGAAATATTTTGAATTACTTTAATAGATGAAAAAGTAGTCATGCTCGAGATATGCAAATTGTAGGAATATGATTTTTCATATTGTATTGTTAAATGTAGGTTTAAATATAGAGAAGATTATAATATGGCCATCTATTTAAATTTTATACAATAAGGTTATTAATAATCAATATTTTAAATTGAAATTTAACGATTATATTTAGCAAAGTGTTGTTCATTAGATTTTACATTTAAAGTTATGAAAGATTTACTATATTACATATTATTTATAAAAATGTAGCGACATTGCATAATGAGTCAAAGAGAAACGTGGATAGTAATATGGCCATCACAAAAATAAATGTAAAAAATTGGTTTTGTTTAAAAAAAGTCAATATTTTGTTACAAAATTATATATTTATATAAAAGTAGACACAGACGCGCGTTTCGCGCACGCTATTTAACTTTTTGTTTTTTACTTCTTAAAAATAAGTAGCAACGATAATTGTATAGACAACCATCTATATAAATTATTAATTGCTAATAGCAATGTCCACAATAACAGTCTCTCACGAAGTTAGCGCAGTAAGAGAATCAATCAGCATCTAGAAAAGGGGGCAATACTTTCGAGATTTTCGAGTATTAATTTAACATCTCCTTTTTAAGACAGGATAAATTATTAGATTAGCAAAATTATGGCATAACTGTAGCATAATTGTGAAGAGAGGTAAAAGTAGATAGACTTACTTAATAAAGATAAGATTTTTAGGTTTATATGTAATCTCTTCCTTTTGTCGTAATAATAATTTATGCTTGTTACAAACTGTTGCTTAATAGTAGAGCGACAATTGATTTATCAAGAAATTTTTTCAATATAGAGATGATCAAAAGTGACCATATTATCAGCACGCTTAGGTGGCTATATTAACAAAATTCTATGTCATTGTTTAATTTTGTATAACTTGAAATGTGTACAGCCAAATAAAAAGTTAAATAAGAAAAAAATATTCAATTGTACATGCATTTGTTTGATAATACATTTAAGTTTAAGAAGAATGAGAAAGTATGTGTAAATAAATGTTAAAATGTACTTTAAAAAAGTTCTCGAAACTAAAATTGCCTTATTATAACAAACGTTGGTTATCATGCATTGTCATATTAGTGCCACTTCATAACGGCAAGCTGGTAAACAAATAATTCCAAATAAATAATTACTAGAATTCGTCAGCTAATAACGGAGATAATACGAATGGCCACATATTGTCTACAGTGGCCATAATACCACCTTCTTCTCTATTAAATTTATCGCTGCAAAGAGGCAAATAAACACATTTCATTGCGTCCATCGTTGTCAGGAAAAATCAGTTAGCCGGCATTGCTGGTGCTTCTTTTTATTCGAACGCACCATTGTCATCACCGATCACGATTTCTTAGTGGTATTACTTTTGCGTGATAAAATTGTTCTTTAGCGAGTACACGTTGATTTTCGTGAGCACGCGTATATCGACATCGAAAATACATGCTGCGCGTATCGTGCAGCCGCGTACATATGTACATGCGTGTGCGTGCGTGGATGGCGGCGTGATACACGCGCGCGTGCAGGCCCTGGTATAGAACGGATGCTATACTACCGGCGCGGTATGGCCGCACTCTGCACTTCGACGGGCCGTTATCTCGGCACCATCTAGCTTGGCTAAAAGCTTCTCCCCATCAACCTCCCTCCTTCTGTTCCCTTACTACAGGCCTGGAACCTTCTTCTAGCCGACGCCACGACGCGGAACGACGCGCTGTGCGGTATATTGTACCCCCGCGTGTCCCAATTTTTCTTCGAACTGGTACGCTTGTGCCGTTTAACATCTATGGTAAACTGTATCTCAGTTTCTTCGTATACGATTAACAATAGTAGAGGAATAGTCATATAACGTACAGTGTAGGATTTTAAAGATATTTCTGATTCGTGTTTAAAATCTAAATTTATGATTTTAAAAGTATAATTATAAATACTTGTTTATAACAATTTTACATGACAATTTTATTTATAATAACGCTTGATTGTTCATCAATTAAATAAAACTATAATATAATAACATGCATAATCAACACAAACATCCAATAATTAAATATAGAAGTGCCATTAAAAACAAGTTGTCGTTATAAATTATAAGAAATACGAATGCAGAATTAAAAAATTTTGATTAAATATTTGATAAATATGTTGATTTTCACATGAAATCTATAAATCTTCGTAACTTTTCTAAATTGCAAATTGAACAACATTACAAAATCTTTAGATACAAATTTAAAAGACTTCTAAAAAATATTTAAAAGCGTAGTAAATATTAAATAGTGACATAATGATATAATAATAAAAACGATTTATTATACAAAATAAGTTTACAAAATAAATATTGTGAAAATTTTTGTTTATTTTCTAATACTTTGCGTTATTTACACAATAAAAGCAAAATGTAATAATACTTAAATAAAATGAAATATACTTTAATAAATACGAATTTTGTCATAAAAAATATCATTGCAAAAAATATTAATGTTTCTTGTTTATATCGTTGCACATTCTAAATTATTATTATTACTTTTTGAAGATTATATGTGTATATTAGATTTAATAATTTTTTAATTTAGATAGGGAAAATTAATCAATTAATACATATACTTAAAATTTAATATTTTATTACATTTTTCTAAGATTTCTATATTGTATGAGATGAAACGGTTTGACTACAATGTAAATCAAATATTCGATTTTCATGAAAATTTTGTCTCTTCTTACTCTCTAAATCTCATAAAGTAAAATGTCACTCTCTTTGCTAAAGTTTTTTCGAATAGAAACTGAGCAATATACTATGATGCAGTTCAACAAAAAATAACAAAAGGAGTTATTTATTCTATTTTCTATAGCTTTTTTTTAAATACTGCGAATCTGATTTTCAAATTGTTTTATCATGTCATAATTTTGAGAAATTTGCAGTTAAAATAGAAAACAGTTTTTTTCATTTGTTGTGTTATATTATAACAACGAAATGTGACGAAAGAAAAATTTTATTGCAATTAAAATTAAATGTTTTGTTAGAATTTTTAGCCTTCAAAAGGAATTTTTTGTTTCAAGTATGGTCAATAAGATATATGTATATGGTTAAGTATAGAGTATGTATGTGGAAAAATCTTTATATATAATTTTTTATTAAAATTTCTCATACTTTCATGAAACAAACTAGCTTCTATTTTCCATGTACAAAGAGAGAAACTGCTTTTTACAGATTAACTGTTTCAATTACACTAATTTTGCATGTTGACTTGTCAAAAATTCAATTTTATCTCAAATCTTTTACTCCTGACTAATAAGCAAATAAACCTCAATGAAATGAAATAAACCTTAATGATTATTTCTTCATTTAAATTAAAAAATAATGATAAATAATTGATATTAATGAAAAAATAATTTACTACCAGACTTTACTATGCTCATATTCTTTTTGATTTAACTCGCGGAAGATATCGAACGCTATCGATAATGAATACTATTTTTGGAATGTAATTCTATGTATAATTCTAAATTCATTAGTGTCCATATCTAGAAGGACACAGAATGGATTAAACTGTCAATCTTCCTTCCGTTATCCCCGCATCTTGACATTAAATTTTCTACTAGATATAACTCATTTTTAACTTCTATCTTTGTTGATCAAGCGTCATAATAATAAAATTCCAAAGAGGTGATGCCCTTGCTCGAAATTAATCGCCGATCAATGGAGTCCTATTTCGCGTTGGTTCCTCTCAACGTCATATTTTGAAAATACGAAGGAAGAGAAACCTGTGTCCTTGATCCCTCGTAACTCGGGGATGATCGAGTACCTCCACTCGCGCGTTCGTGAGGAATCACCTCCATGTTGGCGGCGAAGGAAATGATACTCCCAACGCAACGCGGTATAGCGAGAGTCCGGGATATCCTGTGTATGTATACACAGGTGGATGCCTCTGTGTGGGCGCGTGCGTGTCTCTATTGACGCGCAGAGGAGAGGGAGGAGGGTAGCATGAAGGGGAGAGGAAAGGGGCACGGCCGCCGTGGTCGACGTACGCGTCTACGCGTCTACGCGCATTTACGCGGACGGTAAAAGCGATGTTCCCGCGGACGCGCCTTGCGCGGGCGCGCCATATCGATCTGCCGTTTCCAGGGCCGCTTAAACCCGCGACTCACGCCCGAGTATAATAATTCATGGGTTCAATGGCGAGCCTCGCGAAACGGAATTCCGATGGGAGCTGCGTTATGGCCTCGCGTCTTCTGGTCAGTTAGATTGTTGCGGTAACAATGATATTAATCATCGCGTGCTAATAAAATCGCACGACTCAACGCGTGACAGTAGTAGAAGGCTTTTTCCTCCATGAGAAAGAGACTCCGATTTTTTTTCTATCCAGGATAAGTTTATATTACGATATACCTTTGCTTTATTGGTTAAAATATAATTACAAATGTGTTGAAATCAAAAGTATAAAAATTAGAAACACTAATATTTAATACGAATACATATGAAAACTGTTTTCAAAAAGGAAATTTCCAAATAGGAATATTTCCCAATAGTTGGGCTCCGAATATCCGGGTTTTAAATTGTTCTATTATAATTTTTAGGAATTTATAGTTAAAGCTGCAAAAAAGCTATGTATTTTTTGTTATAATTACGATTATGTATGTAATGTGCTGGAGAAATATTCATTCCTTCCCTTTCCCCAAAATAATTTTGGTATAGGTGGAATTCTCTAAGATTTAGATCCTCTGATTTTACTTTTATTTGTGTCTCAAAAGGATATCTCTCCCAAAATCAAGAAAAAGATAGTACAAACATAATATTCTTATATAAATAGAGAAATCCACTACTTGCTTCTTTTGTGCTGCACGTAAGAAGCCACTCTGTTTCAAATCAACATGTTCTTTTTTATACAAGACATATTCTTCTTAAGAGATAAACAGAATAATATAAATCCTAAATTTGTGATAAATGCTATACTTTATTGAAAGAGGAATATGTTGTAAAATATTAGGCTTAGAATATGAGTTTATGAAAAAAATCATTTTGAACGCAAAATACTTTTTTGGGGAGTAGTTACGAGAAAATGGCGCTCCTTTACAACTTTAATTGCACATTTTTCAAAATTGTAACATGATGGAGGAATTTAAAAATTGAATTTGCTTCCGTGTCCAAAAATCTATAGCAAATACTTAATATCATTCTGGTGTTAAAAAAAGTAATTTATAAATTAAAATGTTACTGATACATTATTTTGAAATACGTCAATAAATATGACAGATAATTGTGACAGGATGAAAAAAATGAATCCGCGCGCATGACTTCGTGTAAAATACTGCTCTAAAAACTGAGAACATTTATATAAATGCCATCGTATTGATGTTTATATGTATAAATACCAAGTGGTGTTAAGATCATATTATTTCACAAATACAGTACTATTACGTAACGAAATTAGTGTTGTAACAGTACCAAAAATTGATTCTTTTACATTGTAACGATATTAGATACCAATAATTTGTAAATGACAATAATAATACTATACTAAAAATTGCTATCAATTTTTTATATCACAGTAAAAGTAAATATTAATACTTATCAATACTTTCTTACACTATAACATTGCATTCTTAATTATTTATCACGTAAAACCTTCAAATTCGAGGTACTTTTCTAAATTATTCATCTCGAATTTAAAGGTACTACGCGATGCATGGTTACGTATGTAATAATACTGTATCAAAAGTCATTAATGATTCTCAATATTGCGAGGAAGATGTCGAGCTTTACGCAGTTGTATTAATTAATTATAATGCACCGGTATTGTCTACGGGAGAGAATTTAGTTAGTCTCTCTGATGTCTCGTATTGCTTCGCGCCAGGAAACAATTTCATCACATGTACCGAAAATCTATATACTGATTTAGTATATACTGATTTATTACCTATGCTCAACGTATTCCTTTTATTATAACTTCAGTACTAAATAGCACTAAATCTACCAACGGAAACAATACTATTATACATTATTCAATATCTTTACATATTAGTACCATAATAAAGTTATTTTAATTCTGTCCAGTACAGAGCTAGTATTGAAATATGAAACCTTTTTTTTTTTCCCCGGTAAAATTAGTACTTTGTTAGGATAATACTGGGCTAATACTGGTACAATATTGATTTAATTCTATTCCCTTTAGAGTATACGTACATCGAAACGTTTTAAACGTTGGTCTATTGTTTTAGTCCTGTATATACATTTGTTAGTATGTGTAGTTTCTAAGACACCCTATATAATGTTACACTCGTGCACGCTGGGCAATGACGCAGGGCAACGTGGTGGCGCGGCGTCGATCTTTGATCTACGATAGAACGTCACTTTTCTCCTATGAAGCCCGGCTCTTGTCTAGCGAGAGTAACACCTGCGTTCTGCAGAAATAAAAGCCCGATGCGCCTGCGCTGGTCGATCAACGAGCAGTTTCTATTGTTCACAGTAAACAGAATCGCGCACACTTTCGATTTATATCTACACGATCTATCGATCTTGTATCTATGGCATTTTTCAATTGACTGCAAATTGACTGTATTTAATAAAGATTAAGATTAAAGAAGTTTTAACTCGTTAGTCGTTGTTATAGGAATTATAATGATAAACTATATAAATAAGAAATACGCATGACAATAATAATAAATAAATCAAATTACCAAGTAAATATTTTAAGATATTCACAACTAATGACATAGCATTGTATTCTTTTATGAATAAAAATTTGTGTCGATATAGCTGGTGACATAATATTACATTTTTTTATATAAGAGATAAGAGATAACAAATTAAAATGCTTATATACACATTCATTATTTTATTATTGTGTTTATCAATTTCTTTTTAGTATTTTAGTTATTTTTATATAAGAGAAAATTACTAATCTGGCACACTACTTTGTTTTGGATAATATTTCTTAAACGAAAGCTACAAATAAAAATTTGCAAATATATGTAAATATAAATTAGATAGTGTCTTCTATCAAATGTATTAATTTTTATAACATTTTTATTTTCTTACTTTATTTTATCGTTATACACTAAATATTTTGTGTTACAAGTGGAACAAATCGACTATTTCCTTCAAAATTCATTTGCACGAGTGAGAATAGAAGGCGCGAGGGGCATACGTCGGTGTGCATCTCAATATGCGTGACACAGCTATTCCGCGCGTTCTCTCCTCGAGGAGAGAAACAAAAACTTAAGCAAAACGACAAAAAGAAGGAGGGATGAACCCAAACGCTTTACCAACCTCGTCAGCCTTTTCAACGCGGTAGCTGTGCGCACTTGTCTTCCGAGACAAGCTGCAGATTCTTAGCGAAATCCGCGTACAACTAGGTAGGGATAAGACGAAGAAGGGAGCAAAAACTTTGAAAAATCTTTGCGGTAGTTGCGCCCGATAAATCTCACCTAATAAAGGAGTAATTTCCAAATAACCTGTAACTTATTTTTTAGAATGTGCCTTTTTGTTCTAAATCCTGTAACGGAATTCGAAATTCTTAGACCGCAATTGGTATTTAAGAATAAAAATAGTTCTGTCTGAAAATTTACCAGTAAATATAAATATAACTGTTATACATAAATATAATAGTTTTACATCTATATTCGTGATTTGTTAGACAATGAAATATCTGAAAAAATATATACAGGTTGAAAGCGAAAATAAAAGAGGTAACTCCTGTCTTTTTTTTACGCATATTTAAAAAGCAAATAATTTTGTCTACTTTTTTGAATGCAATAAGTTAGATATAATTATATGAATTATTATTTATTAATTAATGTTTGATAATAGTAATAAATTAAAACATAATTTTAATATAATATTTTAATATAACAAAGATATATAATAAACTGATTGCGAGCAAATTCTCATCACTTTTATTTTTTTCTCACTTCTGTGGCTAAATTTTTGCACGACGTAAATACCAAAGTTGTTATATATGTATATAAGAATGTTAAAAAAAATGAAATCAAAAAGATGTCAAAGTGCTAAACAATATATACTCATAAAAAGATTCTTTCATATTCAATTTGCTTTTTAAACTTTTTGAACACCTTCAAGGCCTTTTATGAATTTCATATTGTTAAAATAATATTATTTTATAATTTTATATCAATGAAATCTTAAAAATATATTAACATCTCGATCACAGGAAGAGGGTTAAGCAGATTATTTTCCACGACAGATCTGGTTGAAAAACAATAATTAGCCCCTCTAGGCATTAAATGTACCCTTTACACAACACGCGTTGAGATATATTAATCCCTTCTTGGCTATAAAACAACCGGAGGGCAGTAACGCGTAAATCCCTTTCGCGTTTCGAATTGCGCAACGTTAATGCATATACATATAGAGATATTCGTTGTTCTACAGCTCAAAAGAATTTCTACGATTCTAACGCAGTTCAAAGAGAATAAGTATTCTCAAAATAAAGAGATAAGGGAAAATACTGAAATTACAAATAGATCAAAAATTCATGCACAAAATGGAACGAATGTATAACTATAAACCGTATCAATCGATTTTAGCTACCGAGCAAAAATATCAACGTTCAAATTTATGTCCCTAACGTTGTCGATCGAATGGAATGCGATTGATCGGGAAAAAAAGATTAAAAGCGCAAAACGCGAGGCACATAACGGATTTATAAACACACTTCGCGAATCAATTTTAACTACCGAAAAATAACCATCGAGAATATCGAATGTTCAAACATATACACGATTGTAACGTTACTAAAAGAAGGATACTTTCCACACTGAGAAACGCGCAAGGACTAGTATATAATGTATATATACATGGTTTTATAATCGATCATTTTTGCGCTCAATATACTCCGGGCCCGAATGTAGGAAGAGGGATGGGGCACACCCGCCGTACAAAACGCCGCGGGGGTTAATATGTGTTTGGGCGCGCGATCCCGTATGTAATGGATCCGCGATACGAGCTGAGCGATTATTTTCCGCCGCCGCGTGCCATTATCGGTCGAACGGGCTGTTGCCCGGTGACAAATTTACCAGCGATTCGAAAGCTTTTAGTGGTAAAAGTTTGGCGCCGATCGCGCTTATATCGTTATACTTGCATTATGCAGAGGGCAATTTTTAACGACCGCGAATCCCGCGCCGACATATGGCGCGTAACAAATCGCAACGGAATTAACATGCCAAATCAAAGACGGAATATCGCCGTGTTGATGACAAGTTCCCCCCTCGTGTTAGCATTAAAGCTGCTTCAACTGAAATCACTCTAAAGAAAGCCTGAAAAGTCGTCCGCTTGAGTAAATAAAACAAAATTTTGTTTGTTGCCTCAAATATAGAAAAATTAAAATTAATAATTAAATTTCCTATAAAAACAAAACAAATTCTTTTTTTAATATCTGGATTATTGCGCCAAATCATTTATTATTAGTAGTGTCACATTATGAACAATTTCATTCCGACAAAAATAAAGTAAAAGATAGGAAATATAAATGTAAGATAATAAATAGAGGAAGATCGCCGACACTATTACATTTTTCAATTGTATTTTTTAAATAAAAACTAAAAGTAAAACTTTAGAAACACATATATAAACTAGAAAGTGTCTTCTATCTTTATGATATAGCAGTTTTTATTGTTTCAAATTTTAAAATAGCATTAAGTTTATCTATAAATGAGCAAAAATGACAACATAAGTTTCAACACAAACATAATAGGCAATAATGCAACATTTTCCTTCTTTTATCTTTTTACATGAATTATCTGTACAAACACTTACAAGTTAAGCATATACATGGATTCCTAGAAATTATTCACTTCAATGTAAAACGGTTTTGTGGTTTAAATAATATAAATAATATAAATACTTCAATACTGGTATTTTCTAAGATGCAACTTGTAATGCAATAATAGAAGAAGTCGTTAATACTGGAATAGACATCTTGAAGCGATATCCCATTATTTATCTAAAATTAAATATTGTATTAATCCTAGAACGTCACATCGGGGTAGTTTCATACTCCAACGTGAATTTGAATTTATCTTCTAATTTAGCAGATGAAGGAATCGACTCGGGACCTCGATTATTATAATTCAACTTAAAGTCTTAGGAATGGAAAAAGGCATTAGCTGGCATCAGAATGCCATTAGCTTTTGAGCAGCACAGACATAAAGTCGAAATGGTGTACGTTTCAGTTTGTACACTTCAGTTTGACGTTTGTGTATACATTTTGTTTGGGTACGAAACACTGTTTTTTTCCATCGACATAAAGAATGGATTGAGCATCGCGATGGACAGATAGGCGCTCGCTATAGAAAGAGGTACTACGGCTGCGTTTGCGCGAACTGCAATGTTCCTATGTGTAAAGACCATAGGACAGTGTGGCGAGTACCGCTTGGAGTTATGGAAATGTTTTAATAATTTTTTTACTTTAATGAAGCATTCTGTATTTAAGAAATTAACATGTATTTTCAATTTTATAGCAGAGTAAAAGACATTGATTGTGTCTTCATTCATTGTTTCCTTTTTCTTAAGTTATCTTTGTTTCAATTTCATTTGTTAAAATAATTACATCTTTTAAACAATACCTAAAATCCATTTTATCTTGGTTCTATCTTTTACCTCTATCTTTTATCCAAAACTGTTTTTTTTAATTCGTTAAAAATTGACACAAATACGATAGATTAAAAAAAACTTATTTTTGCGATTTTTCAAACTTTAGTTTGTTTAAATTAATTTTTAAAGTATTTAATGTTAATTATTATTATTGTAAATTATACTGTCGTCTTCGTTATGAAAAAAATGAAGAGATTCATATAGCACAATATTGATTTCCGTCTATCTATTCAATGTAGAACGCTTGGGAAAGAATGGGATATATTTATAATCCAATGTGACGTTTAAAGTAAAAAAAAATAAGTTTACCGTTTTAAGATTAATATTGATAACATGATTTGCTTACATGATTAAAGAAATAAAAATAGTTCATAACTTTTTTCTAATATTTACGGATTTTTAACACAGCTACTTAGAATCAAACTAGATTAGTAATACCATAATTATCAATTTAGCTAAAATATATAACTTTCCACCCCGCTTTCTCGTGAAGAATTTGTAAAAAAGCAATTTATAAAATTTTGTAAATAATGAGTAAAAAGTTGTATTTTGCATTTTTATACTTTAGATAACATTAACAGTGATAAAAAAAGGTGTATACATGTATGAAATTAGGAAACAAATCAATAGTACAAATATAAAATGTTTGCAAGAACCAAATATGTTCAGAAGTTTTTCCTTTTTTTTAAATTGGTCCTTAAATTGTATTATCAGAGTTTACAATTTTATTCTTATATCTATTAAATGTCTGGGGAAAAATTTTTTTATTTCTGCAATGAACGATTTTTGAAAGTTTTTATTACCTAAAAATTTAATTTTTTAGGCTTGTTTGATTTTTGTAGAAACTCTTTAAATTTATGCATATTACACGAAGGCATTACAAAATTAATAGAAGGAAATTAGATAGATGCTTTTGATGTATTATTTAACTACTGAGAATAAAGATGTAAATAATGAAATATATAATTATGATGAAAATAATTTACCTCAACAGAATATTGGTTATTCCAACTCGATACGTTTGGTATATATTATTTTTTAAAACAATGTATTTCCGTAATATTCTTCATCGATTCTAAGACAAGACAAGCGATTTTATCAATCGAAAATTGCGATTATTCGAAATCGTATTGCACAATAAAATCAAATATAATCTAACAACGCTCATAACGAGGGTGGGCGGTAATGCGCGCGTTCCCAGGAAACAAAGAAAAACGCGCCAAGTTTCTGAAATACGGCTTCCATCTTGAGCAGGTCGAAGACCGACAGGGACTCTTCTCAAAATATTGACTTTTGACCGTAAGTATTTATCCTTTTCTTCTTCTTCCTTTTTTATAGTTACATATTTACATTTATCTGTGGTTGCCCTTTTGTCGGCCGGTCAGAGAAAGGTAGTCCCTTGAAGCTACAGAACTGGACGATATATAGACATAACTACTCTACCTATATAGGCACGTCCTCCCTCTACTCAGCTGCATCCTGCATCCGTCCGACGAACCAGAGCAACTGTCCAGCCGGCACAATTTGCAACTGCTATATAATTTGGGAAAAATATTACTTTATATAATATACTTTATAAATATTCATGATATTTATATCACAGTTATTTATCTCTATCTATATTCTATTTCTTTTATGTAATCTAAATGTGTAAACATACTTTGATATTATTTACGTAACGACTATATAATGCTTCAATATTTAGAATCTAATTATTGGAACTGCATATACAAAGAAGTAGTTAGTTACATAAATATATTATTATTGTTGTTTTGAAAAAAAAAATTATAATGTAATTATAATATTGCAGCAACTTTTACATTATACCTAAAAGATATGATACTGAAACTTCTATAGAATAATTAAATAGTAAACAGTTTACTAATTATAAGAACGTGTCCAGGAAAACTTAAAAACTATTTATTATAATAATAAATTAAAACAAAATACATACATACTACCTTATAAGAATTGTGATGCTTTGTTATTAATAATTTGTCCAATCGCTTTTATTACCAATAATTGTTTGGCACTTCCGAGGCATACTTTGTACTATATAATTTTATGGTTGAGAAAAAGATCTTGAGATAAAGATCTTAAGATCAATCACATTTGTCGAAATAGTTGTTTGATGTTTAAATAATGGAATTACAAAAAAAAAATTTTGTCGGAAAAAATTGCATTTTTCCAATTGCAGCCTAAATGTTCTTACCAAGCATTTTTTTCGGCGTGTTTTTCAGTAAGAAGTTTTTTAAATATAAAATACGACTCTGCTATCAAAATCGAACAATAACTGAGGCTTTTTTTACAAAGTATTTTAGAAAAAGGCTTCCTCTGCTGTCTATGACAGTTTCCAGATAAAAGTTTCACTGCACACGCTCTTATCGAATAAACTAATTGTGTTAACTGATTCGTTTCTGTATGTATGAAATAACGAAATCTCTATTTCGCAGTTCGAATGCCGACTACTACAACGCGACAATTACCCTTGACAGAAAAATTGATAAAATAATAACAAAATCTCTCCCCTTCTGGGAAAAATGGAATGAGACTAAGTTGCAATGTGTATGAGTGAATAAGAGTCTATTGGACTATGTTAAGACTATATTGAGATTTTTAGTGGCTGAGAAGGGGTCAGGGGAAAGAAGGTCAGGTGGATAGCGTAGGTAGAGACAAGTAATGGTATGTAGGATACTTTGTGTGTGTGGGGGGGGGGGGGAGGGCGTATAAATTTAGTGTAAAAATTTAAAAAATGTAGTCAAGAATCAGGTTAAAATAGAGGGAGAATAAACTATAGATAGACAACGTTTCTTATCATAACATGTTCAAGCAGTTCAATGTATATTAAGTTTTAAATTAAGAAAAACTCTACACGTCACTTCTGATTTGAAGACGACTTGAGAAGATTATTTAAATATACTTTGTAATAAAAATTTTCAATAGTTTTCTTAATAATTACAAACAATATTGCAAACAATTAAAAATACAATATATAGAGGAGATTATATTATGGCCACTCATTTATATTTTATTTTCATTCCCCGTAATCGTTCTACTTTTTAGCTGACAATAAATACAGTATCAATTATTGTCTAATCAAAATATTGAACTGTCCACGTTTCAAGATATAAAATTTTATTCTAAATATTTAACTGATGTGCTTATGAAATAAAATTCAAGCAATTACAAATACATTTGAGTTTGATTATTTCTCAATCTTGCGTTCTTTCGCTTCTTGTTCGAGGTCTGCCATTCGTGTCGTATCTCTCTCGTAAACGAACGCTTCCATCACACGTCGCACGGGAGTCAATACATGCCTGTTCCGCCTGAGGTAGATCGATTGACTTACCGTCGTCGAGCCGAAGAGAACAGAGAGGTAGGCGGTTAAGGGAGCGTGTTAGGACAATGCGGCTTAGGATGAGCGCGTAACACGCGATCGCATAATCGCCGCGTGATCGGAACAAGCCCCGAATACACATATGCACATGGTTCATGGTGATTTTCTGTTAATTACGAGTGGCACGTGTCGCAACGAATAAAAATGATCCGGCGACGATAAACCACCGGGACGAGCGATTATCGCTTCATCAGCAGCACGTCGGTAACGCGATGTGCGTAAGTATTCCATTCTCTTTTTGTCACTCTCTCGCGGTTCGTTGCGATCGAAGAACCATAGGTTTGGAAAAGAGAGAACCACTGGCTATTGCTCAACGCTAAATGATAAACTGCGTTAAATTTACAAAAACAATTTTTCTCCTCTATTGATACGAGAAATTGTTTTCTCGTTCTACCATTAGTATATTAAAAGTTGTTGTAGGGCATGACTTTAACTTTTACACTCTCATTACACAGCATTATCATTAGTACTCTACATGATGCTATACGAATTGTATATACGTGTAGACGATTAACACGATAACGATTGCAATACGAATCTAAACTTTGCAAACGGTTAAATACTGCGTTGCAGATAAAATTGAAAATACAACGGCTTTCGAATCACCTGTTTGTAAAGCCTTGCTACCGGGATCGGATTTGTTTGCTAACATAAAAGGGACCAAAGGATTATCTGTGCAAACAGAATATCCGTTACGTTTTATCTCTTTTCTCCTCTCCCTCTCTCTACCTCCTTTTTTCTCAGTTTCTCTCTATCTCTATCTCTATCTCTTTATCTGTCTATATCTATACAGTTATCTATTTATTGATCGCTTATGTAGATTTTGTCTCATCTATATTTTAATTTAGTACTTAATTTCGTCATTTTTATTTTTTCTTTTTTATTTTTTTATTTAATTGTTCTTTGAAATATAATAATTTACAAATTATATGCATAATATAATTACAATCTTAACGCTTGAGAGACTACTTACTTACAACACTCAGTAAATCGCTTTCTCTCTCTCTCTCTCTCTCTCTCTCTCTCTCTCTCTCTCTCTCTCTCTCTCTCTCTCTCTCTCTCTCTCTCTCTCTCTCTCTCTCTCTTTCTCTCTCTCTCTCTCTGTCTCGCACGGTCGCATAAATAATCGTGCCATCTGCAAATCAAGTAGAAACAGTAAGCATGAGCTGGCTTTACTAGAGATGATGAGCACGCGATCCGATCAACAGCTGCCCTTTCTGGCCATATGGCATGCACCAAACGTACCGTACTTCTCGTACCCTAGCCACGAGTCCACCCCCGCGCAAACGTGCATCCGATAAGAGATCGTACTAACGATAAGCGCGGAACAAGCTATATCGTCTTCCCCGTTCACTGTGCGGACGCGATGGTCAATAAATCTGCGGCACATTTCCCGCTTTTTTCGCGGAATGTTACAAATGGATAGCTAACTTCTGTTTTGAACAAGGTTCTTTTTTCCTCTCTTTTTCCTTTTTTTTTCTCATTTAACATAATTCAACATGAATAATTATAATTTTTCAGTAATATAATTATTACTTAAACAAACACGTTAAAAATGCGGAGACTAATCAAATAAAGGTGTTTTCACGTATAATAAAATATTTTAATGACACAATTTAATGGCACAAAATATTTTAATGGCAAATTCTTATTTCAAACATATTTTATGAATGTTATTAAACTTTATGTATTAATATTAAAAATAATTTATTTACACAAGTAAGCATGTAATTTAATAAAATTAATATAATAATTAACAACATGAACGTAGCAATATAATAATATAATTCTATTATTATTTTGCAAATTAATATCATCATTTCTTCTTATCTTGTTATTAAAATCTATTAATTACATTTTTTAATATTGGCATGCAAATAAATCCAACATATCTGTAATGTCTTAACAAATTGGTCATTAAAATATTTCGCGCCAGTTTAGGAACATTCTGTATATATATATATATATATATTTATTTATTTATTTAAATACATTTTACTAATGTTTTATCTAATTGCATGGTTACATTACGAAAAATTACTCTTTCAAACAAAAACTATGTATATATATGCTTGTAGTGTCCTAAAACTGTTTTATTTATGCATAGAGAAAAGTTTATAATTACTATGTATATACAATAGTAGCTACGGACCATAAAAAGAAATTATATCATAAGTATTTTATATCATAAGTAGTGTAAATACTACGGCTAAAAATTTTTATAATTTCTTCCTTGATCCATGCTTACTATTCACCATAGTAATTTTTATTATAAAATTTTCTCCGTGTATTTTTTTTATATTTTTTTTACATATAGTACAGTTTTGAACTCGAGATAAATTGGCACATTTATTAATAAGACAAACTATGAAAAAACTACAATAAAAACCATAAAATAAAAGGTACAGCATTATGAAAGATCTATACTAAGTTGATAATCTAACTTATTCTTCTTTATACATTATCGCGTTACATCTTGCGTCTTGCAACACAACATAGGATATTTGTATAAATCAACAAGAGACATTTTACATAGAAGTGAAGAACTTATCTAGTATAAAATGGTAATGGAGTCGACGTCAAATCAATGCCGAAGTCATCAAAAAGATATCATTTTGATAGCAATTCAACTTGGCTTTCATGAATCATTTCTCGATAAGAATCCTCACATTAACTTATATGTATTTTGTATAAATAAAAAGAGAGAAAAAAATGTAACGTTACTGTCTACTATTTTAGTCTTGAAACTCATTTTGTCAGATGCTCTTTTTTGCTTATCTTACAAAAAACTTAATTATTACAAAATTTGAAACGACGATATTATAAAAACTGCTATATTAATAAAATATATTTTCCAGTTTGTATTTATGTTTCCAAAGTTGTATGTCTTAGTTTTCGTTCAAAAAATATAATCAACAAATAAAGTGGTACGTTGGGATTGGCAACCTTCTTTTACTTGCGAAAGTAACTCTCGCTAGTGGTCGGTCCGGAAGGAAAGGCCGGAGAATTTGACGAAAGGCAGTTTTACTACCCTTTGTGCATTGACCATGTCGCACGCGGACGCGATAAATATTTTCCGGGAGAATGGACGAGACGTTAAACCCACGCGTCCCTTCGGCTATCACTGCGGCTTTCGATCGGAACCACGAAAACCTCGAAAGAGAAAAGGAAAAGGAAGGAGTCGCTGAAACCGGAAGTCGAGGACGATCGGCCGTACGTCCGGCCACGCGCTAGCGTAAGGCAATTAATTCATTACCGCCCTTTGCGACCCCTTTCTTCACTTACTCTCCCACCCTTCTTTCAATTTTCGCTGATTCCTTTCTTTCTGGAGATTAATAATCGTTAGTAACACTGAATGACGCATTGCATAAAAATAAAATTTAAAGATTTTGCTTCAAATTTTTCGATAACGATATAATTTAAGTATGAGGAAACATGTTAGAACGGAATTAATATTTGCACAGTTTGTTTATCTACCCCTGATCTATGAAAATCCATGTATATTATTATTGGTATCTAAAATCTAGACTGTGTTACTATGAAATTTCGATCGTATTAAGTAGTTCAATAAATAGTGAAACTTATTTTGGAAGATATCGAAGAACGATAATTACATTTATTAATTTAATTTAATGCAAAATATCATTACTTTGTTTCATTACAATCTGTTTTAAAGTCAATTTTCAAATTCCATTTCGACAAAAATATCAAAATACTTACATGTAATGTATCGTAAGATAAAATGTAACTTTGGTCCAAATTCAAAATTACCTCACG
Source organism: Monomorium pharaonis (assembly GCF_013373865.1). Lineage (NCBI taxonomy): Eukaryota > Metazoa > Arthropoda > Insecta > Hymenoptera > Formicidae > Monomorium > Monomorium pharaonis. The sequence goes on along the minus strand of NC_050469.1, from coordinate 2,105,569 downwards.
TATGGTAAATAAAATAAGTGCGATCTTACTTAAATGACATCTATATGTTATTCTCATTTTATTATTATATTATAAAAAGTAAATTTTATAATTATTTATTATTGGCGTTTATATTATTAGTAAATGTGCTATGTATTACGAATGGCAATCAATCTCGGCTCAACGAAATCTTTTCTATATCACAGTGTACATCTTGTTTTTAAATCAATTTGCTCTGGAAAAACGTATTTACGTATTTTAAATAACAATTCTAATTAATGTATGTTTTGCGATTTATTTAATTTCATTAATTAAAGTTCGCACAGGGAAATTGAAATTTATTGTTTTTTCTTTACAGATTGCGTGGGCGAACAAATGTGTCATTGAAAAGTAAACTGATCAAGTTTGCTGCAGTAATGCAGTTAAATAATGAACTTATCTAATAAAAATAAACAAATATTTCCATTTAATTCGCTACATTTATATTTATCAACCAGCATAAAAGAAAAGAAAATATTGAATTTAGGTCTCGATATAGTAACTCAACGTTAAAATGTGTTTTTCGAAAAGAGCAACGTTGAAATAACTTCGGTCTAAAAACCAGAATGTAGAGCGTAGAAGATCACTTATAGCGCTTCACGGGAAGGAGGGTTGCGGAGGGAAGAGCGGGTCTGACTTTTGGCTATGCCATACTCCTCGGAAACTCGTCGGGCGAGACACGTGACTCCAACATACGAATTCATTGCCGCCGACACGTGACTTCCAATCAACCCGGCATTGTGCCAAAGTTGATGGTATTGGGTGAACGTTCTTACACATAACCGACGACGGTTGATGTACGATAGCACCCGAATTAAACTACCCCGTAGTTTCGCATAGTTTAAGATTTATTCATTATAATCATTTGACATTTTTCCATATTTTCAACAGTTTAATCTGAGAATAGTTATCTGTTTTTTATACTCCAATGTCGGAAATAAAGTTCACATATTTTTTATTTAAAGATTCCAAGATCCAATATGTCTGTTTTTTTTTTTTTTTATTATGTTAAACTTCTTGCTTGGTTCATCTTTTATCTTTTTTCTTTTCCCATAGGAAGAAAAAAGAAGAAAAGATGGATTGTACCAGAAGTTCAGCTGAAGATTTAATTTGTACAATAAAAATAAGTTGCGACTCATATATTTCTAATACTGATCTGTTGAAATTAACTAAAGTGTTGAACATTCCAGATGGTCGTTTATATTATAAAATCAATTAACAATATAACAAATTTTATACTACAATTTCGAAATAATATTGTAGTATATATAAATTTTCGAATGAGATTTAAGTTGAAAAGTATTATAAGCTATTTATAATAGCTTACAACAATATTATAATATTATAACTGGTATTATAATTATTAAAAATCTTTACAATACAAAAAATTTATATTTTTTCATGAATATTTATTTTTACTTTTATTAAAAAATACTTCATATAATTTTCATATTTATATATTAAACAAGTATAAAAATAAAAAGAATCATTTTTAATGATGCTGCAAGAGCAAATACAATATAAATACTTTTACGTAATAACGCGCGATTTGACTTTATTTTAAATTGTTATAAAATGGATGTTATATATTTTATTTGTCATATTTTTATTTTTCTAATAATTTACTTCTAAATGACTAAAATCTACCAAGGCAAATTTATTTGAATTCTTTATAAACATTTTACTTTATTTCTAGTATATCAACACTTATTCTTAGAGTTCAAGTACTATCTATAAAAAAGATTCTTTGCGATAGAAATTACTTATAAATATATTCCCTATACTCACAGATACTCCTTCTAAACTAGTAATTGGTAACGATTACTTCACAAATACAATGAATAAAATATTATTTCATATTACTCCCAGGAAATAAAACTTGATAATTGGATTTAACTCGGTTTTTTAAGTATACGTTGAATTTGATCCCATCATAATTTTTAAGTTACATGATGTTTCTATCATATGATTTATTTTATTCTGTCCATAAATAGTGATCGTGCTGAATCGCGCGACGTAGTTTGAGCATTTTGAGAGCGTTTAAATCTTGTTTATTAACAAGTATATAATTTTCATTCGCTTCGCCTCTCATGATTCTCAATCCGTCCTAAGCGAATGAATTTCAATTTGATTTAATTCGCTAACTTTAAATGCTTATGGGTAAAAAACTATTATAAACTTGATATTTTCGTATTAGAGGTTTCGTCTTAAAATAATTTCAGGAATTTACCCTTAATCCTTTTAAGGCAAATTTATTTTTTCTATTTAAATTAAAAAATGTGGTAGAAATAAAAATCATGACGCCAGTTACACACTTTAACATTATAGTGTCGCTGTGATACCACTAAGCTTGAAAGGGTTAACAAGTATCATTACAGTTTTACATCCTGTACATGTATATTATGTATCATCACATGTATTCACATCTAACTAAGCACGAATACATAAATGTCTTGATCAAACGGTTACTGTAAAATAGAGCGAGTTGTACTCGACAATATGCATTCTTACGTTAACTTACGTGCGATGTGCGATCCTGTTCCTTGGTACGCGCACGTGATCTCGAAGCAGTCGTGCGGCACACCGATATCGTTTTCGTCGGAGGAAGTCGCTAGTCCAAAGTGATTTCGGAACCGACCACTCGTTTCCCAAGAATAGAAGAGAAGAGGGGAGGGGGGAATAGAATCATATAGGAAAACGTGGAATGTTTCGACGTTGTGCTTAGACATGTGTGCGTGTGATACGTCGCATTGGCGACATCGCATGCGTGCCGTCTCCTTCTCTCGGGAGCACGCTGACAAATGACGCGTGGCGTCGTTCGGCCACGCGACGCCTAATTGACGCTACCGTGACGTCACGTGCGCGCGTTCGTTGTGTGCATGTCGCTGGCCGACTTTTCGGTGCACGCAACAACGTGTGGGCGGTGCTCTCTAAACGCGTCAGCGCGTGTAATCCACCGTATTTTTAATGTCTCTTGGCTTTTCGAAAAGTTCGAAAAGCGGAAGTTTGAACGATCGATATCATCCTCTTCCGGCTGTCAGTCGGATTAAATTTTGTTCTTTTTCTTATCATTTGACTGTTGTAAATAAAAGTTCATTGCATTTCTCGCATTCGCGAGAATGTTCTCTCAACGAAATTTTTTATGTTGATTCAAATATCTTTATTGTGAATTACAACTGTGTAACATTCCTTTTGCCTGCCATTTACAGTATATGTATAGTATAGCATACAGTACATAGTATAGCAGTTAGTGTAGTACATCAAGAAGGGTGGCTTTGTCATTTAACTTATGCTTTAGTAAAAACAAGACTAAATTTGACACCGTGTTTAACTGTCACCCCATAATCAACAAAAAACTGTTTTACATCGAAGTGCTTCTATAGAAATCGTTGTATAATATATAAGTATTAAGCAAATATTTTCTACAAATGACTTATATTAAAGAAAAGAAGGAAAATGTAGACTTATATATACTGTCTCAATTTTGAGGCCCAATTTCTCATTTATTTTTTATTATGTTGTGAAACGTTATTACTATAAATGTGAAACAGTATTATAAAAACTACTAGTCCATCTGAAAGAAGACACTTTCTAGATTGTACTTTTAACTTTTATTTTTAGCTTTTAAGAAATATAGTCTAAAAATAAAGTTGTGTACCGATATATTATATGTGTGTGTATATATATATATATATATTTGCAACTATCCTTGTAATTCAAAAATAATTCACAGGTACACGAGTGATCGTTCGCAAACGCGAAAAGTTGATGACGGGGCAATGTGCGTTATCAGACGACCGATCTGTCGCACTCGCGGGGGCACGAGGGGCAGAATTAGGGACGTCATGTGCGTACATGCGTGCGTGCACGCGTGGACGTTCCTGAATATCCGGCGCGGTCGCGTGGTCGGTGAATAATTAGCCGATTGTCCCGTCTATGGGCCGGAACAGAACCATCAATATTTTTATTTCCACAACGACCCCTGCGGTTGGAACTCCTGCTTCCTCCTTTTTTCTTTCTCTTGTCGCCGGGGGTTCTCTCAGGGAAAGGGGGAAAGGGTCGATGGCGCTAAGTGATATCCCTCGCGTCCGCAATGAGAGACGACTCTTTCGACGGTTCTCCCGTTCTTTCCCGAGGATTCTCGCGCACGGAATACATCCTGTCGGACGAGAGATGCACGCAGGGGTCGCTGCGCGGGCGACAGATTGATGAAACCCATCGCGACAAGGGTAGATCTTTTATTCGCTAATGGACGAAATGTTCGAATTTTTTTTTCATAAAGATTTCCGCAATTCTTGAGTGAGAATCTTTCATTTATGACAATGTCGCACGAAACCTTTGCGAAGTAGAACACAGTGCCGTTCTTCACTTAAAAAATACAGCTTTTTAGAATAAACATTTATATATTAATATTTATCTTTTATTATACGTTTCTAATGTTTTCCAATGGAAATAATAATATAAAATGATAAAGTTTGTGATAAAATATTGATGCTTAAAATTGAAGAAAATGTTTATAGTCGGCTTTTTTTTTTAAGTGAACAAAAAAATAATAATATCACTATTTAGTGGTCACAGGTGAAGCAAGACATCATAAATCTCGATGATCGACGATCCGTTGCTGGCTGTAGCAGGGTTAAGTGCTCGTTGAACAAAACTTACAATTTTTCACCTTGTCCCGAGTATCGTGTGTTTGTATCGCGCAGATTTCATTAATCTGTGTGCCTTTCATCACAAATATCTTATAAATATCGCACTTACCTCCCACTACATATTATATTTAAGGTGAAGAAAAAATTGTCAAAATCGTACGTTAATTGCTGAATTTAAACGCAGTAAGGAGCGAATCTTGAGAAATGATACTCAGTATATGATAATACAAAAAAAGCTGCGTATCATCTTCGAGAAGCCGAATCCATCCGCAATCTCACGGTTCAGGTCGAGCCATCGTTCTTAATGGATGACAATGCGTGGAATATGATCCATGTTAGACAGCATAATGTCGCGTTATTACTGCACCCTTTGTTCGTCCTCCCCCGCGCACCATATACCGATCAATCCAACTTAGTTTCCCACCGGAACACCCTACTTGAAATCGAAACCGTCTAGGACGAACGCGTGTGACGCGGTCACCACATAATTTCCGCAGACCACATCATGAGTCTCATGTAAAAACATATAATACGTATTATAGAAAAAAACCACATGTAAGAATATATTAATGTATAACATCTACATTCCCGATATATTTTCACATTCTGAATAAATTGGGATTGTATTTTTTTTCTTAAGCTTTCTACAATTTTATTTCAAAATTATTACAATTGCAGCGATGAATAATAGTTTTAATTGTGTAATTATATAAATTTGCAAAAATATATAAGTTGTAATCAGTCAAGTTCGATGAAAATCGATCTGACGCTCGAACTGATGATAGGAACGAGTGGTTTCGAAGAGGAATTCCAATCGGACTTTGACGATAGCGTATGCAAAGCGCTCGATGCGCGAGTGACTCAACAGCTTCCGCCTGTTCACTGATTCCACGCCTTGCGTAATGGAGCGCCAGATGATACCGGGCGCCGTATGGAAGACTACCGCGTGTTTGTTAAGAGATTCGCTATGGCGAGCTTCCCGTGGCGAAACGCTAAGTGCATCCCTCTATTATGTAAGCCCCGTCTTCCAGCAAGTTCCACGTCACGAGCTCGGCTGCGATCGCGCCCACTGTAATGAAAACGCGAAGTGCAGCAGGTAACGCGATGAAATTGATTGATTTATGCTCTTCGCGACGAAGAGTGACTGAACGCGGACTATAAACGATGACGCTGCGTGCGCTAACCGATATCGATTGACAGTTACTGATAAGAAATATTTAGTCTCCCCCCCCACACACACATGTAGTATACGTATATATGTATATACTGTTGTTCAACTTTCATAAAACTTTATAAAAAAAAGTTTTCTTCATTTGCGCTAATATTCAAGTTTAGAAGTCACAACTGCTCGCCGAAGTTTGTATCCGCTCGACGCTATACACGTCGGAAAACTATGTCGGAGACCAAAAGAAATTATCCACGAAACTCTTGCGCGCTTAAAGTTCGGTTACAATAAATAGTACTTGAAACAGTAAACGAGGCAATTATTGTTTCTTATTCATACGATTCGGGAAATCAATTTTGCATGTTTTACGATAAAACATCTTTGGAAGCTAAAGAGGACTCTTGTCACTTACTTATAGCTTACTATCACTACATCGGATGCTTCAAAGGATGAAGATAACATGTCAAATGCCACGTTAATCCGTTCCTTTTAAAGGCGACCCGATGAAACGAATGAATTGTACGAATTTGTCCGAATCGTATTTTCATCAGAACGCGGCGTGGCCGAAGATAACTGCGAGACGTCGCCAAAGGTGCTCCCAAGACCATCCTCTTTGCCATCAGATCTCGAAAGATCTCGCGCGCCCACAGTCTCCGTGACATCATCGACATACGAAATGGACGGGCCTTTAGTCGAAGATTCCGAGAAGGTGACGGCAGAAGAGGGTAGTCCCGATATCGAAGACTTTTATCTGCCACGTCATCCGACCGGTCACTCCTCCTTCCTCTTTCCACATTCGCTTCTTCCCTGTTCGTCTTCCCTCTCTTCCCCTTTTCTCGTTCCTCATCATTCCGTCGGTCTCTTAATCTACCTGACCATCTACATCCACGTTATCTTGCATCGCGGCCACGACGGCGACTACTAATTCGAGAATTTACTGAAAGTAAGACCTTAAACGCGCATCCTGTCGAAGTTAGGTAACGATTGGATCAGCCTGGCAAAGCGCAGGTCGAACGGCATCGATTCTCCTGCTGATAGAATCGTCACAATTATACAAATTACTCAAAAAGACAAAGAAGAGAGAGAGAGGGAGGGGGGAAAGACAGAAATCGACGCATTGATAAGTATCCAGTGCGTATTAAGGGACACCGTTCAATGAGTCGATCTTTTTACAATACAAAAGATCCTCGGTGCGCTTGCCTTTCCAATATTGGGCTAACCTTTTTTTTCGCGAGGCAGTCACAAGTGAGTGCTAATGGAAGAAAAAAAAGAGAGAAAAGAGAGAGAGTCGAGATATTCTTGCGCGATAGATACTTCCTCGAGGAATTTACGGAAGACGTCGCGACGCACTGAAATTCTTATTGGCAACGACCGCAGTGAGCCCGCCGAGTAAAACACATTTTAATGGTTACGGCGTCATCGTAACGTATACACGGTGACGTCCGCGGGGCCGCTTACTTCCCTCTGAAAATAACTGGTCCGGTTTGATTATCGTCCAGTTAGATTCGATTAAGTTGCTGCAAACGTCGGCGCCGCCAATGCCGTGGCGTAGCGGCAGATAATAAATTCGATTTCGGCATCTCGCAGAGGCGCAACGAGCCACGACGTAAAACCGTCACGTCGCCGAATCACCGAGCGTAGTCGCCCGGCGCGATGCTACGGGGGGAGGAATCGAATCGACGGGATAAGGGGATCGAAAATTCGGGATGACATTCTCTATGGGGGTCGCTCGTAGGAATAATATTTTTGTTTCTCTTTCTCGCCTCGCACGCGCGTGTGAACACACGCGCAAGGTGCAGCGTTCAAAAAAGATGCAAGTGAGAAGGGGGATTGTGCAAATTTTCGCCACTTGTTTTCGTTGCAAGAGGATGGCTTTTTTCACTCCTGTTGTCTCTCACATTGATGTGAAAAATAATTATATCTTGTTTTTATTTCAGAAATTTTTGTTTTATAATAAAATTATATGTTACTAGGATAAACGTCAAAATATGTCACAACAAAAAATTATTTTAACAACGTTAGTTAGACTCTATATTAGGTCTTTTTTTAGAACATTATAACGTTTGTTTTATAAAATAATAGATATAAAATTATGTTTATATAATTAATTTCAGAATCGCTGATGTGATATTATTCTGGCTCCGCTAATCATTTCAAATTTTTATTTTATTTTTTGTATTATACATCAGTATATTAGAAACATGTTATATATAAGTAATCCCAATGATATAAATAATATCACAATAATCCAAGAAATTGCCAAATTGGGGTTTTCGGCAATTCTAGAGAGATGCTATTTGCAATTCTGTTATTAATGTGTGTATCTTCTTCTCGAATCTTTTGTAATTTCTTGTTTTCTATCTTAGCTCTTATAAACTTTGTTTAAACTTTTGTCAAATGAATATGCAGATCAACAGCAGATTGTGTTTTTCCTCGAGACACATACGGCAAGTTATTTCGTGCAAGTTGTTGAAAAAAATATGAAAAAGGCTCGAAAAATTCAATCGTTATAATTGAGAGGCTGGAGTTCCTCTCGATTGCTACTTTTCGCGTGTCATTCTTCTCACCGAATACCTCAATTATACACTCTCGCCCGATCCCCGATCATCATCTCCGCACTTGAGTTGCGCGACATCAAAAGTTTCTCTGCACGTGCACACAAGCGCATCGGCACAAAAGCGAAGGCGATCAAGGAGAACGGCCTGCCGGCTGTCACCGCGATCGGGCGCAAAGTGCAACATGCTCCTCGTGTCAATTGAAATCGAAGCCGCGCGAGGAACGAGAAAGAACCGAAGGGGAGAAACGGGAGCTCGATCTGGGAGAGAGCTCCCGGGAGAGGGGACCGGAAGGAGAGGGGGAGGGCGAATCGGGGCACCTGCTGGTGTAACGGCGCGCCCGAAGGCTCGTGATTAAAGCTCCACCATCCCGCGGGGGTCCGAGGTCTCGAGGTCGACATTTGGTGTCATTGTCGTGAGACGATTCGTGAGAGAGGGTGCAACGAGAAAGTCCGCGGCTACGCTCTAATGCTGATTTAATCAGAATCACGATGTTCTCTCTCTCTCTCTCTCTCTCTCTCTCTCTCTCTCTCTCTCTCTCTCTCTCTCTCTCTCTCTCTCATGTTTCTGTTTCCCCTTCTCGTGACCAATCCTACTCTCAAACACTCCGAGCAATGTTGCGACACCCTTCGCGTATGCGTACAAGGACAGAAAGTGCGGTCGAATGAATTCAATCTTGCTGGCATTAGATGGATGTGTTATGCTGCTTATTAGAGATCACTCGTATTTATTTATAGTAGATGCGATAGAAAATGACTTTAAATTCATATTTTACGCTGCGATAACATAATATTATTTTTATTTAAAAAAACGATATTTTTTGTTTGACTATATTTGCTTTTTTTTTATTGTTTTGCGAAAAGAAGATTAATTAGTCGTAGCAAAAACCTGTGTGATAATCAAATTTTCTAGATTCTTTGTTTAAACTTTGTTGTTTAATACATAGAAATATATTTTATTATTTACTTGATCAATTTATTTCATAGTTAACTTTTTCACGGAGTCGTATATGTTATTACTGCTTATTATGCCAGTTTTTCAGATGTTGTTTTGTGTGATTATTGATTACGTTGTGAAAGCATTAATTATTAAAAAAAATATATAAGTATTACAAAATCATCCTACTACATCATCCGATGGAAGATACTGTCTAATTTATTTTGAGGACTTACTTTTTTGAAGAACTTCTTTTGATTTCATTAAAATGTGAATAAAATTTTAAAATACAGCACCTTTTACATTGGGTTTCTTATTAGAAAAAATAGAACTTTGTCCTAATAACAGTAACGCATAGGTTCTTTGATATAGACATTTTTCACCATATTTTTGAAACATTGTTGCAACATAATTAAAATAATATTGCAAAAATTTCTTTGCAATGTCTTTAATATTGTCTACAATATTGCTGTATAAGTTAATATTAACCCCCTTAATGTAAAGTTATGTTGCATTAAAAAAGAATTTTATTTTATTTGAAACTTTGAATAAAATTCCGAAAAATCTGAAAATTCTCAGAAAATTTTTATACAAAATTTAAAGTACACGCCAAGATTAAGAAAATATTGTTTTATTACGACAACACATTGACAGTCTCTAGTGAAGGCTAGTCAAACGGCGTCAAACTTAGCATCAGTATTTCCTCATCTTGACTATAATTGTCGGGCTTACATACGTAATGTAATAATCGACATGTATACGAGCCATATGGGCTTGAACCAATGTGCCCTCGTGCATACAAGTATCGGCGAAAGCTTGCGACAAAGATAGATTTCCCATACTCACATCCCCCTGCTCAATATGCGCACTTGCCTAAAAGCGGGGAATGACTGCCGAAAGTATCTTAGATTACATTAGATTACATTAGATTAAACATCCCTTTGTAGTGAGTCCTACCATCTCTACGAGTCCGATGTCGAAGTCATTTTCCGTCCAACATTATTACACTCTTCATACATTTAATGTAATTTTATAACGTAGCTATGGTTGCACGAATAACTTATTAATCCCCCTTACATGAAAATAATTACAATGTCTTGAAATATTGTAGAACCTGTTTGTTTTTGTAACATCTTATTAAATCTTTTTTTTATGAATTCTGCTATAACGATTATGTGCCAACACCTATATGTAAAGATTAAGGAATTCGGAATTGTACGTTTCGACTTTTAGGTTGGCTAGAGTCTAGCATTATTGTTCTTAAAGTACCATGGGGGTATTATATCGGGGGGGGGGAAGGATATACAGTGATATGTTTAATAATTTTACTGAGACCATATTTCAATATTATATTTGGTACTGAAAATCTAGTTTACATATATTAAATATTGAAACATGTTTTTTAATGTAAAAATGTTTAATGTAAAGATACGCTATTATAAATGTAAATGTGTAAAATATTATATTAGAAATTATGTGTATATCAGAATTTCCTTTCTTTACCATGTTAGCGTCAAGAAGTGGGAATCCATAGAGTTTAAATTCCTGTGCGATAATTTTCTACGCACCAGCTCAACGCTCGTCATATAATGGCTCACCGTACTTTACTTTACCGCTCCGTACATAGTCGAAATGCCAATCGACAGTCGGACCGTTCGCGAGTTGGTGAGATAAGAGGAATAACGCTGGGGGAAACTGAAAGCTGAAAATCAGCCGAAATGTGCGGCACGCGTGCTGAGACCTATAGATACATCGCGTATTAGATTACAATGCGCATCTACGAGAAATGCACTTCGCTCTTCGTTAGATCTTTGACAATCGACGCGCGCCGCCGAGTCTGCCAAGTAGCGCGCGTCCGGTCGGCCGACCCGAATTGAAAACCTTGAAGGGGAGATTTTGCGTCCCCCCTTCTTGCCTCCGCCCCTTCCTCCGTTAACCCCGCATGTTTCATGAGACGACACAGATATGCTTTTAGCGCGAGGCGGGGTGCGTTTCCGAGCACACGCACCGCCCGTGTTACCGATGCGCGTGCTCGCGCGCACACGTCACGCGACAACGTTAAGACGATGCGCGAGCGATGCTGAACGACATCGCGGTCTCGTCACGAGACGAGAAGAATCAGAAAAAAAGCCACCCTTTTCCCAATTCACTCGAGGTATTTCCTACAGAATATTCCATCAAAATGTCGATTTTTTAAATGTTAATTACCAAAGTGCGCCTTAGCCAAGATTTAGATACTTTTACTTTATAAATACTATTTTGTAATCTATTAAGATTGATGGCAATCTATCAGCAACAAAGTATGAACATATGTTGAGAAATCACATACTTTTGACAATAATTACGATCTTTGAAGAGATCTTTGAACGAACATGATTCACTCAAACTATTGACAAGTTGTCTACTATTTTGACAGCTTCTCCATAATTAATGAGAAATCAATTAATAAGGATCTACAAATCAGGGTACGTCTGCAGGGTGCAGCGACCATATAAGTGTATGGCAAGAAACAGTTCAACATTATGTGCTGATTGCGATTGCTACGTTACGAAGTACTGACAGAACCGTGCTTCTAGCAATCACGAATGATAAGTAACGCCGCTTTTGCTATTGATTAAGTAAATCACGTGGATGCACATTCGCAAACATTTATGAATTAATTACTTATTAATTATTATGTAAAATTATTACGAAAATACAGGAAACGATAGAGAACTTTTCTATTATTTCTTGAAATATATTATAAAAACATAATAAGATCAAGGTAACACAGAAGTTATTTTTGAGTAAGAAATTCATGAAAATATTCTTTTAAACGGTCCTTCCAATTAGAAAATGCCCTTAAAGTAAATTTTTAATTCTTATTATGATTTTTCTTAATCCGTTTTATTTTATCAGACGTTCCTGCCTTCCCGGGATAGGATTGAACTTTGTGTCTTTATCTAAAGTTAATTAAAGTTCATCCCTAGACAGTTTTTTTAAAGAGAATATTTATAAGTTTATTTTTTAATTAGCATCCGGTTATAATCATCCAGTATTGAAGCATACGTTTTGGAATTTGTCACTTCTTCACTTCGTATCTGGTTGTCTCTCCTCTTCCTTCTGTTATTTTTTCATCTGTTTGCAATAATTTATGTCAAATATTAAAGATTCAAGCACTGAAGATGATTCAAAATCGTAATACAAAACTGTAGTCGAAACGTACAGTTTGCTCACAATATTGTAATTCTTCATTTAAGTATTAAAATTTGCATTAATATTAAATTATTAGTTTTTAGCGCCGATTTCTATTACCTGTTTTTGAAAAATATTTGTTATTAACATTTAGAAGTCCAAACTTTTCCAATTAACTTGATTATCCTTTGTATTTCGATAAAACTTTTTAAGAACATATTTCTGAAAAGTACTTAAAACATTTAAAAGAAACTTTTTTCGATTTTTTTGAAGTTCTGAAATAAAAACTTACTTAAATGTCCTCGAATTAATATTTCATGTTCATAGGCGTACTCAGGATTTCAGTCAGGTAGAAACCAAAGTTTCAACTTCTTTTAACAACTCTGCTAATTCCAATTATTTAAATTCTTTTTTAATCTCTTTTTTTATCTTTTTTAAGGAATAAAGCATGATCCACGTATTAGCAAGCGTTTAATTTTTCGTCATAAAATTCATTCTCATTTAATCATTTTTTTTGTCAAAATTTAAAGAAAGGGCAGAAAATTCTTTTTTTCCTTCTTCTTTTCCTCCTTGCTTGTGTTTATGTCTGTTTAACTTTTTGTTATTTTTGAATTATTGACACAAAGCCAATTATAATATGTTATAACTTCTTCAATAAATATGACGTTAATTGATTTCAGATTAAAAGAATTTATTAAATAACGGAAAATGTTCAAATTATATTGATCATCCAAAGTTTTTCATGAACTACAATTAATTTGCAATCAAATTGGAATTCAGACAAAACTTAAAAAGATTTATTTTGAAAAATATAATTAAATCTCTCAGCAAAATAAGAATTGCTTATTTAAGTTTTAGGTACCATTAATAAAAAAAGAATGGCAAGCATTGAAAACATTTTTAAATCTTAGTTTATCTATTATGCAATTTGTTAAACAGAATAAAATACTATAAAATAACACTAGTATAAATCATTGTATACTTTCGTATGAATTATCATTTCTCGTGTTTCAGACGTATTTTATAAAAAAATAAAACTGGCTCAAAACTTAATTAAAAAAAAATATATATATAGTAACCTCATTTTATTTACTTATGAGAGATTGTACAGTTATTACTAGATATCTAGTACATACGAACGTCTCGATTATTTTCCGATGCACTCGACGTTTTATTACATGACAGAGTTAAGCTCTCTGACAAGCGCAACGTGCTTATTAAGAACGCACATGCGCGCACAACCGTACATATCAATCGGGATGTTACCAATCATAAATATTGACCGCGGTTCTCGTAACCGCGCGGGCACACAAACGCGATACGATTGTATGCCCATGGTGCCGTGGATTCACCCTTGGATTTCGGTCATAAATATTGATCACGAATACGGTGCACTCCTTATGCCAACGGGAGCGTGCTCGTCCGGTGGCCTCGGTCAACGACGTCCCGTGGGAGGCGAACCGTTGTATGTTTACCGTCAATGATTGCGGTTAATTACAACACCACCCGTCTGTTTGTATGTCAACCCCATATACATACACGTTAACGATCTCCCGTGGGAGTGCCGCCTCGACATCCTGGAGTCGGCAGGAAGACGCTCCCGCTCGCGTTACTCATCTTGCGTCACGTTTCCACGATATCATCCTAATTTAATCACGCTATAATTTATGCAGAGCATAAAGCGTACACGCGTATGCGCTGTTCCAGACTGAGGAGAAGAGTATTGAGTTTGTTTTCCATAGTTTTTGAAGCTGTTCGAAGGTTTTAGCAAGATTTGTGTGTAAAAATTGTTGGGATTTCATAGAACATAGAAGTTTGCAGCAACATTACTACAACGTTCCAACACAAAAATAGCCTTCTCATTTTATTCCGGGGTAACAAACAACAAAATATAGATATTAAAATATTTACGATTAAAATTTTTGATTGTTTAGAAAAAAAGGAATATACCTACAAGCTTGTAATTTTAAAATTTTGATTTTTAGCTTATATAGATAAAACATCTTTATGATTGACGTTCATAATCGATTCTTATATTCAAGTATCAGCTTACGTCTTAAGATATTATTAACTAACACAGAGCCGTATTGAAATCTTAAGGTATTATTTAAAATAGTCTTGAAATAAGATTCGATGGATACATGCTTCACATCTTTTGCATGAAAACATGCCAAAAACATGTTTTATTTTTCCTAAAAACGGTTTTTAATTTTATCGCAGAAATGTTTTTGTGAAATAAAATCGGTGTGAGAAGTAAAATCATGATGAATTTAAGATTTCTTTCAAATTGGCGTGTGTGTACGATTCCCTCCCTTTCCTCTTTGGATAGTGCGAGGGCGACCACGCGAAAAGTCTTGACGGAAAATGCGATGGTCGTCCTCAAGGCAATCAAATCGGCCGTGGGGCGGCCGACCGATTCCGGGACAATCGCAGTAAACTTGTAAAACAATAAAAGCTTCCGGTGATCCGCTGGTACGGTGCACCGAACCGCTACATCGAGTTACCCAAGTCGAAGTTTTCACCGGATACCGCCGCAAACGGTGGGACACACAGGACGACGTCGGACATCGTCAGTACCTGCGTTGACAAAAATTTCTCTTTGTTGTGATACGACAAATACGACGAGTTTGTTATATCATAAGTCGAAGTGAATCATTCTCCTATAAATAATGTATCAAAAACTAGCGTAAATATCATTAAATATGTGGAAATCTCTCAATTTTTATTGCACAACAATATATAATATATAACACAATTAAGCAAAAAAGCACACAACTTTTCGGTAGATTTATATATATAGATGTATGTAGATAGAAACCGTTTTTTTCCCCCCCAAGACAGACAAATAGTTGATGCGCTACATGAATCAGAAGTTATAAAAGTTTATACAAATATTTTTATTAGATACCAAGTCCTGTTTCAACGGAAAAGTGGCATTCTTGTTCGCTTAATTAATTATAAAATTATATTAAAAAGTAAATTTAATATAATCAAGATTACCATTTTATTAACAGTAATTTAAAAAACATTTCGATATTGTGAATTAACTTTTTCATCAAAGACGATGTGTTTTTGGTCAAATAAGATTATATGTTGTAATTTTATGTTAGTTATTTTGAAAATAGATATATTAAATTCAAATTTTCTTTTCAATAAATTTCTAAATTGACAACAATATTATGTGTAATATAAATATAATTTACAATTATATAATTTATTATTTTTATAAAATTACGTTTATCTAACAAAAGATAAAAGTTATCTAGAATTACAAAAAATCCCTCATAAGAATTTCGCAAATGTTGAATCTGTTCTTATGTGAAAGTGCGAAATTACAATGTATGTTAACGAAGACAAAGAGAGAAAGAGACAGACAAAAAAGAGAGAGAGAGAGAAGAGAGCACCATCAACATTTACGCGCCCTCGTTCCTGCAAATCTCACCCCGTCCAGGAAGTATTTCTTCCGAGCTGGTGGGCCGCGGCGGAAATGAAAATTTCACATCTGAATTTTTTCGTATTCGTATTCCTCCCTTAGGTTACTGTACGAACTGCCTGATGGTACCGACCTACGAATCCAGGACAATAGCAACGCCACCCCGTGTCACCCTGCATTAATTTCTGATGACGAGACGCTCATTTTCTTTGCTCGCCCTCTCTATCACGATTGTCATCCAGTTTTCTTCGGAAAGGGCGTTGTTCTTCCGTCAAGTAAACTTATTTTCTTCTTGCTCCATGTTGCAAATTGCTTCCAACATCGCTTGCAATTTGCCATGTTGCAAAATTTTAACCTGCGGTTTTTAAGGAAAAGTAATTTTCATATTACCGATTGTACATATTTGTAGGACAAATGCCGATAACAATTATGAATTCTAAATAGTAAATGAAGATGAAAAGATAAATAGAAGAAGGACGCCAATATTGGTATTGTATTCTACACCCCCTTATTTTTTAGAAAATATTGAACTGTATTAATACTGCTAAAAACATGACCTATTTAAATAAGTGAAAAAAACTCTATATAGTTTATATATTCATGGCTTTGGGTTGTAAAGTAACTCATTACTTATAACGAAGTTACAGTTAGAGTTTTTTTTTCAGTAACTGTAACTTAACTTAGTTACATTTTTTAATCTCTAATAACTAAATTAATAATTACTTTTATAATTATTTTATACAATATATTTTATATCGCGTCATCGCGCTATTCTGCGTCACAACTTTGACGGAATAGTTCCTGTGTCAATTTATGTTTCTTGCTAGAAAAGTCCCACAGTAAACTTTAATGAATAAAGTTTCTAAATATGAGAATATATTCCAATAAAATAAATACATTTTGCAACAAAAGTAAAGGAACACTTAAAATCAGTGTAAAAAAAGTCAAGTTTAAATTTACGTATCTTCGCAAAAAATAATCGCAAAATAATGTTTAAAAAACCATTTTAAAGCTTGAAACCCGTACTTTTTAATGTTTTGATGGCGATTTCTCTATAATAATTTTTCTACTAAATGGCGCTATTTTAAAATAAACCTTGCAAAATTGTAAAAAAATTTCAATTTTGACAGAGTACACGGGGAAAATAAATTTTTTTCTGTAAACTTTATTAATTGTACTTTAAAACATAACACTTTTTCTTTAAAATGCTTTTTTAATTCCATTATGACTTTTTTACATAACAAAAAATTAAATTAATTATGTAAGTTATATTGTTGAGTAGGAAATTATTACAGTTATATATATTTTAGTTGATGTTTGCTGGACAGTAGCGGTAAATAGTTACTTTTACAAAGTAACTTCCAATCTTACTTTTTTTATGCAAAATTTAATAAAAACGAATCTAACATAATCTAACCTTTACATACAATCGCGCCACATGTTCGTCTTACAGAATAGCATGATGCAAAGTTTATAGAGTCCTATGTACCTAATTAATGCACTTTGTTTATCCCCCAAAAATCCTTAAAATTTTATAAAATTAAAGTACACTTTCGTCCTCAATTACTCATTTGACAACCAAAGTGTTCTCTTTCATCCCTCGTATAGCTCTTTTCTTCCGCGCATTCCTTGATTCTCCCTCCAGCTTTCACCCCCATTATAGTCCTTCGAGTACATATCCGGTGACCCGATTTAAAGCCAAAGGAGGGCGATTTCCTCCGTGTGATCGGAAACGGGGGGAGACACCAATTGAGTACTGGATGACCGAGGCAATCGTTTCGTCGTCGTCGTCGTCGATTAAACGACATCTTCGTCCACACCCTTCGTTCTCTTCACGCGTTAATTTTAGACAGATCGCTGCCGTGATTGTCCATACTTGTATTACGTTCATATTTGCAATGTAATTCTTACCTGTAACAATCTATCTTTGTTGAAAAGTTCTGGATTATCAAGATCGATAGCTTGAATCTTTCTTGTGTCTCTTTACACAGAAAACACCGCCCGACTCATATTATCTACATAAATGGTGCCCGTTAAATAATTTAACAAATAAAATAGTGGATTTTTATCTTTGCCATTTGTTAAATTTTCAATAGGTCTGGTTTGCCCCTTCGAACGGTGACCGAGCGCCTCTGTCATCCGATTCACGATGATACCCCTAAATAGCGACCCCGCAGAGACAATCAATCAGCCGATCACTGGACCTTGACTGTGTCCACATTGCGCATAGTGACTGCCTGTCTGTGTACGTGTGCGACACGTTCACTTGTATGTGCTCGTGTCCCTACTGGTTGTCTTTCCTCATCACCGTTGCAATAACGTACGCGAAGCTTTCATTGCGCACTCCTCTCCCTGTCTCCGTTCCATTTACACTATGTGCTGATCTCGCCGTCCATTCGTGTTTAATACGCCACATCGACGAAGCAGACATCATAAGGGGCGCGAGAGGCTATGAAATAAAATAACACGTAACACGTGAATGGGTCGGTGCATCTGTGTCATTGAGCATCGCGTGATAAATTTAAGTAGCTTGTGTCGTGCAACACTCGAACGTAGCTCGACTTTGCGGATAATGAATCTGAATACTTTTATCATGCATCGTTTCGAATTGGTACCAATTTCACGGCTGACATACACAAGAATGCTGTTGACCACTAATGCATCAAATTAACTTCAATTCTAAGAAATCACACTGCCCAGAATCAAACTGTTACCAAAGCTACATAAACAACACACTAATAATGGAAGAAGAGAATAATAACACGCTCGTTTGAAAAAGCAAGAAAAAACAAATAACTCTGTAATAATTCATTTCAGTACATTGCATAAAAACAGCTTTTACTACAAAAAGGACAACAAGCAAAATATCTGTGTACAATGGCAAATTATTGTTATTCACGTTGCAATCAATAAACTTCATTACATATATGCTTTCATAATTCTAAAAAATATACGTATCCTTCAGTCCTCTTGCTGCCTCTGAAACGGGAACGCAGTATTGATATTAAACGTCATCGTACACGCGGGCAACAATGTCAACCCACGTATGCGTTTCGTTCACTTCCACTTAATCGGGACGACGAAACGATGTGGGGCTCCAAGAGAAAAAAAAAAAGAGAGGACAGAAGGGCAAGGGCGTGTTTGGTGTTTCCGATTCTATGAGCGCTTGACCCATTGTCTCCGGGGTTTAATTTTTAGCCCTCCTTCCCTCCCCTTCTACGTCATCTTGCGCCACGCATCGAAAACACCCTTCCGTGCCTTCTTGTGCCTCCTCGCGGTTCCTCCCACGCCATTCGTAGTCGACCTGCCGACGTATTCAGACACGGTACACGCGACAATGCTGCGCGGGTCCTCGTTGTGAGACAAGGCGTGGTACACAATGCGACAGCAATCAGGAGCCGCGCCCCTGCCAGCGGGATCTCTCCACGTCTCTTCGCAATTATTATTTCCTCTTTTATCCCTTTTTCTCGTTTTCTTTTCTTTTTGTTTTCTCTCTTTTTACTCAGTATCCGCAGTAGGACACGTTTTCAAATGACGACGGGAGAGGAGGGGGAGAGGGGGATAAAGAAGCAACTTTTTTTCACTTCTTTAGGCCTCTTCCCTACGCGCGGTCGTTCAACTGTAGTGAACAATGGTTATAATTCGCACGAAATACTCGGTAGACGAACCATCGTTTATGCGAGACTCGTCGCGCGTTCTGCACGGCTCATTCTTACAATTTTACGTTAAATCTTCACTCGAAGAAACGAGAAAAAAGTACGTCTCCGCTACGTACGCTCTCTCGGATCTATCTATGAATGCAACTCTGGAAAGATACGGAACCAAATATCGCTTTTAGGATACTAGGCGGCAGCAGGGTATGTTTGTTCGGAGCGATGGCTGGATGGATGGATGGATGGATGGATGAGCGCTTTGCTTACGCGGGGAGATACGACGCACTGCATAAACAACGATCGGGTTTCGTACTTGCTTTCTTCTTCCTGGTTCTCCCGCCTGTCTCCGACTCGCGTCGATCTTGGGAGTCGAAAGGGTGCTCTTTGCAGTTGGGAAAACCGATCCGATTTTAGGGAGGAACAAAAGGGAACAACGAGCAGTGAAGTAAAGCAAATTCGGGATATTGTTACAATAGAGCTATTTTTAATTCTGTCGTTATATATTATTCATAATATTCCACATCTTGATCAACAGTTACAAGGGAATACCGAGTTATTAAAAAGTTCGTTTTAAAACTTTGTTGTTTTATTTTTAGTTGAACATACACTTTTTTATCTTACATTTTAGCAAATTTATCAAATCTTGTTAAAATAACGTTTATACTTTATTCTTGAAACAATCTCACTTAGTAATTAAGAATTACAAAAGCAAGACCTTCCCGTGTAACTACGTGTGTGAAGTTAGCATCTCATAAAAATACTGCAGAATTATTTGCATGCAGCATAGTTCTACAGTTCTTGATAGGTTTCAACAATAGTTCCGTTGAATTACCTATTTTAATTAAATTTTTATAAATGAGATGCTAACTTCCAAAATCACATAATAGCATCTCACCGTATTTCGAATATACGACCACAGAGAAAACTAAATCTATAGAGTTCTATCGTTTAGAGACGTCCTATCAATAGTTTTGATGATTAAATTAATAAAAAAAAATTTTTTTGTTACAAAACATACGTATATATGCGTATACGTCTGCGCACGTGGATTTGGTGTAACTGACATCTTAGATAGACAAAATTAATTAATTTAAAAAATTTAGAAAGTATTTTTCAACAACTTATCTTGATGGAAAACTTGTATTTATAAGTCTAGACATGAGATGCTGGTCGAATATCGACAGTTCTATTTCTTTTAACGCAGTTCCCATATAGATACGGACGCGCACAATAATTTTCTAAAGAGTTCCGGTGATATAATTAATTAAAACATTTTTTAAACAATTATTTTGCCCGGAAAACTTGAATTTTGAGGGCTAGACGTGAGATGCTGGTCGAATATCGACAGTTCTATTTCTTTTAACGCAGTTTCAATATAGATACGGACGCGTACATTAATTTTTTAAAGAGTTCCGGTGATATAAATAATTAAAACATTTTTTAAACATTTATTTTGCCCTCAAAATTAAAATTTTTCGGGTGAGACCGGGAGAGACGGAGAGAGACCGGGAGAGACGGCGAGAGACCGGGAGAGACGGGGAGAGACCGGGAGAGACGGAAAGAGACCGGGAGAGACGGGGAGAGACCGGGAGAGACGGGGAGAGACCGGGAGAGACGGGGAGAGACCGGGAGAGACGGGGAGAGATCGAGAGAGATCGGGAGAGACGGGGAGAGACCGGGAGAGACGGGGAGAGATCGAGAGAGACCGGGAGAGACGGGTAAAGATGGGGAGAGACCGGGAGAGACGGGTAAAGACGGGGAGAGACCGGGAGAGACGGGGAGAGACCGGGAGAGACAGCATCTCACGTCTAGCCCTCAAAATTCAAATTTTTTGGGCAAAATAATTGTTAAAAAAATGTTTTAATTATTTATAACACCGGAACTTTTTAGAAAATTATTGTACGCGTCCGGAACTATATGAGAACTGCGTTAAAATAAATAGAACTGTCCATATTCGACCAGCATCTCATGTCTAGACCTATAAATACAAGTTTTCCATCAAGATAGTGTTGAAAAATACTTTCTAAATTTTTTAAATTAATTAATTTTGTCTATCTGAGATGCCAGTTACACCAAATCCACGTGCGCAGACGTATACGCATATATACGTAGAACTATGCTGGATGCAAGTAATTTTGCAGTATTTTTATGAGATGCTAAACTTTGAGATGCTAACTTCAGACACGTCGTGTGACTTTGCATAAGAAAATTATTTCTTATACAAATAATTAGAACGTTTCGCTACAGTAATATTAGTTTATGCACCATTTACATTTTCTTTTGACTTTTGCTTGTATGGAAAAAAACACGAGACAACTTGAAGATTAACGCAAAAATAATTGCCGTTAAAATAAGAGAAAGAGAGAGAGAGAGAGGAGGAGTAGAAGGAGGAAGAGAAAGAGCTTCTAACCACGAGAGCGTGTTGGACTATCGACGGACTGGCTGGCTCCCGCCAGGAAGTGCCCGGACATTATCGAAGTTTCGACGTTCGGTCTAACCAAATTCGGGACGATGAGAACGAGGGCAATTTAGTTACCTGGCGCGTTGACTGGCGCAGCCGACTATTCCAGGTCGTGTGTCGATCGATGTTCATCCATGTAAAAGGGTGGGTGGCAGCGGGTCGAGAGAGAGAACGGATGGTTAAAGGACGGCGGTGGCGGGCAGGCGGTCGGAGGTTGTAATAAGCGTAATGGACATAGCACCCCCGCTACACGCATGCCCTCGGTCCTCGCAGCGCGTTCACGCGGCAAAGGGTTGCTTCCTGTAATCGTGAGAGCGCTCGTCTACGCTGGTCTTCCAATCTTTCTCTTTATTCGTGTCAAAATCGCAGAATTTTTATAGTGGCGTTGAGAAAAATTTAAATTTATCACAGCTTAAGGTATAAATGTGTGTGTGTGTGTGTGTGTGTGTGTGTGTGTTATTGTTTGTATGTACATTTAAAAAATTCAAAATGATTATTTTCTTATCTATTGTCTTATTGATTTTTCATGAGATTTCTTGTTCCTCGTGATTCATATTTTCTCACTTAATATTCATTAACAGCATGCTGATTTTTATTAAAAATTAACTCTGGAATTAGTACAATATAGTCAATAGAATTATATCAACAAATGCGATGAGATAGAATTATATCGAAGCAGGTGACTACAAAAAGATAATTTGTAAACAGCGATAGCCACGTTAATATAAATGATATTCTAAATAAATAAGCATTATAAACATATATACATATATACATACATACATATGTGTGTGTAGCTTGAAAATTTTAGTTGGCATTGTTTATTAAAAAATTATTAACAGAAAATGTTTGAAAAATGTATCATATTGTATTAGTGCTAAAAAAAGTAATTTGCTAATAATTTTTTATGTAAAACACACACAATACAATTATAAATTTTCTTTTGCTCTGTAAGCATGGAGATAGTGAATGGGATAGACCTTGTTTCGCATGGAAAGACGAAAATCTATGTTAAACAGAATAATTATAGGTCTTATTTTCCCTACTGTGAGTAGGAAATAGAACGGACTTCGTTTTACCATCTGTTATTCTCATTTTTCTCTTAAGAGGGTATGGGATAAATGTTGTGGAAAGTTGAAAATCTATGTGAAACAGTGTAATTATAAATTATACTTTCACCTAGAGTGTGTATGATTTTCGACTATAAGTAAAATTGCTAATATGATTTTTAGGAATCTAAGTTTGCCTTTTGGCAGAATCGTCAGCTTTAGTAGATCATCTATTTAAATGGTCTTCTATTGATTTCTCTGTCTACGCCCAAATGATGTTAATTTTAAAGGAAATTACGAGCTGTGTCACACTGTCCAATTGTTTTTAAATAATAATTTATAGGTCCGGCGCTTACAAATTTCTTTGTTGTTATCAGCAAAAAATTAAAAACTTGTTGGGACATAGACAAAACAAGCTTCTTCATAATTCATCTTTATGATCTCGATCTTCGCAAGTCTGCATTTTATTGGCAGGAATTTTAATCTTATTTGCGCAACAGTATCACAATTCGATAAAAAAAAATATTTGACATATTGAACATATTGAAATAATATTTCTCCAAGAGAGACTAGAAACTTTTTATTCTTCGTTGGCGTTAAATTTTATTGTGAAAACTGAAATGTTTTATCTAGAATCCTGTTTTCTTTACCTTTATGATTTGTAAAGTATCTGTCTCCCCGAGACAATTTTTCAGTTTCAAACATGTTGAAATTCGTGATTCAAAAATAATATTAATAAATGAAATAAGACAAATAAGAAAATGAATTATCATATATGTATATATTTTTCTTTTTGTATTTCTTCTCATGGTACTGTATGAATATAAAATTACGTGAAGCATAAACCGGTGCATTTTTCTATTACTGAGAACAGATCATAGATTTATTCTTCTCATAATATAATTTTATTTCAAATAAATTGTTTATTTTTTAAATATTTTTTCTTTTTCCGTCTTTAAATTGTTATTATTTCTAAAATGTTTAATTGTGATCTTTTCATGTTATAAACTTTGCAGTTTAATACATAGAAATATATTATATTAAAAATTATCTTCATTCATCAATTTATAATTACTTCCTGTATTATATATACATATACATATAAACGTAATATGTCTGTGTATTTCTATAATAACTTTTTTCCAATATGTAATACAGTCTGATGCTTCCACTGAAATTTCAGGTTGAAAATGACAGTATTCATATCCATTGTTTATCTTACTAACTTTAACTATCGGTTAATCTAATTGTGATTGGTGAAATTGGCAATTCCGTAAAATTAGAAATGAGTAATGAGTATTTTTTTACAAAAAGTAATTATAACTATTACTTTTATCAAGTTTATAATTCTGCTTCCAAAGGTTCATAAGTCTTTCCACTGCCGATCACAATCGCAAACGAGGAGACAATTTACGCTTGTGACGAAGAACGGGATGTATGACGACTCCGATGCGTTCTCATGCACGTGGTCGCGCATTGCACGTGAGCGTTGCATCGTGCCGCGTGCTGCACACCGTACATAGCTCTGTGTACTCGGTGTAAAAGCAATCCACACGCGTGATATATTATGCAGTCTCGCTAAGTGGAGCCCGGAGATGCCGAGCGGAAGAGCAGCGAAAGAGGAAAGGAGAGAGAGAGAGAGAGAGAGAGAGAGAGAGAGAGAGAGAGAGAGAGAGAGAGAGAGAGAGAGAGAAAGAGGAGAGGAAAAGGCAGTATAAGGGAACGAGCATGAAGAACGAGCGGGATGACGTCGCACGTTGAGTGAATGCATACCGGAGTAAGAGAAAGAAAGAG
Organism: Monomorium pharaonis; assembly: GCF_013373865.1. Lineage (NCBI taxonomy): Eukaryota > Metazoa > Arthropoda > Insecta > Hymenoptera > Formicidae > Monomorium > Monomorium pharaonis. The sequence continues at coordinate 2,080,679 of NC_050469.1, read as the reverse complement.
AGAAACAGATGAGAGGAAGGGTAAAAAAGAGAGAGCAAGCGCGAAAGCGCAGAAAGGAGAGGGCGAGGTTACTCAAAACGAGCGGCTGTATTAAGTGCGCCTATAGATTACGGCGCTGGGAAAAGTAGAGGCGCATCGCGCTAAAACGTTTCGGGGAAAAAAATTACCGTACGAGCTCCCGTACGTCATCTTCGCAGCCTCGCCTCACTTGCGCTCTCTCTCTCTCTCTCTCTCTCTCTCTCTCTCTCTCTCTCTCTCTCTCTCTCTCTCTCTCTCTCTCTCTCTCTCTCCCCCTCCCTTCCTTTTCTCCCGCGTGTATGCGAGAGCGTGTCGTTTCTGACCAGAAGCATGGGATGCGCGTTTTTTATGGTGAGGAACACTTGGATGGCGCCTTTTTCTTCGAACCGACGACAGGCGCTGTCGCACTTTCTCTCTTCCGCCTCGATCCATATCAATCATCGCGGAGAACGCATTGGGGGATGGAACATGGAAGTATAGTTCGCGATTTATACACGATAGGTTTAAAGCCCGGAAACGGACAATTATTTTCAAAATTATTAGTCTAAGAAAATGGTTTATTTAGATAAAACATGTATAAAATAGCACGCGCGGAGCGCGCGCTTGTGATGTCTGGTTTATCAAAATGCTATCCGGGCACATCAAGTTTTATAAAACTATAATAAAATTTATGTAAAATAGTCGCAGAAAAAAGTTCTATTATATATTGAATTATTATGAATATTTTCTATTAATTAGATATTAATTAAATATTAAATTTAATTTGTTTATTTTCGTAGAGAAAAGTCGCCAATACAGGCATCTTCTAAGTGGGATCCCCTATTTTTTATAAACTAAACATTTTTTATTATGTGGCGAAAACGTTAATTATTGCAAAATATGAAATAATATTAAGAAAATTAATACACTTTCTGATAGAAGACATTTTCTAGTTTACATTTATGTTCTTAAAGCTTATTTTATTTACAATTTCCATGTTACATTTATTTTCAATGTTTTATTCTTAACTTTTATTTAACAAAATGAAAAAACAAATGATATACGCCAGTTTTGATGACTTTCGTCTACGATTATAATTATAATTATGTAATATATAATCAAATACTTGATTAACTGTAATAATTAAATTTTTGTTTTTAAACAAATTTATGAGACAGTCGCTCATGAAATTAATTCAGCAAGAGAACGAATCAGCGTCGCGAAAAAGAGATGACAACATTTCAATAGATTCGAGTATCGATTTCATGCTTTTTTTAGGAGTTCATACATTTCAGAACGGCATTTGTAAAGTTTGCATTTATAAAAGAATTTGTAATCTTTGAACGCTTCAATCTAGTCCTACCTTACTTTCCTTAATAAATATACATTAAATAATTATATAACATTTCTAATATTTTATAAATTACTAAACTATATTTAGGAACAAGAACAAATTAAAAAAAAAAAACCGCTTCTGTTACTTCGATTTTCTCAAAACTCCATATGAGTAAACATTTTACTGTATACACTTTTATAAACATATTTCTTTTATACTTAAACAACGGATTACATTTAAGCGATCAAGTTTAAATTATTAATTGTTTATTTCTTTTGTATTTTAATGATTCATAAATTTCACAATTAATTCAAATCGAAGAAGTTTAATTGTAGAGATGTTGGCGTTGAAAAGTTTTTCGGAAGCCAGATTGTCAATTATCATTTAACTCAGAAATATTTCACTAAGTTATAATATGTATCCAAATAAATGGCTGTCTTTGCGTCAGTGGCGGATTATACTAGGAGGACAAGAGAATAAAATAAATTCCACATCATAGTAGAAGTATATGTCGCAGAAAAATGTTATCTTTATTACGTGTAAATACATATATTACCTATGTAATATATTAGCTTATGTTTATATATATATGAGTTTTGTGTACGCGTAAAATACATGCGCGTTGACGTACACGCGCATGGGTACTCGTAATATGTTCGTAAATATCAGAACTCTGCCTTCTCCGCGCGATAAAATAGACGTGTGTCCTACGTACATTTCTACGAGTGCTTTAATTAATACTAGCGCAAAGATCAGTTAGGAATATAACAACAAACGGATGCAATAATTTTCGAAAATAAAATGAGTAATTCTTTCATTTATCGCGCTTTCGGCATTTATTTCTATTTCTAATAATTTTATTATTAAATTTCTTCCCGTTCGAAATTTTCTTACGCCGTCCGATTGTCAATTATATCCCCATTTCACTCTAGCAGAGTTCATCAACGGAACTGCATGAATTATATGTATGTACATGACTATTTTTTTCTATCGTTCGATCATGATGAATCCTCCGATGCGCATAAAAGGTTGTTGTGATACGCGAGAAAATACATAAGTACGGATTATATTCGAGCTGAACAAAATCATCTCGCAGAAATATTCCCGCATGCATTTATCGTAAAGGACCGTTTTAAATCTATGATCACGTATGTACATTTATATATATATATAAGAACTACCGTAGAAAAATACCGTTTCTCTCTTTCGTTTCTAGAACGCGAGCTGCGCTCGCAAGATTAGCACCTGGCGAAAGCGACGCTAATACTAGCTTACTAGTATCATCGCGATTTAATTTTTTGCTAGTTATCGATATCTAAATATCCATTAACCTTGCGCGAAAGTATCGCAAGAAACTAAAATAAATACGTTATAATCTTTATATGGGTATATATATAATATATATAATGTATGAATATATACCTATATGTAATATATACAAAATGTAAAAGAGATAAAAGACAAAGAAGAAGAATGGATAAAAACGTTTAAAAATCAAACATTACAAAGACAACAAATAAAATCTGCAATAAAAACTTTTTAAAAAAACGACGTCGAATAAAATTCAAATAAAAGTTTGATAAAAATATTGTAAACTTTTGTATTTTTTGGGATACTTTATACATTGGTATAATACTTAAATTGCATTGGACAGGACATTGCACGAATGCATCTGTTGTAGCCACGAAAACTCGTGCCATCTGTACTAAATAAATAAATACAATCAACTATATTCTTTACATGTCACTTGAAGAATAAATACCAAAGAAAGATCAGGAAGGAGCATACGATGAGAATCTGTGTGATTGTTACACTTGAAAGAAATTATCTATTCAACCAAATTATAAAAATTGCTGTAATTAGTATAACTCTATTATGTTGTTGTAATTATTGATAATCAGAAGTCGTCTACAAATAAAAACTATAGCTGTAACAGAGATATTCAAAGAGTAATCAATCGTACTATTTTATTAATTGCTTAAATTAAATCGTCCATGTAATATTGCCGATACTTATTCAAGCCGTTCCGATATACACTATAAAAACTAAAAATCTGTAGTACATATAATGTGAACTGTACCCATATTACTCTGTATTCCTACTAGCTTATATCGATGAAATTATGCTCATTTGACGCATTACTATATGAAAAAAATCTGGCAAAAAAACGTCGTTGTGCCCCTCAAAACAAGATATTAATCGTTAAAATTAATAATTATAAAGTATCTGTAATCTATTATAGAGCAATTTTTTGACATAAATAAAAATTTGTTGACATCTTGATCTGTATTGTAAGTACAATAAGAAAAAGATAATCTTATTTATACAACATTTATTCTAAAATTAAATATAGAGTGCAGAAAATAATTATTCTATTCATAATTAATCATGTAAATCGTATATTTGAATCAACAATTTAAAAAATAATGCAATATATCATGAATTTTAACATATAAAATTATTTTATGCTTACGTTATTGCAGAAGCTTGAAATAACAATGCCTAATAAATAGATAACCATATTAAAAATCAATTTTTGGGCTAATTAAAAAAACTCCTTTCTGATCTTCTTCGTTTCCTTGAAAAATTTTCTATTTTCCTTCTATCTATTTTTTTTATTTAATCTTGTCTACAAACTTTATAAATTCTTTTAGCGTGAAACATTTGAAAATGTAATTCACGTAATGAGCACGCAACGCGTGCGTATGCAACATAAATTCGAGTTTGCGCGAAAATTTACGAGCCGTTACACCCCGGGTAAAGTTTACATGGCACGAATATCCTTCTATTTCTATTGTGCCACGCCACATAACGAATTACTATATCAAAAGGCTCATTTGAAGACACATTCTTTGCATGTTAGATTGACACGCGTGGAAACGGACGGTAGTAAAAAATACAGTACGAGATACACAACGATGATTGCAAATATAAAAACTACTATTAACTGTTAAAACCCATACAGCACAGCTGTAAAAATGTCCACAGGACATCCTTTGTATCCAAAGTGTGCTGCATGGGAAGGACTAGATTCACGGATAGTCCGTGTGTTTCGCTCGAGCATTTTGCGTACCTCTATTACATCTCCTACACCTTTATTACATCTTCAGAACGGAGGTTAAATCTATCTTGTGAGAGTTTAGAACAATAGTGCTTTTTTCGTAGTAAGAAAAAAATTAAGCAAAGTTCGTCTGTATTTTCGAATTTACCGAACGTACGTAAAAGTATGTATAATTCAAATGAAAACTCATCTCCATTGCTATAACTTTGGTCACCTACTTAGACCTGTTTTCATAATATATGATGTAACACCAAAATATGAGATTATAATTTATAAAAATTAACTAATACACGCGCAATCTTTAATTTGTTTAACCACTATTTAAGCTTATTAAAGTATGTATTAATTATTTCGAAGTTATAGTTAACCTTAACTTTTGGTTAACCATATATTATGGAAAACGGACTTTAATATAGCCTAAGTACCGAGGAACGATCGTCGTGATGTTTATCGGCGAGGCGACATAATTTCGATCATAAGTCGCCGCTAATGCGCGAGGAATACATTATTCCGTGTACTTTTCAAACAAGGTGACGATTTCCTCCATTGAACAATTGTTTCGAAAATGTAAATCGTAACTTCATTCTCTCCTAACTCCTTCAGTTTAAGCGAACGCGCGCAGGCGCGTATTCTTCCTTTTACTCTGACGTCTCGACAAGTATCTCGCTTAGATCAACACTTTTCGAAAACGTGTTTCAAATAATGTAAACGTGACTTCTGTATAGAGCTGTAACAACAGCACTAAAACAATCCGATAAAAAAATATAATTATAATTGAAAAAGTCCAACAATACTATAGAATATTTTGCAGAAGTGCGAAACGCTGCATACTACGAGCCTGTAAAGCAAAACATGCATGCTCAGTGTATCGTAAATAGGCGACCAAAATGGTTTCGGAAAAAGCACACTCTCTCTCTCTCTCTCTCTCTCTCTCTCTCTCTCTCTCTCTCTCTCTCTCTCTCTTTCTCTCTCTTCTAAATTAAAGTACGTATACCTTCATCTTGCTCGCGTTACTTCTGAGTAAATTTAACTTTCAAATTCACTTTCGTTCCCGGGAAGAGACGTTGCGCGTACATTCACTTAGAAAGGAATTATCGTTATTGAGATTCAATCTCTAATCGTGCGATAATCAAATATCAGACGGCTACAAATTGCGATTCGATGCAATTTCTCATCTCTATTTACCTCTTATCTCGTTGGAGTAGCGATTATTTACTATAACAATCCGTCAAAGATACGCGCGAATTGTAATGCCTAATAATGTTAATAGGCTCTAAGAAACGAAATTAAACTAATCTAACCTTTAATAGAGCGTACGAAATATGATCAACGACTAGACGTCATTCTTCAACAAACGCACTAAAGGATTTAATTTACCTTCCTCCGAATTTTTGTACTGCTCCAGCAACTGCAAAACAATCAGTAAGTTTATTCATTAAATATTACCGACAGAATTTTGAGTTTTTAATTCAATTATCGATTAATTAGTCGTTAAATTAAAACGCTCACTTTACCTGTTTTATATTGTACAAATAACTTATGTGAGAAAATTAAAAAAAATGTAATATTACTATCCACTACACTTAGGTATCAATTGTGGGATTTATTTTGTCAGATGTTTTTTGCTTATCTCATACAAAAAATATAATTATTATAAAATTTTAAACAACGTTATAAAAACTATTATATTTTCTGATAGAAAACATTTTTTAATTCGTACTTATGATTCCGATTTTTGTTTATTTTACTTTTTATTTAAAAAATATAGTTCATAAAAACAAAATGATATGTCGTTATCGGTGACTTTTTCCATTTACCATTTAACAGTGCGATCATAATTTAAAATAATTTACTCATCAAACAAGGAAAATTCTTGAAACATTTCAAGGTTTTACAATGTTTCGCAATACACGTGAAAGATCGATTGCACGCGCGATGCAGAATTAACTTTGTTATTACACGTTAAAATTATGCATATTTATGCATGCATATATTAACATGTATATTAATACATTAAATGTGATTGCCGGTAATCGGCGCTATTACGCTAATATGACATCTCTCCAATTTACATGTGAAATCAACCGCAAAGAGATACAAGCACTATTCATAAAAAGAAAAACTTTTCTGAGACAAATTTCATATAGTCACAGATTTGTCTCAATTATGCATCCGTCCAAGTTGACGTTTGTATCAAATACGAAAATTGGGCACGTGACAGCGAATAATATCGATAATCGTTTACTTACCTCGTATGACATTTCACAAGACAATATCGCCATTGCCTCAGAATTCTGGTGGATAGCGGCCAATAGTGCCGGCAACGTGTACGGTATCAATTTGGGATCTCCGTAAAACGGGAACGGCAGAGTGCACAGCTGCTGGAGGACACTAGGACCCGCGCCAGCCGATTGAAGAACCAGCTGGAACAGATTTCAATGATAGACGTCATTATTTCTCATATATAATTTCATTTGTTCTAACTTTTCAGATAATTTTATTAAAGAAAGAAAGAAGTCAGCGATCACGGATTAGAATAGATTGTCAACACGCTATTGTGATCCGTTCTTTGTTATCCGCTCATAGATGTTGTCGTGAGTCTTGGTTGTATGAGTTACATCAATCTAAATATACATATCTCTCTTCGCGGGCGGAATCTTCCAGCCAAGTAGACGGAGATCAATATATACTGAACGAAGATTCTCTTCGTGTAATTGCAAATTACCCGCATCACACGTTCAACCGGAGTCTCTCAATTGCGACGCGGACAGTTAATTAAAGCGGTCGAGCGTAATTTTCTTAAGGACCGTGAGAACTTTGGTATACCCAGGTGTTACGGAAGCGAGAGAGTCTTTAGCGTAAAAAGATCACACCAGACATCTGCGTCTTCTAACAAGTGCCTCTACGAACAGGACGTCATATTCCTGCGCACCTGCATAAAACTCTTACAGGAAATGCCCACATTTTACGCATCCCTGTCTCCGCGGCGCCAAAGCAGCCCGTATTTGCGCCCGTGTGATTAAATGTCGGTCCGTTCGTTACGGTTGCCATAACTCCGTAACATAACGTAACGTAATGATCCGGGTAATGATTGATTCGCAATAAGATCAGTTATTTCGAGAAGAATATGAGTTCTCTTTATCGGTAAATAGATTTCATCGTGAAAACTGCCCCATAAAAATAGCCTCGTCAATCCTACGGAAAGTAACTCGGCGCGTTTCGCGAAATATAGCTTAAAGCAAGGTTTTGCTACTAATCTCAAAGTCTTGCTATCAAGGTTTTCGTATCAATCTCAAAGAGTTCTCAAGTTTTTCATATTGGTCAGCGAAAATGAAGAAGAATACAGAAATATACGTTGACCATATATACAAATAATATGTTAAGTCTTAATTCATAATTTCAGTCTATGCTTGAAGACTTGAATATTATTTTTAAATAATATTTGATAATCGAATATGAAATAATTAATATGCAATAGTTGAATTAAATTCGATCATGAAATGTATATCTGATATATAGTCTTAGCCAAAAGTATTAGCATAAACATATCTTTTTTCCTTTAACTATCTTTCTTTTAACTGTATTAATTTCTATTGAATAATCTCCAATGGCACAAAACATTGGTGTACTATTGGAAAGTAATGTAAAGGCAATATTACAAATGTTGGTCCAATATTAGAAAGTAGACGCTTCACCTTATTTAGCCATTCGCTTAAGTAGCAATATATTAGTTCAACATTGAGCCAATGTTGAACCAATCAATTTTTCATATTGGACATTAATTTGGAACCATTCTAATTTGGAACCAATATGACCAATATTGGCGTAAATTTCGTTAACTATTTATCTGAAGAATTTTTTTTGTTTACCTATAATTTATAATAATTTTACTTCTAATTAACCTGTTACAAGTAATTATGTTACTTAAATCTCAGTAGCTTCTATAAAGCAAAATGGTATTCCTTGCATAACAACTCCTTTCATCCATTTAATTGTATCCTGCGTGAAAAAGCAAGCAACTTTCTCAATACTGATTGGCAAAAAAAATAACGTATCACGATTAACAACGTGTAACAACACACACGTAAGCCAATAAGTTTAGTTAACCGAGTTTAAAATAAATAAGCGGAAAGCGGTAAAGCCTGCACCCTGTTACCGCAAAGAAATCCATTTCCCCAATTCAGTTACGATCGTCAACAAAAAACGGAGACGGACATGTTTATGATCGCAAACGGAGAAGGTGATACCATCGTGCCAGCCTGATGATAACCCTGGCTGCCGCTCGCAGATGCTCGTAGAAGCTTAAAAGCGTTCTCTCTATCCTTTTCTCTCTTTATTTTATACACACGCGCGCGCATAATCTCTCTCTCTCTCCCCCCCCCTTCCTCCCTTTCTCGCTTTTTTCTTCTCATCTTGCAAAAAACGATTTTTCCGAAACAGTTACTCTTAGAAAGTCAGCTCTCACTCTTAAGAATAGCAACCTGAAAAAAACGCTGAAAGACGAATACGCGACATCGACGATGCACTCAGCATTTGCATTCTGATTCACGCATTCCGTGAATGATGATGCACGCAGCAACTTCACAAAAAACGATAACAAATTATTAACACTTTTTTTATTAGAACATAACATGGATTGGGTTTATAGAATTTCAAATTCTGTTACACAATTAAAGTACGCAGAAATACTTTTTCAATTAAAAAATTTTTTTCATTATTGCATTAAATCGCAGTTTTATATGAGAAAAGCACTTGATGATTCAGATTATGACGTATTAACTATTTCGTTAACTATTTTAATAATTGCTGTGTAATAATCTCTACCAAGAAGAGATATATCATTTCTTCAATCAAACATATACATTTTATTCTAGAATCATAAACTATCGTCAACTTGACGACGATACATACTGGGAACATAACAATTCTAACATCTGCGGAAAACATCGGGTGAATTTATATATTCAATGTGACCAAAAAATTAATTATAAAGTAGGCAAAAAATACTTCCAAGTATTTCTTTATATCTTTATTCAGTTCATTCAGTTTATCTAATTAAAATTTTTTTGTAATTTTTTATAATAAATAATTTTAATAAAAAAAATGCAGTTTATGAAAAATTATTCCCCGATGGATATTTATTTATACTTTGTAATTTATGTGACGTATAAAGTCTATCTGCACTATCGTAATTGCATTTATTTAGGAAGTATAATCTCTTAATCAATAATAGTTCTGTAATTTATATTTTATATTTATATTTATATTAGTTATGTATATAATAAATTTGGAAAAAGATAGTCTTCAGATAAAGACACTCAGATATTCCTCTTTATAGTTTCCTTACTAAAGATTACAAACTTAAAACTTCATATATACGAGGTGTAAGTTCGAATTCGCGATTTGTTACTTACCTATTCGTCGCTCTCACTCGGAGCCACATGACATCCCAAAATTACAATGTATTATTAGATGTAAAAATATTTATTATAAATATATAATACATATATTTAAGTATCATAGAAATTTTACTATTCCTTAATCAAAATTAATTTAAAAAAATCTTTCCTCATTTTGCGACACTTAAGTTTCATATTATTAATAATTATCCTTATTTTATCCTTTCAAACAATTAATTTTGTTCTAAGAGATTCACTCAGTTTCTATGTCGCGATTATAAATGCTATGATTTTCCACACGGTTTTGTAAGCTGATGGACTAACATTGGGCGCGTGCACGCGCCCTGAAACGTCGCGCGCGCGGAACTGTACGCCGTAAATATATCTTAACGGCATTTGGCCGTATATTGATGGGAGGTCCGCTGAGTGTGTTGTGTCTAACAGCCTCTTCCTTCTTCTCACCAGTAACGCGCTATACGCCATTCAGTGGATGCATTTCTTGTCGAAACGTACCGGGTGACTCGAGATACTATAGGCGCCAATTCAACAATCACAACCGATTTGAGAAATTTAGAGCGATGCACTATATACAATCTACAAGGTTGTTTAGATAAATGTCTTTCTTCTTAATTTGATTAGGTCTTGCTTGTGTGATCAAATGTCATCAAAATTGAGAATATTACTTCATAAAATTAACGCCATTACTATTATTTAGAAAGTATATATAAATCGTTATTCTTTTTTATTTCTTTTTATAATGCTAAAAAGTCAGATTAGATCTTAAAATTACATTAGATTTTAAAATTACATTATTTAATAATCAAATTATACACATTAAGTGTAGTATTCAATATTAAGATTTACAACTCTAATCCCCATATAGCAAGCTTTTCTTCGACACTAAACGTATCTAATAATTCTTCTAATTTTTTACATTAATATATCTTTATTTTGTAATAACTCTCTATAGAAATTTAAATATTATAGTAATTTACAAACATAAATTTTATCCCTAAAAAACTTTTTAATTGTTTTTTAACATTGAAGATATTAACGTAACTTTCATTACTTGATGTATTTGTTCATTACAAAGGTACACAAATTTGTTAATAGATTAAAAATGATAGAAAACTGAAGTAATGATAAAAGTAATTAGTAACATTGTTACAAAAAAGCAATTATATTAATGTTAAAAATACATTATTTCGAATCATAAGGATCATTCATACTTGACCCAAAAATTTTGAAAAAACCCGAAAAATTTTTCTATTCCTGTGGTTTCTTCCATTGCTTCTGATACTTAAACCATGATACAGAAATAATATGAAAATGTCTGCCATTGGATGTATTTCAATTTTAAAGTCATGATTATTTTACAAATTCCTAAAAATTCATACGACCAACGTTGTATTTTTTGGCATAATAGAAGTTGCTGAAAAATCGCGGTCTTCTATTGCCTTGAATATCAAGCTATATTTGTCAATAATAATGATAAGAATAATGCTCTCAAAAATTAAAATTTTGATATCTTTTAAATAATATTAACGTTAGGTTGCCAAAAAAATTGTCTAAATTTTTTAATAAGTCTTTTGATCAAATACGAATTAAATTTGAACGCAGATAGTGAATTAAGACAAAAAATAATCAACAGAAAAAGAACATTTAGGTGAATAATTCTGTACAGTATGTAAAGTGTTCTACGGTAAAAGCGAACAAATTTTTCAACAAAATACACTCTCATCGAATCCAATGATATACATCCGCGAATAAAGACTTAAACATAGTTAACATCTACAAAGTAAATGAAATACTCTTAATGTGCCACAGCTTTGTCATGCGTGGAAAGAATAATATTTTACAATCTTAGAATTAATCTGCAGATTTTTTTATTTAATAGAAAACCAAAACAAAGATTATTTTTAAGATCAAGGAGGCGCTTTTACAATTTCTAGGATTATAGATTTAAAAATAAAAACAAAGCATCTGATCTCTTAGCTCGATAGCCAATTCGCTAACTTTACCAATGAACGCATGCCATTAACTTATCTCATTAGAAAGGCTCCTTCAAATTATAGAGAGTTTGATCACATAAATTGTCATATGAGAACGAGACATACCTGATTGTCCGGATTATTGAGAGCGAAGTATCCGAGCACGACAAACAATTCCGAAAGGATGTGAATACCGCTTGTATTCGGCATAGTTCCCTCTGACAAGGAATCGCGGGACAGTCGAGTTATCAGATGGCTCGCTATCAGCCGCCATTGCAAACTCGTACCCTCGGCGCCCAAAAAGCTCTGTAACAGAACATTTTCGTATGCAAAAGAAACCCGTTGCGTAAACTAATATTAATATTTTTTATAAATTCCTTTTGATCGGACAGAGCCGCTGGTAACGATACCATCAACTCACGCGTAAAGATGCTTAAGCAGCACTTAATAATATCGATACAATTAACGCTCTTCTTTCACTGCTGAATTACTGAAAGACGAATCCCCGAAACCCGCTGAAATCTAAGACTGGCATTAACAGGCTGGAACGTCGGCTTTATTTTCGTCGCGAGAAACGCAAAGAGAATAGATAATAACCGGTCGGTTTTTCGGCAAATGCACGCGGGGCTCATCTGGTAATCGACGGGCGCCCCCGTGGGACGGGGGCACGGTGCGCCTCCCGCGGGGCACACGATAGCCCTTATGGTTTTTGCGGGAGGCGAAGGGCGAGACGCGGCTGCCTCGATTCAATTCGCGGTCGGCTCGCTGCGAGAGAACTTCACGGGAGGCCTTTACGTCTTGACAGGGCCAAACCTCCTCCCCCCCCGCGATACATGATATCTCCATCACGCCCGGCGCCCCCCGACGATAAGCTGCATTGTTAGCGGCAACAAGCGGCATCGCTGTCATTTGGAGAGACGAGACTGCCAGGGGTGGCAGCCTGCGGTAATACCGAATCACCAAAGTCGTCACGAATTAAAAAGTAATGGTACTTTTATATAGCGATTTAATGGACTACTACAGCGTGGTTGTTACTTCAAGAAGCATCCAAAAGTGGGACGAACTAGTGCTGTGCGTGCACTAGCCGACATATTTTTATCACGTAATTGAATATTAAAATGCAACATCCGACGTCGATATTTGCATACTTGATATGAACTTCGTATTAGGCGAATTAAACAGCCGTATTTAGCGCGAATCAATTAGGAAAGTACTAAAATTGGCAAATGATAGACTGTGGATGATAGACAAGCCGCACAATTTCACGTTCGATAATGACGATGAAAATCAAAGGAATGATAATTCAGAAAGGTGCAATAATAGGGGCGCAAAACCGTAGCAATCCATTTAATCACTATAAACTCCATCGAGCCATTTGTTTAAACTTCACTTCCAACGCACGCTTGTCTTCAAAACAGTTTACATTTGTTTCAAAACAGCATTTCTTTACTTACGTTTTTACTTGTATATTCAATTCAATAACTATTTATATCAATTTCATTTCATAAAATTATAATTACAATACAGGCAAAGTTACAAATATATAAATGCGTTGAGAGTAATTCTTTGTAAATTGTGTGGTGATTCTTCAAACGCTGCAGCTGTTTGAAGAATCACTACACAGTTTATTTGTAAACTGCTCGATTTTCACGAAATTTGATCTATAAGGTTATTTGATAATTTTAAAAAATAAAACATTAAATACGAGTTTTTAATTGTAGAAGCATAAATATTAAGGAAATTAATTTGTTAACCAAATTTTTACAAACAACAGACGTAATTAAACTAGTTTTACAAATATTTCGATCCTGGATCGTGATTTTCTTCAGTGTAGCAAAGTTAAACGTAATACAATGGAGGAATTCTAAAATAGCAACTTCAATCTCTCCTCGTGCTACCCAACCGTTTATACCAAGGTGGGAATCAAAACGATTGAGTTAGTTTATAGTCAGTGTATAAGAAAGTCGCCAGCTAAACTTTAACCAACTATTACAAAAATAATATAATTTATATTGAGATGTAAACATTGTAATGCATTGTTGTATGTTATAAAACTATTTTAATTACATTTGTTATTTGATTAATTGACTTTTTTAATATGTACACTCTAATATCAGTGAAGGCAATCGCATTGACATTTAATGTTTTATTTTTAAATTGATTTATTCCTGGAGTTACAATTTCGTATTTTTATGATTTGATGTCTTAATTGAATCTAAGGTAAAAAAATAAAAAAATTAAAATAGTGTATCAAATACGGACAGAATTTCCAAAAGGTATAATTATCGTAAAATTTGGTTTTAGGAAATTTTTAATATTGTTAAATAACACTATTTTATTTTATTTAAAACCTTGCTATTCGAGTGGAATGGACGCCTATCTAAACGCCCATCGACTTACAGATTCTGATTATGAGTCCTACAACATAAATTCTCTTTCATTAGAGGTTACTGTCTTTCCATAGCAAGTTTTTTCATAGGTTACTTTATTAAAAAGAGCCGGTTTTCTCAGGATTAAAGAGTAATTAATGAATATGCACCAATTAATGTAAAAAAGTGCAGGGATGTTTTATTTATTACAAATTTCGAAATTGTAAAATCGTAAGACGAAATTACATACCTGTAGCGTCCGGAGATCGAGCTCCGCAATCGATCTGAGAAGCTTGAGGCCATAGCTGGCCAGAGTCCGCACGGCGGTCGTGAACGTCTGGCTGGGGGTGGGCGAGACACTCTTCTGATTCTGCGGCGCGTACGCGACCGCCGCGTAAAGAACGCCGATCGCGCTTGACGCCTCGGTCGTCGACAAAGTCGACAACAAGTGCGACTCGTTGCTCGTCTGCTCGACATTGCACGTGCCGCTTTCGCCGTGCACATTAACAGCGTCTTGATCGGCAGACCTCCTCAGATGGCTGCAGATACGCGCGAGAAGATCGTAAGACGATACCAGCAACGGCGACTCATGCTCCTGATCCAGAAAAAAATCCGTCTCAATCAGGGCCCGACTGTGGCGCGACACACGATCCACTAAGCCGCCGGCTACCAGATATCTGAAGCACAAAAAAATTTAGACACGTATTACTCTCGCCGACAAAACCGCTCTTTCTCAATATTTTTGGTACTCTTGGAGCACAGCCAATGAGAAGTTTTATATTAACTGATATATTCTCGACTGAAATTTACACATTTTCTATTCTTATTGCCTTTGATAATAGAAAAGAGGAAGGAAAAGTTTTTTCCTTTTTTTATTACCATTTCATTTCTTTATAAATCAAAATTACTAGTTTCTAATAGGTTACTAAATAATTACACTTTTGAAACAAGTACCATTATACTTTTTTCTCATAAATATTAATTTTAGATTGCTTAAAGCTAAACATTTTTTTAGGCACGTATAATAAACTTATAAATTTTTTATTGTAACAATGTATTTTGCTGATCCTGTCTCAAATTCAGATAAGTATAAAAAACAAAAAACGTTTCATATAATTGCATAATCGTCATATAATTGTATAATCATATTCCTAAATGTTAAAAGGGTACATCATAATTAAAAAAAATTTTTTTTCAGAGTTTTAAAATTTCTTGGGCAACATATCCATGCACTAGTGATCCAGTTGGATTAACTCAACAAAAAAAATAAGTTGAACTACGGAAGAGAATAGAAAATGTGTGAATTTCAATCGAGAATATATCAGTTGATATGGAACTTCGCATTCCTAACAATGATTAGATATAGAATAGAATTATTGTAAAAGAGTTTTATTTTCGAAGATCTTTTAGAAAGAAACCACTATTTTAGTAACACGTAGTAGTCAAAGGGGTAAAAGAATAAAGCTCAAATTGCTCACGCTGATAAAATTTAAATTATATTTATAACGTTAGAATATTCACAAAATATTTTTTTTTTTAACCTTAACACATAAAATGTTTCGATTCGGGGGAGGCAGAAAAAGAAAGGCAGTGAAAACACATACTATGATAAAAGTTTTTAAGTACATTGTTGCAATGGTGGAAATAATATAAACGCGTCTCGGTACGCAAAAGTACAGGAACACCTGTTTTAAACGAAGAAACGAACAATCCAATATGCAAACGAGCCGTCGACCTCTCGGACTGACGAAGGATCTCACTTCAGTACTTTTGGCAATCGACACTCATCGATCATATGGCAGTGAAGTGCACATGAACGCCAGAGAGGGGAGATGGAACCGGATAAAAAAAAACAATGTATTGCTTACAGGACAGCATGTGCGACGGCGTAACACGAGAGGATTATAACATCAGTGCGTAATTCTGAGAGAAAGAGAGAGGAGAAAGGGGGTGAAGGGGCAACCAGAATGCGAGAAGAGCGGTGTAGTAGGAAGGGAAAGCGGGGGGGGGGGGCTGGGGGGTTGCGATCGGCGGCGCACGCGATGCTCATTCTATCGGGTTGTTGTATGTATACGTTTTTCTTTCTCTCGTAGGCAGCATCCCCTTCCGCGGCCGCACAAGCCCGAGGGGGTGCGTGCCTGTCAGCGCATATTATCGCCGCCCCCTTCGACCCTCCACGGCAGAACACACACAAACTCGAGGCCCGCGCGTCAATGAGTATTGAAATATATAATACACAGTATAAGAGAGAGAGGGAAAGAAAGAGAGAGAGAGAGAGAGAGAGGGGAAAAGGAGGGGAGAAAAGAGAGAGGGTGTGCCGCCCTTCGGTACGCGTTCGCGGAAGGCCAACTGTCGCATCTAATCATAACTAACTGCGAGCTAATCCCGCCGCGCTACCTTCACCGATTATAGCGCAAAAAGGGCTGCCGATATCGTGCTATATTTTCCGAAACATATTCAACGATATATGATAACGATATGTGATGACATTCCCGTCCCGAAAGCAATGCAGGTTAAAAGACGTGAAATTCCAGAAGTTGAAGTTTTGACGGCTTATTCGACGAGATAGAAAACTGGTTCCGGTTTAATAAATCGCGTCGCCGTCCTCCTCAATAAACCCGACGGACGGCGACGCTCCCTTAAGCCTGTCGAAGCTAGAGATACGACAATAGGTGAAGTCGTTGCGATGCAGACGTGTGCGGCGTCCCGAGGCTCCCGAGTAAATTCGCTAATAAAATGCAGCGAAATGATCCGCGCCGCGCAGCGGATCAGAATTGCTCGACACGCTGGTCGTCGGTTCGCACGATTACACGCCGAGAACCCCCGGCGCACCCTTAATCTGCAACAACACGGGACGACAGTTGGGGACGACAAGGGGAACCGCGTCTTCGAATGCAATAATTTTGCAACGTTGAGCTGAGTGCCCAACCTCTCTCCTTTCTCCCCGTTCACCCGCTTCCGTTTCGCTTTACGGTTAACGCGGGATTACATCCGTGAAAGTCATTGCACTGGATCGCTTAATCCTTTAATCTATAGTAAAGATAAAAATCCTTCCGATCCTTTCGAGTAATGCTGTTCACCATTTGTGGCTCGAAACATTGAATCATACTTTCATAATCGTGTAATCATGACGGAAGACTGCGCCAGCTGGTCGAATTGGTGTAATGGTTCTTCCTTGACGTAACGAGGAGACTCATCGTTTTACCTAACCATCGCTTTCCAAAATTTTAACGTAAAGTTTTACTGTAATTAAATCTCAAATGAAGAACACATTACATGGTCCATTTAATATTAATTAAAAAAAAATGTTTTTTCTTCATTCGCAAACGATGTTTTAAATCAACAAGATCCAGAATCGATTCGATTTTTTTTAAATATATAGTCAAAGGTAAAACTTATATTTAATTTCAAGGAATGTTATCAAAACTATAAAATATGTAGAAAAAGTTTTATACAAAACTTTTATGGTTTCTTTAATGTATATTATAATTGTATATTAATTAAAATTTAAAAAATCAAATATTTTTAACAATATATGTATACTTCCATAGCTTTAAAGAATTGTTTCACTCCTTACATCATAAATTAAGCGAATATAAAATTTAATTTAATTAATATTAAGGCAAATCGATTTTAGACAGTTATAATCAGTTCCTTGTAAGTATTACAATATAAGAAACTTTTTCATCAATTTAACACTTCTGTCAATCTCTACTACACTGAAAAAAATCATCTTGCAATTTCAACAAGAATTATGTATGTAAAAATTAGCTGTGGTAGATAAATGATTAGCAAATACTATGATATTTATATGTATTGCACTTATTCAATCTAATTGATAGAAGCAGAATCTACAAATTCTATACATGACAGCAAAAATTTTAGATGCAAAAATTAGCGATACATTTTAGTTGTGGAATCAAGAAATCTGTCTATATCAGCAAAAAAATTTTTTGGGTGTATAATTCAAAGTAGTTTATATCCTTTCAAGAACAAAATGCAATATTAAGTTTTGCTATTAGTTATCAATTAACGATTCAGTCAAACGAAAGCCGATTGAATCACCTATATACATACATATATTCCTCAATCTGTCACTTAGTATACCGCATGCGTACCGGGGGTACCGAAGCGATTCGCGCCAACCAGGAAGATCCCATGTCCCGATCTTCACGCACGTCCGCATCGGGGGATGTGTCGTCCCGCCGGCCCGAGATTGCGATCTATCATTGAATGTTTGCGGGGGGGAGAAAGTTTCGAGGCAAATATATCGAATTTATTTATTATCCCCTCGTCCCGCCCCTGCACGCGAAGGATGACTGGAGGGGAAGAAAGGAGGGAGGAGGAAAGAGGGTGGTGGCGAACGCAGTATATACCGCTACCCCGGAGGCCGCCATTAGCTAACCATATGATTATTTCATAGCGAACTCGCGAGGGTGCATATCTTTGCGCTTCCAGCCCGCACCCCCGACGACCCATGAACTGACGGTGGCTTACACGATTTGCGCGCTGCACCGCGCGAGTGCACTTACGGGCGGGAAAAAGGTTCTCCAGGGGTAAGCTTACCCCTTGAGGAGGAGGGTAATCGAACGGATGGCTCATAATTTGTATGTCGTGTCCGAATTACCAAAGAACGCGGAAATATATACGTCTATTCAATTTTCTGATGTCACGCGGTAATTCAACTTTTCAAGAGAACAATCACAAATATCTCTCATATACACGTAATATGAAAACAAGACAGAAATGGTCTTGATCATAAGTCGCACTTTCAAAAGTACAACGTTACCGTTAATATTTATTGTGGATTCATTAAGGTACATATTTTTAGCAATATAGGAGAATATTTGTTCTTCAAAATAATACATGTATTTAGAACGATATTGGTACGCGCGATGCGTATGGGTGACTAAAAAATGCGTGACTTTGACAAACGTGGCGGAATAAAAATAAGTGAAAACAATTTTTCTGTAAATCCGAACGAGTACCGCAATAGTATCTAATAGCTGAAAATCACCGCAAATTTTTCGTAAACGCGCGCGAATCAGCCGAATAACACTTGGAAATTAATGCTGCAAATCAATCAAAAATATAATTTCTGACGTACATACAGTTGGACACTGTGATGCAAATATTCTTTAACATACAATAAAAAAAAAGATAATTTACAATTGTACTATTCATTATGTAACTAACTATCAATGGCATACTAGTTTTCCCCCCCAAAAATATTCGCTTGTATCTTTGAAACCTCTTGAATAACAAAAAAAAATTGGTATGTGACCTAAAAAAAAACTTTTGTGTTCTTAACACATACATAAGTTTCACCAAAATAACTCCCCCTCTTATTTTTAAAATTTTTAGAAAAAAAGGAACATTTTTCCTAAACTTTGACACATTTGCAAACTAGCAATAAACTGTTTCCAACATATAAAGATTTCATTTTAAATTAATATAAGAAAACATCCCGTAAAATCTTTTATATTACTTAAGAATTATCTTGCGCTGTAAAACAAATCACATATCAAATTCCGAACTACTCAGTGGATGATAATTTTGGGACTCACTATTAAAGGTGTATATTTATACACATAAAAATAAAAGTTACAAATACAATTATTCTTCTTTATATTTAGTAATTAAACAATTGTAAAAGTAAATTTACAATTCAAGTTATTATAAAATATTTATTTATGTAATAATAATTCGCTAACAAATGACGTACAATTGATCTCAAGCTACATATACACACGTAAAAATGCAAATGTAATATGTTTTTGATATTACTATTAAGTTATATAATATTACAAAAATTTGAATTTAACATAAAAATGACAAAATACATTACTGTACTTATATTTTTCCATTTAATATATATTTACACAATTAGAAGTAAAAGTGCAAATTTTTGTAAAAATGCACAATTTTATATATGTATGTATTTCTATAAATTGTCTGTTTATTCATATTGTTTATGTAATTTTACATACTCTTATAAGGCATAAAAAATAAAATATAAACGTAAGTATAAGATTTCGAAATATTTAAAATAATTGTTGACCTAACATAATTGCTATAAACTTCATTTCAATGTACCTAAATTTAATGTAAACTGTATTTGAAAATTGTTCGTCGAAGGAATAGCGTTCACAGTAAGAATAACAGAATCCCAGGTCCAATGTACTCGTGGAAATATTCCTCTTCGACGCCGGACAAACGCGCCTGGCAGAAGTGCCATTTCGCTATTTCGACAATAGGGTATGTTTGCGCAACGAAATGGCAGAAGTGTGTAAATGACAGTCGCGTATCATTGAGTCGGAAAAAAAGGGCGCTGCGGGGTGTAGTGGACGGCCATTCGGTCGCCAATCTTGCGACCGGTATTTTCGATTCTCCATTATCGATCGTACGCGTCAAAATAGATACATCTTTTCTAATTTAACGTAAAAAAAAAAAGATTGGACCAGAAGCGGCAAAAGGATTGAAAAACGTGTACAGAAAATTGCGAAAGCTATTTGCTACAATAACAACGGCAAAATTAAGTCTAAATTAAACAAATCGTGGTTCAATCTTTTTTCAATCGTATAGAAAAAGATAGTGTTGGCAGCATACTTTTGTGCTGTCACCTTAAAGTGTTAAAAACTTAAAACACCATCGTGCGCGCGTCGAGTTTCAACAAGTTTATATTAAATGCCAATAAGGGACGCCGGCACGCAAAATAAAGCTTGAAACAAGGTCAAATGGATGGTCTTCGTCGAATTGGTAATGTATTATAATCCCGAGCTCTGACATCCAGCAACTCAGGATATTGCTACTCCGGATTCGTTGATGCGTAATGCATTCGCGCTGGGATTTCGGTAGCGCGGGAGGGGATGAAGCGCACTACGGTACTCCGTACATACAGCCAGAGTCTAGGGGGTGAGCGTAAGGGTGAAGAGTGCTAACTCTATGCGACTTAGCCGAGCATAGCGACGATGTCGAGCGTACTGTAAATCCGCTCAAACGATGCGCGAATAAGTGCGAATAAAAGTAAATACGAGAATTCCAGAATTAAATTCTCCACATTTCAACGAAGATAAACCAACGATTACACAGACTACTTGAAAATACTTTCGAAATTATAGAAATTAAACGACGAAATTATAAAAAGAAATTTAGATAAAATCTCAAAATAGTTAGATATAAAATAAAGACGTAAAAGTGCAACAAGAGAAACAAAACTAAAATAAATTGACAAATTGACAAATTTAATTACAATGAAAAGCATCTTGTTTTTCATATTGTATTAAAACATCACTGCGCGTTGCACTGAATTTTGAAAAGGTACTAATTTTTTTCTCTTTTTTTTTTCAGTACTGATATAATGTTGACATTTCTATTTGATTCCTGAAAAAACTTTATGACTGTTTAAAATTGCTAAAAATGTCGCGCCGATATCCATTATTAGCAGCAGTGTAAAATCCGCGCATCGGTTTCCTGTAAACCTGAATTTTTTAATAACCGATTGCAGCTCTGTTGACTGGAGACCATTTACTGATATTCAATATGTTATGAACATGCCAGCGAAATGTATTCGCGCTGCGCTTCGCCGAAGTACCCCGTTTGCGCGTATTTATACGTGGAGTAGAATTTCTAAAAATAATTTATGTTTACCTACAGAAATTCAATATTCCCGAGGAGAAGATACGTACGCTATGGCGTACAAAATGACAGCCCGCGGTCGCATCTAGTATATTTACATAAAAATACGCTTTTATACAAGGATGTATATCGACTGTGCTCGATAAGAGACGAAGTAAAGGCAAAATATCTCTCAAATAAACCTAGCATACTCAATCAATTTAGTTATCAATCTACTAGTGCAAAAACTTGAACAGAAAACATAAACAATTGAATAATTAGCTTATTAATACGTATATAATTATCGTATTAATGTAATTAAATTAATCAATGTAAGCCAAAAAAATTACAAGATTCTCTCTCAATCTGACAATATTTACGATTTTTAAATTATTTTCAGTCATTGAAAAAAAATCAAAATATGAAAAAATATTTAACACGCAATGATGAATAATAGATCAAATGAATAAATGATCGAATCGTGGCCAAGGTTCTTTTGGACAAAAAAATATCGCGTGCAATGTTGGATTTTTTTACATCTTTAACGACGTACAATATATTATTTTTTCTGGATACTTTACGGATACACTGGCAGAGCGAAAGCTTCTAGGGTAGTATTACTTTTGTGAATACAATGTATCCCGCCATGTCAGAGTCAACACCGGATTTCTTCTGGCGTTGTTTAAAGCTAGCCCTATGTCGGGTGAGTGCGCGGAGGATAATAGACAACGTTGAAGCTCGCCACTTAGCAGAATGGGAACAAGAACAGCCGCTCTACCTATTTCTACTTGCGCCCCTATCTCGGCCTGATCAAATACTCGGCTCCAATCCCGCGGTTCCCATTACTATTACCACTCTTGTCATCGCTGTCGTTGACAGCACTATTATTATTGAAGATCCCTTTCCTCACTTCGGAATTGTAAGGAGCTGGAAGTTCGCAAGCTTAAAAATTAATAAAATTAGAAAACTGCCATCCTCTCCAACGAATATAACAATTTCCTTTGGACATTGTTTGTCTCTAAAAATTATCTTATAGAAATTATAATTTATTTTGATTCTAAAATATATAACAACTTTTCTGGATTAATTTATTAAGCCGTAATGATATTACGGGTTGTCGGTTGACAATTCTATTTTAGGCAATCACGATGCAATGAGCTCCAGTTAAAATTATATTAATCCGTCATCTATTTGCCCGTCTTTCAATCATCAACTAGAAACTGTAACTGACAATTAGCAGTTTGGCTATAGGCTTAAGGAATGCGTGTTTCGGAAAAGAGTACGCGTCACGAGCAAAAGGCTTCGGAAATGAATCACTGACCAGCAGCCGGCAATGCCAGCTGATACTTTAAATACATCTGCTGTCTATTTGAGGCTAAACCGCCAAACTAGTATTTACCTTAAATTTATGACGCGACAAGGTCCGGAACAGTTAACTTTTAAACATGACAACAAATCGTCTTGACAAGATATAAAATGGATCATCAAGTATTAACGTAAGTCTCCTAATGCCCGTATCACATTAGCGGTTCACGATTATAATTGTGATTACGATTGCGTTTGCGCTTGCAATTCCTCCTCGGGCAACCAGAAAGCAATGACTCGCGTCTACCACTTCTACTGGCTAATCGTCCATTTTCTTAAATTGCAACCACAATCATGACTGATGGTAGCCAATCATAAAATATAACATCACATGATGCTTGGAAGTATTAGATTAGAGCAAATATATAAAATGTTATTAAAACATTTTGCTAAAAAGATAAATTACCTTTGATGTTTTAATTTTAAAATCCAAACCATATTATATAGTTGTTCAGAAAAGATAATGAATGTGAGCAGCAGCCGCAATTGTTAATCGCAAGTGTCATTGGCACGGGCGTATCCGACAAGAGAAAAAAGGGTTTAAACTCCTCCATTTTATTTCTTCTAGCTAAATTTTATTTTTTTTTTTCATTTTTAATTATAAAATACAGCTTTAACCTAAGTAAATTTTTTGTTCACACATATATCTCCCTTTCCACGTTATAATTATGTATTAATTATGTAAATGTAAACAAAAAGCGTCAAATATGCTAAAATTATAAAATAAAATTATTTGTCTTGGTAATAAATGTAATAGATTTTTTTAATACGGCAGATAATAATGGGATATGACTATAAATGGTGCATTTGTTCTAAAGCAAGATTTGGGAAGCTAAATTTGCAGCAATTTCGAAATACGCGGCTAAAATCTAATCCTGTTTAAAAAAAAGTACAGACTGCTAATACAAAATCAGTGGGAAATACTATTCTCTTTGTATAGAAACATTCGCGTTGCAAAAAAAGCGCGCGCTTCAATTTTTACCGTCATTAAAATTGTATACTCGTGCACGCGCTTTTAAAATAAAACAGGCGCGTGCATTATGCAATCGATCCGATAATTAATAATAATTGAAAAGTGAGAAAGACTTATCGTTTGCGCGCATGTAACGTTTACAAGATAAAATACACTGTCATCATAATTAATTCGGCTGGCGTGCATTGTCGGTAATAATTTAAATCATTATTTATATGCGCGAACGATATCACCTGCCGTTCGCGGATTTGATGTAATATTTAGCTGGCTATTTGCATGTCTGAATTCCAACATAAAAAAAGTTAATGAAATACCGTGTACGTGTTTGTTGCGCGTTGAATATACATATTTTTGTGAAAGAAACAGTTCTCTTATATTCAAAATTATTGTTAAAGATTCATCGAGGAAGTGATTTCTCACTTCGATGATACGAAAAATGTATAATCACATCAAACTCGCGAAAAAAAATTGAATATTACATATGTAGAAAATTTTTTTTAACCACAATTTCCATATTTAAAAACAATCTTTTTCGTTTAAACGTTTAAAAACGTTTCTTTCTTAAAAATGAACGAGATTGACCTCCCTTAATTTCTATTTACGCGAGCTGCAAACCAAAATTTACGTATAAAGTTTAGTCGAAGTTACCGAAGCATAAAGAACTACGCGTGTTCTATTTGTGTTTTACAGCGACTATAATTTGTAATGAAGAAAAATCATTCCCTCCTTTAATCACTTGATTTGGAAAAAGAAGTGTTTTCCGCCTTTACGAAAACTTCACTCTTCTCTTCTCATCACCGAATTTCCAATACGATTTCAAAGTTTGTACGTGTAATTTTTCAACACCCTGTGTACGAATACGCTAAACCGATTCGCGGTGTATCGACCAATCCTGCAAGCAACACGTAGAAAAAAGGAACGCAACGAAAATACGAAGAATAGCAAACGACTGGGCGTGTTGCGCGTAGGCCGCCGATAGCAGAGAGAGAGAGAGAGAGAGAGAGAGAGAGAGAGAGAGAGAGAGAGAGAGAGAGAGGGGGGGGGGAGGGACGGAGGGATGAGTCGAGTCTGTACGAAAGAGGGTTGGGAGAATACGGAGGGAAAGGGGGTATATACCATCCAAGGGTGAATTTGGACGAGGAGAAACAGAGAGGGAGCGAGGAAGAGGGACCGAGAGACGAAGGGGAGGAGAACAGTCCATTAGCAGATTACGTACCCAGCCCGCCTCGCTCATTCACCCCCGCGATGTTTTTTCTTCTTCTCCCCCTTTCTTCCGCGACCGCTGATGATCTTGCCGGTCTACTGCCGAGCCCACCCTCGGCGCTTTCAGGCTCGTCCAAAGCCGCCCTCGCCGACGACGACGACGACGACGACGAACGTGGCAGGTGCCCGCGCGCGACTCTGGCATCCGTTTGGACCGCCGCCAGGGACGTTATCGAGTTTTTTAGTCGACAACACGCCGATTTCGTCGATCGACCTAAAGCTACCTTTCTCCAAACTCGATCCCTCAGCGAGAAACCTCGCGGATGTACACTACGATCGCGATTTCGAGAACGCGTTCTTCTCTCCCGCGATTTCACCCGATCGGTCGGATTCTTTGGACGATGAAGCCGATTAACGGTGCGCATTGCAATTTCTCGGATAAATTCCGAGTCAAAATTTTAATACTACTTGAATACTATTTTAAAGATAGTTTACACTTATTTAAATACTTTATAAACTAGGAAAAATCTACTTTAATGATATTAACCTTTTCAAACTTCTAATTCTATAGATTTCATTTTAATGTTACCTTGAAGCTACACAGAAAGAATAATTTTGCAAAGGTATCTAAAAATTTAGCTATATATATAGATACAGATCTGAAAATAATTTCATTGGATCTTCAAAATAATTATGTAAGAATAAATTATATTAATATAATTAAACCTGGCTTGATATTTTAACTCTTGCCAAATTATAAAATTCAAGATTTAAGGTTGCGAAAATTTTAACTCAGGAAGCTATTAGAGAGAAGAAGAAAACGTAATATGGTGTGGATCGTACGTGTTATTGGAGGTACTTACACAGGACTATCCTAACGAGTACAAAAATCTATTACACGGAATCCTGCCGGACATTAACGTTTGTTGCTGTTTTCTACCCGCAATCGCGCGCCGCGTTAGGGTCGCGCACCGAATCTATTTACGTGAAATCGATAAGACAGTGTGAAAGACAGAGAGAGGAGACCACACGGGATGAGAGAAAGAAACTCACGCCGAAAATGCTCGCGAGAAAATATCGGTATGGTGTGCGCTTATACGTTCGCAAGAGTGCCAAACCTTTAACGTTGGCGGATACAAGAAAAAAGAGAAAGAGAGAGAGAAAGAAAGAAAGAGAGAAAGGGGACGGGAAAGAGAGGGAGAAACAGAGGGAGGGGGGAGGGAGGAAGGATGCTCTTTAGGACGGTGAAACTAAATTATCAGATCAAACAGCAGCGCCGTTATATTAATAAAATAGATTTCGCCCGCCACTCTTCAAAGGGGAAGAGAACCGGCGCGCCGTCGTTTCGCGTCTAACCTCGTTTCGCGCAACTCCCGATTTAATCAGGTTGCACGACTAAAACGTAGCCTTTTCATTTTCGTAATAAACCCTACCTACCTACCTACCTACCTACCTACCTACCTACCTACCTACCTACCCACCTACCTACCTACCTACCTATCTACCTATCTCGCTACTTCGTACGCAAACGAGGAAGCAAGCAGGAGAAGAAGCCGCCGTGAACCTTATTACGTTAAGTAAATGCGCGAGCCGCCGTTCGCCTAGACAGAGCATTAATTAATGCGTCATTTTGATGTTGTCCGTTGCTTGACGATTATGTCGTCGCAAATCATTTTTAAGATAATCATGGGACCAATCATTTGCCTGATACAAAGAGGGGGATTAAATGACAAAGGAAGAAAAAGAACGAGAGAAAGTATTGTGTTAAAAACATAATGGCAAAATAGAGTTTATTGATTCAGATAGTCATATTTCGAATTCGAAAGATCAAGAGTACACATTAATTGTTATTAATAGAATTTTAAGAACTTTTAAATAACACAGATAAAGGCAATATTGTTTCACTATTTCTTCTTAATTTTGGTTCCGGAAAATTTTCTCAACATCTGGCCTTTACACTTCTGAATCACATTATACGATCATTTTCTCGTCTATGTCAAAGTGATAGACGTAAGAGCGCTACTGCGATAGAAAATATGCGTCATTTTTACGCACGATTAAGGATATAGTCCTTTAATTCTTTACGACAATACATGGGGGACACAGGAAAATCCGCGACGGGCTAAGGAAAATTTAGGCCCGTGGACGTCGACAAGCTGATCGAAAGCCCATTTAATCCTCGTACCGCGAAGAGAAACAAAAAGCGAGATCGCACCGAGTTCCTGCTACATCCGTTTCAATTAAGCAGTGCAAACTGTGATTTATCTCGGACGGGTGCAGGAAAGATAAGTGGTTTAAGAAGCATAACGCTTTTCAAATCGACATACTTCTGTTGTACTTCTACAAGTCTTTCTCTTGTATCGTCGTACCTATTCGCATACGATGTCAATCAAAATTCAATATCAATATCGTTGCTGAATTTGAATCGTTTCAAATCGCGTTAAAGGAAAAATTTTCATGATATAGCTGATTATAGATAATTAAGATAATACAATTGCAACATTTCCAGCAAACTATATATTTAACGGTTAATATCAACAGACTTAAGTATCAAAATATAAAATATTAAAAATAAAGTAAAAAATATTATAGCTCTTATACAGAATTGTTCCATTTTCCTAAACGCTGCATTTCTTATTTATATTTTTAATTAATATTGATTTAAATTAATAATTAATATTTATTTAAAAAATGGTCAAATATCTTTTAGCTGGTAAATTTTTTTCATTTTTTAATAAATCAAGAAACTAACAAGAAATAGTTGGTTCACATTTATTATTATTTTCTATAATTATTAATTATTTTTGCACGTGTTATTATTACACATGCTATATATTGATATATTTTTTGTATGTTTGTATATTAATATATGTAAACATTTTTCTATATACATATATATACATATATGTATAAAAATGTGTTTGTATAGATAAATTATTATTGCTATTTTGTGCGTGTGCGTGTGTGTGTGTGTTTATTTTAAATCTCGGCTTATAGGCAACATTATTGATCTGTCTTCTTGAGCAATTCTCTATCACTTTATTGTTTGCAAAAGCTTTTATTATTTTGTTATTTAATTTCTGATTATTATAACTTAAAAAGGACATGGTATGTAAAAAAAAGTAATAATGTTCAATATTTTTCTAAAAGTCTAGTAATATTGCAAAAAGCGGACCACATTAAGTCGAAAGATATTTCCTCATTCTATCTTTTAATGCAAGTTTTAACATACTAACGTAAATATGTTTAATTCTGCAATCATATTATATTTACATAAGTAAATATTTTATTGACATGTTACAAAAGTGGACAGAATTTACATAAATTATTGCACACTGAGAAAGAAGTAGTTAATTTGACTAAATTTTCAACTTGATTAAATTTCTTTAGTCGCAGTATTATGTATTTTAACTTAAAGACATAAAATACTTAAACTTTAATTTAAATATTTATATATTTAATCAAAATATATTTCCACAAATAAACAAATTTAATTAACTAATTTTTAATTCAAATTAACTAATTTTTTTTTCAGTGCAGAATTATAGACATTCAAATTAGCATGTCGACTCAACGTAGTCTACTTTTTGAAACATAACTCTCTAAATCTTAAAAAAATAAATCCCATTACTTTTCTTATCCATACGTATCGTATCTAGTGCGAGTGTAGAATGAAAAAAATTGCAACTAAATTTATTTATCTCGGCTTTCAATTAGCATTTCATCAAAATCATGCGAACAAAAGCAAAAGTAACAGAATTTGGCAAAATAGTCAAACATTGCAAATATAAGCGAATTATGTTAGCTTAATTCTGTCCCGTTTGAAAGACAGCACAGACTTTAACGCACACCAGGTTTCTACTTCTGGAGACCCGTCGAGATTATCAGTAAGAGTGTTTGCAGACTTGATTTTTCTGCTTCCTCTCCAGCAATTATGCCGATGGTTAGCAAGTTACCGCTTAAGTCCTGATCGTCGACATCGAGTTTCGGAAAGAGAGACTGAGACGTCATTGATTGGCTTTGTGGTCATATGTCTGACGTTTCGTCTAATAATGGTTTTTAATTTGCTCTTTACGTGTAAAAATATTTATGGTTTAAATGCTAACTTCCCTAATTTCTGATAACGTGTCAATTCCCGTCACTCAAAAACATCAGATTGCATCATATCAAGATCGCGTAAAAGAAGTCGATACATGATAATACGATTAGTGTTAATAATAAAATATCAAAAATCTGAATACCGTCATAATATCCAAAAAAATGATAACAAATTCACACCTCCAAATCATTCAAATTACAAAAGAGACTACAGAAGACTTTTTTGCCATGAAAGTCAAAAGAAAAATATTTGAATATATACAAGAAAGGTAAATATTGCTAAATATAAAAATTTTTATTTATTTATACAAAACTATTTAGTTTTTTTCCCCCCCATTTAGGAAAGTTTGTTCCCCTCTCGCCTTCCCCCCTGAATCCGCTCTCGCCTCTGTCACTTTCTACGCACAAAAAATAGTATGTACAATTTGTGCGACTCACCTTCGACTCGTGCATCCATTCCCTGCACTCGTATAGGCAATAGCCTTTCCGAATTTGTTACATAATGTACTATTTTCATAAAATTTTGAGCACTAAATACGATATATACTATTTGAATTGCTTTATTATGTTTTAATACACAATTAATACACAATTTTAAAAAATTTGCAATTAAAGTTGCAAAAAATCTGACAATTATTAACATTAATTAAAATTAAAAAGATTTAGTAAACACTGTAATAATAAATTATTACCATATTTATGATTAAACTATATATTAATTATTACTAATAAGTAACAGTTAAATCTTAAATATAAAAGTTAAAAGTTAAAGTTAAAATATAAAGTTTAATAATAAATGTATTTTTAACCTTAATTAACACAACAAATTCTTCAAGATAAAAAATCTGACATAATTTTAATTGCAATAAAATTTCGCCAACACATTACAATTGTAATATGTTAAAGAGTACACTAAATTATCTTTTTTAGTAACATTAATCGCAATTTCTCAAAATTGTAACGTTATAGAGAAATTTCAAGTTGTACGTCAAAGAAAATGGGATTAACCATTATTCTTGTATTTTAAAAAATTCATTACTTGTTAGATAGTGTAATTGAAAGTGTATGTGACATTATTTGTATTTATGTGCAACGTGTTCGTGCATACGTACGACGCATACTTTACGACAAAAAGTTCATTTATTTTTGGCAATAAAAGAAGGAAACGAGGGAAATGATCCCTAGCTAGTAAAGCCGCTACTATCGACGCCTCTTTGCTAAGAGATCGCGGAGAGATACGCGAGCTAACGGATAAAAGTTGATAGGCAAACACACGCGTTTTTATCTGCTTATCTTTATACGACGCATCTGTTATTTTATGAACCCGTTCGAACACCATCAAAAAGTTTAAAAGATATCTCACTCGTATATCATTGAGAAAACTTAATGATAATTATATTTTCTATATTACGATATCAAAGCATATATTGCCTAAAAACAATCATAGTTTTCTTAAGTTTTGCGACTTGTTAAGAAACTGCAAACCTATTATCCATCGCCAAAAAATTCGATCTTTTTTTATACTTAATACATTAAAAAAGTATCAAATTAATAATTTGTGTATGTGTGTTTGTGTACACAAACAAAAATATAAAATCTTTAAAAAATTAGATAATCTTAAATTTTAACAAAATATTATATCTTTATGTCAAGATTATAATACTCATGCAAAGAGCACAATATGATTATTTTAATAATCGCATATAGTAACATTAAAAAGTTCTAATTTTTGGCTTAAAAATTAATTATTTATTGATTATTTTAATAATCGCATATAGTAACATTAAAAAGTTCTAATTTTTGGCTTAAAAATTAATTATTTATTAATTATTATTTTCTATCAGATTTTTTTTAATTTATCAGATTTATAATAAAAATTATTATAAAATAAAGAGAAATATATTTTTTCTCGATAAAACTACACAGAATGTCTTCATGTTGTGTCTTATATGCTAATTATAATTAGATAACGTTATTCTAAATGTCTTATATAAATATATAAATATATTTAAATATGCCTTAGATATATAAATATATTTAAATATATTACTCTTAATTATATTTATTTTTATCAAAATTCAATAAAATTTTTATTTCCCCATTCAAATAATCGGACAACTGGCATTTATAGATTAAGTACAATTTAACTTGGCAACTAATGTGTTAAAAGTTTACAATTAATAAGTTACAGAAAGTTACAAAAGTTACATCGTTTTCGATTGTTTACGTATAAATAGATCTAGCATTCGTGTATTCTGCAATTTATTACCACATTATTGTAACTTATTAACGTGCCAACATTTACAATGCCATCGAATCATTATTTGATGATATCATCTAGCATGAATGCACATCAACAGGCATTATCGAATGTATCGCCCCATGCGAGCGATTGTCATTCATCATTTATCTCGCTTGCTACAAAATTACTTGTCTTTCTCCAAGTCGGGCAAATAGCGGAGCAACGGTATCACGCGAATCACCGTATAATACATTACCGGATCTGTAGAAGGAAAAATCGGTCTCGGTGCGCGCAAAAAAGATCGCGCATTATTTTTCAGGGAAGGAGTGACGGCGAGTGCACTTAACGACCGTCAAATAAGTATTACACCGTACAAAATGATCGATCGCCGTTACACATCTGCGCGCTTTAAAGACACGAGAGCGAAAAGCAACCTCGCCGCCATGAGTAAAAATCATGACTAGGCCTTTCTTTCACATCGGCAGGAAATTAATCATAATAATCCCACTACCGGTGCGCTCGACAATAATTCTGATCGCACCTTCGTCATTCATTATACAAAGCCAGACAGTACATTTGGTGAACATGAAATTCGCAGATTCACCCAACTGTAAAGTACGCCGAAGGGAGGTAACGAATCAGGATCTTTTTAATGCGACACTGTCACATGCCAACGAGAATTATCGCGTAATTTCAGATACGCAATATTTGGATTGTATAAAGCATTTTATTTCGCTTTGAGAAAAGATCAAGGTAATTTGAACTGCTGTATACTATCTGTGTTGTAAGTTAAATATATCTCGCTTTCAACTAAAATCTAGTCGAATGCTTACCTGAAATAAGTTTATTTCTGCATATTTTTATACGAAATTCTTATGTCCATTTTTATCAATTAGATTAACTTTAATCTTGCTTTAACTTATTTTCTATCTTTTTCTAAAAATTGTTCTAATAATGTTTGAGGCCAAAAATAATAGCACACAATTTAAACAATTAAAAAATTTATTTAAAACTACATAATATCATTTCAATACTAGAAGTTATTATGACCGTTTTTATTGAGATCTTTCTTACTTTCAATTATGTTATATACTGCGGCCATATCCCAATAACTAAGATTTTTTTTTTTAATTAAAATAAATGAAATTATTTTAGAAAATAAAAAAAGACAAAGAAAAAATTAAACTAGCATTAGATCATTCAATCTGTTGATTCTTACGTACTTTTTTAATTTAAATTCTTTTAATCAGAATTTTCAACAAAAATTTTGAAACTGCAATTAGTATTTGGGGTAAAAATTTGTCATTTTCCAAATGATAGAGTAAAAAAAAAGATATTCCACACTTGTAACACAATATGCTATTTGTTACAAGTGCATAAAAAATCGTTGCGTCCCTGTTTCAAGAAAAACAAATTGATAGGTTAACTAAGGCCGGTATTCACAGTCGAATCTTATTTTAAGACCGTCTCTTTAAGTAATGTCTTAATAAGATTTATTAATACGGCAGAGCCGTATGATATTATGATCTTCTCTCCTCTATTATTCAATTTTTCATTTTTATTAAAAAATAAGATAATTAATTCAAACAAAAATAATTCTTTAAAATTACTCTTTTTTTAAAAAATTCTTTATATTTCTTAAAAAATTCTAAAAAATCGCGATACAATAGGAAATTCTCTTAAGTAATAAATAACTTTGTTATTTTTTTAAATAGATTAAATTAATATAATTATTATTTGAACAATGTATAATAAAAAAGCGTATATATAGGCTATCTGTTATTTAATATAAATTAATGTTAATCTACATTAGTAAAAATGAACATTATAGAGATATTTTTTACGTATTATTTTAGCGACATGTCCAACGAAAGAGACAAGAGATAAGAGATCACACACGACAGGATTTCCTTCCTTAGAAGAGCGAGGGAAAAGGGGACGAGAATATGAGAGACGGCGAAGAAGCGGCAAACGGGTTAAACTGGCGTTTTGGGGGGTCCTCGTGAAGGAAGTTGACCCAGGTGCGAAATGTCACTCTGAACCAAAGATCGAACGATGCTACAAAAACACAGTTTGTGTCTCGTCACTTCGCGTGACTCGCGTATTAAGTTCGGAATCGGCGCGACAGGACGCGGTTTATGTTTTCAGACAGGGTGGTCCGACGGCGAGCCTCGGCGTAAAGCACAGATACCAAGTGTTCTTTCATCCCGCATTCAAAGGGGCGCGTGCGCGCCATTTTGGACGGTGCGTATTTGCGCAACGAATGACTCGACCAGATCAAAAGATATGGGACGAGAGCCGCGCACTCACTCACGCGAGTGCATATAAGTTGCGTGAAAACTTGTCGAACGCTAATAGCTTCAGTAAAAAGAGACGCGGGATCCAGTATCGATCGACGGGCAGAGAAACATTGTAAAAGAAACAAGCAGTTAGGTTTTCGCATGTTTTTTTTTGCTAAGACCTAACTTGATGGAATAAAACAAAATTTTTTAGTTGATCCTTTTTGTTTGGTTAAAGTTATAATTTGTTGGTATTAATTTTAAAAAATATTATAAAAAATTATAACGTTATTGAAATGTTTCGATAAATTTTCTTACTTGCCTATCTTGACTTTTACATTCTAATCAACTTCGATTAATTAAATTTTTTTATTAATATAATAAAAAATTTAATTTATAAAAATGTATAAAAAATAATATTACAAATTTAATTTAATGAAAATTTAAATAAGATACCAACTAAAAATTTAGTTTTATATAATTAACAATTTGGTTCATTAAACCAAATTTTTTTAGTTATTACCAAATTTTAAAACTAAAATTGTTTTGTTGCATCAACCAAAGAATTTGTTTGCCCAATGCCAATACTCAAACATAAGATTTAAATATGTAATTCAATCAAATTTTATTTTACTACTAAACAATACAAACGCGCGCTAAGTGCGCATTATTTGTTTTTGGACTCTAACTCTAAAATTGGAAGCAATCCGTGACACAAAATTACAGTATATAATCTTTTATATATATAAAAAATATTACATTAATTATCAATATACAATAGACAACGACATCGACCTAATAACAAAGTCGCACACACCGCTCGAACTCCAGACATATAATTGACATTACGTAATAAGGACAACAATTAAATTCAACCATCGATTTAACACAACCTTTTTAAAGAGAGAACTCGACCAAATAGATTTCTCAATGTACGTTTCAAGTAATGCGAAACTTGTGACGTTTATACATGAAACTATCACATTTTATTGTCTTCTTTTTTAAGAAATTTTCTACGTTTTTAATGTCATTTTAATAGGTTTTTTTAATCAAAAATACCTTAGCAGTTGCGGCTCTAGGCCTTTTATTGAGGAATTCTATAAAAAAAAGACACAGGAAGACGCGTAAAGACACGTTACAGAAGTTACAATTTCATTGTAGATGATTGCCCACCATTACGTAGAGCATTCGTATCCAAAAAGAAGTAGAACACTGCTAATTATGATTCGATTATCCTAATCAATGAAATAATACTTTAGTCTCTTATCAAGATTTTAATCCATTCGTCTTTCTTTTCAAAAATTATAAAATTGATTTTCACAGTTGAGAATAGCGCGTAATAAAATAGTTATTTATATTAAATATTCAGTATTTGTTTGTACTAATGTCTAACACTTTATTCTAATGTATTATTATTATTTAAAATAATATTAAGGTAGACACCATATTTTTAATTAAAATAGGTTTTAGTCTAATGCAAACTTTATTCTGATAAAAATTTTAATTAAATCAGTATTTTATTATAGTGTGGTATATTTATAATATTATACTAGGATATTCAGGTAACACTTTAGTAACACTTAGAAATTATCATTAATAAATTATAATAACATTTAATAATATCAGTTTGTACAATTTTTAAAATTAATAAGTTTTTTATACATTTTTAATAAATTTCAGAAAAAAACATTATACAAAAATTTTCAAAAATTGTATTTCTTTGTAAAAGAAATTCTGAAATGTGAAAAATTATATACAAATGTTAAAGTATCTCATACAAATATCTCATTTCTCGAAAAAAATCCCTAACTGCCAGATATTTTTAACAAAATTTTTTGAGGCCAAACAAGAATGGTTTTTAATATATGGAAATTGAATTGTTATATAGGATTCATATTTTCATAGTACATATACTCACAAATCAAAAATATAAAATTCTTCAAATAATGTACGGTTTTTACAAAATAGACATTATATTATTTGAAATTTTAAATTTTTTTTTTAAACACAATAAAATTAAATGTATAATAAACATAAAAATTACTAATATTTAAGCACATTAATAATAAACTGTTTTAAAGTATCTTTATCTAATAAAGCTTTTTATAAAATAAAATCTTTATTTTCGGTTTTCAATTTTTAAAAATTTATTTAAAAATATCTACTTATAGAAGCGTAAATGGATTACACTATATACATTCAAGTTCCAAAAAGTTTTTTTTATATTTGTATTTATGAAGGAGAAAGAAGAAAAAGAATTTATTTTTAAATGAATTTTTTTAAAAGTATTTATAAACTATTTAAATTACAATCAGTGAATTACTGAAATCAGTGAAAATACATTGATTTCAATAGTATACTTATAACTTGTTAATCAATAAAATAAATACACTGATCTTTCAATGAATATACACTAATTCAGAAGAAAAAATCATTAAAAATGAGTGGATATTCACTAATTATTACAGTTATAAGTATACCACTGCAAATCAGTGAAAATATCACTGATTGCAATTTAAAGAGGATTTAATAGCAGTGTGATTGGATACAAAAATAAAATTCAATCACATATTTCAACAAAAATTCTGAGAATTCCAGATTTTTCAAGTATTTCTAGGTAGTAGACATCCAGTGTGTATTGTGTGTGTGTGTGTGTGTGTGTGTGTGTGTGTGTGTGTACAAATATTTTAAAAACATTCAAGTCATTACAAAATACAAAGTAATGCAACTTTGCGACGTTCGATTACTCGTTTTATAAATGTATATTAATAAAACAGTTATCATCATTTAAAAGGATTGAGTTCTTATGCGACGCCAATATCGAAATTTCGAGATCATATAACGTAAAACTGTATTCATAAATTGAACATTTGAAGGACTTACCCGGCAATATCTTGAACGCGAGTCTGCAAGGCCGTTTTCTCAAAAGGTTCTTCAGGGATCAGGCTGCACAGCAATTGCATCGCGCTGGCGGTTACTGTACCATTTCCGGTTGAATTGGCGGATACATCCTGAGTCTGAGCGTGGTCGTCGAGACCAGTTAGAGTCTATAAAGGAGAAATGCAGTGGTTGCAATGAACAAATGTAACACTTTTACGAAGCTGTTTCACAAAATCCAGGAAATAATATTCACATTTTCGAATGAGTTTTATTTTCTATCCCGCATTTCTATAGATACGACATCAGTTATGCACTCAGCATGGATTAACACGGATATCAAAACTTATCGATTTTCCCATCTCGTTACAAATAGTCTCAGTTGCGGAATAAGCCTATCTTAAATACACAAAGAAAGAATTATAAAAATAATAAGAAAATATTTCTGACATTTCCTCCGATATTATTTCTATCATATATCGCACGAAGTGTTAAATCTCTAAGTGCGTACGTTTTTTCAGTGCAGAAGTGAGTTTGTCACATCCGCCAAGCTATCTTTATTTTATTATAAAATGTTTAAAAAAATCTGAAAAAAAATTATGAAACATCTATATTAATAGTTAGCAAACTTATAGTTATTTTAATACACATCATTTATTAAATATTTTATTTTTAATAAACTTTGAAGTGAGGAATATCGTTTCATCATTCGGTATTACATTTTTTGACAATAACTAAATGAGAAAGCAACAATTTGTTAAAATCTTTTAAAGATATGTACGTATTGTTTTGATCAAAAGCAACATTTTTCATTAGCAAGATTAATATAGAAAAGTCACATATGATATGTCTATGCAAAACTTTTTCATGCTCAGCATTCAACGATATATTGATCTAATTGCATTGCCTCGAGTCCTTTTTCATCTATTTTCTTTTGGAAAGGAGAACTAAAAAAATTAATTTAATTGTTTCACAGCTGTGAGTCGATACTGCTTTGTTACAAACACCATAGTGCATATAGAATGCTGCATATAGAGGATTAATTTCGATTTTTTTAATCAAAACAACATAAACAAACAAATATATCAGGATTAATGTTTAAAATTTGAAGAAAAGTATTCGCTATCATCTATATAAACAAAAGTGTAAAATGTTTGTTACTCATCTAAGATCTCCGTAAGTTATTCACCGATTGCTTTGAAATTTTGACATAACGTTGCATTTGTAATATTATTGAAATTTTGACACAGTGAGACGGGGAGAGACCGGGAGAGACGGGGAGAGGCGGGAAGAGACCGGGAGAGATGGGGAGAGACGGATAGAGACCGTGAGAGGCGGGGAGAGACGGGGAGAGACCGGGAGAGACCGGGAGAGATGGGAAGAGACCAGGAGAGACGGAGAGAAACGGGGAGAGACCGGGAGAGACCGGGAGAGACGAGTAGAGACGGGAAGAGACGGGGAGAGACCAGGAGAGACGGGGAGTGACGGGGAGTGACGGGGAGAGACCGGGAGAGACGGGAAGAGACGGGGAGAGACCAGGAGAGACGGGGAGAGATCGGGAGTGACGGGGAGAGACCGGGAGAGATCGGGAGAGACGGGGAGAGACAGATAGAAACGTAGCATAAGAATAGACAGCCACAGCAACGCGTGGCAGGACATAGCTAGTAACATATAAAGAAAGACGTATGTATATGATACTTTACTCTTCACTACTTAAAGGAGTGCTGACAGCAGGTCTATTTTACCGATTAAGGGTCGATTGTTCCAATTTCTTGGTAAACTTACCTATCAGGTAAATACGTGTCTGTCTTTATTTATATAAGAAACAAAATGAAGATAGACGTATGTTTACCTAATAGATAAATTTACCAAGAAGTTGGAACAACCGATCTTAAATGCGATATTTTTCATACAAAGTCGTTTTTTTGTTGATTACAAAATTATAAATCCTTTTCTACAATTAAAATATAGATAATAACGCAGTTGAACAATTTTATACGAAAAACGAAAAAAAAAAAAAGAAAATTACAATTTTATTATTAATATGTAGAGTCAATTTGCGATAACATTTGCTTACCAAAGTTTAATGTTTTATACGTATAAAACAAGTATAATTCTAACTCAGAATAAAATAAAGGAAAAATACTATGTTTTTAGAAATGAGTTAGCTTTAGTATAACAGTAAATTTTGTCTGAAAATTTACGCATATATGTGTGCGTGCGTATCGATGTAATAATTTGGAGAGATATGTTGATGTTTATTACATCGCGCGCATATATAAATTAATTCGATCGGTAAAACTAACATCACCTCAACAATGCAAAAAAATCACGGTGAATGAAAAGGGGAATAGATATCTAATATATAAGACGTAGCAAGAAATGTGAGAGCTGGTATCCATTAGACCTCAGTGTACAATTTCGTGTCACAATTAAAGTAACAAAAAATAACGAAAGGTTTATTGTAAAAGAAAAATGAAAAACATTGCTCCGATAGGACAGTCATGTCGGACGCGATCATTATCAAACATTTGATATATTAAATAAGGAAGAAACAGATGAAACCAACGGTATCTCAAAGTCATTATTTGTATTTTGTTGCAAGAGCGTGCTCGTCGAAAAGGTAGTAAATTTATACCAAGAGCGTGCTCGAAGCAGTTAAAGAAATTTCAGCATATTTTTTACTGAGAGACTTTTACTAGATGATTGTTACATCGGTTGACTGGTTATGTACTTAGCATCTAATTCTAGCCGATTAAGACTAGACAGAGCGAATTCCTATCAGGTTGAGTCATTGTTACAGACCCGTTAGACCAAAGCGGACTGAACGGCACGCATACATACACATACACATTTAGAACGCTAAATTAGTGGTAACGAGTCAAAGGGTTTCGATAAGAATTTTAGAAACAGGAATATGGATCCTAAACGATTTAGCTTTGGTTCCGATAAGCCGTTTCGAGGAATTCTATATAGAAAAGCCGTACGCTAAAGGCTCATCTACTTTTATTTAACCTTTTCGACCGCCGTAAATGTTGCGATATTTCACAGGCTGCGTAAAAAGAAATTAAATTTTAATCGATTAAAAATAAAAACATTTTTTCTTCGATAATCTACAATGATCAGTTGCGTTTGGAGTCGATTTTTGATCAGTTTAATCAGTTTTTTTTATATATAAAAATCTCATCCGAGTTAAGCGCTCAACCCTGCTTTTACATATAATAATAATAATAATAATAATAAATAATAATAATAATAATAATAATAATAATAATAATTTTAAGTTAACACTGTAAAATATATACCTTAAAGAATAAATCTGAATTTTTGCATTTAATTAAATAACGTTTACATAATAAGCACTTCGAAAACATGTGCGCCATACACTGTAATTACAAATTCAAAATTTTGAATTATATTTAGTTTTAGTCATTTTTTTTTATTCAACAATAAATAGAAGATCATTTGGTTACTGCCAGTAATAAATAATTAATCAAGTAGACAATTAAAGGCCGATTCAACTGGCATTCATTTATTTAATAGTTTTTATTCCAGCCATCCTTTCAAATATAAAACGAATACCATCATCAGTTTAATTGACCAAGCGATTTTACTATCTGATAGAAGATTTCATGAATCTAATATTAACATTGTTAAAAACATTTTCTTTAACAATTGTTTCCCCTTGATATAATCAATCGATTTATTAAAAAACAATTTAAGACATTAAAATATCGCAGTAACAATCTGAAAAACTCAGCTGTGAATAAAAATATCGACTTAAGAAAATGTTTAATTTTATCTTATGTAAAAGGCAATAGTGAAAGTGTCAGTCACTATCTAAATAAGTTTGGTTTAAACATTATTTTCTGTGTCCCAAAAAACTAGATTCTGTAATTATAAGAGGAAAAGATAAAATCGATTCTGTAAGAAACACTAATGTAGTTCATCAAGTTGCAAAGATTGTTTTGCGTCATACATCAAACAGACAAAGAGACATTTACAAACGCGCATGAAAGAACACATGAATAATATTAAAAAACACGATAGTCTCCACTCTGTGGTTAGCTTACATCGTCTTTCGAATAATCACGAATTCAGGTGATACAACACCATGTGTCATTACATAAAAAACACTCGAAAAAGAGAGGTAGCTGAAATGTTTTTCATTAAAAAAAGACTATTAATACTATTAATTTAAAAAGGATACGGAAAGCCTAAATCCTATATATAATAGAGTTATCAAGAATATGACTTGTTTACTGTTTATCGGTTTGATATTTTTGTACACTTATACGTTACTTGTTTTATATCTGTTTTATATCAGTCTGACAATTACTGTATTTATACTGTATTATTACTTCAGTTATAACATACTTATCGCTTTGTCCTACTGTTTTTCGTTTTCTGACGATCTTATTTAAATCTAATTATATTGGTTAAATACGTAAGTTTGTTTCAATAATTACGATGTAGTTTTCATTTGGTAAAATTGTTACCTTTTTATTTTAGTTTTATGCGTTTTTGATTTATTATTATCTCTATTTTATAACACTTAATAAGAGCCCAAAACCAAGACCGAAATATTGTGTTAACTATTTAATTAATTAAATAATATATTAAATAAATGCCAGTTGAGTTGGCCTTTAATTGTCTACTTGATTTTTTTATTAAATTCATTAAATTCCTATAAGCCGCCATTGCGCCTACTCAATATATCATTAATTCAATTAATAGCAGATTTGATTAGACTGCACTAATACGCACTAGTGCACATTAAAGCCGCTGCACTAATCTAATCTAAGGGCAAACGTGACACATACCACTTATCTTTACGTTGATTTGAGTACGATGGCTTTAAAATACACACCAGTGCACACTAATGATGTCGAATTCATTATAAAGCAATGGAGTTAAATAACTTAACTCAAAAAATGTATCACAAATTTGATTCAAGTTTATAGTTTATTAAATGTAATAGAAACGCTGTTTACTTTGTACCAAACAGTTCAACTACAGAAATGGATTAATTAAATGAGATTGTATTGTTAATCACAAAGGTTTTATGTTAAAATAATAAATTACGACATACAGAGAAATTCAAATAATAAAATGTTATTTAATAAAAAAAATTAATTTAAATTAATATTCTTTTTTAT
This sequence comes from Monomorium pharaonis, assembly GCF_013373865.1. Taxonomy (NCBI): domain Eukaryota; kingdom Metazoa; phylum Arthropoda; class Insecta; order Hymenoptera; family Formicidae; genus Monomorium; species Monomorium pharaonis. The sequence continues at coordinate 2,038,713 of NC_050469.1, read as the reverse complement.
ATTTACCAGTGTGCACTTGTTATTAATTTTGGAAAGATCCACGATACACCGCAGGCAGAAAATATTGACGCGCATAATCTTTTAAGAACCATTGTTGTACCAGGCGGGTCTCTCGGATAAAAAAGATAATGTTACGAACCGGCCGCTCATGAGAGCGGTAGCGAAATAATCTCCTACGAAACATTAAAAAGTGGTTTGACCACTGCCTTGACAAATTCAATCCTCATCCATATCCAGAAAGAAAAAAGGGCTGCCAAGACTCTCTGATACGAAACGAACGAAAACAAGACGCCAGCGAGACGTTGAAATTTCGAGGAACGCATATATCGGGGTACGTGCGACCATAAACGGGAGATGCTTTTATGTTAATCCAGTTCTTTCCAAACTAAGCGTCATGGAAAGAGCAAGTCGATGAGAAGAAGATTTTAGAGAATTCTATGAGAAATAGTATGGAGATTTTATGATTCTATGATCAATTAATTTATACCTTTGCATTCACATTCTATCCATGGAATCGTTTCTATTATCATTCTTTTCTTTTCTTGATTGTTAAAAGAAGTTTCCAAAAATTGGAAAACGTTTAATTAAATGTATTAAATAACCACTCAAAAGTCTTAAACACTTTACAAATTTATTATTAAAAATAAATAAATAAAAGCTTAATTAATGTTATTTATTAAAATTGTATGAAATTTTATGTCGTTTTAATCATGAATGTTATTGCAATACCGTACTTCAAAAATACAAATTAATATAGTTTCCAAAAAATCATTATATTTATAAAGAATTGTGGTTTTACAATATGCATTTTCTCACATATGCCATTTATATTTTACATTTAACAGTGTGACCATTCTATTATTATAAATCGTTACATCTCCTTTACATATATCGAACCATGTACGTCGCGTGGACTTCAATTCATCTAGCTCGGAGGACATGTACGTATTCTCCCCTCTTTTTATTTTACGGTCAACGAATACAGTTTGCAGTCATCGAGAAATCGTTTTTCCCGCGCCCATCAACCGGGATGCAGTCACGCATAAATACATATATGAAATTCTAGAGTGAAAGAGGGATACGGCTAAACCGATCGAACAATTTCTAGCGATTTACGTGGAACTGTAGATTTGTTTGGTCGACGGACTAGATTGGGAAACGTTCGCGAAGGATGAAGTAGAACAGGGAGGGAAAAGAAGGGGATGGCGAACCCCTTAAAGTGATTCGTCTCTTTGCGTAATGGTCCAGACCGGAAAGTTTGTCCCGACTCCGGCAGGATAAATTAAAGCGATCCTTTATCTCGATTTTCTTAAACATTTCGGATCGATTAGAAAACCGCTGTGCTCGTTCGTGAGATACGCTGCGATTTATCAAGTATAATAGCAAAGGAACGATTGACACAAAACAAAATACGCTTAGAAACACAAAACCTCGTATTTTCTCGCAAAATTCATACTCAAGTTTTCAATTTTTTTTCTTCTACTTCGCGATTCCAGTTCGATTGTATTTCGACCGTACGAAAACGCATAGGTATACATCGAAAAACACGGCAATACAAGCAGTTATAAAGATAACACGGGAAGACCCGCGCGCGTCTATAATCCTCGTTTATCGCTGAATTTTTAATTTGGCAAGTTTTTATCGTCGCGCGCTTTACGACGTCTTTTTTTGGTCCATTTAGTAACGAGGTGACTCTCTCGCTTCCATTTTCTCAAGAATCTCGTATCGTATACGGGAGATGTGCTTGGCCAGTAATAATACCATACGATCTAACGATAAATACGAAGCTGCATGATTGCCCCGTACGAATGGATAAGCAATAAAGGCAAAACGCCTTGTGTAAAACAGATAAATTCCTTCCCAATGTCTGCTCAAGCTAAATAAAATTTTGTAATTGTAAGGTTATTATGGTCAAAATAAACACGTGCCTCTTGACTGTTGTATTACAAATGCTATCATTTCACTGTTGGTATGCAAAAAAATATGCAAAATAAAAACGAATAACAGAGTAACGACTTACGCAGAATCAAGGCGTGATGTGAATACCAGAGCAATCTTACGTTTTAATTAAAATTATGTTGTTGAAGAAAATGACTGCCATGGAACACAAAAATAAATATAATAGCTTCATGTTCTTAAACATTGAATATACAAACACGTTTAATAAAGTTAAAGATAAAGAACAATTGCTTTATACGTCATAGTTAAAAAATTTTCAAGTAGCTAAAATTACAAAAAAAAGCTTTAAAAAAATGTTTTGATAAATTTGACTCATTATTAAATATGCCGTTAATTAAAAAAGATTAAAAAATGCTTCTACAGGGAGTCCCAGAGCATACTGGTCACTGTTCATAAAAAGGTAGATGAGATCGAGATGAACATAAAAGTTCAATATTGTTGTGGGTTTGGTCTGCTAATAATCGAGATATAAATTTTTTAAATTATGCGAATGAGAGCGCGCCTTGCGCGCCGAAGGAAGGGCTCGAGCCGCTCCAGCCATAGCACGGCCTACTGTTTCAAGCATTGGCTGCCGACGGCGGCGAGGGAAAGAAGGAGAAGCGTGGCGTCGTCGCCGTTCCCACGTCTCGCCGCACCGCGCCTAAGCTCGCGTCGATGGCTGCTACGCACACTCGCGATTACATGACGAGATTATAAATTATTAATAAAAATAGGACAAATTTAAATCGTAATAAACTTTTGTAAATAAGAAAGTCGAAAGAGAGAAAGCGATGGAAACGTATGGAACCTGCAAATAATATAATATTTGCCGCATCAAATTCTCTCGTTTTTTATAGAATATTAAATTAACGAAGATTTATCACGATTGATTCTTTATACATTCTCCTTTTGTAACTATCTTATTAGAAAATTACGAAATGCACGAAATACTATCCCTAATATGCACTCTTTGTAAAATAACACGATAGAAAAATATTCACGTTTGATCTGACGACTTCAGGATAAATTATTCGATGCAACTTCTACGGTGATTATAGGTAATTAGAGATCAATGTTATGTCAAGTATCGTTAGTATGGTTAACTAGAAATGATTTTCTCTTGTATGTGATAGAGAACTTCGAATTTCTTCTATCGTTAATACATTATAAGTCATTGAAAATCTGTCGTAATTAATAATGCAATTAAAGGTAGAAGAAACTGTAAGTTTTCTATGGTTATAAAAGAAAATCCTTCGTTGTGTTAACAATACATGATATTGAACATTAATTTTTAAGCATAATTATCATAGCATCGCGCCTAAGCTATCGTAAAATCGTTACATCAAGAGGGAATATTTTTCTGTGTTATTACAAAGAGTGTAACATACTATGGATAAGTATTTCGCGCATTTTAATATGACACCTCTCTCTCCCCCCCTCTCTCTCTCTCTCTCTCTCTATCTCTCTCTCTCCCCCTCTTTCCCTCTCAAACACTACGTAGTACACAAATACAATAAATATTACCACGTTTAACAACATCTTTAGTTTGTACTATTCTACTTTCATTATGTGTAATTTGAATAAAATTTTAACAATTATCATTTCTTTATATTTTTAGTGTTACACACAATCGAAAAAAAAATTATCAAAAATTATCACTAAAACTGCGATAAATAATCAGCACGATACTTTCTTTCTGAGTGTCGTATCGTGTTTAATGTTAAAAATGTTAAAAAATAGCAATCTTGTTAAAAAAATTTTATGACATTTAATAAAACTCTAATAATATTGATTGGAACTGTTGTTGAAAATGACGTTTATCGTGTTTCTGTAAATACTTTAAAGGGAAAGATATTCCTGCTAAATTACAAAGTATAAAAGTACAAAGTTCAATTTTACATACGAATCAAGAGTAAATAAAAAATTCAATAATGAATAAAAGAATTCAGAGTTTCTTCTACCTTTAATTGCATTATTAATTACGATAGATTTTCAGTGACTTTTAATGTATTAACGATAGAAGAAATTCGAAGTTCTCTATCATATACAAGAGAAAATCATTTATTGTTAACCATACTAACGATACTTGACATAACATTAATCTCTAATTACTTATAATTACCGTAGAAGTTGCATCGAATAATTTATCCTGAAGTCGTTAGATCAAACGTGAATATTTTTCTATCGTGTTATTTTACAAAGAGTGCATATTAAGGATAGTATTTCGTGCATTTCGTAATTTTCTAATAAGATGGTTACGAAAGGAGAATGTATAAAGATTCAATCGTGATAAATCTTCGTTAATTTAATATTCCATAAAAAACGATGAGAGAATTTGATGCGGCAAATATTATATTATTTGCAGGTTCCATACGTTTCCATCGCTTTCTCTCTTTCGACTTTCTTATTTACAAAAGTTTATTACGATTTAAATTTGTCCTATTTTTATTAATAATTCATAATCTCGTCATGTAATCGCGAGTGTGCGTAGCAGCCATCGACGCGAGCTTAGGCGCGGTGCGGCGAGACGTGGGAACGGCGACGACGCCACGCTTCTCCTTCTTTCCCCCGCCGCCGCCGGCAGCCAATGCTTGAAACAGTAGGCCGTGCTATGGCTCGAGCGGCTCGAGTCCTTCCTTCGACGCGCAAGGCGCGCTCTCATTCGCATAATTTAAAAAATTTATATCTCGATTATTAGCAGACTAAACCCACAACAATATTGAACTTTTATGTTCATCTCGATCCCATCTACCTTTTTATGAACAGTGACCAGTATGCTCTGGGACTCCCTGTATATAGGTATATGAATATTATTCTAAAAATTCAAATATTTTATAATTTTTACAATCTCTATTGATTCTGTCATTTTGAATTATCAGCTATGATATCAGATGAGTATTCAGCAACATACAAAACTTTTAAGACTAAATAATAATATAAAATAAATTTAATATAGTAATTATTAATGACATATATAAGTCGCAATTTATTTTGCTTTAACGCAATAAAATCATATATTAATCATATTTTATTTAAATCAAAATCTATATAACAAATTATTTTTAAGGATTGAAAGTCCTAATAACATACCTAGCTGTCTGATTATACATATACGTTTTTATTTCTTTTCAATGTATACGTAAGTCACATTCTATATTATTTTTGTTTAAATTATTTTTAAAAAACTAAAAAAATTCATAAAACATTAATATTGTAGTTGAATATTTTATAACTATTATGATAAATAGTGTTTATTTATTTTATCTGTCACTCAAAAACATTTGTCATAAATAATTAACAAAATTATTACATAAAGAAAAAATTACATGTAAGTTTGACAAGCGACTCTACATATCCGTCATTGATCAGTATCTTAGTCTTTGTAATGGCTCTAAAGTCTTGAGTCTTTTCTATCTACTTTTTTTAGATAACACAGGCATATTTGCCGATTTTATAATTAAGAGCAGATGTTATTTTGTACGCAATATAGACTCGCATAAAAACACCCACAGCTCCGTATACAATCGAAGAGTTAATTTTAATTACAACTATAAAACTTCCAACAGATTATGTCTTACCGTAATTATAATGTCGAACTAAAATAGCACTTTTGCAAATTTAACTATAAACTAAATACCTCTCTCAAATTCGTGACATAACAAAACAATTTAGGAAACGAGATCGTATTTAGTGTCCAAAAGAATATACTATAAAAAGAATTATTATAAAAAGAATTACTATAAAAACCGATTATCTTCCGATTATTTTTATGTAATTTCTTATTAAACAACGTTATTTTCAAGCCTAATAGCGATGTCATGTTTTATCAATGTACTGGACATTTTAAAAAATATCCTGTTATTAAATAAATCGAATTTACATGTATCAAAAGAAATGTAATTAAATTTTATACATCTCACAATAAAAATAAAAAAGTAAAATAAGAATATATCGAAAATACATTTTCTTCTACTTCTGCTACTTTCCTCTAAACGTGATTTCTAAATATATGAAGTACGAAGAGTATTTTATAACTTTCTCGTAGCTATTTTTACGGATGAGCTCTCCCCATGTCTGACACGGGATTCAGATATCAGAATATCATCCGTCATCGGATGATCTCGTGAAATCATAAAAATCTCGTCTATGTCAAGAGACGGCAGAAAAATTGCAACGCGCATTCCAGAATGTGCAAAGAGATTGTTTAAAAAGCATCGATAGGAGGAAGAAGAGGAGAAGGAGGAGGAGAAGGAAGAAAAAGAGGAAAAAAGAAAAACGAGACAAAAGATTAGACCAGGTCCTCGAAATCGAGGCTTGATGGAAGTGGAAACAGAAGTACCCCACGCACATTCTCGCGCGGATGGACTTTCCTTTCACCGGGTACAACCGGGCTCTATTCCGCGTGCGTGTTGCACGTGTTACACATGTATGCGTCACGTGAGCGTGAGCAAGCGCGTGACACGTGCGTGCGTGCGTGCGTACGTGCGTATCTGTATGTGAGTGACGTCACTAAAAGCTCTCTCGCCGCTAATGCATTTGCAGAGGGGGATCCTTGGAAGAGGGAATAGGAAGAGGAGATGGCGCCAGTGCCGTATCTATGGAGCGTGAAGAATCAATGGCGAAATCACGCCGATGGATTCCCGTCGGTGGTGAAACAGTGAGATGATCGTCTGGGTTGAAAAGGTACGTGGGGTACTGCTGTAATCATACGCCCTGTTGAAAGCATGAATCTTCACGCCGACGAAATGCTTGTGATCGCGTAAATAATAAAAATAATCTGAGAGAGAGAGAAAGAGAGAGAGAGAGAGAGAGAGAGAGAGAGAGAGAGAGAGAGAGAGAGAGAAAGAGAGAGACAAAAGAGAAATCACACACACACACACACACACACACACACACACACACACACACACACACACACACACACACACACACACACACACACACACACACACACACACACACACACACACACACATTATACATTCTAAACAAAAACATAAAAATGAACGTGGATATGTAATGATTTTACTTCTTCGATAGATTTGCATGTTTTTTTTTTTTTTGTTATATAAAGACATATGTATATCGAACTTCGAACATTGCCCGAGAAGGAAAAAAATAACGATCAGTCGTAGTAATTATATTTGCCGTTTTGTAATTAACTGCACTCGATATTTCATCGACGTATACAAAATGACAAATGCCAAACGCGTGTAAATCGAATTAAACCGAACCATATTGTTTTACTAACCGCGCACACCAGCAAGCCGTGATCAAATATTTTTAATTAATTGAACCGCGAATCCAATTAAAAAAAAGAAATGTATAAAGTATGCAATTTATATATTTGTATGTTTCATATTTTCTTATAATATGTATAATAAAATCTTTGTAAAAAAAAATCTTTAAAAAATAATAATGTAAAAATACAAAAACAATCTATACATCAGTTTCAATTAACAGTGTATAATATAACATCTGAATCATGAATTTTAATATTTTCTGTTGATATTCAGTAATAAAAGCAACTACAAATATATCGACATTGTGTCGGTATATCCATTATTAATAAATGCAAATTTAATATATTGCTCGAACGCCAAAATTATAGTCGCTATAAATTTATTTATTATATAGATTAAGATTTATATACTCTTTGATAAAAAAATTATGCACAAGTTTAGATTGTTGATCTTTGAATCGTTATAATTCATAAAAAAAGCGTATGATTTACCAAGGATTATTTTAAAATAGAGATTTTGCCCTTTAAAATAACTTAAAGAAGATTGTTGAGAGTTTTGTCTTTATAAAATTATTATTAAATTATTAAATTAACGGTTCAAAGATCGACAGTTTAGGCTCAAGCTTAATTTTCGAGATAACTTTTCTTTGTAAAAAAATTTGTACAATTTTCCTATTCTTTAAACTCTAAGCAGTCACTCAAAATTAGTATGTCATATTCCTTTAATTTATCAGAGAACCTATATGTGCTTACATTCAAACGAGTCCGAAAGGCGTGACGTGAAATCGTCCCCAAGATTCTTAATCCTTATTTTGACAAGTCGAACAGAATAGACAGGATGACAGAGACACGTCGTCTTTACCGTCCCTTTACCGACCTCGAAACGACATAAAAGAGAGTGTGAAAAAGAGAGAGAGAGAGAGAGAGATAAAACAAGTTGTAATCTACATGCCTATCTACCACATTAGCTCGCTTGAGAGATGATACTCGTTGTGTTCATTTGTGCTTGTTCGACGTGAATATCAGCGATACTTTGGCTCCCGTCGAAAGAACTAAACCTTCGTCTATTAACCTTAGTTAAACAATTGACAAAAAAAAGATCTTTTTTCCAGAAATTGATGTATTTAAAAAAATAATACGTCAAATGCACATTTACTCGATTAACTTTCAAAATCTTTCTTTTAAAACGTTATTTAAAAAAATTTATTCTATCATATTTATTTTGAAATGTAGAATTACTATTTTCGATTGTACGATATATGTTGACTTATCCTGCATAATAAAATATATATAAAACCAAATAAAATTTAATTTGTATATATCGTTTACATGCTGTATCAATGACTCAAATAAAAACAAAGATTTCCAGAAAATAAATATTTCAACTATTAAAATTTTATAATATTTTTTAATGCAATTTTGGTATAATTGACTGTAAAAGAATAAAAATATCATTAACGCTTTATTTAGTTTATTGTTCTTTTTTTTGCAAATTTTTTTGCAATAACTAAAAAATAATAATTTTCTAAAAAAAAGAGCAAATTTTACTTGCCCCTTTACGTTAAAATATATATTTTTTTTAAATATATACATTATACGTAAATAACATGTACATATACACAAATATTCTAATTAAATAGCCTTTTATTTTTCTTATTAACAATATCGCAAGAAAAATACATCGCGACTAAATAATTATTTAAAACATTTCTCAATGAAATTATAAACCGCGGTGCAGATAGTATTTGTTTAACCATATTGTATCTCATAAAAACATAGCTGTATAATACGCGTTACCTGCCTTTATCGTTACTGTAGCCTTTACTGTATTTTGGTAACGACTGTTACTTGTTTCTATCTATACTGTCGCTAAATATAATTAACACGAATATTGAAGGAAATTACAAATATTAATATCCGCGATAGCCCTAAAAGCATTATCATAATCTTAGAAATATGTGACACGTGGTAACACTCTTTTCACGTGAACTTTTATGTCATAAAACTTGGTGCTGAAAAAATTCACATGAAAAGTGTCACGTATTTCTAAAGTTATAATGATGCTTATAAGACTATCACAGGTATTAATATTAATAATTCCTTTAATATTTATATACTCATCATATTTAGTGATTTGTACTTTTCATGTACAAAGTTACACATGATCGCGTGAATAATAAACAAGTTTATATGAAATAGATGCAACGTGAAAAGTGAAGTTATACAAAGTTACATGATTGATCCCCTAGAAATCCCTTGAAATTATCCCTATAACACAAAATATTGCTGAAATGTTGTAGAAATAATATTTTTATAAGATTGAATTAAATATTTTTTAAATATTGTGCAACATTTAAATATCGGCTAATTTTTCGAAATATTTCTGCAACATTTCTGAAATATTTCAAAAAATGTTATGAAAAAATTTTTCTAAAATCTTAATGCAATATTCTAAAAATGCTGTAGAAGGGTTATTTGTATTTATATTATATTCAGCGTATTTCATCAACTAATTAGTAAGGTAATTTATTGTAATTTAATCAATGCCTTACGTTTTTTTAAAATAAAGAAAAACATGCTTTAATTGTAAATTACCAATCAATTGATAAAATATATTAAATATAATTATAATAATAATAATTATTATTTTATTAATAATGTACTTATGTAGAAATATCTATTATAAATGCTTAAACAATGGTACTATATATATATATATATATATATATATATATATATATATATATATATATATTTAGCATAATACTACTACTTATACAGTAAAAAATTTGCAACTACATTATAGCATTGCTATCTTGTTGCAACATTGCTATATAAATATAATTGCAAGAAATGTAACTGTGTTGTATATGTTAAATAGTTTGCAATATTTCTAAAATATGGGAAATACATGAGATCAAAATAACATTATAACAATATTATGTAATATTTTTTGTAAGATATTACAATTACAATATTCCTAAAATATTTCCGCAAGATTGTGTAAAATATGTTGCAATAATGGAACATTCCTGCAATTTTTCAGCAATGTTTTGTACTATAAGGGTAAATATAGAGCGAAACTTCAGTGACTTCTAAAATTCAATTTACAAAAATTTTCGAATTACAATCGTAATCCGAAATTAGTTCGTGCATCGACGAATTGATGACGAATAGAAAAAAAGGATAATTGGCGTTGCAATCATTTAAACGCGATTACTCGACGCAGAATCAAAAATAAAAGTATACCAATTCAATAAAAAAATCAATTCTTTTTCTCTCTTTTAAAAAAATAATTACAAATAAAATATTTTAAGATAAATTTACAGATTCCTACTCAAATAAACTGACTTTCTTTCTCTTAGAGGGCAGCATGTACTGGAGGACGCCGACCTATATATATATATATATAGTGGTGGCAGAAAAAATATATACACTTGCCCCCTTGTCATTAAATTCAGAAACAAAAAAGTTAAATATTTAACAATGCTAGATATATATATTCGAGTCTGACTCGACATTAAAACTGTTGGAACAAAATATTATCGAAATCAAGTCCAGCAAATAATTAATTTTTTAATACGTTAATCTTTTAATTGCTTCTATAGATTTAAAAATCATTTTCTACTTTAAATTAAAAAGAAATTCTCTAATTATTTCACATAATATAAAAACTTCATAAAATTTTAAAAATAAGTTCGTGATTAATATATATAAACAATGTAAATTTTTCCAATTTTTCGACTTGTAGAGGAGAAGGTGGTAATATGGCTACCAATTTATATTTTATTTAATAATTTCGTTAATAATCAATGTTTTGAGTTGAAATTTTACGATTATATTTATCAAAGTGTTGCCCATTAGATTTTCAATTCAAAGTTATAAAATATTTATTATATTATATATTATTTATAAAAATGTAACGATACTGCATAATGGCCCAAAGAGAAATAAAGAGGGTAATATGGCCACCACAAAAATAAACATTAAAAAATTGGTTTTGTTTAAAAAGGTCACAGTATTTTGTTAGAAATATATATATTTATATAAAATAAGTTTTTATATCAAAATAGGTAATTTTTATTCACATTTAATGGAAGTTAAATAAAAATAATCTTAAATCTAAAGAACCTTATTCATATAAAAGATTTTAAAAAAATAACAGCCTTAAATTAAGTCTTTAATCGATTTATCGAGAAATTTTGTCGATATGGAGATCTCAAAAGTGATCATATTACTAGCACACTTAAATGGCTATATTGACAACATCTATATCACCTATATCCTATACCATCGTTTAATTTTGTATAATTCGAAATATATACAGCCGAATAAAGAGTTAAATAATAAGAAAGTACTCAAGTGTACATACATTTAGGTAATAATGCGATTAAGTTTAAAAAGAATAAGGAAGTATGCGAAATTAAATGTTAAAATATATTTAAAAAATTTTTCGAAATTCTTAACAGTAAAAATGCTTTGTAACAAATGTTGACTGTTGTGTTTTGTCATATTAGCATCATTATATAACAGTAGGTTACTAAACAAATAATATCATAAATAATTACTAGAATTCTAATAACTGAGATAATATAGGTAGCCATATTATCCGCACTGGCCATATTACCACCTTCTCCTCTATATTCTTTTAACCATTTTCTAAAATGACTTTAAAAAATTCTTATAAAAGTTTTTAATAATTTAATTACAAACAAAATATTGGAAAAAACTATATTCATATGACTTTTCTCTTTCTTTTATTTCCTTTGTTAAAAAGTAGGAAAAAAAGTAATGTGACTTGTCTTCACTATTTTAAGTTAGAAAACCTTCGTCAAATATAGAAAAATAACATACTACGAACTGAACAATTTCATATGAAAAACGAATCGATTTTAAAGTTAGTTTTATTATCAGCTCTTGTAGTTAGATTCTGTAACTCTTAACAACAGTATTGTTACATTTTATCATTGCACATCTTTACTATATATAATATCTGTGCAATGACAATATATAACGATACAGTATAATTGATATTATCACTAAGAGTTACAAAATCTTGCTACTGGCATCAACTCATAACAGCCTACAAAAAGATATCTTGGCATATCTTGAGATGAGTTGTATTTTTTAGAGTTTTAAAAATTCAACATCTTAAAATATTATTTCCGATGTCTGTGGAGATGTCTTGAAGATATCTAAAAAACATCTTGTGTATATGACAAATATTTTACAAATATCATTTAAGATGTTTTTTAAACATCTTCTATAAATATAAATATCTTAAAAATATTTTAATAAGATATCTTGTAGATATTTAAAAGCTCTCGATGTTTTCTCGGAACATTTATTTTATATAAAAGTTTCATACTTTATACGTATAAAACTAGCTTACTCCAGTAGGGATTACATGAAAAAATAATATTATGCTTTAGAAGTCTAAAAGCTTTGATAAAAAAGAATTATGTATTTGAAAACTTTGTGTTATTTTCAGATAGCTGTGAATAACACAACCTGATTGGTTTTATAGAATTGCAAAATTTCTTACACAATTAAAATGCACAAAAATGAAGAAAGCAAAACTTTTATATTAATAATTAAAAAAATGTTTTAACATATTTTAAACATATGTAGAGAAAAGTCACTAATGGCACATGATATTATTTTTAGGTTATTTATATTAATAATTAAAAAATTGTTTTAACATATTTTAAACATATATAGAGAAAAGTCACTAATGGCACACGACATTATTTTTAGATTACTAAACACTACTTTTTAAAAATTTTTAGATTACTAAACACACTTTTTAAAAATAAACTACAACGAATTGTATAGATAACCATCTATACAAATTTGACAGCTGTCAAAATTCAATCGCAATGACAGTTACTCTCGCAACGTAAGTGCAATACAAATGTCAACAGATTTCTATTTTTTCTTTTTTTCAGTAAAAATTCCTAATCATTTAACAATAGCACAATGTTTAATATAGATTAATGTAACCCAGAATGCCTGAGGGTTAATTAACCACTGTTTCTGAAGTAACACATCATTTGCACGTTCCAGTTGCATATAATAAATCAACCATAATTATTTGACCGTTGTCGAAAAACTCGTAGTAAAATATACCGACTACACAAATACAAGCACCATATAAAAATAAACAATATGACCATACACAAACAACCGCGTGAACTTTTTTGATTATTTAATCTAATGCAATATGCTAGCAACAATACAGATTATTCTCTGAGGAATACTTTTTTTTTTACTTTTCGTTTATTTTAAATATCAAATCTTAATATAAGAGCGATGATTAATATTCTAATAATCACTATTGAAATATAAACTTACCTCTAAACGTTGTAAAAGTAGATCAAGAACAACAAGAATTTTATTACTCAGCAAGATAGCTTCTGTGCTTTCGATGTTTCCAGTGATCCCTGCCTTGTAAACTCGACACAGCGATACAATTGCTCTAAAATTTCAAGTACAAATAAAAATCTCATAATAACAAAATTAAAATGTTTATTATACTTACTTATTTGGTAAAATATGAGATGCATTTTGCATATTTAAACCTAAATTCAACAAGTTTGTCAGAGTGTCAAATCCATTCAAGCATCTAAAAACATCTTGATCAAGTGGACACTGAAATAAAATAATTATTATATTATATTCTATTATAAATAATTAAAGAATTTTTTATAAAAACCAAACAAATCCATGTTATAATCATGCGAATTCATTCTTTATTAGTAGCATTACATCATAAATAACTTTGTTCTAACAATCAAACAAAGAAAACGAGAAATACAAAAGATAGTAAATATAGAATTTCTGCAAGAATCAAACAAGTCCAAAGATTTTCCTATTTTTCAAATAGGTTGTCAAATATTACTCAAAATTTATTTGTTCTTATACTTATTATATTTCCCAAAAATAATTAAAAAAGAAAAATATATATAAAAAATATATAAATATTTTCGTTAAAAATATAAATTTTTGTAAATAAAAAATCAAAAACTAGAGTATTTACACCGCGCAAGGATTCACAGAAGTTAGAAAAAATAGAAAGAGTAAGAATAATTTACATGCAGTCAATGTTGTGTCTTTATAGTATCTTTATACTATCTACTACTTCGTTAGATTTGTAAGGGCCGAAGCACAAAACATGGCGTAGTGATTAAGACAGTCGTAGTCGTAGACGTAGACAACGCACAAGCTTGTCGCACTACGACTGTCTTAATCATTACACCATGTTTTGTGCTTCGGCCCTAACACAGTTACTAAGCTAAATACCGATGCTCAAGAGCATCTTAAAATCCCCCTTTCTCCGAAAAATTTTTTATTTATAGTTTAAACATAGCAAATAGTATTTGATAAATTAAGTTTTTCATAGATACGACATGTACACCGGAATTACCTATTGCGCTTTATACTTTAAATAATATTTATTTTTTCGTCTTTATCATTAATATTATAAAACAAGATAAATGTAAAATATATGAGATAAATATAAAATTTATATAACAATTAAACAAAGTTCAAAGGTTTTCTTTTTCTTTTAATAAATCCTTAAAATAAGTCCTTAAATTCTATCATTTTGTTCTTATATCTATTGTTACGCGCGCGCTCGCGGAAATGAAAAGATACTCTTCCGTACTCTTAATGAACAGCTTTATTCTTAAGCCGGGTTTACAATGAGTCGTTAGTCGGTAATCTGTAGTCTTAAGTCACAATCTTAAGTCGGTTCGAGGTTGGAAAGGCTATCGTGAGTCTGAATCGGTGAATCGGTAGAGTTGGCCAACAGCCAACTTCTAAGACTACAGACACCGAATTTCGTACGATTGGCCAATCATATGCTTTGCCAGTATCGGCTCATTGCCAGTATTGCTCTTTGCAAAGCGACTCATTGTGTATGTGAACAATTATAGAATCACCGACTTAGGTTAAGACTTATGACTTCCGACTACCGACTACTGACTCATTGTAGACCCGGCTTTAGCGTTTACAATTAACGACCGATCTGGCTCGATGCCTCTTAATGACTGTTTGTTTATTCCCGTCAATTCCCGTTGCCCGGCTCCAGACAGCTGACCGCCAATCGACATCGCCAATTCGACAGTTGACTCGCGGGCGGAGAAGTATACCGGGCAGCGCGCGTAAAACTATTATAATATGCTCGGTGAAACATTTTATATATTTACATAATAAACAATTTGAAAATGAGAAGTTATTTTTATATTCCAAAAATTGTCAAACTTGTTTGATTTTTGTAAGAAACCATTCAATTAGATAAAGTAACATGGAAAAAATGTTTATTATTGGAGAAATTATTTGTTATACGGGACTTACCGATTTAGAGAAAGCTCGAACAATTTCTCCTAAACAGCGTTCCAAAGTGGCAAGTGCTATGTTCGACCATGCTGATTTTGAATGATTATTATATAATCTATCTAACTCTTTCAAATTTCGTCTGAATTTAGCTTTATTAGTCGATTCAATGGAAAAATTTTGATTAGTCTCACTTTTGTATTTGTCCTCCCATTCCTGCCCGCGCGAGCTCATGCGCTGCTTTATTTTTCTGCATCGACGTTTCAGCGCCTTTTGCTTCTCTTTTGCAGCCTTATTCATATTAGTATTATTAATCATGGAAACAGGGACATCCCGTATCTGTGCAATATTAAAACGCTGAAGTTCATCTCGCGATGGCTCACGATTATCATGTGCATTTCGTACTGCTTCAAGATGTGTCTTTCCTTTTAAGTGACTTAGAAGAAGCACCTCATTAGATATCTGTAAAATACACAAAAATAGTAAGTCCCATTAAAGGGACGCATACACTTAAACAACACTTAACTGCGAATTTCTCGTTAAAAAATAGTGATGTAGAGAAACGTGTTTATTTTATTGTCAAAATTATTTTTCTTTAACATTTAAATTTTATTTAAAAATTATATAAAATAGTATTGTCTTTCAAGTTTACCAAAATTGTTTTTAAAAACGACGTTTAGAATGATTACTGCTACTCCCATAGGAAACTCGTCAGAAAATAAAGTGACACAAGCACAAAATGTCAAATAAAAAAAGTATGATCTTTGTAAAGAAATAAACACAATTTTTCTATCATTATCCATTTTCCTATAAAAAATAATTTATAAAGTTAAGTCTTATTTTAATCTAAGTATATAGACTTCCTTAAAAAAAAAAATGATTATGCTGCGTAATTATGTAAGAAACTTACAATCGTGCCGCATAGAGAACATTGTTTTTGAGCGGGATACGATTTAAGAATTGGTGGCACTTCCTCTGATCTTAAAATTGAAGACTCAACAGCACGTTGCCGAATGTGTTCAATGTTCTCCACATGTCGCCTAGCAGATTCTTGCTGCTTTTGTGCTATTTTCTTCTGCAACTCTTCCTGATTAGCTAGTTGAGCTGCATGAAGTGCTGACAAACGTTCTTCACGATCTCGTGCCTTTTCTCTGGCTAGTTCCTGCAAAGTTACAAATCGGTAATTTAGAATTTCCACCTATAAAATAAAGATATGTCAATAGTACATAAACAATGAGAGTATATGTATACTTGTCGTTCTTTTTCTCTTTCAAGCTGCATTTTGCCGACTCTTTCCTCACGTTCCCGCCGTGCCTGTTTCATTTTCTGTATTCGTAATTGCCGCTCCGCTTCCAAAGCCCTTCGACGTTCTTCAGCTGCAGCTTCTTTAGCAGCTTTTTCCTCTTGTCGACGTTGACGTTCTTCTTGAATACCCTATATATAATAAGCCATAAAACATAATAGTAATATATACATATATTAATATTGTACAATTTCACAAGTTTAAAACAAATCTTGAATAGTTTTATTAATCCTTAGCTACATTCGTTAATTCCAATTACCTTAACTACATTCATGAATATTTTTATTAATATCTTGTGATAATGTAATTGTATGCTTATGCGCTTCAATGTAATCTTAATTCACCGCTATTAGTAGTCAGTGCTGGGTGCACATTCTCTTACAGCGAACGTATACTGAGTAAATAGCCATTTGAGATCATTATTGACCCCACAAATGTAGTTACGGGTTAAATATATTGTGTGTGTATGTGTGTGTGTGTGTATTCACATACCTGTAATCTTTCTTCTTGTTCTTGACACAATGCCATAAAATCATGTCTCTTATTTTGCGCCTCCAGTTCATTAATAAAAGCAATTTCTTTTAACTTCGAGTCCTCGTCATGTGCTTTTCTTACTATTTCTAATAAATGTTGTGTCCTATTTTCTTCTGCCCTTTTAAGCTTCATTTCCATTCTGATTCTTTTGTCCTCTATTAATTGACTTTTTGCAATTTTGACATCTTCCACTTTATTTAATAATTCTCGTAACCGTTGCGATTTCTCCATAAGTAACTTTTGACGTTTATGCTGAGCACAGGCCTGTTTCGCTTGATATCTTCTTAATGTTTCAGGAAGCGATCTTTTTCGCGATGGAGATGACAATTTCTGATGCAGTTCTAAAGCACGTCCTGGATGGCGAGCTACTAGTGCACGTAATTGTGCAAGAGTGTCAACTCGTTCTGCCCAAGACATTCCTTCTAACATATTTTCATATCTATAACATTCATTTTGTTAACAATTTTTAACCATTCTATCAAATACTAAATAATATATATACAAAGAAACATTAAAACAGTATCAAATATTAGTATAAAATTAAAGTTAATATATTCCATTTAATTTAACAGTTATTTCACATCATTGTTTCATATACAGGGTATCTCAAAATTAAACATCAAGACTTTAGAAACATAGCAGTTAAAAAAAAACTAGATTAAAAAATCTTTTTTGTTACATATGCGTAGAAAGTCGTCCTTTACGCGTCTCTTTTGTTTCAAAAAAAAAATTTTAACTTAATAATATATTTACATTTGTTGTTTATATGTACATATATTCAAATATTTTTCTTTTGACTTTTGTAGCAAAGATTCTCTGTAGTCTTTTTCGCAAAGATCTGTAGGTGAACGACGGAAGGAGAAGAAAGATCTTTGCATGAGCGCCTTTTTAGGGCTACGAAGGCTGCGTTCCGATATTCATACACTATAGATTTTCAGTACTGGCAGTGAATATCAGAACGCAGCCAAAGTGTCTATGTGAGTGTGTGCAGAGAAGAGTGAGTGAATGAGTAGTAGTAAAAGTGGAAGGTAGGGAAGACTGGGGAAGATAGAATTGGTATATTCAGGCTGCGTTCCGAAATTTACTGCCAGTACTGAAAATCTATAGTACACATTACATAAACTATAGATTTTCAGTACTGACAGTGAATTTCGGAACATAGCCTCAGTATATTGTATTGGCCCCGCCATGTTGGGGCCAATGTGTAAATATAAATGCGAAGACCTTCCTTTCCCTCCCGTCGTTCATCTACAGACCTTGACATTAATCGTATCATCACTTCTTTTATGCGATCTTGACATGATGCCATTTGATATCTTTGAGTAACACGAATTGACAAATTAGCTAAAGTTATAGATTCACAAAAACGAAGCATCGATAATTCAGCGAGAGCATACGTACTGTAGGCGTGTCGCGCACATACGAGTATAATAACAAAAGCATTTTTAAACAAAAAAAAGACGCGTAAAAAAACAACTTTCCATGTATGTATGTACATGTAACAAAACAATACTTTCGAAACAAAAAAATCTTTTTTGTACTCACCTATCTTCTAAACTAATATCATCAGTGACAGCACTGAGTGATACTACAGGCTCGTCTTCCATTTCGAGAACCATTTCACCATCCGTTTCATCTGTTTCGGTGTCAACATCAATTTCAGTGGATTCTAACTCCAAAATCTGGCGTTTCAAAGACGCTTCTTCATCTGACAGCTGTTGAGATCTTTGAGAATCTGCTTCTTCTGTCTTCCTCTCTTCTTCCAAGATAATTCTTTCTCTTTCTGCCTGAGCGGTCATAAATTGTTGTATACGTTTCTCAAGTAATTCTGCATCATTCTTAAAAATGGCTGCGATCACTGATGTCGAATTAGTATCACACAAATTTAACGTGTTCTTTTTCAATGTGTCTTCAAAATTACTTTTAATCGTAGATGTTATAAATTCTCCTTTAACTTTCTCAACCTCGTTATTCATATTTTTGCCAGTTTTCCCTACAATACACTTTTTCTTTTGCTTGTTTCCGTCGGGAGTATAACTAGTTTTTTTCAGCTTTTCTGATGGACTTTTTATTGATAAAACTGGCAATGATAGAGCAGTACTTGGTTTATGAAATCGTGTAGACATGTTCAAGTTATGAGTGCTGCCTCTTCTACAGCGATTCCTTACTGTTTGCCAACCATCATTTTCATCTTTTTGTTTTAGAGATGCTGTTTGTTTGATTAAAACTTCTACAGATCCATTCATGTCTCTATTTTCATCTTTTTTTAAAGTATTTTGTTCTGATAACTGGAAAAAATTTTTCTTTGTATGTAATTATACATAATATATTCAAATTAACTTATTAATTAATTTAGATTTAAAATTTATATAAATCTAAAAATATCTATAAAACCTTCTATATATAAATGAGAATATATACATATATAAGGTAGTAATCTATAAATAAAAACTAGTTAATAAATAATAAAATAAATAATAAAAATAAATTGTAAAGAGAAAAAAAAACCAATTTTTAGTTAAAGAATCAATAAAATTTCAGTGTTAATTATTAAATATCTTCAGTTTTAATTGTCAACACAGGTTATCGGATTTGAAACACATAGAACTGAGAAATTAATATCAAAATTAAATTAATCGTTAATTCGATTACGATGCTAAAAGCAGCTTAAAAACGGTAAAAAACTTATTGCGAAAAATATATTAAGTACCAAGATTCTCTTTAACCAAGAATATTTTCTTCTCTTAATTATATTAATTATACATTAATACAATACTCAACATAGGCTGTGTTCTAATATTATTGCCAGTACTGAAAATCTATAGTTTACGTTACGTATACTATAGATTTTCAGTACTAGCAGTAATATCGGAATGCAGCCATAGTATACAGTTTATATATACGTCTAAAAAAGATGTTCTCCCAAAATTATTATCTAGTTATTGCAAAATATAACTTTATAATTTTATTATTCAGTCTCAGACTCTAGATTACTTATATTTATGTTAAAAAATGTGATTGTAAAAAATTCATCAAACTTATAAAATATTTTTTTTGTGCAGAAATAGTACAGAATATGTTTTAGATGTTTTTTATAATATCATCTACAAAACATCTAACTTGTTTAAAAATTATTGAGAGGGCCAAGAATAAGTAATGAAATTGTTATAAGTTAAAATATATTAAATATAAAAATTAATGTGTACTTGTTTGATCAATTAATTCTTTGTTATTAGTTACTTTTTTATTTCTTTGGTATTTTTTCGTGTTCGAAAATATTTAATAGAAAAGATAGAAAAATATAAACGCTCTAATTTATGCATTCACAATATTGCACAATAATTTGTGTATGTAGATTAGTCAAAAGTAAGATTTAAATACACGGTGTTTACGCAACGTTCTCGCCACAATAATCAAGCGCACAATAGTAGTCTTTGGATGAGTGGGTTATTGAACTTAATTAAGTGAGAAAAAAATATCCTTATCAGTAAACTAGCTTGAAGAAAGTATCTAAAAATAAAATATTTCATATAAAAGTCATAACGTTTCAATAAATGCTCAATCAAACAGTAATACCCATTTAATCTTGAGCCTAAGTTAAAGAAGCTCAAAGGCAATTAAAAAATTTTAAACATAAACTTCTATTTTTATAAACGATAAAATTTGTCTATATCGGTCAATAACGGATCTTAATAAATAATAATAATTCGTGTTAATTTTTACTATCTCTAGCTCATACAAACAGCATACCGCAACTTTCTTGAAATACAGACACAACTTGAAACCAGAATGCATACTTTCACAAATTAAATTAACGAACCTTTATTTTTTATTCAATATTTATGTATCTGACATCGAAATCTTTTCGAAACACTACAATAAATTTTTTTTAGGTAATGTCCAAAATATAAGTTGGTAGAGTTGAGGTACTGTCAGCAGGTACTATTAGCAGTTCTATTTAAGAGATATCGTATGAAGGTAATTAAACTTACACTTCTCGTATATATGTGAGTGTATCCAAAATAAGGACTGTGCGCTTCATCACTCTAGTATTTAATAGCTTCACATCCTCAGATTTCCAACAATACTTAAATTTTTTAATTATATCTTGAATAACAACTTATATTTCAAAAAATATTTTATCAAGAGGAGTTTCACTGCACTTTGTGTGTTTATGTATTAAAAAATCTTGATGTCAGCTACAAAAATCTTGATGTCAGCTACAAAAATATTGAACAAAAAATAGTGATTTCCATTAAAAATTTAGAGTTGAAATCACGACAGAGAGAAAACGGATATGACGGATCCAACGCGGAAGTTGGTGCGCAAAAGTTTTATATATATAAAAATAAGATATCAAAAATTAAAACTTAACATATCAATGTATTCATAAATAATATGTTCGTTACATTATAATCCGTACGCGTTTCGACTTATTTTAAAATCAACAGTATTTCAAGAATGTGATAATGTAAATGTAGAGTGCGAGAAGATTTTGATCTGTATTCGACGTTATATGTAAGGATAAACTTAAATATTTGATAATCAATCCGAATTAGCCAGATGAATGAAAAATCCGTTAATCCTCGTAGTCTTACACTTCGTATCATTGCAATAAACTATTACAAATCATGTAGTCAATCATTATGTGGTCAATCGAATAAAATAAATTAAGAGAACAAAATAAGAGAATAAATAGCGTTGATGGTCAAAAAGTAAAACAAGGAATAATCAAATGTTGAGATTGCAGGTCACGAAATAAATAATGTTTATATTTTGCCTAACCTAATATTTTGAGTAATCGAGATGTAGACATGGGGTATTTTCCAGTAACGACATGGTGCAACACAGAGTATCATTCTATCTTCTTTCAATACCAGTAAACAAAAAAGATAGAATGATATACTTTGTGTCGCACCATGTCGTTGCTGGAAAGCATCCCTGATCAAGAAAGTCCATATCATTTACAAATCTATTGGAAGCAAAGTCCGTATAGTTTGCAAATTTAAATATTGTTTTTGTGATTTAATATATAACATTTCTGACGTCAATCATTTATGGATATTTATCTCAAAATCAAAAATCACATCCTTTCCTGTACCTCTTACACACCCCTTTCTGCGTGGACTTACATAACACATTTTCTCTCTCCCCCTCCCCCCCCCTCTCTCTCTCTCTCTCATAATTTTAATATTGTTTAGTTTTAGGCTTATTAACTTTGTTTTTAAAGTTAACATTAAGCTTTTCCATACTTGCGCTCAAAGTCAAATGGGTATCGCTATTTGATACATTTGTTAAAACTCTACAACTTTTGTAGAGTACTCTACAAAACATTTTTTCACATATTTCAAACTAGAATTATTTTACCAGTTCCATACTTTTTCTTTACCTTGTATATGTAAAATACTTTTACATAAATCTTCGAAATTAAAATCTATTATTTACTGTGTGCTCACACAAGCTTATAAACATATAACAATTTAACAATTTAAAATATTACATTGGAAAATACCTTATTTTCAGGAGTCTGAAACCATCCTCTCACAATAACAGATGTTCCAGGCTTTCTTTTACTTGAAGTAGGCAGGTTTTTATCACTTAAACAAGTTTTACTTCTAATAAACTTTGGAGTTTCGGGTAAAGACGACTGTACTTGGGTTCTTTTTGTTTGCGACACAGTTGAATAGGCGAGTTTGTTTACGCTAATTGCGTTTTTATCTACATTATTAGACGCGTTTGAAATATCTTTAGTATTTGATTTAGATTCAATTTCATGAGAATGTTTATTTATTTGGCAATTAACTTGATTTATTTTCTCCAAAGTATTCTGAATAATGGCTGTTTTTGTACTTAACTTTTCAGTATTGATGTTGCTTTCGCACTTTCTATTACTATCTTTCTTAACTTTGGTATTAATTTCATTCTTTTCCAGTCCACTATTTTTATTACACAATAATTTGCTATCCATACTTTTCCCATCTGTTTTACCATCTTTCACGCCATTAAATTCCTTTTGCATAAGTTCACAATTAGTACATAAACTCAGTTGAACATTTTTATCACCTCTACACGTTTGTTCTTGTTTCTCCGCAGATAAATTAGAATCAACTAGCTTTACGTTGCCATGCAAACAGTCCTTTGTTTGCTTAAAAATATTTCTAACATCTATTTTATTCTTCAAATCACATGTTGCATTGTCGTTTAACGTCCTGCGATCCACGAAGCTATTCGTTTTTGATTGCACCGTTTGCTTCACAAAAACTTTGTTAGACATTTTCGTCGGCGTCGATTTTTCCTTATTTGCCGTTTGATTTACTGTCTTGTCCATTCCATTTTTACGTTTCTCTTTAATATCGGAAGAACAATTTTTACAAACATTGTTTTTATTATCTTTCAATAATTTGTGAACAAAATCCTCTTTAGCATGATTAACTTTATTGTCTGTTACAATCGATTTACTTTCACATATCTGATCAACCGGACTCTTGCAAACTGATTCCGTTGGACTCGCTCTCTGCAGGGGACTGGTGGATTTTGGTGAAATTATGGTTGAATTCCACATTCGACAAGGGGACGTTTTCCTAACTTCCCAAGCCAACGGAGTTCGTCGTAGTGGTGGTGATGAATTTTCATAGGCCCATTTAACTTTGAACCATTCTATTAAATTATGAAAGTCTCGCGTGTAGTTCTCCAACACTAAAATAACTTCTTTACACTCGGAGATGTTCTCATCCTCTTCACATGTTTGATAGATACCATCAATCGCTCTTTGTAAATTTCCAAACAGAAATGCCCAGTATCGTGCCTGTAATTCTAAATATAGACGTTATATGCTCAAATTAAATATATATGCTATTTACAATATAAAAGTATATTTAACACAATTATCAATGTTTTAAAAATGCACTTAATATACAGCTTTGATTAAACATATTAGACATCTTGTATTTTTTTAAATACTTTCAACTGGAAAGATTTAAATACAACATTTAAATAAAAATTAAAATATAAATTAGCTTTTGTTTCAGGAATCCTTTAAATTATAAATGTCAGTAATATAAAATAATGTAATTAAAAAATTCTAAATAAATGAGAAATAAAAAACTTATAAGGTAAACGTGTAGTGATCTAACATGTATTTATATCTGGACACTTACACAAAAACTTGCTATTATTAATCTCTCTAATGTTTTATATTTACTATAATATTAAAATGTAATTATATAATCTTAAATATATTAAAAAATTACTATTAAATTTTGATATTATAACATAAATACATATTTGGTCACTGGAACGTTTATTTTAGATGTCTATTACTTTTGACCAAAGGTACATTGTGCAATTTTTGCTTTAAAAAATAGAAAAATTATTATAAGAGAAGGCTGTCTCACCAGACTTTTTATCACGACCCGTAGAAGCAGACCTTACTCTCGTCGTTGATTTCATAGATCGTTTCGTCGAACTTGATTGCATTTGTCTTGGCACACTGGGTGGTTTCTTTGTAACTTTTTCTATGTTATTCGTGCCGACAGGTACATTAAAGGTTACCAGGTTCCTGGCCGTGCGTCCCTCTTCTTGAATAAGCAGCCTGACGTCTGTCATATTTACCTGAATGTCTTCCTTAAATATCTAGAATAATGATATATGAAGAAGACAGATCTTTAAAACTGGCAAACACATGGCTATCAAGAGATACAATGTCTTGCACTGATAAATAAACGTGCAGTATACAATCATTGTTTACCTTTAAGCTAAGCCAACAACTTACAAATATCTGAGTTTATCAGAGCTCAATAAAATGTGATGAGCCAATCAAATTCTGAATAGAATCATAAGTAATAATTTGGATATAAGTTAAATAATAATGATATACCATAGTTTGTATCGTCAAGATGTAAAGATTCAAACTTTATATTCTCACTTAATTCCAAAATTATTTCTTATTTCTATTAGGCTTAAAAATAAAATTTCCTTTGTTACGAGCAGAAGCAGTCAATATCTTCACAATCAAGACGCTATAATTGTACCGCAACTTAGAAGTTGCTTCGTGAAGAATGAATCAATATAAGTATTAACTCTCTTAATGATAAAAATTAAGTCCAAATTAAGTTTTTTGTATTTTTATTTTTGTTTTTTGGGAAGAAGGGCTTTTTTGCTTTTTATAACATATTCCTGCTAGCTTAATGTTAATCTCTTTTAGATATCCCAAAAATCCGTTCCTATATAATAGTTATCTTAAGTACTAAGTTTTTTCAGAAATGTTTATAAATTTATAAATATGAAAGTTTTAAAAATATTAAAATTATGAAATATCATAAATAAATAGTTCGATCAATGAAGACCTCGAATATATATATACAAATCAAGGTAAACTCGATTATTAATGCACGCTCGAAGACGATGTCACAAGGTTATATCTTATTGTGATGCAACATATACACGAAGATCCAAAATGAATACAGAGTCAGCGTCCAAAGAAACCTTAATGACACTGAGAAACTGCGGTCCGCATAGTCAACATTCGTGAATCGCACGAAATACTATTTGCCAACGATTCGAAGTATCATTCTGTCAACCGCTGTGAAGCTTGATCTGCATTTAGTACGCATACGCATCACGTGCAACTCACCTTTTGATCAGACGATATTACGAAAAATCGCTAGACAATTGCCCGCACCTCGCACGATTACTTTTCGTAAGTGACATTCACAAAATATAATAAAGTCTCATATGCGAAGTCACACGTCAAAACGTGTAAACACAGAGTTCGCGGCCATATACTTTATATATATGGATGCATCTTTTCTATAATAAAGAAAAAAAAGAGAAAATATCTACCTTTATCGTTCACATTACCAGTATACAAAACGCATGCGCATACGACGTATTATTAAAAAATGACAGTTCGACATTAAGCAGTATTTATAGGCTGATATTTATTTATAATCGACTTTTATTTTTACATTATTTTAAGCAGAGAAGAACCTGAGAGCGGTCATCGCGTCGTTTTAAGATGTTTTCATCCATCAGCGCCTCTATGTGCACAAAATGTGCACACTGAACTATGTAGTCAAATATCTATGAATGCCGTAGGTAATGTGTATGACTTTTTGGGTCTCTTCTATGTCTACGATTATTTGGTTCTGCTATACCCGTAAATTTTACAATATTTTAAATCTGTTTTATGCAAATGTGCATAATCGTGTTCTATAAATGTGTAACACCACTTACCTATACATTATATAAATTTAATTAATTAATTTGATAAAAATTCACTCACCAATTGCTGTCGCTGCTCCTGCTGCTACTGCTACATTCCTTTTCCGGAATACCGAGTCGCTCCATGGATGCCGGTTTCTGCTGACATCATCCTGCTATTCTCGAATCGCACATTAATAACGGTTGCCCGATACTTTATTCGGCAATCCCGATATTACGAATAATATATCACACACGAGTAAAACGTAAATCGCGCGCGAGAATTTTACTTGGCGCGACCGTTACATTTGAAAAAATACGTGAAAAGGACGGCTCGTCTAATTGGCGGCGAAAATCAACATGGCACCAAAGTGGCGTGACGTCACGTAACTTCGTGGAAACGCAGGCCGAGAAAAGCGGTGAAAAAACTATTTGAATGAAAATTACGCGCCGAGATACAACGAACGGAGACAAATTCGTTTCGAAAATTTCGTATGCTCGCACGACGACTAGTAGCACTTCACTTAATTGGCACTCGCGATATTCTACCAAACGTATCCCCTTCGAGCAAACACTTCACTCGAAACCGAAGGCACGATGCCGCGATTTGGACATGAATACGATCTCACATGGCTCGCGTATCGTTTGCTAGCACGACGGCACTCTCAACACAACACCGTACCTGCGCACAATAAATTCTGGACACGCAGAAACACGCACGGAGTCGACAGAGCGTCTGACCGGCGCTGGAGTGGCGTACGTGACTGAAGCGCGGAGCAACGGAGCAACATGGCGGCAGCGGCGCAGGCGCGGCGAGTCAACAAGTCGGTCGCCTAGCAACGCTGAGTGGCGCCGACTAGCGCCGAGTACCGCCGAGTCTGTCTGCCAGCAATTACGTACGCCACTCCAGCGCCGGTCAGACGTACTGTTGACTCCGTGCGTGTCTCGCGTATTCAGAATTCATTGTGCGCAGGTATGGTGTTGTGTTTAGAGTGCCGTTGCGCTAACAGACGACACGCGAGCCATGTGAGATCGTACGTAACAGAAGTCGTATTCATTTGTAAAGCGGGTCACACACACTTTCCGTAGAACGTAACAGTAAGGTTTTGACCAATCACGTACTTGATTTAGTCGCTTACTGTTACGGTCGCCCAATCCAACATGTCGAAATCTTACTGTTACGTTCTACGGAAAGTGTGTGTGACCAGCTTAAAGCGCGGCATCGTGCGTTTGCCTTCGGTTTCGAGTGAAGTATTTGCTCGAAGAGGATACGTTCGGTAGAATATCGCGAGTGCCAATTAAGTGAAGTGCTATTAGTCGTCGTGCGAGTATACAAAATACAAAATTTTTACAACAATTTGGATCTGCTATACTATAGCAGAACCAAATAATCGTGGACATAGCATAGAAGAGACTCAAAAAGTCAAGCACATTGCCTACGGGATGCATAGATATTTGACTACGTAGTTCAATGGACGGAATTCATAGGCCAATCCTAAGTTCAAGAATTGTCTTAAGTCTAGCTTCGAGCCGACTTGAGACTTACTTAACCAATGAAATAATAGCATTGGCCGCGTTCAGCAGACACAACTGTTGAGTGAGCGATCAGTGATTCTTTAATATGATAGGTTAGATCTAAAGGTATTAACCAATCAAAGGACGGGATTCATAGATCGATCTTAAGCTCAAGCATTGTCTTAAGTCTAGCTTCGAGCCGACTTGAGACTTACTTAACCAATGAAATAACAGCATTGACATCTCAAGATCGTGCTTAAGCTGGAATTTGAATAAGATTCGACTATGAATTCCGGCCATATTAAAGAATCACTGAGCGCTCACTCAACAGTTGTGTCTGCTGACCGCGGCCATTGATGTCTCAAGATCGTGTTTAAGATGGGTCTTGAATAAGATTCGACTATGAATATCGGCCCAAATGACATAAGCTGCACAAGCATAGCATAAGAGCTCTAGGCCAATAAGCATCTTATGTATATCAATATGGCGACTTTATGCTGAGAACTGATTGGTTCAACGGTCTTATGCTATGCTTATGCAGCTTATGTCATTTCGTGGGTATGTTCCGTTTCACGCATGATACGCATGATGCATCGTTCATCCTTGTTGTTTGTCAAACGTTAAACAAGGATGAACAATGCATTATGCGCATCATGCGTTGAAACGGAACGCAGCCTGTGTGTGATGGCCCATAGAATGAGAAAAAGTATATTTGTCTATTCTATTGGCCTGTTCTTTTTAACTGCACTATTGCACTGGTGCAATAAGTTAAAGTAAGACAAGTATATTTTTTCTCATTCTAACTTATTGCATCAGTGCAACAGTGCAGTTAGAAAGAACAGACCATTGCATATGCTATTAGTGCATCAGTGCAATAGTGCAGCGACAAAGAACAATCAATTTATATCTGCAATTAATTTATAATGAATTAAAATAATAACGATTGAAGATGCATGCCATCGACGAGGAAGACGAAGATCTTGTGATAAAAGTACGATATAAATTTGTTCCTTAATTTCTTAAATTACATGTTGATTTTAAAGTGATTACATTTATTCTAAATACAAGGTTAAGGTTAAATTTATATTTTTCGCCAAAACTTTCACAATGACTATTGGAACAAAAAAATATTGGAAAACTTTTCTTTTTGATAATGTAATTTCTTTAAATGTTTAATTCTTATGATAGAGATACGTTATTCATTATCAAACAGTCACAGGAATATGTGGTTTAAGATAACACATAAAATAATAAATTAAAAATAATGTATAAAATAATTATAATTGATTAAGGGTAACAAAAAGGATGTTCAAAAAAACTTTGTTTTTATCTATGTTACAGGGTAGTGCTCTTCACGAGCATCTTTTAAAATTAGGTTACACAGACTTTGAAAGTATATCTATGCCCAGGAGAATACATCATGAACAGAGACATTATTTAAATATAGTAATGAATTTTTATATTATTTGTAGAACATAAGAGATTGACATTTTTTAAAATAAATTATATGTTTCTGAAAAATTGTTTTATATGATTGTTTCAGAATATTAAAAACATGGTAAAAAATGTTTATACAAAATTGTTTTCTCTTTATTCTTGGATAATGCAGGTAATCCTTGTTTTGAATCTAATTATATAATTATCTAACGTACTGACAATGGACAACTATGGCTGCGTTCCGATATTCACTGCCAGTATTGAAATTCTACAATGTATGTGACGTAAACTATAGATTTTCAGTACTGGCAGTGAATATCGGAATGCAGCCTATGTTAGACCAATTCGATTCTTCTCGAAATATTGTTGAAATAAAAATAAAAAAAATTTTTCTATAGTCCAATTTGATATTTAATGAATAAAACAACTTCCCAAAGATAACGCTTATCTTTGATTTCAAGTAATTATCAATGAAATGGTGAAATGTATAGAGAAATAATTTAAATAAAGTTATAATTTCTAATGTACAAATATCTCTATTTACAGCTATTTTTTGAACTCTCAAATTCACAATCGATATGCTTGCAATTGACTAAAAATCAATAGATTATAATGAACTGATCAACCACATTTTTTTTAACAAAAATTATCAACATTCATGAATTTTTCATAAAGAAATGCTTATAGGTATAAATTTCAAATTTTTATTTATATTTTACTTATGCTTTAGAAAATAAATGTAAATTTTCATATACAAAAATAATTTGAAATAGCTGAGACTAACAGTATCAGTAGATGTGTGCACATTAGTTTTCATCAAATTGTTGATAGTGTACAGCCAAAAATTGTTTGAAGTAAAAATATAAATTAATTTGTAATTAATATTAAATGCATACTCTAACCTAACAAAATTTTTTTTTAATCAAATTTTATTAAAGTTACATCCTTGTGTAAAAAAAAGATTTATCCTTGGATCATTATTTTTCCCATTAAATTACTCCAAATTATTTTTAAAAAATTCATTACTTTTTCAAGTTTATTATACAGAAAGAAATAGTTGTAATTAACATGCCAAAAGCGTAAGTCATTACATTGAATCGTTTTCTTTCTGCACTTTCTGCAAATTAAAAAAAACCTGTTTCAAAAAACTCATTAAAGTTTTCAGTTCAATTTTTTTGTATTTAACAATCAGTATTTTTATTCAGCAATTTTTGGACTTTAAAAGGGCTCATTCTTCTCATAACTTAGTTAGGATCGATTTAAGATGATTTGTCTGTTGTACTGTTCAGGTCGTTCTTTTGCGATACACTGAACTCGATCTCACGTTCATCGCATCTCAACCCAAATATCTTACATTTTGAACTTATACAAATCATCCCATGATTTTCATTTTTTTTTTAAACCGCATATATAATTTTAGAGATGCGACATGAGTATTGTTATTCCAATAATTTTTAGAAGACTTCTATGGACTTTACTATGGAGTTTACTATGGATGTTTAGTGTTAAACGCCAAATGGATACATTTAAATTTTCATTGAAATATTTTCTATGCCCGCCTACACACCATTCCAGAAAGTTTTTTAGATAAATTATCGTAAATTAGTAGCAGTTCTTGAACAGAATTAAGAAAAAACGATTGACCATAATTAGTGCCAGTGACTTTGGTGTGTCTTTTACATCAACCACTAACATCAAGAGGATATAACGAAAGATTTAGTGATTTATTTGTCGATGTCGCATGATTCAATAATGTATTCTTTAATCTCTACATTGTTAAATCCATAATAGAGAGCTTTTTCATTGAAATTTTCATGATTCATACAGACCTTTACGTATTCAAAATAATGATCCATATATGTGTAAAAGCAGAGAGGCCTAACATTTGCTAATCATCCTAAAATATTCCACCCTATTATATTCCACAAATATAATAGAATCCAAATATAATATACACCACTTGGATTCAATGATTTGTTTTATCCTTTAAACCAGGTGATTTTCTTAAATCTTTGTGAAATATAAGTTAATTTTATAATTTAAATATTAAGAATAATATTTTAAGAAAAAAAACAGTTTTTATCACTTGTTAAAGTTAATCTTGTTTAAACTAAATATTAATTTTATAATAACAAATATATTAAGAATGACATAATATTTTTAAAATCTTGAGAAAATTATTTTTATTTCCTAAATATAGATTAAGATGATTAAATAATCATTTTTAATAATAAAATAATTATTTTGGATGAATGTCTAATTTATATGAAATATAAATGCTATTCATGACTTACGATCAATTTGATTTATGACCGAAGTCTCAGAATGTAACTATTATAATTAGAGGGATACTCATACTATATAACTGTGTGTTTAAATATTTCAAAGAGTTGTTTAATCTCTTAAATTTCAAATTTAATCCAATAAGAAAAATATCTTTTGGATTTTTATGTTTAATGACACATTTCAAGAAGAACCGAATCTATTCCAGATAATTATAACTATGCATCTTTTATGAATATAATTGATTCCTACTATTTACTCTTTGCAGGAGAAGAGCTTTTCTGAAGAGCAATTAAAAGTTATTTTGAATGCGGAGGCTCTGTTCAATGATCATTTTTCTGTAGTTAACAGCTTTCTAACAAAGTGCAATTCTAACAGTTCTAAAAAGTAATTATATAATTTTAAAATTATTGTAGAAAGACGATCGTAAAAAATAGTTTATAAAACACTCTTTGTATTGATATTCATAAAATATTCCTTGCGTTTTGTAAAAAAAGAGATGTCAGTAAGGCCGTTTATATAAAATATACCGATTAATACAAAGTTTGATTTCAATGTGATGATAAAGGGGTAAGATGACTGCTTTGACATATTTTATGCTATATATATGTAAAAGTAGTTTTTTTAAGGAAGCTCGACGATGAGGGCTCATTGATAACAGGTGAAATGATGCAGACACTGTGACTATACGTGATATTCCATATAAATTTGACATTTAAGGGTGCCCCATTCTCAATGCCTAATTATTTGTACAACAAATGATTCTAATGTGTTGTGAGTTTCATTGAGAGGAACAAAATAATACAATTTGAAGTGATTCTGACGTGGTCAAAAACAGCCTTCTTGACCTTTCTTCATATATATTAAAGCTGATGTTACTGATTTAATAATTAAATTATTCATTTGCAGAATAACACTGCAAGAGTTAATTATGTTTGTGACTGCATTAATGTCTTCAACATATGTTTCATTATGTGAACACAAAATATTACCAATATTATTTGCGTCATCGGCAATTTGTTGTGTCGGTTATATGAAATATTTACGCTTTTATGCAAATAGAAATTTGAAGAAGGTTATATTGCTGCAAAATGAACTTTTTCTTATTTGTAAAGACAGCCTTAAGATTTTACGACATGATCACACAATGAAATTGGAGTTTGAAACGTGTCTCCAACAATTTTCGTAAGTATACAAAATCTGTATAAATAAAAGATTTTTATATTCTGTATGTTTTTGTACATAAAAATTTAAGTGTAGAATATTATTTTATTTGTTTGTTTGTACTAGTCATTTCTTAGGTGAAAAATTGCAGTATCTGGAATCTCTAAAGGATAATTTAATAAAATTTATGAAAAATATTTCCTGTATATATTACAAATGTTCATTGTCAATTGCAAAATTGCTGCCATCAACCGCACTTAGCGAGAATCTATTCACGAAATTCGAACATGACTCGTTTGAAGTGTCTGGTGAAGTCAACAATCAAATATTAAGGGTAAATAAACAATTTCATAATACAGAAGATACAAAATAATGTGAACAGTTAGAAAATATACTTAGTTTATTAATAAGAGATTAACCTACTTGTTGTCTTTAAGACTTTTGCTTCAATTGCCAAATTCGCGTTAACAGTGGCGATTAAATTTAAATCGATGGAAAAAAGAATTACATTACATGTATCGACACAAAATATACACACACACATACACACATGCGTAAAAAATCAACACAATATGTCCAAAAGCTCAATTATTCTTGTGACGTACAATGTTATTTTTTATTTTTAGTATAATATTTTTATATTTAATTAAAAGTTTTTTTTTATGTTATTAATAAAAAATTTTTATTATTAATATTTAAAATAATTGGCGTAGTCTTAAAATATATCATTAAAAAGACTCCCGTTTTTAATTTTGTTAAATTTATATATTAAACCAAAAATCATCCATACAGCACTGAATACAATACTGAAAATTACATCCATATAACAATCTCCTACTACAATAATACAATATTGCAATTATATTGCGAACTGTTAATACATTAGTGTTGTTGGATTGAAATTAATTTCCAAATCACTCGTAATTGACTTAACTAGAGATACTCTTTAACTCTTATCCATTTTCTTCTTTCCCTCTTATGCAGGATATCTTTCTTTTCTCCTCTCTGCCTGCGTATACTTTGGACTTTGCAATCAGGGAGTACGTTATGTCACAATATGAGATCAATAGAGAATCGCGCAACAATTGTAATTCTTATACCGAGAATACTCAAAATGAGTTGACCGCGCCGTTTGCTTTTATCAGCATCATTTTATATTATACATTTTATTTTTCATCATACTAATTTCATTGATTGCTAATTTTATTGATTGTTATAAAGAAAACTTGCGTTTTCGAGGGAGTGGCACTTATAGATATTTACCAAGAATATTTTTATTTTATAAAAATTAATATATCACTATATTTTAGTTAAATATTTTTATTTACATTTTTTATTTTGTACATTTAGTACTATTGCCAGTATGATCTAAACGGAAGTCGATTGTCATTTAACATCTTTTGTATTCAAATATTGCAAAAATTATTTTAATGTAGTATTTTATTACTAAAATAATATTAAATCATGAAATTTTAATTTTGCAACGTTTCCGAATATTAACATTAAATTGTTACAAGTATGCTGGTATATCGTGAATTTATATTTCTGCAATGTTTTTGTAACGTTGCGTTGCAATTTACAAAATTACAACGATCAATGTAGTGTGCAATAATCAGTGTTGTATGCTTATTTTCATCTTTATTTGGATATATTTTAATTTTACATATAAAAATTATTTATTGATCATCTCTCTTTAACAAAAAAGATATATTTACAAGTTTTCTACAAATTTGCTCTATTAATTAAAAATACTATTATTGAGAAACATTTTTATTTTAATATACGTTGCAAGAATTTTTATGGTGTATTTCTCTTTGATGTCATTAATGCAAAATGACCGCAGTAAGTGAACAAAAGTCTTAATTAAAAATTCTATTCTTTTTAGAGTAAAATTATATAATACTTATGAATAATGCCCAATAGAAAGTTGTATTGCAAGATGGGAAAATAATGCATTACTTGTAACGCCATTATAGTTTTTTTTTTAATAAGGATTATTCCTTTTTTCTATCTGTATAGTAATGCTAATATCGTTACATTTGTTACAGTAACAAATTTAGTCGTTATTCTTACTATTAATTTAATTCCATGTTATGTTTATATTTATTCAATAGATTCACATATTTCTTCAGTGCTGTAATTGGAATAGAGCTAGATAAAAAGTTATGTACAATATAAAATACAACTATAAATTTTATTCAGCTTTATATTTTGATTTCATATTTCATATTATAAATGTTAAATATTTTGTACTTTTGTACATTTTAGACTGCATTTCAATCATCTTTATTAGTACTAAAAAGTCTGTAACATGTACGTGAATTATAGATTTTTTGTATTAGCAGTAAATATTAGAATATATTTTAAATGTATATTAATGTTTAAAAATAATGTTTCATAAAAATTATCGATAAAATTTGTTCGTTTGTGAATTACATTCTAAATTTTTTAGAAATAAATGTACTAAAAATAATGTAAAGGAAAAATTTGAAAAATTATTAGATAAATTTAATATAAAGAAAAATTTATTATATAGTTTAAAGTTTAAAGTTTTAATATTGATTATTAAATAATGTAGTTTTAAAATCTAATATTTTCAGCAGTATGAAAAAGTAACAAATTATTTCTTTTTAAGTAATGATAATGGTAACATTATTTTTTCAAAGTAACATTTATAATCCTGTATTGTAATATTCTTTTAACAGAACACATCTTTCAATTGCTTGTACATATAAGTAATGTAAAAGAAGAAATTTGCTTTTTATCCTATTTTTTACAATTGCTCTTTATTCTCCAAAATTTTAACTTTTTTTCCAGCTAGAAATATAGATCTAATACTTGACATAACCGTTTTCCAAATATTGCATTTGGAAAAATAGCAGTTGTATATTTTGTATCTGTAACTATTTTATAATATATATTTGCAATATTTATTACTTTTTATAGAAATTGTATCATACCTATCTTCTGATACAATCAGAAATGTTATATTTATTAGCTATTGCATATGATAGTAGTACTTGGATGTATTCTTGCCAAAAGATACCTGAAGCAAAATTAGCCCATATAATTCATATCTTAACTAAAGAATTGGCAGTCTACAAAGTTAAATTATCGGAGATTATGAATGCATATCATACTTGCAAAACAGAACCAGTTCGATATAAGTAAGTTAAAAAATATGTGTTTATATTTATTTCCAAGAGTAACATTACAAAAGAAATTTCTTGTTAGGACACAGGACAGAGCTAAATGGCACGATCCAACTGTCCAATTAGATTTGGCATCATACAAACTACAAGTAGCCTACAATCAATTTTTTTCAATATTTAAAGATATTGACGACTGTATTAACCAGGATATGAGTATGGATCATAAAATAGCGAATACACTAATGCAAAAGTTGGATGAAGCTTTCAAAGAGATCGACACGGCGAAAAGTCTGGCAGAATTTGTTGTTCTATTAATGGCAAGATCGAAATTCAATGATGCGAGAAACAATCAGTTTGTAGTCGATGATACTATGATAAATCAGAATACTGATTTGCCAGTAATAATCGATTCAGATCCACAAATCCTTGACGAGGTATTTGAAGAGTATATTAAAGAGGAGTATTTAAAACCATCGGACGAAGATACGAACGAATATTTGTTAGAGCAACAAAAGCTGGATAAATTTCTTAAAAAAAATTTTATGAGGGAACTAAAAGAAGCCTTAATTGATAAACATAGATCTATGTCCGAACGAGAGTCCAAGGCACTAAAACGTATATATAAAAATATATCAACAGATCCTACATTGAATACCGAGGACAACAAGAACTGCCAGTTTATACCTGCTCCACCGCCAATGCCTCCTTATTGCATATGGTCAACGTCAAGCAGCACTAATTCAAATTACAAGAAAAAAAATTCTGCTATTTACAAAATTAAAAATGATTCGTCTATACAAGGAAAATTCAACAGCTTAAATGAAGAAAATCTTGTAAGAGAGTTGAAACAAAACATTTTTGATACACCATCCACTGAAGTCTGTGAAAATAGAGATAAAGAATCCGTTACATCTTTGTCACAAATTCTTCTCAAAACCCAAGCCATGCAATTTATCACGAATCTACCACCGCCTTTTCTTCATGAAGAAACATTTATAGGAAGTGGTGAAAATTCTGAAGATGAAATCATAGATGATACAAGTGATAATAAGGAAGATAATGAAAATCCTCAATAATAAAGTTTTTGATATTTGAAACTGATTAATTTTCCATAATTCTTTTCAATTAGTCTTAAATAGATCACCAATACTGGTATAGGCTTTCTAAAATAGCACAACCGTATTTCTCGGAAAAAAAACTAAACTTATTGTATTAATATAGTTTACGTTAACATTGTAAGAACATTGTTATATTAAATTATGATGTTAATAATTTAAATTGTCAATACTGTCATAATTTGATAGCTGCCAAAATTTAATCGCAATGATAATTAATACTCTCACAACACGAAGCGCAGTGAAAGAACCAATCAACATCGCGGAAAACTATCAACAATAAAATCGGTAACATTTCTTTTTAAGAGTGGATCAGTAACATCTCCCTTTTAAGAGTGGATCGGTAACATCTCTCTTTTAAGAGTGAATTATTTATTA
The DNA here is from genome assembly GCF_013373865.1 of Monomorium pharaonis. Taxonomy (NCBI): domain Eukaryota; kingdom Metazoa; phylum Arthropoda; class Insecta; order Hymenoptera; family Formicidae; genus Monomorium; species Monomorium pharaonis. Next base: position 2,001,114 of record NC_050469.1, on the reverse strand, counting down.
TCAAATTACTTATTAAATTGATTATAAATTTAATTTGATAGTAAGGATAGTAATTCGTATTTATTCATTCTTTAAAACTGTATTTCAAGATCGAAAATTTATTCAGTGCATAGCTTAATAAATTTGAAAAAATATGTAAAATAATAGTAGCACGAAGATCAGATTATAATCAAATAGGGTTTGTCTTTAATTAGTTATGATATATCGATTTCTTATTATCTAAAAGTTTATTTACCAAAAATTTATATAAAATTATACTATATGTATTAAAATTACATTAATTGTGAATTTTGGAATTTTGTCCATAATTAAAGTAAAAATGTTTACATACGTTTGGATAATAATTATCATAGAAACATTTAAAACAAGTTCCAATGCACACCAAGCACATTTAACTATCTCTTTCTATTAGTGTTCAATAGAAAGAGATAGTTATATGAAACTTTTCACGTTTCCGCCCTAAGGAAAAAGTTACATGATCGATACCTTGGATGAAAACGTGAAAAGTGAAGTTTCATGTAACTATCTCTTTCTATTAGTGTTAAATAAAAAGAGATAGTAACTTGAAACTTTTCACTTTTCATGTTTCCGCCCTAGGGGAAAAATTACATGATCGATACCCAGTGTGTGTGTATCAGTGCAGCTAAAAAGAAATATAAACTGCATAAGCATAGCATAAGACCGTTGAACCAATCAGTTCTCAGCATAAAGTCGCCATATGGATATACATAAGATGCTTATTGGCCTAGAGCTCTTATGCTAGCGCTACACTATGCGCGTATTCGCGATTCGTACGACTCGTAATTCGTAATTCGCGATTTATCTGACGTTCATAAATAGTGTGGTGAAAAAATTCGTTCATTCATCATGCGCGATTCGTCATTCGCACTGATTCGCTGGTCGAGTGGTCATATAAATCGCGAATTATGAATTACGAATCGCGAATACGCGCATAGTGTGGCGCTAGCATTATGCTATGCTTATGCAGCTTATAGGTTTGTCTGGTTGCCAACACTTTTACACTTCTACGAAAAGTATAAGTTCTCATTGGCTGGTTAAAAATATAAACCAATAAGAACTTATATTTTTCGTAGAAGTGTAAAAGTGTAGACAACCAGAACAAACCTTATGTCATTTCGTGTGCCCTTTAGGCCGGATCTACAATAGGTGTAGTATGCCATAAGAAATTGACCAATTATAATTGAATATGAGAAGAATAATCGAATATAATTGGTTAATAATCGAATAAAATTGGCATAAGGCTTACTACACCTATTGTAGATCCGGCCTTATGCGTCATGCACTATGCGTTATGCAAAAGTCTGTGCGGGGGTCCTGTAAGTAAAAAAAGTAAAAATTACATAAATAAAAGATAATGTACAATATACATGTGTTATCATCAATGTATTAATTATTATTAATAAAAGGACAAAAAATATATTTTATGTAAGTGTAATAAAATAACTTTTTTCTATTAATTTCAAGTATTATTAAGTATTAAATAAGTATTATATTATTATTTTCCATATTATTTTTTAATATAACTTTTAAATGTTACACACAATTATAGGCTGTGTATCAAAATTGCTGTCAGTACTGAAAATCTATAGTGTACATAACATAAACTATAGATTTTTAGTACTGACAGCAATTTTAAAATACAGCCATAATTGAACGTTTAAATTTCGAGCCTGCATTTTTAGTCATTTCTTATTGGCTTACTGCATGTTACGTCACAACGTGACTTCAAGATGCGCAATGGCACATACACCTGTATATTTACATCATGATTCTACTTATACCGTGGCGCATGAAGTCTGCGCACTGCTCCGCACTTTCCGCCTGTGACAGTTCATTCCGAAGTAGTGGGGGTTGATGAGCATGATTTGTACCCTCTCCCCTTTCCGACGAGTAACACACTTGTCCAGCAGACTCTGAGAACGATTTTTAGGCAGTGGTGGGTAGTGATCAGTACAGTAGTGGTAGCGAGACTAGCGAGACTAACGAGTGGTAGCAGTTGACTAGCAGGTATTGATACCGACCCGGCATGGGTGATTCCTTGGACGGCTCCGGGGAACCATCCCCGGAGTCGCAAAACGTCGCGATCGTCGAATTCCCGACGTTCGCCAGCTACCTGCGCAAGGCCGTTACCGTGTTATTACCGGATGAGGATGCGGTGCCGCCCGTGTTCAACCTCGCGCTCGAGGACCGCTACAATCAGGAGTGCATCCGCAAGTTTCTCAGCGACTCGCAGGTCAGCTCGCTCTATGTACAGAGGAGCTCGAATAAAGGTGAGAGCGCGAGCGATTGATCGATCCCTTCGACGGTAGAGTTCTCTACTATGAGGAGAATTGCGAGGTGCCGTCAGCGACCGGCGCGATCGCTGTGACCCTCCATTATCGCGATGCGCGTTAACTCGATCGGTGACGACAGCGCGTGCAACGGTACATACATTGTGTAGCACGTACACTATGAAACGGTAGGAAGTAACGTGTCTCGCAAAAATCAATCGCAGGGTCTTACGTTCCGTACGCCCCGCTCTCCCGCCAAATATGACTCACTCGGACTGCTGATGAGATCGATACGCGCGATATATCGGCGTACATCGATTGATGTGGACGACGCATATTCACGCTCCACGTTCCTTCACGATGATCCTTTCGTCTCAATTCCGTCTGATTCTTACGCGCGTGTTTGCATTACGCACTGGCGAATGCGCCAACGGTAACGCGCAGTTTGATAACAAGTCAGATTTTGAATTTTATCGCGGTTATTGCTCATATGTTGATTTATATACAAATTTATATATATGGTAATTAAATATATATAACAAAATTTTAGAGATTATTTTAATTTCATGTATAACAAACATTATAACATATTGATATAATTGTTCATAAATAATTTCTTGCAATTAAACTAAGCTTCTTTAATTTTTAATATTAAGGCTTATGTTCTAACTTTTTGTACTGTTTACTTTAAATTTTTTTTTAATAAAATTAAGGTTACATTAAATTTTTTAAAATAATACTATACATTTTTTCCATAATATTGTAGGATAATATAATAATGTAGGAATCTTTAGGACAAATTTAACATACAATGAAAATGTATCTTTAATTAATGTTTTATTAATACACATTCCCTTTGATATAAAATACTCCGTATTTCTAAAAGAACAGTTGTATAATGCACGAATATTTCAAAATTCTTAAGGAGATAATATTTTTTGTAACATTTTTTTCAACATATTATGAGAAGACCTTATAATTGCTTGTGTTAACATTAGTAATAGCATTAGTATTATATATAATAGCATTATTAAATTGATAATTTAATATGATATTACTAATTTAGTTTATTTTAAGACTGCATTTCAAAACTGAAAATAACAGTGCATAAAGTTTGAAAAGAACTAAAAATTATATGTAAAATTAAAAAAAATTATTTGACCACTAAGATCCACTTTGTTTTTGGCCCTTTCACGATCATAATTGATTTTATACATATATGGTATTATATATACAGTACTGGCCAGAATTATATCACCTTTTTTAAGTATAACCAGGTTTTTTAAGTATAACTTTTGTCAAGGTGCATTGAATACGCAAAAAATTTTATAGTAGACACTTAGTAGCAGGTGCATCTTGTGCATGAAGTGTAATGAGATTTGACAAAATACCATAATTTTTAAATTTTTGATTAATTTTTTGAAAATCGCACATTTTTGCTATCTTTGTTTTTTATGTCACACTGCCAAGCTGTAATCGATGCCAAGGTTTTGCTACAAAGTACTAGAGTTGTACAATATAAATTATGGATTTGTTGTTTATTTTTAATTGTTATTTGTTTATTTTTAAAGCATTTGTATGTACTTGTTATAATGCGATCAAAGTTTATTATTTTAGAGATTTTAAATAAATTCATGAAAAGTTATTTCTTCAGTAAGGTATACTTGCCATCAAAACATTATGATATGGTAAAGATCCATGCACTTTAAAACAAGTTATGCTTAAAAAATTTAAAGATATAATTTTTGCTGGTACTGTATATGTTAACAAATAAAGAGTAGACTCCAAGATAACATGGGAATGTTTTACTAAATTTGAAAAATGATTCCACTCAATATATGAAATAATAAAGTAGTTTTTATATATATTTAATTTTTTGTATTACAATTATTAAAAAATTAAAGTTTTTTTAATTTTCCAAAAATATATATCTTTTTTTCTTATGTTGGTTCTCAAATAACAGATTCATATATGACATATAAATTATATTCTTATTAAGGTGTGTGTGCGTGCATGTGTGTGTGTGTGTGTGTGTGCGTGCGTGCGTGTGTGTGTGTTATTACACACTCTGACAAAAAAGTTACACATAGATATAGATGTTTCAAATTTTTTATCTCATTTCTTAGTCTTCGAGAAAAAATATTTTCTATCAAAATCATTTTAGGAAAGTGAAAGTGAAGATTTCATCTTTTTAAATAATTTAAAAAATTAATGATTTTTTAAAACAAAGTTATGACAGTTTAAAGATTGACAATTCTAAATCTGTGTGTAACTTTTTGTCAAAGTATATATATATTTAACATAAGCATTTACTTTAATAATCGATTCAAATAATTTAAATCTTTATTTTGCATTGTCAATAAATTAAAAGTTTTTATTTTTCTTTTTATAATTAATACAAATATATAATGTGTAATTTTTCTTTTGTTTCTTTGTCTTTCCAAAATTAAGTATTATTGTGATTTAATTATTAAAAAATGAATATTAAATAAAACTATTGTTTACCGTTTTCTCTTTGCAGAAGAAGACAGCGGAGAAGGCGATGAAGACAAGGAGAATGCTACTTATTATATATCAAACGAAATACACTTTACAAACCCGAAAATGGCCTCCCTAGTTTTAACAAAACGTGGAATTGTCGTCGAGGCTGATAAATCTATTCACTCGCAAGTACGTCTAATCACCTTCTCCGATGGGCCACCGTACGAGACTCTGCATGCAATAAGCAAGACCATGGCACCCTATTTCAAGAGTTATGTTAAGGAGACTGGTCGCGCCCATAGAGACGGGGATAAGATGGTACCATTGGTAGAGAAAAAGATCGCGGAGCTCGAGATGGGACTGCTGCATTTACAGCAGAACATCGATATTCCCGAGATCTCATTACCCGTTCATCCGATCGTTGCGCAGGTCATCAAACAATGCGAGGAGGAGGGTCGCAAGCCGAAGGTCGCTGATTTCGGCGACAAAGTCGAGGACTCGACGTTCTTGAATCAATTACAGAATGGCGTCAACAGGTGGATAAAGGAGATCCAGAAGGTGACAAAACTGAACCGCGATCCGGAATCGGGCACGGCCCTCCAGGAGATATCGTTCTGGCTGAATCTCGAGCGGGCGTTGCACCGTATTCAGGAGAAGCGGGAGAGCATCGAGATTTCGCTGACGCTCGATATACTCAAGCACGGTAAGCGATTCCACGCTACCGTCAGCTTCGACACCGACACTGGCCTGAAACAGGCGCTGGCCACCGTTAACGATTATAATCCACTGATGAAGGATTTCCCGATCAACGATTTGCTGTCAGCCACGGAATTGGAACGAATACGTAGCAGCGTGCAGCAAATATTCATGCACTTGAGAAAAATCAGGAGTACGAAGTATCCCATTCAGAGAGTGTTGAGATTGGTGGAGGCTATCTCGAGGGATCTGGGGCAACAATTGCTCAAGGTGCTGGGCACGCGGCGTCTGATGCACATCCCGTTCGATGATTTTGAGAAGGTCATGGCTCAGTGCTTCGAAGTGTTTACCACCTGGGACGACGAGTACGATAAGCTCACGGGCTTGTTAAGAGACGTTGTGAAGAAGAAGCGTGACGAGCATATGAAGATGGTGTGGCGAGTGCTGCCGGCACATAAGAAGCTACAGTCAAGAATGGAGCACATGCGCCGTTTCCGACGGCAGCACGAGCAGCTGAGGACGGTGATAGTCCGCGTGCTCAGACCTACTGTACGCCAGAACAGTAACAATTCCACGATAGAGAATGCCGATAACGATAATGTAAAGGTGGAATTTGCGCTGGACGCCGCCGATGCGAATGCTATCAGCGAAGTTAACCTGGCATATGAAAATGTAAAAGAGGTGGATTGTCTAGACATCACTAAAGAGGGACAGGAATCCTGGGATGCCGCTGTGCACAGATACGAAGAGCGCATTGAGCGCGTAGAGGCACGGATCACGGCCCATCTTCGCGATCAATTGGGTACGGCGAAGAACGCGAATGAAATGTTTAGAATATTTTCGCGATTTAACGCGCTCTTTGTGCGACCACATATTCGTGGCGCTATCAGGGAATATCAAACGCAACTTATACAGAGAGTCAAAGATGACATCGAGGCATTGCACGAAAAATTCAAGGTATTAAATATTAAGATAGCTTTAAGAATTTTTTTATTTTGTCGCACTGATTTTTTTAGGCAGTTAACAGTTTTTTTAAAGTAAGTATTTGTAGTAAATATTTTGCAAAATTATTATTTCTCTCTCCTCTTATGTTAGTTTTTTTATTATAATTTGAAGGTTTATTTTTTTATTAAAAAAAATATAAATTTATTAACAGTAGATCCGCTCGACATTTGGAAAATTTAACGGTAATCATGATTTCGGATCTTCCAATAAACTAATTAAAATAAATTTAAATTGAATTTAAAACTCATTTAAAATACTTACTGTTATTGGAACTAGAATTTTTTATTTTGCTTAATTAATAAATTTGTTCAAAAAAAAGTTTAATTTTTATATTTTTAAAAATAATTTTGACTTCTGAAAAAACAAAAAATTAAGTACAAAAAACAAAAGGATACATTGTTAATAAGTTTTCATATTTTTTTAAAATAGAAAATTAATCTTTAATCAAAAAATAAAGGGCAAAGTTATTTTTTAAAATATTTACTTTTTTTCTAAAAAATTATGAAATCTTTAAAAATCAGTGTGATTAAAGAAATTATATTTAACAATAGACTTGAAAGTTTCAGCATACTTGAGATTTTTTCACATTTTACTAAGAATTAAGTATCTCGGTAAAAAAAATTGCGGGCAAGTTTTCAGAAATGTATTTTAAAGGAAAAATAGAAGAGTATTGAATATGTTTTTTAGCTTCTCTATGATATTTTGATATTCTTAAATTAAATAAAATGAAAAATTAGTTGGTTTTTTTTTTTTTTTTTTTAATGTGCTGTAACTTGATTGAATATTATAACAAAAATTAACAAGGAATTATTTTGAAATAGTCTTTTTAAACATTAAAATGTATTTTTTTAATTGGTGATGATTTCTCGCAATAATGTCAAACTTTTCATGTATATATTAATTTTTTACAAGAGTTATTATAAGATATTTTACTGAAAAATGAGAAAAGAGAGAAATATGTAATGTGCTTGAATTGAGATGTTGTGTGACTCCGTGTGCAATGGATTTATATAACAGGTTATAAATTTAAACATTTTATATATATGGATTTTTAAGTTCGTAACCTTTAGCGGGAGTCACGAAGAAACTATTTAGATCTAGATACAGGGACTGATACAATTCTAATTCTATTATTATTGCTAACACTACTAGTTTTATACTTTTTGTGAAATACTAAACAAGTTGAAATTTTTGAATAGTAATATAGCTTTAAGAATAAATTACGTATTTTTAAAATAATGAAAGAAATTATGAAAAGATTAAAGATTCTATAATATTTTTAAAAAATAAATACAAAGGAATTTGATATTTTTTTAATCAAAAATTATTTTGATAAGTAAAAATGTGCTTTAATAGACATATAATTGAGAAATAATGGTAAAAATATAGTTATTAAAAATTTAATTTTTTAATGAAGTAAATAAACTATGTTTATGTATTAAACAAAAATATAATGTTATTTACACAACTTTTATATGTATTTAAAGTATAAATATTAATGTGTTTCCAATTTTAATTTACTTTATAAGGACTGTACACATGTAATATATTCTTAACTTTAAAAATATTTGCATAAATAAATACATTTTACGAATACAAAAAATTCTTTGCAGGTTCAATATGCACAAAGTAAATGCTGTAGAATGAGTATGGTGAGAGACTTACCACCTGTAGCTGGTTCGATAATATGGGTCAAACAAATCGATTATCAATTGACAATGTATTTAAAACGTGTTGAGGATGTTTTAGGTAATTTTTTATAATCTTTGAACATAAAAAATTTTTTTTTTTTTCAATTTAAATATTATATTTGTGTGTTTATAGGCAAGGGATGGGAAAGTCATATTGAAGGTCAAAAACTGAAAGCCGACGGAGACAGTTTCCGTATGAAACTGTCGACGCAAGAAATCTTTGATGATTGGGCGCGTAAGGTGCAGGCACGAAATCTCGGTGTGACTGGACGTATCTTTACGATCGAAAGTGTGCGTTCGAGAACAGGGCGCGGCAATGTGCTGAAACTGAAAGTGAATTTTCTTCCCGAGATCATTACACTATCTAAAGAAGTGAGGAATTTGAGGAACCTTGGATTTCGCGTGCCTTTACCTATTGTGAATAAGGCTCATCAGGCTAATCAGCTATATCCTTTTGCCATCAGTCTTATTGAAAGCATCAGGACTTATGAAAGAACATTGGAAAAGGTAAGATAATTTGTAATAATTTTAGTCATCATCATTCAGAAGTTGAACAATTTATGGCAATTAATCAATTAATTTTTTCTGGATATTCCCTGCACTTTATGAATTATTATAATGATAACCAACTTAAAGCTTTAGCAATCCGAATAAACCGATAGATTAATAGGATAATAGTCATATCAGGTGTTAAAGGATAAATGTTAGAATAATTGATATCTCTAATTTCTTGGATCTCCAATATTTTTAGCTTACCAATCGGAGTCCCCATTGTCCCGCATTAAAGGTAGTCATACTTGATGCTTCCAAGAATTATGCATCTTGCGTATATATTAAAATGCATTATTGTCTGCCTGCTTAGCTATCGTAGATAAATCTGTAATGCAAGATATTACATCATATTTATTTTATTGGTTTATATACTGATTTATATACTCTCTGATTTAACGATGTCAATTATTTTCCAATACATATAGGCTTGTACGGATGTGCTGGAGGTCTAATCAAAAGCTTTTTGCGAAACGAGCATTTTAATTATAAAGTTTATAAATATTCTGAAGGATATGAAGAGGAAAAGTACAAACGAATATTTTAAATTAAATTTATTTATATAAAAGTAGAAAACTTAAAAAAATATATAATTCTAAATTTGCAATTGAAGAACTTCCTACAAAAATAAGTTTATTAAAGAATTTCCTACAAACAAGTTTAACTTTAAAGAAATGTGAGTTATAGCGCCGAATTATTTTCTATTCTATCTATAATGAACAATTTTTTTCCCACAAATTAAACTAAAAATATAACGGGAAATATAAGTATAAATAGTAAATATAAAATTTTTGCAAAAATTAAACATCCAAAGATTTTTTTAGTGAGTTTTTCAAAATACTAATCAAAACTTAAAATTGCTTTTATATATATTACACTAATTTAAAAAAGAACTATTTATATAAAGAAAAATATAAAAGACTGTTTTTGTTAAAAGTTTTCTAAAATTTTATTAAAATTTAATAAATAAAAAATAATTATTGCTGTATAATTTTTTTCTTTATCTTTATCAATATTAATGTTACGAAAGGAATAATAAATAAATGTAAAATATTATGGGATAAATAGGTAGTAAATATAAAATTTTCTTTGCAAGAACTAAACCAGAGGTTCTTTTCTTTTAAATGTATTTTTAAAATATTAATCAAGGTTTATAACTTTATTCTTACATAAACTTTTATACTTTTTATACTTGTTATATATCCGAAAAAAATTATATTTATACAACAATTTAAAGATGAGAATTTTTTGTTTCTTAAAATTTAATTTTTAAAACTTATTTGATTTTTGTAGGAAATCCTTCAATTATAAATATAATTATAAATTTTAACGAGTGAGGCTATCCGCATGTCCGGAAAGTTGCTTGGAGGCGATACAATACATGCAGTTGTTTCATCTATTTGATATTAATATCATAACTATACTACCATATATGACTACATTATATTATCTATATTAAATATGCATACTCTTAAGTTCGGTCTTGAATGATAACTGTAATTTACGTCGTACAATTGTATTTATTACGCACATTGTGAATAAAAAGAATAATATTTAATATTTTTTCTTAGATTGAGGATAAAGCTAGCATCATACCTTTGGTCGCTGGTATGCGTAAAGATGTCTTAACATTGATCTCCGAGGTAAGAAGCCAACGTTTTATATAAAGCATATAAAATTTTTAATATATTTTTTTCTATATAAATACTGTGCAGTTTCTAATATTACAATTGTATTGGTTGTCTTTATACAGGGTATTGCGCTAGTTTGGGAAAGCTACAAACTCGATCAATACGTGCAGCGTTTGTCGGATGCTGTTGTATCATTCCAAGAAAGGGTGGAAGATCTTTTGGTTGTGGAAGAACAATTAGATGTTGATGTTCGTTCTCTAGAAACGTGTCCTTATTCCGCAAATACGTTTGCCGACATATTGTCCAAGATACAGAAATCGGTAGATGAATTGTCTTTGAAGAATTATTCCAACTTGCATATCTGGGTAGCAAGACTCGATGAAGAGGTGGAAAAAAATTTGGCTGCCAGATTGGAAGCTGGAATAAAAGCGTGGACCGACGCTCTGACCGGTCACAAGAAAGAAGTGGATCTGAGTATGGACACGGACGCTCCCGTACAACCGACACATAAGCCTGGCGGCGACCCTAAAATTCAAAATCAGATCCATGAAGTCCGAATCACCAATCAGACTATGTATTTGTATCCTAGTATCGAAGATGCGAGGTTCCAAATAATGCAACAGTTGTTTGCATGGCAGGCAATTGTTACTTCACAAATTCGTCTCCAAAGCTCGAGGTATCAAGTCGGGCTGGATAAACCAGAATCGGGCACATATAGAAATTTGCTTACGAAATTACCTAATGGAAAACAACCGCTGGAGGCGGCGTACGAAGCGGTCGAATTCAAAATGAAGGATGTTGCTGATTACGTTGATCAGTGGCTACGCTATCAAGCTCTTTGGGATCTACAACCCGGCAATCTTTATGGAAAATTGGGCGAAAATATTAATTTATGGATGAAGTGTCTTAATGATATAAAGAAGACGAGAACCACGTTTGATACGTCTGACACGCGACGTGAATTCGGACCTGTGATTATAGACTTTGCAAAAGTACAGAGTAAAGTATCTCTAAAATACGATTCGTGGCACAAAGAAACTTTAGGCAAATTTGGAACGCTGCTGGGTAACGAGATGGCAAGTTTTCACTCTCAAGTGTCGAAATCTAGGAGCGATCTAGAGCAGCAGTCTATCGAGGCAGCTAGCACATCCGATGCAGTTGGCTTCATCACATATGTGCAATCCTTGAAGCGCAAGATGAAAGCGTGGGAGAAACAAGTGGACATATATCGTGAGGGTCAAAGAATACTCGAACGTCAAAGATTTCAATTCCCATCTTCTTGGCTGCACGTGGATAATATAGAGGGAGAATGGGGTGCATTCAATGAGATAATTAAACGCAAGGATACCAGCATTCAAACTCAAGTTGCATCTCTACAAATGAAAATTGTTGCTGAAGATAAAGCCGTTGAAACAAGAACCACGGATTTCCTCAGTGACTGGGAGAGAGGCAAACCGGTGGAAGGCCATTTACGACCGGACGATGCTTTGCAACAATTGCAATTATTCGAGAGTAAATTTGCTAGGCTTAAAGAAGAAAGGGATAATGTGGCCAAGGCTAAAGAAGCGCTGGAATTGCAAGAGCCTGGCGGGATATCGACTAGCGAAGACAGAATGCAGGTGGTGTTTGAAGAACTACAGGACTTGAGAGGAGTTTGGTCAGAATTGTCGAGAATATGGGCACAAATTGATGAGACGCGTGAGAAACCTTGGCTTTCTGTACAACCGCGAAAGTTGCGTCAGCAATTGGATACGATGATGGCGCAATTGAAGGAACTTCCTGCAAGATTGAGGCAGTACTCGTCATATGAATATGTTAAGAAGATGTTACAGAGTTACACGAAAGTGAACATGTTAATTGTAGAACTGAAATCCGATGCCCTCAAAGAGAGGCATTGGAAACAATTGACGAAGCAACTCAGAGTAAATTGGGTGTTAAGCGAGCTTACCCTTGGTCAAGTCTGGGATGTGAATCTTCAAAAGAATGAGAGTATAGTTAAAGATATTATTCTCGTTGCTCAGGGCGAAATGGCGCTCGAGGAGTTTTTGAAGCAAGTGCGCGAGTCGTGGCAAACATACGAGCTAGACTTGATAAATTACCAAAATAAATGCAGATTGATACGTGGCTGGGACGATTTGTTTAATAAGGTAAAAGAACACATTAATTCAGTGGCAGCTATGAAACTATCGCCATATTACAAGGTATTCGAGGAAGAAGCTTTAACATGGGAGGAAAAGTTAAATAGGATTAATGCCTTATTCGACGTATGGATAGACGTACAACGACGATGGGTTTATCTCGAAGGCATTTTCTCCGGTAGCGCAGATATTAAAACGTTATTACCAGTAGAAACGTCCCGCTTTCAAAGTATCAGTTCCGAGTTCTTGGGGCTGATGAAGAAAGTATCCAAATCCCCTATGGTTACGGATGTTCTGAACATTCCTGGCGTTCAAAGAGCGCTTGAACGTCTTGCCGATCTTCTTGGCAAGATACAGAAGGCACTAGGGGAATACTTGGAAAGAGAACGAACTTCTTTCCCACGATTTTACTTTGTCGGCGACGAGGACTTGTTAGAGATTATTGGCAACAGCAAAAATGTTGCAAGGTTGCAAAAGCATTTCAAGAAGATGTTTGCTGGCGTAGCCGCTATTCTGTTGAACGAGGATAACACGGTTATTACCGGTGTTGCTTCACGTGAAGGTGAAGAAGTTATATTCCAGAATCCAGTATCTACAGTTGACCATCCCAAAATCAACGAATGGTTGACACTTGTGGAGAAGGAAATGCGCGTAACTCTTGCTTCGAGCCTCGCGAAAGCGGTACAAGATATCAAGCAGTTCAAGGACGGAAATATAAATCCGCAAGCATTTATGTCGTGGTGCGATAATTATCAAGCTCAGATAATAGTTCTAGCTGCACAAATCTTATGGTCGGAGGATGTAGAAGCAGCTCTTCATGAAGCGCAAGCGGATCCTAGCAAAAATTCATTGGAAAGAGTTTTGGTCCAAGTGGAAGGTACATTGAATGTCCTGGCTGATTCTGTTCTTCAGGAGCAGCCACCTCTAAGGAGAAAGAAGTTAGAACATTTGATCAACGAATTTGTACACAAACGCACCGTTACCAGACGACTAATCGCTAATCGAGTTTCAAATCCAAAGGCCTTTGAGTGGCTATGCGAAATGAGATTCTACTTTGATCCTAGACAAACGGAGGAACTCCAACAGCTCACGATACATATGGCCAACGCTAAATTCTTCTATGGATTTGAATATTTGGGAGTACAAGATCGGCTGGTACAGACGCCGTTGACCGATAGATGCTACTTAACAATGACACAAGCGTTAGAAGCTCGACTTGGTGGTTCACCGTTTGGGCCAGCTGGTACAGGAAAGACTGAATCTGTGAAAGCATTAGGCCACCAACTTGGAAGATTCGTATTGGTATTTAATTGCGACGAAACATTCGATTTTCAGGTAAATAATAATAAAATAAATTTAATCAAGAAAAAGCAATTAATTCGAAATTTAATCATCGATGATTCAAAAATTTCAAACTATTTAAATTCGAATTTTTTAGATTTAAAAACTCAAATTGAATTCATTATGATTCGATTTGATTTGAACTCAAACTACATGCATACTTCTATAAAACATAGCTGATAAATTTCATGCTTTTTATTTTATTTATTTTTTTATTTTACAGTTTAAAACTATATTTAATCTGTGTTTTTCCCCTTGAAGAATTTCGCTACATTAATTTATTTTCAGTTATATACTCGCACGATTTCACTATAACAGAATAGACTTGTTTCAAAACAAATATGAAAAGATATAAATAATCTATATCTTTTAAAAAATTTTTATTATAAAATATTAATTCTGATAATTCTAAAAATTGTTTATTTTAAATTTCTGAAAAAATTTTCAAAAATCTGAAAAATATAAAAAGATATTTAAAAAGTAAATTTGTTCTAGAAATCTTCATATAAATTTTAATGTATTAAAAAATTTTTTAAGAAAATTTAAAGAATCTAAAAAAAATTTAAAGTATTTTAAAAAAATATTTATAAATTTAAATAAAATATGAAAAATGTTTTTAAAATATTATGAAAATTTTTGCTATTAATAGTAAAGCAAATAAAGAGAAGTGTGTATTTTACATTATCATTTCTTACAGGCTATGGGTCGTATATTTGTTGGTCTCTGTCAAGTTGGTGCATGGGGTTGTTTCGACGAATTCAATCGTTTGGAAGAACGGATGTTGTCCGCCGTTTCTCAACAAGTGCAGACAATTCAAGAAGCGCTCAAAAGTCAAATGGAAGGCAAAAAAGAGGGAACCCTATGTGTTGAATTGGTTGGAAAGCAAGTTAAAGTTTCCACCGACATGGCTATATTTATCACCATGAATCCCGGATACGCCGGACGTTCCAATTTACCTGACAATCTGAAGAAGCTTTTCAGATCGCTTGCTATGACTACACCTGATCGACAATTAATTGCTGAAGTGATGCTTTTCAGTCAAGGTTTCCGATCGGCGGAAAAATTGGCGTGTAAAATTGTGCCATTCTTTAAGTACGTATTTGAATACATTAGTATTTTTCGGAGTATTGGGAAAGTTACTTTGTAGAGATAATTAGTTACAATAATTAAAATAAGACTATGATGTATGTAACACAATTACAAAATTAATGGAATGTGAGATATTAGAAATAGAAATTATAATTTTAGAATCAAACGCGCGCGCGCAAGGAGGAGGGAGAGATAGAGAAAGAGAGACAAATAAGTTTGAAATACATAAAATAATTATAAAAATAACTATAAAAATTAGACATAAAATAACTATAAAAATTAGTTATAGTTACAAAAATATTAATTTACAGTTGTAAATGAAAAGAAAGGAATGGTGTTAAGTTTTAATTACTGAATAAACTTTGTTACAATTAATAAAATATTTTCAAATCTTGTTTTACATAGCAAAAATCATTTGTTGCATTATTTAATTTTTCTTTTCTCTTAGGCTTTGCGATGAACAACTTTCTAATCAATCCCATTACGATTTCGGACTACGTGCACTTAAATCTGTGCTGATTTCTGCGGGAAACGTGAAACGCGATCGTATTCAAAAAATCAAGGAAGGCATGCAAAGTCGTGGTGAAACCAATATTGACGAAGCCTCGATTGCTGAGAATCTGCCAGAGCAAGAGATACTCATTCAATCCGTTTGCGAGACAATGGTGCCTAAATTAGTTGCCGAAGATATTCCACTATTGTTCAGTTTACTCAGCGATGTGTTCCCCAATGTAAATTATACGCGCGCGGAAATGAAAGGTAAATTATTATTGTAATAATGTGCATCTCTTTAGACAGATGGTTTTGTAAATTTCTATGTAAATGTATATGTTTTATTTCCAGGATTAAAAGAACAAATAAGAAAAGTTTGCACCGAAGAATATCTAGTATGCGGCGAAGGAGATGAACAAGGAGGTGCTTGGCAAGAAAAGGTAGTATATCATTTTTATAGAAAAGACTATTTAATACACTAATTCTCTAATTATTTTATTAATAATACTTCTAATTATTTTTTATACTATTAGCAACATTAATTAAGATAACTATATTTACAAGAAAATAACTATACTTCATACACAGGATGTAACTAATATATATAAGTGGCCATTTTTTATCTCATGAACTAAAATAGATAGACATAATAAATAATATATTAAATTTAATAGTTTGAATTATAAAAATTACATTTACAAAAATTATTTATATTAGAGAATAAAGGAGCATTCATATTTTTTCTTATGTATATAAATTTGTTTGAAAACTTAATTTTTATTGTGTTATTGTTCATGCATACTAAGGGTTTGATTGGTGAAACATGGGTAGAGAAGGTGAGACAAATCCTATTAGAATAGTTTAAATATAATTATGTTACATCGTAAATTATTTCTCCATTTTTTTGCACACTCTTATTTATTATTTATTATCTATTTAGGTTCTTCAATTATATCAAATTTGTAACTTAAATCATGGATTAATGATGGTCGGGCCGAGTGGATCTGGTAAAACAACAGCCTGGAAGGTGCTCCTTAAAGCATTGGAGCGATTCGAAGGTGTAGAAGGAGTCGCTCATGTGATTGATCCCAAAGCGATCAGCAAGGAAACATTATATGGTGTGTTAGATCCAAATACGCGCGAATGGACAGATGGTTTATTTACGCATATATTGAGGAAGATAATCGATAACGTCAGAGGTGAAATTAATAAACGGCAATGGATCATATTCGACGGGGATGTCGATCCGGAATGGGTCGAGAATTTGAACTCGGTGTTAGATGACAACAAGCTTCTTACCTTGCCCAACGGCGAACGTTTGAGCTTACCACCAAACGTAAGAATTATGTTTGAAGTGCAAGATCTTAAATACGCTACTCTGGCCACTGTGTCACGATGCGGCATGGTTTGGTTCTCGGAAGATGTGCTATCGACAGAGATGATATTCGAAAATTACATGCTACGTCTGCGAAATATCCCATTAGAGGACGGCGAGGAAGATAATCTTAGCAAGAAAGCAGAGAAGGAAGACGCTACATCACCTGCGTTAACAGTGCAAAGAGAGGTCGCCAGCATCCTGCAGAGTTATTTTGCACCTGATGGTTTGGTGGTGAGATGCTTGGAGTACGCCAGCAGGCAGGAACACATAATGGATTTCACACGCTTGCGAGCTCTCAGCTCTCTATTTTCCATGCTAAATCAAGCCGTGCGCAACGTGCTGCAGTACAACCACTCTCACATAGATTTTCCTCTGCCGGGCGAGCAACTAGAACGTTATATGCCCAAATGCTTAGTTTACGCGCTTCTGTGGAGCTTTGCAGGAGATGCTAAATTAAAAGTTAGATCCGACTTGGGTGACTTTATTAGATCTATCACAACTATACCTTTACCCTCTCAAAATAATATACCTATTATAGACTTTGAAGTAAACATACATGGTGAATGGTTACCTTGGAGCAATAAAGTTCCACAGATTGAAGTGGAGACTCATAAGGTAGCCAGCCCAGATATTGTTGTGCCAACTTTAGATACTGTGCGACACGAAAGTTTACTGTACACTTGGTTAGCCGAACATAAACCTCTAGGTAAGCAATTATTTTTAACAAAGGCATGCTTGTGTAATGTTTGAATGATTTACTACTTTAATAAGATCACCACTCAAAATTTACTTTTACAGAATTAAATAGGAATCCAATAGAAATCTTATTCAATTTTATAGACAGGATTTTTTTTTTTTTTTTTTTTTTTTTATATATATATATATATATATAAAGTTTATACCAATGTTTTAAAAATCGGCCGGTATTTTCCGACAAAAACTTTTTCTTAAAAACAATGAATATGTAGGAAATATAGAAAACTTTTTCACATTATAGTTAATACTATTTATTTGAATTTAGTTGAAACAGAAATTTTAATAAATGATAAAAATTGTTTTTTTTTTTTACTTGAACTATTCCAGCCAATAGGAGTAAATTTTGATTTTTATTAGATATTAGTTATTAGTTCAAATTATTTGAACATTGTAAAAGTTCAATTTTTATTTCCTCAAAATGGCGTTTTATTCTAAAAATATAATTGTTTTTGTGTGTTAAGTGCTCTGTGGACCACCTGGTTCTGGTAAAACCATGACACTGTTTTCTGCTTTGCGAGCGCTTCCGGACATGGAAGTTGTCGGACTTAACTTCTCTTCCGCGACGACACCCGAACTGTTACTCAAAACGTTCGATCATTACTGCGAGTATCGTAAGATGCCTAATGGCGTTATACTTTCACCGGTACAACTAGGAAAATGGCTGGTTTTGTTCTGTGACGAAATTAATTTACCTGATATGGATCATTATGGGACACAACGTGTGATTTCTTTCTTGAGGCAACTGGTGGAGCACAAAGGTTTTTACAGAACCAGCGATCAGGCATGGGTCACTTTGGAGAGAATTCAGTTTGTAGGTGCCTGTAATCCACCCACAGATCCCGGCAGGAAACCTCTCAGTCACAGGTTCCTGCGACATGTGCCCGTCATTTACGTAGATTACCCTGGAGAAACCTCGCTTAAGCAGATTTATGGCACATTCACGCGTGCTATGCTCAGGTGAGAGTTTCTTTTATTGAAATATGACATGTGACTTATTAAAGTAAATTACCATTTTCACTTTAGGTTCTTTCATTCATGATCTTCATAATACTCTCGATTTCGTATAAAAACTCTCGTAAAAAGATCTCGTATACTACACTGAAAAAAAAGTTGTTAATTTAATTAAATTTCTTTAGTTCAAGTATTTATGCATTTAATTTAAATACTTAAAATACTTTAATTTTAATGTATAAATATTTACATATTTTAACTTGATTAATTTTTGTTTAGTTTAAGCATTTATACGTTTTAGTTAAATATTTATATAAGCACTTAAATTGACAAAATTTAATCAAATTGAAAATTTAATCATGTCAACAACTTTTTCTCATTATAATTGTAAATTGATTATTTTTATTTACAATCTCATTTCTAGAACTGTTTTTATTATTTCTATTTATTTGTCATAATTATACTGTCTTGAATTCTTTTTTTTTACAAGAATATTGTCGATTTTAATTATTATACTTGAATTGACAAAATTTAATCAAATTGAAAATTTAATCAGGTCGACAACTTTTTTATTATAATTGCAAATTGATTATTTTTATTTACAATCTCACTCCCAGAACTGTGATATTGTAAATAAAAATAATCAATATGCAATTACAATGAGAAAAAATTGCTGACCTGATTGAATTTTCAATTTGATTAAATTTTGTCAATTCAAGTGCTTATGTTAAATATATAAATTTTATACTAAATTTAATTATTAAGATTACTAATAATTAAATTTAGCATTTAGTTAATTTATATTAAGTTTAATAAATACTAAATACAAAAATAAATAAAAAATTCCGAAGATGCAATTTTGTTTCTCTTCTATGAAAACAATGTTTAGAAATACCCTATTTTTGATATTTTTCTTAAGATGAATACTTTCTTAAATAATAATACAAGAGAAATCTTTCTACAAAATTACAGATTGACGCCTAATTTGAGAGGCTATGCGGAACCATTGACAAACGCAATGGTAGAGTTCTATCTGGCTTCTCAGGAAAGATTTACTCAGGATATGCAACCGCACTATGTGTACTCTCCACGCGAGATGACACGTTGGGTGCGTGGCATTTGCGAGGCTATTAGACCGCTTGATAATCTCTCTGTGGAAGGCTTGGTGCGTTTATGGGCCCACGAGGCCCTTCGTCTGTTCCAAGATAGATTGGTTGAAGAATCAGAGAGAGCTTGGACGAACAAAAATATAGACGTCGTGGCTCTGAAACACTTCATGTCAGTCGACAGAGAAAGAGCGTTAGCCAGACCGATTCTGTACAGCAATTGGCTGTCGAAAGACTATGTGCCAGTGAATAGAGAGGAATTAAGAGATTATGTTCGGGCGAGGTTGAAAGTATTTTATGAGGAAGAACTAGATGTACCATTGGTGCTCTTCGACGAGGTGCTTGAACATGTATTACGAATTGACAGAATTTTCCGACAGCCTCAAGGACACTTGTTACTCATCGGTGTTTCTGGCGCTGGAAAAACTACTTTGTCGAGATTTGTTGCATGGATGAATGGCTTATCTATCTTCCAAATTAAGGTAATTCTATGTCACTTTGTATCATCTCGATTTATTTATATTATATTTATAGTTTTATACACACACATACACATATGATGTTTTGAAACGATCACATATCTCGAGAATAAAACAAAGTAACAATTTATAATATTTTCATTATTTTTTAAAACAAAATAATAAAATAATTAAAAAATTACAAATGCATTGGATTAAAAAAAAATAAGAGAAAATAAAAATGTATTGTTTAATAAAAATATAATGTCACAATCATAACTTTTATATGTATACAATTTGTTTAAAGTATAAATATTAACACAGAAATTGATGTAACAATGGATATAATATTATGGATGTAATACAATCTTAAATAATGATTTATAATTTAAAAATATGTAGGTCTGTATTTTCGATTTTTTATTAGTAAAAAAGATTTATTAATAAAATCTAAGAACTTATTTTTTAAAACGCTTAGTAAAAAATGTAATTGTAAATGTAAAAATAAATTAATTATTTTGAAGTTCAAGATTAGAATATTGTTATATTTCAATTATTGTTGTAAATTGTGACTCAATTCTAGTTTGTTTGTATAATTGATCAGTATTTCCTATAGGTGCACAATAAATACACCGGTGAAGATTTCGATGAAGATTTACGACAAGTGTTGAGACGATCCGGCTGCAAAGATGAAAAGATAGCATTTATTCTCGACGAGTCTAATGTGCTGGATTCCGGTTTTCTTGAACGCATGAACACGTTGCTCGCCAACGGGGAGGTGCCCGGATTGTTTGAGGGTGACGAGTATACGACACTCATGACCCAATGCAAAGAAGGCGCTCAGCGAGAGGGTTTGATGCTGGATTCCAACGAGGAATTGTATAAATGGTTCACCGGCCAAGTTATGAAGAATCTACACGTCGTGTTCACGATGAATCCCAGTACAGACGGCCTGAAGGATCGCGCAGCGACGTCACCCGCATTGTTTAATAGATGCGTGCTGAATTGGTTCGGCGACTGGTCAGATAATGCATTATTCCAGGTCGGCAAAGAGTTCACTAATCGCGTCGACTTAGAAAGACCTATGTGGAAATGTCCGGACTTCTTCCCATCCGTATGTTCATTGATCCCATCGCAACCGACACATAGAGACGCTGTGATAAACGCGTGCGTCTATGTTCACCAGACCTTGCACAAAGCAAACACGCGATTAGCCAAAAGAGGCGCCAGAACAATGGCGATTACACCACGTCATTATTTAGATTTTATCAATCATTTCGTCAAGTTGTATCAAGAAAAGAGAAGCGACTTGGAGGAACAACAATTGCATCTAAATGTTGGTTTGAGTAAAATTGCCGAAACAGTTGAGCAAGTGGAAGAGATGCAGAAGAGTTTGGCTGTTAAGTCTCAAGTAAGATATATTGAACTCACAAGAAATATTTTTTTCTTATTTTAATGCTTTTGTAAAGTCAGCTCTTTGGCTTAAAAAACAGAAAATTATGTGAATTTTTGTTCATACATATACATATATCTTGTAATTAAAAAACTTCTAGTATTGTTATCTTCAAAATAATAAATGTTGAACAAATGAACACTGAACAAAAAATTTTAGCAATAAAAATGTAATTTGTTATTAAAAAATATTTTTTTATAATATTAATATGAAATAATAAGGAAAAATTGAAAGAGAATTGCTTATAATAACAATTTTAAATGTTATAATAAGGCACAGCATTACATTTTTAATAATGTAATGTGTTATAGAGAATTGTATAATTCAGTTTCTTATACAAAAATAATACAAAATTTTTTTATTTGAAAATGTTTTTTAAATGTTTTTAAATTCCATTCTTATAAATATTTAATTATTAAGTTTTTTAAAATTCTTATATTTTATTTGTGATTAAATTATTTAAAACTTTTTTCCATAAAACTTAATATTATTTTAGAAATAATAAATTCTTAGACCGTATAAATGTTTAAACATATCGATAAAAATTGAGAAGGCCTAAACGGTTCCAGCCAGATCTTGGTGCTAATTATAATTTTTGAAAAAATATATTAATAATCTCAGCTCATATAAACTACGTGCCGACAAATTCGTCAGACTTAAAACATAGTTATAAGCTAAATGTCGATGCTTACTAGCATCTTAGAATCCTCCGCTTTATTCGAAAAATTTTAGAAAGTTATATTTTGTTTGTTTGATTAAATTATTTAAAGCTTTTTTCCTCAAAGACACAATGTTATTTTAGAAAGTTATTGAAAGAAACTATATAGTAAAAAATTTACTATAAAACTACAAGAACAAATTCAAAAATGTATATTATTGTCTATAGATTAAGCTTATTTTAAAAATTTGATCATGTTCTTATATCATGTCAAAAGGTTAGAAAACCTTAATGAAACTTTTTACTGCGTTCAGCAGAAAAAGCAGCTTTGTAACTGTTGTAAAATTCTTCAACACGACTGGTTTATACGTTTAAATCTAACAGGAACTAAGAGCAAGAACCAATCGTGTTGAAGAATTTTACAACAGTTACAGTTAAGCTGCTTTTCTGCTGAACGCAACCATCTGTATTATCTTGTTTTTCCATAGGAACTGCAAGCTAAAAATGAAGCTGCTAATGCAAAATTAAGACAAATGGTTAAGGACCAGCAGGAAGCGGAAAAGAAAAAGGTACAGAGTCAAGAAATTCAACAACAATTAGCTATTCAAACGGTAGCTATAAATCAAAAGAGAGACGATGTTATGGCGGATCTTGCTTTGGTGGAACCAGCCGTTATTGATGCTCAAAATGGTATGTCTTCAATGATATTCTTTGTTACAATAGGCGATTTTTGACGACCGTTTGATACATGTACCAAAGCGTACCAAACTGTACCAGAACCAATGAAATATAAGTAAACTTTTATCTTATTGGTTCTAGTATAGTTTGATACATGTTCCAAACCATCGCCAAAAATCGCCTATTATTAAACAAATTTATTGATGTATATTTTTATGACTGGTCGAATAATTGTAAAATCGTTCAAAATTTAATCTTTTAAAAACAATAAATTTTACTTTTTTTTAAATATTTATAATATTGATTAGAGCCACTACACCAATCAATAAACAAATAATTAAATTTCCAAATAGGAAAAATGATATCTTAATCAAATGCGTATGAAAATTAAATCTAAAAAATATAATTTGCAAATTATTATTTTAAAGTATTATTTTAATATTTTAATGTATTTTTAAAATAATTACTTACTTATAATTGTTCAGCGACTGGTGTGATAATCCTAATTATTGAGATTGTAATATCGAGTTAAATTCACTATTACTATGACAAAACTCGAGAAATACAGAAGCAATAGTATCTACATATTTTTCGTTATTTACTTTACGTTTCCGAATTATTTTCATTTCAAAATTGTGGTATAATCGTTCCGGAGTATCCTCGGTTGAAAAAAATTTGCGTATGAATATAGCTGTAAAAGCAATTAAGCGGCAGCATCTCGTCGAGATTCGATCCATGGCGAATCCGCCTGCTATCGTGAAACTGGCACTCGAGTCTATATGCCTGTTGCTAGAGGAAAACGCTATAGACTGGAAGCAGATTCGTGCCGTTATAATGAAGGACAGCTTTATTCCCACTGTCGTCAATTTCAACACGGAAAACATTTCGTAAGAGAGCAATTATCGGGTCTGCTAAATGTTCAACGTTCGCGCGTTTGCGGGGCGTTCTAACACAAAACACGAAGTTTGTAATAGCTTGATACGTGTCTTCTTCCCACTGTCAGGTTTTAGTCAGGGTTGGCAGAATTTCACTTTTTTAAAATTTATTTATAAAATCCAATGATAAAAATTAGTTTTCGAAAAAATCGGCAAACTGGTCTTTTTTTTATTAATATTGATATAGTAAATAGAAAACAACGAAAATAAATTTAAAAAAACCTTTTTTAATTTATTTGGATCTAATTCATGAATCATGGATCAAATTGTTTTCTTTTTGTTTTAAGGAGTTAAAAAGTATAATTAAATGTACAAAACATAGATAAAAATTGTTAATTCTATTTAATTCTACTACTGCTTTTTTAAAATGTTTTTTTATTAAACTAAAAATTAATATAAAATTTAATAACATTTGTATCTCTTGAGATTTTATTTGTAAAAATTATTTTACAAATTAATTATAATTAAAAAATTATTTTATTATAAGGTTTTATTCTTATTAATTTGTTATTATTAATTAGTTTTATTTTTTTATCATTGCATAGTGATTATGATTTATTAATTAAAACAAAAAATATTTTTTTGCATAAACATATTTTTTATAATTTTTGTTAATTTATTTTATTGGATAAAATCCTACACAATAAAGACCAGAATTTGTCATGGTTTTCCCACTCACTAAATTTTTCTAGCCAACTCTGATTTTAACGCGTTTTCGTCGCGTCTGCATTATTACAATTACAAGGAGAGCATGCAACAATAATATTCTAATGGGAGATATTGTTAACAAAAATATGTTATTAGATTATACACTTATGGAAGAAGTGTTTAATTTTTCAAAATATTTTAAAATTAAACATTTTTTATATGAGTGTGTATCTTTATAAATGTAAAGATGATATGTATAACATGTATATAACGTATATTACTTATTATGTTGCCTCTTTTAAATCTAACGCTATAGATCACGCAGAGAAAGACCAGCATTCTTTTTTATGTAATTTTATTATAATTTTAACGTCTGCATTTTCTTTCTTGTACCATATAACATCCTCTTTGACTGTTCGTACAGCTGTGAAATCGATAAAGAAACAACATTTAGTCGAAGTTCGTTCCATGGCGAATCCGCCGGCTCTCGTAAAGGTCGCATTGGAATCTATCTGCTTGTTGCTCGGCGAAAACGCCAGCGATTGGAAATCTATCCGTGCAGTCATCATGAGGGACAATTTTATCAATACTATTGTCTCTAATTTCAGTACTGAGGACATTACGTAAGCATTTATTATTTGTCTTCTTGTTGTGATACCGAGATATCAGCTATCAGAAATTTAAATATATTGCACACATAATATTAGCATTGAGTTATATGATTATCAGAACAATAAAAAATATACTTAAAAAATCTTATTTTTAACTTCTACAAATGCTCCACAAAGTTAACATAATAAGAATAAATCTAAATAAAAAAAATATATTTTTTAAAAATTATTTTATTTCAAAAGTGTTTAAATTATTTAAATTACTTATGACAAAGTAAAAAAACTTAATAAAAGATTATTTGAATTGTATTATTATTTTTATATTTATTATGCTCTATGATATTAAAAAAACAAAAAGGTTAAATTAAATACCTACATATTTAATATTAAGTGTAATTGTTCTAATTTATATTTTTATTACAATAAATAATAAATATTTAACTTTATTTTTTATGAAAAATGAATATTATTAGTGTGTGTTTAGAAATCAATGATCTAATAAATTTCTTTGTGTAATATAATAACTGTTGCAGTATATTTTATTATTTTGATTGTTTTTATTTTGCTATATTTGTTTTGAATATTCTGTCCACTATTATATTAAGAAAGACTGATAAATTTAAAATTAAGAAACAATATGTAAAATAAAATATGAATTGTATGTCTAAAATACGTAAAGATATGCTACAACATATTTTAAATTATAATTTTATAGAAGACCAATTACATTTATATTCAGTTAATTTCGTTATTATAGTCAAACAAAAAATATCCTAGCATATTTTGGTTGACCTAATAATTATATTTGACCACATTGACGATTAAAATGTTAGCTCATAAATTTACTACAAATTTTTAACTTAAATGTTTGCTGGTCTTGTTTTTTGCGTTGTCATTAAATTCTATTTTATTCAATTTTTTCTGTTGTTGAATATATTGAAAGATATTGTAAATAGTAAATTGGTGTTTTCTTATCCCACAATCTATTTAATTAATACATCATAATAAAACAATTAATGATAATTTCATTTTTTACAAATGCATTTCTTTTAACAAACAATTTTAAAAATCGCTTTGAAATACGCAATATATATACTTAACTGTTCCTCAAAAATTTCAGCATGCTCAAGATTTTTTGTGTTTCACAAAACGTATAAAAAAAGTTTTCAAAAAATATTGAATATATTTATGTAATTTAAACACATAGTAACATTTTTCTCTTTTTTCTATAAACTTTTTAGTTTGGAAGTTAAAAACATTTTATTGGTGAGAAATTATCGCACCAATTTTTTTTAAGAATTTTAGAACATAGAGAAAGCTTACTTTAAAAATATTTTTTTTTGTTATTTTTACGATAATGTTTCATTGTTTATAACTTCAAAGCGCTTCAAGTAAAAAAAATTTAGTAATTTTTAATTTTATATAATTAGAGACAATATTTAGAGACACATTATTGTAGGGACGAAACTGAAAGATACAAAGCTCTGTCTATTCTCTTTAAAATACATTTTTGAACTTTTTTTTCGATTTTGAACGATATATTGCATATTGACAAGTTTTAATAACAAAAATTGTTATATGTGTACAACTGTTGTTATTTTTTTATTGCATGTTAACGATATTTGATTAATTTGTCACTAATATTAATGTATTTAAATTTTGTTTATTGACAATAAACATATTAACGGAATTTAACAATATATATGAAGTATATACTTCTTCTATTAATAACTGCCTTAAGATTGGTTTCCAGTTTTCTGTTGAAATAATAGTTTTACATAGTCAGAAGAATTAAATATACAAAAAAAAATATATATAACAAAAATGTTATATTAAAATACAGTTAAAGAACTATTTTATTCTAAAGATAATACAGAAATTAATAAATGTTTTATTTAGCGATGAGGTGAGAGAAAAAATGAAGAGTCGCTATCTGAGTAATCCCGATTATAACTTCGATAAAGTAAATCGCGCTAGCTTGGCTTGTGGTCCTATGGTGAAATGGGCTACAGCGCAGGTAATTTTTATCATTTAAAATGTAAAAAAAAATTGAGTATTCAGCAACAGGTGGAAGAAAGTTTAAGGAGTGATTCCAGGCCATTAAGAAAAGGAAGATCAAGAACAACAAAAATTAAGGTTTTGTTTTTTCATGAAACCAAAATTAGCAAAGATTCCTGATACTTACAAAAAGTTTAGTGAAAAATAGGGTTGTAAGGAGTCAGTACGGTTATCAATGCAACAAAACAAGGGTTTCGTTTTTTAATTATAAATATTTAAATCTTTACATAAAAATTACCTAAAGCATGTAAATACTTAGATATTTAAAAAACAAAGTCCTCCATCGTAATTTTGTTATTTTTGATTTTGTAATTTTGAATATTTAAATGTCTCATAAAATATTGGGGCAATATTAAATTGGACGATAATTAATACTTAAAGGAGTTCACATAAAAAGTGTTTAAAGCATGTTAATATTTAAATATTTATAATTAAAAAACGAAGTTTTAATTGAAATTGTACTATTTTTTTATTTTTATTTTATTATTTAGAATCATTCTTTAAATATTTTCCTACCTGTTACCGAACATTCTGTATATCTGAATATCTATTCTGTATATCTTCCAAGAAGATATATCTTAAAAATAAATATATTTTCAGATCGAGTATGCTGATATGTTGAAGCGAGTCGAACCTCTGCGTGACGAACTTTATTCTTTAGAGCGGCAAGCAGAAACTAATAAATTAAAAGGCGAGGAAGTAAAAAATTTGATCGCTCAACTGGAGCAAAGCATAGCGTCATACAAAGAGGAATATGCTCAACTTATCTCACAAGCACAGGCTATTAAAGCTGATTTGGAAAGCGTGCAAGCTAAGGTGGACAGATCAATCGCTTTGTTAAAATCCTTGGTCATCGAAAGAGAAAGATGGGAAGCAACGAGCGAAACGTTTAAGAGTCAAATGTCCACTATAATCGGAGATGTTCTATTATCTTCCGCTTTCTTGGCTTATGCCGGCTATTTCGATCAACATGTAAGTTCCAGTTTTTTAAAAAAGATATTCTCGCTTTTCAAAGGAGGATTTAAAAAAATTTAAACATTTTTAATAGTTTGACCTTTGACAAAGAAATATGTAAAAAGAGCAGACTTGCAAAATTTTTTAATGTATAAATTGTTTACAAAATTTTTAATGCATTTTTTCAAAAATGTTATAATAAAAAATCAACACTAAAAAATAGTACCGAAAAATGTGTCATTGATATTTCTTTTTTTTGCACTTGGTATGTTTTGTTAAATTATATTAATGCATAACGAAATGTATTTTATTTTAGTATCGTCAAAATCTTTTTACCACGTGGTGCCAACACCTACAACACGCAAACTTGCAATTCAGACCCGATATTGCGAGAACAGAATATTTGTCCAATCCGGACGAGCGTTTGAGGTGGCAGGCGAACGCATTACCTACCGACGATCTATGCACCGAGAATGCGATCATGTTGAAGCGTTTTAATAGATATCCATTAATTATCGATCCATCTGGTCAGGCGACAGAATTCATTATGAATGAGTTTAAAGATCGGAAAATTACGAAGACTAGTTTCTTGGATGATTCATTCAGGAAAAATCTAGAGAGTGCTCTACGATTCGGTAATCCCCTTCTGGTTCAGGACGTGGAGAATTATGATCCTATATTGAATCCTGTATTGAACAGAGAATTGAGGCGAACGGGCGGACGCGTGCTGATTACGCTCGGTGACCAGGATATAGATCTCTCACCTTCCTTTGTCATCTTCTTGTCAACAAGAGATCCGACGGTAGAATTTCCGCCGGATATTTGTTCGCGTGTAACATTTGTTAACTTCACCGTTACCAGAAGTTCTCTGCAAAGTCAGTGTTTGAATCAGGTGCTAAAAGCCGAACGTCCAGATATTGACGAGAAGAGATCTGACCTGCTGAAGCTTCAAGGAGAGTTCCACTTGAGACTGCGACAACTTGAGAAGTCTTTATTGCAGGCGTTAAATGATGCCAAGGGCAAGATTCTTGATGATGATTCTGTGATCACCACTCTCGAAACTCTGAAACAGGAGGCCGCCGATATCAGTAAGAAAGTGGAAGAAACGGACAAGGTCATAGCGGAAATCGAAACCGTCTCCCAACAGTATATGCCTCTATCTCAGGCGTGCTCGAACATGTACTTCACGATGGATAGCCTTAACCAAGTACACTTTTTGTATCAGTATTCGCTGAAGATGTTCCTAGACATCTTTACATCTGTGTTGTCACAAAATCCAAAATTATCCGGTATGTCGGATTACGGTCAACGGCTCACGCAAATCACGCGTGACTTATTTGCCGTCTGTTATGAACGAGTCGCCCGAGGAATGTTACATACGGACAGATTGACATTTGCTTTGCTGCTCTGTCGCATCCACTTGAAAGGCATACCCTCGGAATCTACCTACGACAGCGAGTTCACATTCTTTTTGCGCGGTAAGGAAGGCGTGCTGAACATCCGAGCACCTCCAGTATCTAATCTCAGCTCGGAGCAGCAGGAGGCAATGATGCGTCTGAGCATAAGATTACCCGCTTTCAAGAAACTTCCAGAAAAGATCCAGGAGAGTTCAGAATTCAGCGCGTGGCTACAGTCGCCCACACCCGAGACGTGTGTGCCGAAGCTGTGGGATGAGGAGAAGCCACTGTCGCCTACAGGCACGGCAATGCATCAATTGCTAATAATACAGGCTTTCCGACCGGATCGCGTGATCGCAGCCGCATCCCTGGTGGTAGCCTCTGCTTTTAACGAGTCCTTCATGCCGGCCGCAGAAGCTGAGCTCGATTTCGCGTCCGTTGTAGAAAACCAATTGAAAGCGACCGTGCCGGCTTTACTGTGCTCTGTGCCAGGCTTCGACGCTTCGGGCAGAGTGGATGATCTAGCCGCGGAATTGAGCAAGCAGATAGCCAGCATTGCTATCGGATCGGCGGAAGGATTCAATCAAGCTGATCGGGCTATAAACATGGCTGTGAAAGCCGGTAGATGGGTGCTATTGAAGAACGTACACCTTGCTCCGCAGTGGTTGGTGCAGCTAGAGAAGAAGCTACACAGTCTTCAGCCACACACTAGCTTCCGACTGTTCTTAACGATGGAGATTAATCCTAAAGTACCGGTGAATCTATTGAGAGCTGGTAGGATTTTCGTGTATGAGCCGCCTCCTGGTATACGGGCAAATTTGTTGCGCACGTTTAGCACTGTGCCCGCTTCGAGAATGATGCGAGCGCCCAATGAGAGGGCCCGTTTATACTTCTTGCTCGCGTGGTTTCACGCGATTGTGCAGGAACGTTTGCGTTATGTACCGTTAGGTTGGGCTAAGCACTATGAATTCAATGAGAGCGAT
Source organism: Monomorium pharaonis (assembly GCF_013373865.1). Classification (NCBI taxonomy): domain Eukaryota; kingdom Metazoa; phylum Arthropoda; class Insecta; order Hymenoptera; family Formicidae; genus Monomorium; species Monomorium pharaonis. The sequence goes on along the minus strand of NC_050469.1, from coordinate 1,970,686 downwards.
CTGAGAGTCGCCTGCGACACCTTGGACACATGGATCGAAGCCACGGCTATGGGCAGGACAAACCTACCTCCGGAAAAAGTGCCTTGGGATGCTCTGGTGACTCTTCTTTCTCAGTGTATCTACGGTGGCAAGATTGACAACGATTTCGATCAACGTCTTCTGGCTTCTTTCTTGAGCAAACTCTTTACTCCGCGCTCATTTGAAGCTGACTTCGCCTTGGTTGCCAATATTGATGGCGCGCAAGGTAATCAAAGACACATCACGATGCCAGATGGTACTAGGCGCGACCACTTTTTGAAATGGATCGAATCTCTTTCGGATAGACAGACACCTTCTTGGCTTGGCCTGCCGAATAATGCAGAGAAAGTGCTTCTGACCACAAGAGGAACCGATTTAGTCTCCAAACTTCTCAAGATGCAACAGTTGGAAGATGAGGATGAACTAGCGTACTCGAACGAAGAGTCTCTAGACACGCCAAGAGAAGCTGAAGCAGATGGTCGACCATCTTGGATGAGAACTCTACACAATTCGGCATCCACTTGGTTACAATTACTTCCGAAAAATCTACCGACCTTGAAGAGAACAGTCGAAAATATCAAAGATCCTTTGTATAGATATTTTGAGCGGGAAGTCAATAGCGGAGCGAAATTACTTCAAGATGTTATCCATGACTTGGAGGATGTCGTATTAATTTGTCAAGTAAGTGTTTTACTTCTATTTTATTCTCGAATATAAAATGGAGCTAATATAATTTAATATAATGATATATTATATATTTTTAACAGGGCGAGAAGAAACAGACTAATTATCATAGAACGATGCTATCCGAGTTAGTAAAAGGCATTCTGCCAGTTGGTTGGAGGCGATATACTGTGCCAAGAGGTTGTACAGTCATACAATGGATCACCGATTTTAGCCATAGGGTTTCGCAACTGCAAGAAGTTTCACGTTTAGTTTCCCAAGGCGGAGCAAAGGAGATAAAGGTTTATTTTCATTTTCATCATTGCACTTATTTCACTGTTATTTTATCATTGAATTTTAAGGAAGTTTTCTAATTTAAACACGAAGAAGGAGTCACGTAACTTTATTTATATATATCTTAATACAAAAACTTGTCATCGCTATCTTTAAAATAATAAATAATGGATAAATTTTAAGCGATAAAACTTTAAGCGATAATAATTTGTTATTAAAAAATATTTTCTTACAATATTGAAATAAATATTGTAATGAAAAATTTAGAAAAAAAACGTTTATAATGATTAAAATATGGCACATTATCACGTTTTCACTAATGTAGCATTATATTTCAAGAAAAGTGTATAAATTATGATTATACACTTCTCTTTAAATATAATGATTTCTTACACAAAAATAGTATAGTGAAACTTCAGTTCTTTAATTCCAAAATGTTCTTAGAATTTTTTCTTTTTTATAAACAATTATTTTAAAAAATTCTTATATTCTTATATTATGTTCATTATTAAATTGTTAAAAATTTTTTTTTTTTTTAAGAATTTTTCAATGCTATTTTTAAAAAAGTAAAGAAAACTGAAAGTAGTCCAAAAATGTGAAAAATATTCAGGAATACTTATATATTAGTCATAAACTTGTTCTTAAAATTTGATTAAATCCTTGTATTCCTATTTTTAAAAAGGCATGTAATGAAGCCTCTTTTCCGCGATGCTGATTGGTTCTCTCGCTGCGATTACTTTGTGTTGCGAAAGTAACTCATTACGATTGAATTTTGACAGCTATCAAATTTGTTTAGATGATTATCAATGCAATTACATATATATATAATTATTGTTGTAGTTTATTTTCAAAAAATAAAAAATAACGCACGCGAAGCACGCGTCTATAGTGTTTGGTTCTCCTATCTTAAAAAAGGCATGTAATAAGCCTCTTTTCCGTGATGCTGATTGATTCTTTCGCTGCGCTTACTTCATGTTGTGAGAGAACTGTTATTGCGATTAAATTTTGACAGTTGTCAAATTTGTATAGATGGTTATCTATACAATTATTGTTGTAGTTTATTTTCAAAAAGTAAAAAATAAAAAGTTAAATAGCGTGCGTCTGTAGTGTCTAGTATACATGAAAAAAATTGAACAAAAAACTTCTTTAATTAGATTTTTTAGAGAAAAATATGTTTACTTTTCATTGAATTCGCTCGAATTGACTGGAATTGAATAAAATTATAAATCAATTTGGTTTCAGAGTTTCCCAGTTTGGCTGGGAGGTTTGTTGAATCCTGAAGCTTACATCACTGCAACCAGGCAATGCATTGCGCAGGCTAACAGTTGGTCACTCGAAGAATTGCAGTTGAACGTAACTATTGGCGATGGTGATAACATCGCTACGGACGATTGCTCCTTCGCCGTTACCGGTTTAAAATTGCAAGGTGCACAATGTAAGGATAACCAATTGTATTTAACTTCGACTATCATGACTGATCTACCGGTTACCATGCTGAGATGGGCACGATCATCTACGGAAGATATCAGAAAGGGCAAGCTATCCTTACCGGTTTATTTGAACAGCACACGTACTGAACTGCTATTTACTGTTGACTTGAATATTGCTCCTAGTCAAGAACCGCACAGTTTTTACGAGAGAGGGGTCGCTGTATTAACATCTACCGCTTTGAATTAATAATTGCTTAAACAATTAAAATTAGAAAAATTACCAAAAATTATAAAGCAGAGTATTATCATGATAAGATAAAAACAATTTATGACATATATCGCCGCATGTTATGTCGTTTGTAAAGAGAGCACAGTGACATGCAACTCACTACAAACCTAAAGTATAAAAATATTAAGGAAATATATTTTACGCTGAATTGCTTTCATATCTTCAAAAGATTTTGTGCTCCAAAGAATTGTACAATTAGGAAATGAATATTTTCGACGCGTAATTAAATGTACATCATTCGTTTATAAAAAATAACATTGTCATGTAAGAGGTTGTAATATATATATAGTTTATTTTATATTATATTTAATATTATGTTTAGATTTAAAAAAAACATGATTTTCTGTAACAAAGATTTTATTATGTTCGCCTAGATGTAAGTATCGAGATATTATAGTGTTTATAATCTTAATGATATCTAATAAAGTCATACTATGAAATTTTCTCTTTATTATTTATATTCATAATTTAATAACTGTATTATGTATCTTAAATATATATCTTAAAATCTACATGTTTTAAATTATAGATGTCTGGTATTAGGTGTAACACTACTTATGAATAAGTAGAGCGGACTAAATTGAGTCGAAAAGTCCTATGCCATTTTACAGTCTTTGGAATAATTAATAACTTATTAATTTATAAAGATAACTTAATCAGTCTTACTTACTCTCAGTTTATCTTTTCATTTCAGTTACTTTATTAAAAAATTCAATAAAGTTTAATAAAAATTTACTTACATTTATTTTCATTAGATTTACTACTCACATCGAAAATGTTCACATAGAAATCGATTTTGATGGATAGACAAATGTACTTTAGATTCAATAAACGTCTTATCGTTATTTAAAAAAAGTCTGAAGAACATAGTCGCTATATGTTTTTTTACTTGCAACGTAATTCTTAATTTGAACCAGAGTACTACTATTACGTTATTAAATAATCAATTTAATGATATTAACGCTAATAAGCTATTGTTATAGCAATTATAGTTCTATTGTAGCAATGATGATACATTAAAAAATTTTTTTATTTATTACATATTAGATACATGAGCATCATATACGTATGGAATATTAAAAAATACTACAATTTTCTCAAAACACAACTTACAGTAATATATCATTGTAATAATTATTTGTATTATTGTAACATAATTTTACACAGACATGCACTTCTTGTACAATGTGTCAGTGCAGTTATTGTGTTAAGAGCTTACGCCAGTAATACATATTTTAAATCTTTCAGATTGTTCGTGTACTGTATTATTTGTTAGATGGTCCTGCAATTTTCTGAAAAACAAATATTTCAAAGTTAACATTACATTATATTGGACACAAGAATGTTTCGTTCTTTTTCTACAAAATACAAACATTTCTTAAAAATAAATAGAAGTGATTTGAGTAAGACCTGAGCTGAATAAAACTTAATTAATTTTATTTTTTAACTCTATTTATCTGTAACACAGATAAAGGAATAAAACAAAAATTTTTATTAGAAATATAAAAATATTATGTAAAAATGAATTACAAGAACCAAAAATATACCGAAAAAAACCATAAACGACAATAATTTAATGGTTCCAGTGTTATAAATTTAACGGAAATATGCGGTTACGGTTTACGGTTTTTTTTAGTCGGTCTGACTAAAAAACGATTGTGACACCGATTACCAGTTTCGATTCGGTCTGGATCTCTGATTAAAACATAAAAATAATTGGTAAGTTGCACTATTAAATTTTTTATATATTTTTTTAACTAATAGACAAACTTGGTTGAATAATTTTATAAATACTGTCACAGCCTAGCGACAATTACGAAAATTTTGTAACGTGATTTCTGTAATGTATTTCTTTTATAGATTTGGAAATTCTTTTCCAGTAGTGGAATTCTGTAACTCGTTATCTTGTCGTTATGTGTTATAACGATAGTTGCGCAGCTTTTTTACCATATAAAATATCTGCGCAACTGTCGTTATAACACATAACGACAAGATTATATGATTACTATCAATCTGGAAACTGGATTTCATATCAAGAACGAAGAAATATAAAATAAAAAACTTATAAAAGAAATATACACAAAAGTTATTGATCGTTACAAAAGTTATTGATTAATCGATAAATTAGACACTTCAGCATTCTCTTAAATTTAAACAGTCAAACATTTTATTACGTTGTTTTTATCATACAAATGGATGTGCAAAAATTACGTGATTATATTATATAGAATATAAGTAATTATATAAAAGGTTGTAAAGAAAAAAACGTTTTTTTTCTTCAATTTTATTTTATAATTATCGCAATTATTACATGTATATATCGCTGTTTTGTACAGTAGTCAAAATTTGCCCAAAATACACGTTACAATTATCACAAATGCATTTTACTGCAGATATCTGAAAAAAAACTCCATGCATCCGAAAATTCGTATCAATTCGTATAGCGCAAAATATCTGTCGTAAATATGCATTCGTAATTTCTAAAATTAAAATAAACATTTATCATTAAAATAAACATATAAAAAATATACATTGTATATATGAGAAAGAGAGAGTATAATGTGTATAGGGAAGGTACATATGTACATAATTATGTACTAATAGAACAAAACAACTATGGAAACTATGGACACACAAGAAATATAATTACACAACATAAAGTTTTACAAATTTATATTACGATACAACACAAAAATGCAAGATTTTTTATGTTATTTTACCCAGTCATTCTCATTTTGTATTGAACACAGAATATATATAATTCAATTTCGTTAATGCAAAAAAAATCGTACATCGAAAGAACGATTGTTATAATACTTAATAGAAACATATGTATTTTTGAAAAATAATTGTATCATATGTATATAATATAATTATAATATAAATTAATTATACCTAATTATATATTAAATATTAAAATGCAATTTATGTACTATTGTAATAAAGTTATTAGATGCATGCATGTGCACGCGCGCGCGTATGTATGTACGTATACGTTTAATATATACTATTATAACTTTACTTTTTTAAACAATTATGTTTATATAAATCACTTTATCTTATAATTTTATAGACAGTATTGAAAAAAAATATTTAACGATATATCTCATATATTACAATGTGTTAAAATATAAAATCGCATGTAAAGTATTAATGTATGAACATTATTTTTATTTTTTTATACACTCAAAATTGAAAAGGCAACTTATCAACTTTGATAAAAAAATTATGTAAAAATATATTATATTTCATATTTCAAAGTAGCAAAAAATATTTTAAACAAAAATAACATATTTATTTAAAAATATATATTTTTTTAATAATTTTCTCATATATGGGGTCTTGTTTACGTGTAACACAAAGATGTTAAAACCAAATTGATATCAAATTTTTGTTTAAAATATTTTTTGCTACTTTAAAAAAATATTTCAATCTTTTACAATATGTATTTCATATATTTTAATTTCATACATTTCATTCGTACGCGCGTGCATGGGTGTGTGTGTGTGTGTGTGGTGTGAGTTCGCGTGCCGAATTTTTCAGTTCTATTTTAATCAATTAATCGATTTATGTAAACTGATACTGAGCAAAAAATTGCTTAACTTAAATAAATGTGTTATTAGTACTATTCAATTATAATAATAACTATTTGATACTAAACAAGTAATATTTGCTTGTTTCTATATAATTATAAATTATGGCGAGTGACTTGAAAATAATATAAAAAGTAAATAAATTTTGCTAATTTACCATTACTTTTCGATAGAAGATGATTAATTAAAAGTCTGTGTGATATGTTTGAACTTCAATCTTTAGCACAGAGAGCAAACGCGCAACTCTTATGTCACAATCACATTAAGTTTTTGAATAATATTAATAACATATTTACGAATCAAATAATCGTCTCTATCAGTGTAAACTTTCGACATTTAGGAACTCGATTTAATTGTATAATTATAATTAATTGTATAATTATAAATCACCTACATATGATTGTTTCTTTTCATCTTGATTTAGAGCAACTTTCTGAAATACTCAATGCAATCTTATGAAAGAACGTATAAATATGCGCCAATAGAATCGCCAAAAAAATAAGAAATATATTATCCAGTATGTTCCTAGTTTCTTGTTCTTTTAATCTTAGAAATTTGTTAATTCTCAATTGGTGGAATAAACAGTTTTTTCGGTATTTCCAGTGAAACACGTGAATCTGTCACATTTTGTCATGTTGTTATTTTCTACCTTGAAATATTTTCAAAAATATAAATAAAAGTTCTGGCTGTATTGTAATTGATGATTTTCTTCTATATATTATTCATATTTTGATAATACTGTTTATTGATCATTTTATTTGTAATAAATTTTAATTATTGGTTTTAAGAGTTTCTTTTGTTTCAGACACCACATGTTCACTCGAAGGATTAAATTAAATTTATTAATTATTATATAAAATAACGCAAGACACATTATGTTTATATTAATAAATTCATATCTGTTTACTAATTGTTAATTATACTAACAATGTCAATTTTTTACGTTGCGATCTGCAGTGATAAATCAAATTTTGAAGCTATAAATGTTAAGTCAATTTCACATTATCAATTATAATATTATGTTGGCTGATTTTTATCAACCATACCCTGGAGTGCTTAGATCCGTTATACATTAAAGTTATATACTTTACACTTATTGACAACGATGTGCATTTAATAATTTGCTTTAATGTATAAACTACAACAAAATATATATCTAATAGATATTATGACAGAAATATTAGAAGACTAACAGATTAAATTAAATTCGTTAATTTATAGCAGTCTGCAAATATTTAACATGAAAATATTTCTACTAATTATTTTACTTCCTAATTTCTTATTGAGAAAAATTCAATACAGATCGAAACGTCTGGCGGTCGTTTTAGAAGCAATTATACAGTTCTGAAATGTTAAAATTTTAGAAAATCAATAAATTAAGAAGTTTTTCAGTAATTTGCTTGTCTTTGCTTTATTTTTGAAAAACTTACAAAGGCAAAAGTTTTCATTGTTTTCACTAATTTATTTACATTTATTTATTCATGTTGTCACTTCATATGGCCTATTACAACAAAGCGAGCATTGCATCTAGCACTAACTTTTATTACAGCCAAACTACTGTTCATACCATTTTCAAAAGACACAGAGATTATTATATCAAGAGATTGAATTTTAATAATTGGTATCTCGAGTCATTTCACACATGACAATTTATTTCTATTAAAAATAACATGACTGACGGAAAATTACATTTACAAGAGGAAGAATCATTAATCAAAAAAATTATCATGTGTATTCAATGATAATATATAAATGAAAAATAGGTTTTTTACAAAAAAAGCGAAACAAAAACAAGCAAATCTCAAAGAACTTTTTCTCTTAGTTCATCAATTTCCCACAAGCTTCCGAAATTTTAACATTAATTTAAATTCAGGACCTTATATACATGCGTCCAGAAGAGAAAGCAGCTTCGTACTTGTAAAATTCTTTGATACGATTTTAATATCTTTTGATTTGACAGAGACGAAAGATACTAACGAATCGTATTTAAAAAATCTTACAATTATAAAGCTTTTTCTGCAAAACGCAGTCATTGATATAAATATTTACACCCTAATAAACCACAATCTAGATTTCATCGCGCTTCTTCTAGTTCGATATTTTATATTGAAGAGCCTTTTGTTTTTCTTTTCGTATATAAACATTTCTTTCGTATATGAACAAAATCATAAACTAAACGTTCAGATAAATTCGTAATATATTCGTTATAAATCATATTCGTATATATTGTATGTGTTGTTACTTATCATTACATAATACTAATGACTAGACTTCATGCCGTGTTGCTATTTGTACTCGTACAATGGTGCCACTTCATCCTTATATCTTACATCATTATCATCATATTATCATATTCTTTTTCAGGAGATATGACGTTAAAAAATAGTATAAATTGGAAACGTTCAAATAGCAACGTCCCGTCGCAGGTACAATCTATTACTTCTGGCTTTAATGACTTCTTTCTGTATTTATACTGTTCAATAGTTAAAACATGAAAATTTGTGATATGCCACATGTGTTTCATACATTGACCAACAATTTTTGTAATACTGATTACATAGCCATAGATTTATAAATTTATATATATTTAAATATAGGAACAATTATTACTTATATAACGATTACAAAATACATCCACCACTTGTTAGTATTACATCAAAATGTTCTTTTTATTGAGACCACAACAATCGAAAAGTTAAAGGTATTTCTACTTCATTGCTCGAAAGACTTACTCTCAAAAATTTTTTAAACAAAAATCTTAAAGCAATCAAAATGCATCTTTTTATTTTTATAGATTATAATGTTTTCTATTATCGCAGATTATACGGTGGATAATGTTTAGATAGTGTTAAATTGGGGCAAACTGCCGACTTTTCCAAAAATTGTTTTACCTTATTTAATCTTATTTTATTCTTTGGTCGCTAGTTTATAAATTTAAAATTTTTAATATGGATTGTAATTTAATCAATATACAAACTTAAATAAAAAAAATTGTTTTTATATATTCAGTTAATCGCAAAGATCTATAGTTTTCTCAAGTTTATATATATCTACTAGATATGCGATAATAAAAAATATAATTTATAAAAATCAGTAAATATTTTTACAAAAATCACATTTTAATTGTTTTTAATACTTTTTTCAAAAATTCTTGAAAACAAGTCCCTTTTCGGATGCAAAAAAATAGAGAATATCCCCTTAATATTTCATTAACAAGAGCTTTAACGTTACATAGCTTGTACCTGCTAATCGGTATGTTACATGAGTCATGTCATTTAGTTTTGTCTGAAAGTATGTCAGTCTTTATAATAATGATAAGTAGAAAATCCTATAACGGAATTTGCAAAATTTCATGTTTTATTTTTATCACAAGGATAAGAACACTATGAGATGTACACTTGTACGGTAAGTTCAACAGGTTTACGGCATACGCCGCATATTTTCATATTTTTCGCACACTGTTCACATGCCAGTAAATGTCCGCATGGCATAAATACGAGTCGTATTTCTCTACTGTAGCAAATTTTGCATAATCTTGCATCCTTGTCGCACAGTTTGTCTCCCGGTATTTGGACAGATTGTTCCTCGGTACTGACTTCACCTGATGCACTTGCTTCTGTATTATTAGTTTCGTCAAAGCTAACCGAACTTTGAGAGCTTCCGCTGGCAATACTCTCATCATCAGCTTTTTCAAATTTCTCATCCAATTTATTAGTTGCTATGTTCGGTAAGTTTTCCTAAAAAAAAATTAATTTAGATAGTTTTAAATAATAAAATTTTTTAATAAAAAAATATTTTTAATTGATATTGCATTCAGCAAACAATTGTTTCATGATTTTTTTTAAGTAGATTTAAATTTTTATTAGAAATATACAGTGTTGTATAAAAAAAATGTTCTTTTAGTATTTATCCTCAACATTATGATAGCACAACATGAATTCAAAGAATTTTACTAAATTTATAATAACAATTTTCAAAGTCAATGTTATCCCCAAATAACTATGATTTTAAGAGTAAATTTTTTCCATGTAATAACAATAAGTATTTATTAAATAACTTTAACTTACTGTTGCAATATACGTTCTTCCAGTAATGTTGCTTATAAATTTCGTCCCTTTAGCTAATATCAAATAGGGACAATACTCAAACCACTTAGCATGCTCTACCCAAGGATCATCTTGTGGTTCCCAATCTCTTAATCCTCCACCACAGTGATAACATAATGTCTGATCGCCACTTCCTGTGTAATAAAAACCAGCAGCCGCCAGTTCTTCCTTAGTTTGCGACATCGCTTTAGGCCATCTGTCGAATGACGCTAATCTGGCAGGATAACTGGCATATTCGGGATGTTTCGGTCTTGACGCAAGTCCTCGTAATCTATGATTCACTCTTTCTTCGATCTCTTGATCTTCATGATCTGGACCGGAATAAGGCATGTATATCGAACCGTAAGGCCCACATACATCTACTCCTTTAGGCACCGGTGCTGGAATTGCGTTAGGATCTGTGCCGATCGGCACATTGCCGCATGGAATATTGCGTACAAATCTACATCTACCGGACCACCGTTGATGATCGACCATTGGATTGTCGTCTGCCTGCCACTCACATATTTCTATCAGACAATCGAAACATTTCACCTTGTCACCATCGCCTGTATAATAAAATCCGGCCGCCGCAAGTTTTTCTGGCTTCATCCATGAACACGGCCAGCCCTTGAAACTTTCCAAACGGGCGGACTCAAATCGGAAATCTAAGCCATCGATTTCATCTGGTTCTTTAATAAATTGTATGTGAGACGAATTTGGAGGCAGCGGGCGATTTGGAGGAAACATGTAGTGTTCGATGCATTCAGTCATTTCTGTAGCGTGTCTATGACGTCTCTATGAACCTGCAAAGAAACAAATATAAATATTAGTTAATACTTGAATTTTATGTAATAACAATTCGTCAATAATTTGATTGCTTAACATGTACGATGTAAACATATACATTTTTATTTAAGAATATTTAAAGAGATTTTCCACTTTTACTACAGGAATGGTTGAATCTGTGCTGTCATTTGAGTTTATAAATATAAATTAATTTTTCTCATAAAAATAGATTCGGCAACTAATTTTCAATTAAAAAAAATACTAGTTCTATCAAAAATTAGAATTTATTTCAGAATTTTTTATTTGATGATATACCTTCCATTTTTCTCACAAAAATAGTCTGAAACTAACTTTGAATTAAAAAATCTTGAAGTACCTCAGACAATATTATATAAAAAATTAAAATTTATTTTAGATGATAGAACTGTTTCAATATCCAGCAAATCAGACACTAAACATATATATAATTCACATATACCCAAAAGTTAAAGTTTGTACCTTCACTTGTTTGAGAAATCAGTTTACTTGAAAAATATGTCCGTTTTTAAACTTATACAACATAAAAATTAACAATTAGCTTTATTAAAATTTGTAGATATTTATTAAATATGTAGATGTAAAAGTAAATGTAGATATAAAAAAGTATGTGTAATAGTTTTCTTTAACAATACTAAAAAATGGACTAATATTCTTTTGCGCTCTAAACCGTCTCTTAAATTACTTTTACTATTATACGGTGTATCATGTCCGAAAATGCAAGTTTCAGAAAATTAAAAAGGAAGAAAAGCATAAAAGATACTGAGTACTAGAAGGATAATAAGACTAAAGAAAATCACATGTATAAAATATCTTCAAGATGTGCGTGTGTCCCTCTAAATGTTCACATTACGACCGTTCATTTGAGAAATGCCGTTTCAAAGCAGATGGAAATATTTTATAATTTGGTAAATAGCAATAACAATGTAATAAATAATGACTGTAATATTAATAACAATATAACACAATAAATATATGTTACAATATAACACAATAAATACAAATATATGTTTAATAATAATAAATAGTACACAAATATATAATTAATAATAAATATAAATTTTTCAAATGAAAAAACAGTCATGATTCACGAACATTTAAAGTAAAAGCATAAATATTTTATGACTTCACTCTGTATACATTTGTAAATTCACATTTGAGAATTTATCTATCCGAAGCCGTAATTAAACATCGACAAGAAATTCGAGTTCATACATTCAGAAGGCGTACAGCTGTCAGCTGCGACACCGGGTATATACGCCGAGTGCAACGTTGCCGCTATCGGCCTCTCTATTTCTGTTGGTCTTATTACATTACACGGGAATGCGACGCGTACCCACGTAGCCGCAGAGTGAATTGTAACGGTTGGGACCGTATAGCGACATACGTGGGCCCCCGTCCTTACTCGAGGTTCCGAGGCTTCTTTTGAACCGGCGAGAGAGAAATCTTTTCAAATTTATTTTACAAACTCCGACAATTTCCGAGGATCTTCGAACCGAGAGGATATTTTTTTCCAAAATAGCGATATTCAACGCGTTATCAAGTTCAAATTGGCGAGTTGAAAGATTTAAAACCGTAAGATTTAAATCCGTAAAGAATTCGTGAATTCTCACGTCAGAAGTTGATTACTCCTAATATATTTAATTACACCAAATAAGTTCAGTCTGTGAAGAGGTGTCGCGGCAAAAATGTTTCTTTCTGTCAGTGAAAGCTTTCCGGGCTCTTGTAAGACATTGCTACGGCACCACGCTGTTCGAGATCGCCACGCTCGCGGTCAATTCCACAAGGCTGTCTAACCGACAACATCGTATCGCAGAAAGGAAACGCCTCGGTCATGATGGTAGCGATACCGTGAAACCGAGTCATCTGCGACATAGCTTAACCTTCGTTCGTCGCCCACCAACGTGGCCATATCCTCCGCGTCCCGCTCCAGGGGAACGCGTCTTTTCTCTCTTTATTTGTAACGTGGAGATGACACGCGCGCTCGGATAGGGACGCCGCCCGAAAAATCGAGACGACACTGGGCTGTGTTATGTATATTATAGATTTTCAATACTGAGCAGTGAATTTTGAAACGCAGCTACTGCCTCGTGGCATATAGGATGTCATTACAAAAAAACTCTTGGACAGTCCTAATACAAGTTCAATTAGCTATTGGCTAAGATCTGATTAAACATCTTTGCAAATTCTTTTTTATCATAACTATCCTTAAAGTTATCCCTCTAGTCTAGAATTTAATGCCTTTTCACTCAGCGCTTCGCAATTTATATAGTGCCAGATAACATATCCTATATGAAAATGTAGCTAACTTTAAGCGAAAAGGTTGACATTGAATTCTATTGACTTGTTGCGTTCCAAAATTTACTGCCAGCACTGAAAATCTAATTTACGTTTACATATATTGATTTTCGGCGCTGATAGTGAATTTTGGAACCTATCTTAGGCCCGGTTTCACAACTTATTTGACACCATAGTTTAATTAACGTTCAATAAAATTTGTTTTATACAAAACAATGTTAATTAAACTCTGGCATTAAACTAAATTGTGGAACAGAATCTAAGTGTATCTCAATTGTATATTCAATTTTTCAGTCTTGAGGTTCTATCGGCGAGAAGTTACAAGCTCTACGTTTTCTCCGCAAAAATTTCCTCTTATTCTCGCGGTGTTACCACTCAACCATTCTTATCAATCGCAACTAGAGTCGGATCGAGCCGCGGATCAATCTGAGAATTAAATGCACAAAGCCCATGTCCAAATGTTTTGCAATGACGTCTCGTATATCGCAAATATGACGCATTGAGATTAAAGTGCACGTTATACACGCGTGCTATACCCGGGGTTCGGTTATCGCCTGGAGAATTACAAAATGACGTCAGTGTGCGCGGAGCTCCTTTTCCTTTGGATTCTTGCGTCTTCTTTATTATTCCCGTCCGCGAGAGAACTGGCAACAAGGCGCGACGAAAGCCCACACATATGTACGTACAATCGAAAGGTACGATCATGATGGTATGAGAATATAGGGTATGCCATGATTCCCGAGGATGTGCAGTTGTTCAATCAATCAAAAATTTGAACCAAAATCAAATTGTAAAGCAAATTACTTCAAAACAGACGACAAAAGCAAATCCACTGTTAGTCATACAGGGTGTCCGAAAAAGTCAGGACTTACAAATGTATCAAAATAGAAGTCTATATTTTTGCAAAAAAAAAAAGAATTTTGGAACACGTATTACAATTATAAAAATTGATAAAAGTATATATTGAAACATTTAAAAAAGTAATGTACGATATACCCGTCATTCGATACATCTGTCATAAGACGCCATGTATAAAACTCTTTAACTTAAATTTTTATTTTCTTAGAAATTACATGGAAATTTTAATATAATATTAAAATAGTAATTTCGTTTAAAAAATAATATGCTATACAAATTTGTAAGCAAACTGAAGCATTTTGATTCTTTCTATCATACTTTCTTAATTACACCAAAGCTCTCAGTTAATTGTTATCAATCAACAGATTTCAATGAAATCTAACACCACATTTCACGTCAGAAATAACATATTAAAATGAATGATTGATAAATGACTTATCATAGCCATAGACAAATAGAATATGTGTGTGCTTTTTATTTAGCGACACAAGTTTTTATCATTCTGTTATTCTTTGTTATTCATTGAATATCAAGAAAGATAGAACGACGGATACGTTGACTTGTGTTGGTGTTAAATGAAAAGCATCCTATGGTAATCTTATCTCTGATATAGAATGAAATCGTAGCTTGATTCAAAAGTGCAAGAGTAATTCTTTGAAGCGATAAAGAATCGTCTAAAAGTCAATTATTAAGTTGCAACGTGCCAGATAAGTTCAACTAAGGTAAAAAGAATCAGCAATCTTAACATGCCAACACTTAAAAACGCCCAAATTATGAGAGAAGGAAGAGAATAAGGCAAAATCCTTTAGAAGTCGAATTTAGAGGAAAGAAAAACTAAAGAAAAGATAAGAAACATAGCATGTGATGCTTATTACATAAATGTTACATAAATTCAAATAAACTGAAGTTTGTCTTGATTTTTTAATTTGTTCTTTCTTCAAAATCTAATCATATACATTGTCTCAAAATGGGTAATACAAGCGACAAAAGAATAATTTAAAAAAAAAGTTGAAAAATGTAAAATAAGACTTTTACACCAAATATTTAACAAAAGTACATGTACACTTAGTACGCATTGTGGTGATAACATTACAAATATTAAAGATACGTTAAGGAAAAAATATATTATATTTACATATTTTATTTTGTTTAAACAAAAACGCTAAAAATGTATTCAGCTCATGCATCTGATGAATATATAAAGATTTTTTTCTATAGAACAAAACCTCATATGAAGAAAGTTTCATTCTATATTTCCAATTTTTTTTTCATGTTGAATCCCCTCCCGCTTGTATTACCAGTTCTGGAACACTCGGTATATCTATTTTATTTTAAACGCAAGTATAAGAGTGGGAACACAGATTTTTGCATAATGCATAATGCATAACACACAAGAGAATTGGCGAATCAGAGACCTTTATTTCTATCCTGATGGAAGGGAATTCTCATTGATTTTCTTATGCGTTATGTCGATTATGTAAAAGTCCATGCTCCTGCCTTAATAGTGAAATAACTACAAGAAAAACATCCGTTCCAATTTCAAGTTTTTCTTTTCTACTTCAAATTTTTGACGCCAGATGACTCCTAATATTTTGATTTCATATTCGTGTTCACAAAAAATTTGTTAAAGGTCAATTTTAGTAGAAATACAATTCTGACGATTATGCTCGAGCTTGTTTGAGTGCGCAATTATTCGTCCAATGTGAACAACCTCGGTCGAGGTTCAATGGTTTTATCTTGCAGCTAAAATAAAAAGTCAAATATTTTTTCCTTGTTTCAAACTTTCTTCTAACTTTTTCTAGATTCTAAAGATTGTCATTTTTTCATTTTTTATTTACGAACTATTTATCTCCCGCCTGGTTATATTCCGACTAAACTTTCCGCAAAGGCAGACCCGCCCAACAATGTTAGATAATAAACGACGCCGCTGAGCACTACGTCAAGGGATATCGATAAAGAGGTAGAGGGAGGAGAGGAGTGGCAGATGGAGAGAGAGGGCAGGATGTAGTAAACAAACAAGGCGATCGAATTTTCACAGGTGTTTATCAGTTATTATCTTATCGAATCCATGCTATTTTAATATTTCATTATTTCTTTTTTTTGTTCCCTTCCGGACGTGTCCTACTTCTCGCGTGAGCGTCAGGCAGATGGTAGAAGAGATACTTTCGAACAGATGGTAGAGTAGGTACGAAGAGGGAAGAAAAAAATGGAAAGCGTCTACGTTTTCTTTATCGAGGAATATGTGCAAAATACGAGATGTGGGTGTCGTGCAAGGTACAGAGAAGAAACGTACCCGAATCGACTTGTTGACGTTATGGAGGACTGTGAACCGCAACGCTTGTTCGCCCTTCCGCCACGGCTTTCTCCGTTCGTCGGGTCGATTCTTTCTCCCCTCGTTTATACCGCGTCTCGTTTCACGAATATGTTGTATCGAGCGAATTCGACACACGCTCGTTATTGTCGTTCGCGTGGATTAATGACAATCACACGGTAAACGACGCGTATGACACGATAGTTCTCACGCACAGAATACAATCCAAGTCAAGCATCGTACAACTACAGAACAGTGTATGCCAGTGTATGCCAAACGTATTGGCTGGACTGGATTCATGGAAACGATATAGAGGGCGCTGGCAAACATGGCGGCGTCATCAGTGGAGTAGCGTGGCTTGTAATCTCCCCCTCTTCCCCCGTTGCCCGTCCTTTCGACAAACGTGACGCCGGGCACGACAGGCAGGCGCCTTGGAAAGCGTCCTTCTCCCTCTCCTTCTCTACTTTCCCCGAGTATCAAAGAACTTGGGAAATATGTGCGCATGAACATTCTATAGCATAATACTGGCGGCCAATAACGCCGTTTCGCTTGAAGTTAGCTGCGTTCTAAATTTCTAAGTTTTCTGCAGAGTTTAGCGAACTTATATACACAGAAAAAAAAGTAATATAGCCAATAACATATGTGATTGCGGGCTGCCAACTACATAAAATACTCAATACAATAATATTTGCTATTAATGCAAGTATAATATGTTGATACTGCAATAGCATATATTATTGTATTGAGTATATCTGTAATTGGCAGCCCGCAATAATATATTGAATTACTTTTTTTTTCAGTGTACGAACCGCGATCTATTTTTTTTAATTACACACAGTCGTGATCCATCTATAGCTTTAGAGATTGCGAAAAAGCGGGGAAGGGAAAGCAGTTAATTATTTATATCACTTTTACTAACTCTTGATTAATTTTAATCCTTTGTTTACATGTATATCGATGCGAGACAGTGATCCTATCACATTAAATTTCTTTTCAAAAAATTTACTCTTCTTTACAATGAAAATGTACTTTAATATTAACATAGACAATAGTCCTATTATAATACTTCGCTTTCTAAAAACTTTTGTACTTCAGTAGAAAATAATTTATACTATAATAACTATAATTATCTTTTATTGGCGGAGAGGAATAGATCAAGTTTATATAAATTATATAAGGATCATTATCTTATCATGCGTCTCAATGGAATCAAGCGGCGTGACACTTCTGAAATTTATCTTGTCTGTTTAATCTAAATATATGTTCGCCTAATCTAAATTTCTGCGCATTTGATGACAAGCAATCGCAGATGATTATAAATTCTCAGAAAGCGCTCTTTATATATGTATAACTGCGTATGTGTAAATTCGCAACACTATAAGAATTTAAACTCTAAACTCAATCGTATCTAGATCGAATTTGCTCGATTTTAGTTTTTTTTCGTTTGCTATAACATATCTTATACAGCAGAAAGAGAGAGGAGAGAGAGAGAGAGAGAGAGAGAGAGAGAGAGAGAGAGAGAGAGAGAGAGAGAGAGAGAGAGAGAGAGAGAGAGAGAGAGAGTACAGAACATTTTTATAAGTTTTTGTTACGCGCCAATATGTTTTGGTTTTCTTTAATATTTTCTATTAATATTAATTTTAACATATGTAACTTCTAGAAACATAATAATGTCCTAGAATTAATTTTTATACAAAAGAAACAAAAATTTTACTAAAAAAATATATTTTATTTATTTTCATCTTTTGACTTTCGGAAAGTCGTGAATTATTTCATTAAAATAGATGGAATCTCATAATGCTATGCCTTTTACTTTACTTTAATATTTCTATCTCATAAATATTTTTTTCCAATTTATATAAAAATTCTGAGAAAAATTTTCACTAGAGATGATTGAGAGATTCAATTTTAAACAGTTTTTCGCTCTCCCCCTCCCTCCCCAAGCTGAAAAATGAGATTTCGGTCGATTAATTCTTTTACATCATGCCAAAGTTTATGCTAGGATCCTAAATGCGTATCAGAAATGTATCATTCCCGTTTTTATATCCGGCCTATAAGCTTTTTTATAGTTGAATAATTAAGATTTCGGTTATTTTCCCCCAAAAATCGTTTATTTAGAATTTAATCAGAAATATATCACATCAAAGACAAGGAATTATTTTGAACCATCTCCAAAATAAAATACATAAAGCTATCGTTGTCGAAAATTAAATGCATGTTACATTTTATGCTGATGATGGATATTAAGACAATCACGTAACACCGGATTTTGCAGATGCTTAAGAGGGGTCAATTAAAATTTTTTTTTTCACACAAGCCTGTAAAAAATGTAGCAACATTAATTGGCATCAGCTATCAGAAACATTAATGTAAACATATTCTGTATTCTTATAACAGTCGAATTATAGTAGAGTATCATAAAAATGAACCCAACCTAAGGAGTTAGATTAATTTTTTCAATCGAATTGACTCTTTAAAAAATATTTTCTTTTTAAACCGTTAGAAAAAATATATTGGCAAATTTTTATGATAAATCTTAGGATAAGTTAGAAAGGAACATAAACTTGAATATTTGCAAGAACTTATGTCTGAAAAAAATATACATCAATGTTTAACAATTTATATTTTATTTAATTTTTCTTACAAAAATAGTCGGCAGTTGATTTTCAATAAAAAATATATGTGTAAAAATCACGTTAAAAGAAACCACAGGTGTATAGATATTTATTGTCACATCTATATATACATGTATGTACATACTACACACAAAATAAAATTACCATTTCTTATGGGTTTCTAATAAATGCGTGCTTTGGATAATTTTCTGAGGAAGAAATTAAAAATCAAGGCACGAGGACAATTTAATAATCTAATTTAGTTAAACATTCCGCGTATGTACATTTCGCAAATTAACTGAAACTTTTAATATCAGAAATAAAAATCCCCATCTTTACTCTTATCTGAATTTTATATTATTTGGTTTTTTATATCTCGAAACTTTTATTTTTATGCACAACGGAGCACAAATATTTCATTTCAACTTATTTTTGCTGATCGTGTTTTAAAAACGACATGGCATTTGTAAATTAGCTATGTAATCATAAATAAAATCGAATCTATTAATATCTAATCTGTTGACATACGTAGCAAATAAAAGTGATATTGAATAAAAAGTCAAAATATTTAATTAAAAAATATCAGATTGTAAGTATTTCCTCACAGTATAATTTATATCTTATAATCCACATTGATTTTTTTATAATGGTGTAATAATTTTTAATATAATACATTGATGAGGAACTACATATTCATATTAAATATATATATTTATTCGCTATAATACTGTCAGTATACCGATATAGTCAATTGATAAAATTTATCGCATGCGCTCCTTCTGATGCTAAAACTTAAATAAATATTTATTATATTACTCATTTGTTTTAATAAATATATAGATAGCTTCAAATTTTATTATAAAAATTAAGTTCGTATTACAATAGAAGTATCAATGTTATTTTTCAATATACATATATATCAATATGATCCACTCATTAATGAATCATGTCATTAAATGTCGTTTATTAAATTAGATTATTACAAATCGTCCTCATACAGATACCTCAACGCGTTTAAATATATCTTTTTTACGGTAGATTGATGCAATATAGACATACCAAATTTGAAGACAAAATACACTCTTTGCGATTGTACTATTAATCTATTTCTCGCAATAAATTACTTAAAAGAACACTCGATCGTTTATTATGATATATGTGAGTAAGTATTTAAAGCACAATATTCAAGGAACTAACAATAATATAAATGACAAAATATGGATGTTTAAAAAAAATTTTTTTTAATGTTCACCTATATTGTTTCAAATATTAACAAACACTAGTAGTAGTAGTAGTAGTAGTCGTAACAGTCTTATTTGTGATACAAGTTTCATGATCCGTCCGCTCCGTTGTGCATAATGTACACAAGTCCTCTTTCTTCTTCTTCAACCTTTCTGCTATTACTTTTTGGATAAATTTACACTTAGGAAACCACTTAATGTGCTCCTCTACAGGATCGTCCTTCGGTTCCCAGTCCTTTAGGCATCCTCCACAATAGAAACACATTGTTTGATCGGAAGGCGAAAAAAGGCCGTTAAAGTAGAAGAAACCGGCGGCCGCTAAGTCTTCCTTTCTTTGATGCATCTTATCGGGCCACGTCGCGAAAGAACGTAATCTCCGCTCGTAAGAGGCATATGTGGGCTCCTTCGAACCTAATACGTCGCCGACCTTGGCTTTGAAGTTGGCATTTGTGTTGGAATCCCAGAAGACTGCGATTTCGATATCGTCATTTACCTCTGGATGGACTAAGACAGAATTTATGGCTTTTTCCGTCTGCAAATCATCGTCCGGACCAGAACATGGCATATACTTGACGCCGTAAACTCCGCAGGTATCCATTCGTTTGGGTCTTTTGGGGATCGAGCTAGAATTCTCGAGGCCGATCGGAACATTCCCGCAAGAGGTACCGCGGACGAAAGGGCAGTTCCCGGACCAACGCTGATGATCCTTCATGGGATCATCGCCCTCCTCCCATTCAGCCATGTCAATCAAGCATGCGAAGCATTTTACCACATCACCTCTTTTGGTGTAGAAGAAACCGGCGGCCGCGAGTTTCTTGGGATCAACGGAATGCTTTGGCCAGTCGACGAAAGAATTCAATCTCGCGATTTCAAAGCGATAATCCGTGTAATCCACATCATCGTTGTCCTCACACGTTGCCTTCGTAATCACAGTTAAAGTATCCGCTTCCTTCTTTAAATTCTCGTCCCCGGTTTGATCCTGTCCCGTCATTTTCTTTCGATGTAACGTCTGCTTGTGCAAGAATCTGCGAAAAGAAGAGACGAACGTGACTCATGGCACAAATTCCTCTGTAACGGCGGCAATCTCTAGATTTGCAGATATGTCTATCTGTTGATTTATGACAGATCAAACTAAGCTATCTAAGCATTCTTCCCTATGTTTGTACACTGTCCGACAACAATTCGTTCCGAGGTACCTCCCTCGCGGGGTGAGAAGGGCGTAGACTTCTCTCGACCCTATTTTGCAGCAATCAATAATTAGATCGATAAATATGTCCAGTCAGCCGCTGCCAGCTGATGGCACCATGATTATTTTTTTTTACGTTCCCCTTATCTCGCGAAGAATTCCGAAGGAACAAATCGTTGTCGGGCAGTGTATATTTAGGAATGCAGGATCTCGATATACGAGACCTCCCAGGATGATAGAGAGATATAGTTACAGAGGCAAGTAAACCTTTCCTTAAGAAAAAAAGATATGTCTTGGAGATTATTGTGAAATTTGAAGTGATCACGTAGCTTGTAAAATTTATGAATAGGCCTGAACGGATAAATCTATTTATCTACCTGAGTGCGCTTCTGTAAAGTAAATAGTTACGTTTACAACTCTCCTTATTCCGAAAAATTCCATTCTCTCTCTCTCTCTCTCTCTCTCTCTCTCTCTCTTCTTTTATGATTCAATAGAAAAAGCACATTCGAGCGTTGCACGCATGAACATAATACTCGGCCTATTCGTGGCACGTTTGTTGAGGCTGGAATTTTTCTACACGAAATACATCGGAACCCAGCAAACACAAAGTTACATGTAACGTGCCTGTTAGTTATAATTTCTCACTCAACAATGTAATTGTAATATAACACACGTGTTATATTACAATTACATTGTTGAGTGGGAAATTATAACTAACAGGCACGTTACATGTAACTTTGTGTTTGCTGGGAATGATGTAAAAATTCGGTGAGACGACCAAAGTAACATAAAGAGTAAAATAATAAAGTTATCATTCCTTAATATTTATATACCTCATATTACTCAAAGTATCATTAGAATTCAGTGAAATTAATTTCACTCGCGGACATCCACCTTATTACTGTACCATCAAACAATCGTTACGCGATAAAATGTATTTATTTTCTAGACGGAATTCTTAATAATCGCAAAAATACGAGGAAGAATTACCAATGTTGAACGTTCCTAAAAGATAAGGGTATCTGGGGAATGTATTCTTAAAACTGTCGTTTGCAATATAAGCGGAATTATTTTTAACACATTATTAATAGCTCTGATGCATACAACTTACAAAATATTATACATAATTTTTTTTAAACATAAATTTATTAATTTAATCTTTCTAAGAGAATTATGTGTATTTAATTCTGTAAAATTTTTTTAATTAAATTTATTTAATTAAAAAAATCTTATATATTTAAAAGAATATAACAGATGGATAATAATTTATCAAATATAATTAAAAAATTTTTTTATACATTTCAAAGAAAATCTAATTATATAGATAATATATAATTAATTTTTTGAGCAAATAAAAGATAATAAAATGATAAAATTGTAGTTGAACTGATAAAACAATAAAATTATATTTTTTGTATAAGAAATTATTCTACTTTTAATTAACTCAATAGAATAAAAAGATCAATGTTGAAATCCCGTACAAGAACCTTACATTCACGCTTCCAATAATTTTGTAAGTTAACTTAGGTATAAAATTTTTATAAAATTTAAAGATTATCGCTATCTACAGAGTCTATCAATTATACACAATTATCAAAAAACAAATAAAACATCCAATCATACTAACATGTCCATTCATCGAATGATTTTCCAATAACATTGTTGCTAGAAAATCGTAGATAAAACAGAATAAGCCAATAACAATGCGATGCTTAACAATGTGATGATATGCGATATGATATATGAACATGATATATGATATGACCTTTCCTGGTACAAAAAAAAAAAAAGAGCATTAAGATAAGATAACGGTATGGTTTTCTTCTTGTTGTTATTGCAATTATCGCGACATCTTTTTGATAATATCGTTCAACAAAAGTGATTTTTTCCGAGCACAAGAATGCGGATAATTGTTGCCCGGAATTATTTGAGAGCGAAATTTACGATTCTATTTCTCACCATTTCACTCTATTATGTCATTATTTTGCGAAACTTGCATACGCAGTGGCACAAGTAATTTCTTGAAATAAAAATACATTTTTTGTAAAAAAATACCTGTTTTTATTAAATTTTTGCTTATAGTTTATTAATGCAAAATAATTAATTACATATTTACATTGTACATACATACAAGTTTTAGAAATGCTATCAAATATGTTACACAAACCAATTATGAAACACATAAAAGCATAGAAAAATTGCAAAATAGATGTATGTAATGAAACATGTTTTTACCACTTTTTGTATCTTAATTATAATATAATAAAATACACTAGATTAACTTTTTGCAACTTCAAATAAAAATATAAAATAAAAATAATAATAAACATGCCTTAAAAATCTCTATATTAATGTTTTTAAAGTTTCTAAATATTTTATAAATAAATAATTTACCAAAGATTTAGAAATTATAATTACAAAACATTTATTTGCCAAAAAAATGATTTATGCTGCTGCATATGCAACAACAATTGCAAATTTCTTATTTAAGAAGTATTCCATTTATACCCCAGATATCACACAATACTTATAAAGGATTTACAAAATATTTATAATAATTATTTGAATATTATAAATATGTATATTAAACATTTATCAAAATATTTATAAAATATGGATAAAATATTATAAATATTAATATTTATTTACTATAAATATTATATATAAAATATTTAATTTTAATAACATGTTGAATAATTACTTTTTCCTTCAAATATATGAAATATGTATAAAATATTTATAATATTTGTTAAAAATAAATAGTAATAAATATTAATTATAATTATCGTGTGCTGTCTGAAATGGGAACTGTTCCTCTGGAATATTTCCCTAATTCAGCTCTTCGCATCGACCCGACCAGCCAGCTGCTGTTCTGAATGAAATAATGACGTCAGCAGACGGTTTTCTTTCGAAATCTCACATCTGTTTCTCTTCGTAAAATCGTAGTAAAGATACTATAAGCCGGTTGATCTCACGACCCAAAATCTAGACCTCAGCGTAGTGTAACAGAGGTCTATGCGAAAATTTTGCCGGCTGACAGAAGAGCGGATCGTCACAACTGAAAGACAAAGAGAGGAAAAAACGGAAGGGAAAGGAGAAAGATGAATGCAAATGGTGACAAAGGGACGACGCGGGAAGCAGAAGAATTGGGATGCTTCAACGTACCAAGCTGTGCCTTTGTACGAAAGAGAAAGAGCGGAACACGCGACGCCGGGTTGGCGTAAAACGCAGCCAGTGTGTGTGCACGTGTGCGTTCTCGCAAATTATTCACGTCCTCTTTGCAACAATCGCTCTCTACTCGCGAACGGAAATGAGGAGAGAGAGAGAGAGAGAGAGAGAGAGAGAGAGAGAGAGAGAGAGAGAGAGAGGGGGGGGGGAGAGAGAGAGGGGGAGAGAGAGAGGAGGGAGGGGGGGGGGGAATAGCATTTTCGATAGCTCGGCACAAAGCAAAGAGAGAAAGAGAGAGAGAGAGAGAAAGAGAGAGAGAGAGAGAGAGAGAGAGAGAGAGAGAGAGAGAGACCGATCTTTCGCAGAAGTTGACGCGATAGGGTTTACTGGCGTTGCGACACAGCGATTACGATGGTGAAAGAAAAACCGGGGGAGGGAAAGGGAATGGAAACATGCAGTATATCTTTTATCTAGACCTATCTGCTATCTGTACCGTTCTCCCGCGTCAATGTTTCCCTTCATTCAAACGCGTTGACTTACCGCAGATAAGGCTCGTTCGTGTGCGTGTACGTGCTTCTCTACTTCCGCGATGGTTATGACGATTATGATCTCCCACACGGGAAACCGCACACGGTGTACACTAGCAGAATTCTTCCGGAAAGTGTACCGGCACGTCACTGCTGATGTCCCTGGATGTCCCGGCCACGTGTATCGCTTGGCAGTGAGAGTGAGTCCAGTAGTCCAAGCTGTCCGTTGTTCCAGTAAGATGTCCGGTACACGCGCGGTAACTTGCAGTACTACTATTGCTCACTTGACCGGCAATGATTCCTATGATTCGAGTCGACTTTGGTCACATGACTGCGAGACAACGAACGACGATTGAGACACGGGAAGTATAATCCGGGAAAAAAGGGCGGGTCACATTCGGAAGAGCGGAACAAAGGATAGGAAGACGGGGAAGGGAGAAGAGAGAGAGCGAGAGAGAGTAGGTTTCCCAATTCCGGCATTCCCGGCGTGTCTGAAAACAGTCAGGGACTGCCTTTATCGAGTGAACCGTACGGCCGCACGGGAGTACAAAGTGGTACAAAGCCGCCGCGGACTGCGGGCCGCGGGCGCCGCCGATCACAGTTTCAGAATGCTGAGGGTGGGGAGGGAAAACTGAAGGGCAGATGAAAATTGTGGCATTGACCGCTGACCTGTTCGTAGGACTTTTACTGAGAGGCACTAGGAAATCAGAGATAGGGTTATTAATCCTAACTCATCACACTTATTTTTATGTCCTTAATTTGCCACACTATCAATGGGAAAAGACAGAAAAGTCTGTCCTCATACTAAAAAAAGCAGGTTTTCAGTTTTTAATTTTTTTTTAAGTAACGGTTATTTTTGCAAGGAATAAAAGAAAATAATATACCACAATTTATTTTAAAAAGTATATTAAATCAGTCACCCCAGTTTTAGCAATTTTTAAGTAACAGATCTAAATATGCTGAGACAAACGTGATGTAATGGATTATGCATTGGTTTCTTAATTATGCCTATTACACAAGATTTAAATATGAGTGGTACAAGCTAATAAAAAGATGTTCAATTAGAACAAAATATTGACTTTTTAGTTTTTCATTTCTTCTGTAAAAAAAACGATTAGTCGAAATTATGGATGCAACATTAACATACCTTTAATGTACAATTTACGTATTTACTTATTAAAAAAAAAAAAAAAATTATTATAAACATAATTCAGTTAATATTAATAACTTATGCGTTTAAGTTTAAAACAATGAACTAAAATGTATCTGTTTTTGTTTTCTAATGTAATTTCTAATGTAATTTCAATCCCATGGACCATCAAACATATTTTAACTCGACTGAAACAAATGTATTGCACTACTAATTATTATATTTCTTGCAGCAAGACTGAATTGAGCCACTTTTTAGGCTTATAGCAAGTGCCAAAATATGCCGGTAATATAAATATTAGAAAATTAAAAACATCAAGCAATCCATTGAACCAGAGAGTGCGAGCTAGGATTTACTTCAAATTTTCAATCTAGGTGATTCTAGAAATTTCTAAAACAAAATTATTCAAGCACATAATTACAATTACTTTTTAAAAAAATCAGATTATATCAGCATTCCTGAGTTTTTCAATTTTTTGACCACATATTTTTTTTTAATAACTTTCTAAAATAACATTGAGAAAGTTATGGGAGTTTTAAATAATTTAATCTTGCAAACTAAATATAAGATATTGAAAAATTATATTAATAAAAAAACGAAGTTTTAAAAACATTTTAGAATTAAAAAATGAATAAATAATATAAGAATAATAATCTTTTATTTTATTCCGAGAATAATAATTAAATCCAAAAACTTGCTTGTCTTAGCTAATGATTACATCTTATATTAATTACTATATATCTTGATTGAATGCGATAGTAGTATAATATATATTTTTATAACTCAAAATAATAACGTTGACTCAAATAGATAATTTTTTTAATTAATTTTATCGTATTATTTTTGTGTAAGATGTAAAATATTCATAAATTGTACAATTCTTTTTAAATATGACATTACATGAGTGAAACTGTAGAAACTTATTACTATATTTCAATCATTATTATAAACAATTTTTTATTTTTTTTACATCATTTATCAATATTATAAAAAATATTTTTAAATAATATATTTGAATAATAAATTATTATTAAGCTTTCATTGTTTAAATTTTTATTATTTATTATCTGAAGATGGAAATGCCAAAGTCCTTTGTTAAAAAATGTAAACGTGCATAAGGAAAAGGAAGTGGCACTTGTCTTCCCTTATATTTTGTGTGACACAAGAAGAAAAAAATTAATTATAAAAATGATTTTCATGACAAAAAGTTAAACGCATGGCCAATACAAGTTTTATTTCTTAGGAGGAATAATAAAAGTTAAAAAGAAGAAGACTTAAAAAATTAGGACTAGCAGAGGTTAAAAGAAATTTAAATTTTGTTTTCTTCTTTTCTCTCCCAACTGAAATTCTATTAGGTTTGTTCTGGTTGCCTACACTTTTACACTTCTACGAAAAATATAAGTTCTTATTGGTTTATATTTTTAACCAGCCAATGAGAACTTATACTTTTCGTAGAAGTGTAAAAGTGTAGGCAACCAGAACAAACCTATTGATTACATCCATTAAAAGATATATATAAATGAAAAATTACTCGACTTCCATTCACTTTTTATTAAA
This sequence comes from Monomorium pharaonis, assembly GCF_013373865.1. Lineage (NCBI taxonomy): Eukaryota > Metazoa > Arthropoda > Insecta > Hymenoptera > Formicidae > Monomorium > Monomorium pharaonis. The sequence continues at coordinate 1,942,578 of NC_050469.1, read as the reverse complement.
AAATCTTCTTAAAGTTTCGAGTTTATTTCTTTCAAACTAGAAAAAGTTATTTTGTTAATGCTTACAGAAATCACTTAGTATTGAAATGGAAACTATTAATGGCATTCGAAACTTATCTGAATACATGTGTCATGAGTGTAATCAATTTAAGAAAAGCGATTGGATAAAATTGTATGATTAATACTATCATTTGAAAAAGGAATTCAAGGAAAAGTATGTGCATATATGTGTATAAATTCTTTTATATTAAAAAAAATGTATACGACACATGATGTTGACTTCGTGACAAATTTGTATTTGGCTACATGCGATCATAAAATTGTATAAATAAAATCTTTCTCGGTATTCTACATAACACAGTTCTATATACAGCTAATTATTATACACTTTCATAGACACCGTATATCACATTTATGTCAATCTTCATCTCGCATTCGATAATATGAAACCAAATTATACGAATATGAAGATATTTAATTCTTTATTCATTTCTTTGGAACGATTTCTGGCCAAGTTGCTTTCTAGCTTACATGCTAAGACTAGAAATTAATATGGTATCTGTATATTATTTCGATCACTTTGTGATCAATTATATTCAAAGGAAATATTCATAGTCGAATCTTTTCAAAATAATTTTAAGTAATATACCTTAAACTCTTAATACGGTTCTGTAACATGTAACTAATTGATGATATTTTGAGGGTCATTCTACAATTGCATAAGCATAGCTGATTTTAACGTAGTTTTAAAGTGTCGTAAGACGCAGTTTTAAACTAGCATTTTTAATTGTAAAACATGTGAGAGATTGAACTTCATTTTTCATGATGTTCTAGAACATAGAAAGTAATAAACAAGAATTTGTTCATATGTTTATGCATGTCACAATTTTTCTTTTACATGGCCGATACATACAGATACTTTACAACCGTTTACGATCATGCTTACGCAATTATAGAATGGTTCTTAGACATTAATTAATGATCTTAAGGGGGGATCCTAAAACCATCTGTTTTATTGACATTTTTTAAATAAACTAATTTTTTAATTGGCTTTATAGAATTGCAAAAATCTTTTACAGAAATATAATACACACAAAAATCTAGACGAAAACGGTCGAGTTCGTAATAAAAACAAAAATATTTTTATTTTTAGTACGTAGAACTGTTACTTGATGGCAATATTTGCTTAATATACAAAATCTACGATATATATATATATATATATATATATATATATATATATATATATATATATATACATAGTAAAACCGTATTTCTCTAGAAATAACAACAATATCGTGCATTTCAAACTAAAATTAAAAGTCTAGGAAAAAAAGGTTAGCTTCTTTAACTTTTTATAATTGCAAATTCAGATATAACATAATAAAAAAAGCAGTCTAAAAAAATTTTATTCATTCACAGTGTAAAGTCCAATTCATAGACTGACATTAATATATGTACTTTAATTTTGAAAAAAGATTTTCAAATCTATAAAAGAAATACTTACGAACTCTTGTTAATGACATGCACGAATGACTACATTATCTATCTCCCCGAGCAAGTTTGATGGGTACTTTAGCATCCCCTTAAATATAAGATTCGATTATGAATATCAGCAATAGTCGATTCGTATTGTAAGTCTTAAGTAACATCCTAAGATGCTAATGTGGCTTTGTGGTTTGTAATATCTTAAGACAATACTTAAGGACTTAAATATAAGAATGGCTTATATCATTTGTACTCTCAACAAACAGAACGGACTTCTATACTTTTAGCCATTTTATCAGCAATATATATTATCTATATGAGAACACGTTCATAAACACATATACTTATTGTGACGCAACAATATCAGGATGTATCGAGCATTAAATGAGATTGTGCTCTTTTGTATGCAACTTGTTAGACTTTTAAGGAATGCTAATTTTAAAGAATGTTTTAAAGAGTTCTATTCTTTAAAAATTATTTTTAAAGAATTAATTGTAATCTTGTTGGAAAGATTTTACATCAATTTATCTGAATATTAGTTACGTTTAGTATTTTTACGTTAGTTTTAAGAGTGTATCACATATACAATCTACAAAGTAAATTAAAAATGGAAATTTCTTAATGCCTTATATAAACCGTATATGTAGAAATGTTATGAATAACCCTGCAGCATAATAAAATATTGCTTTGCAAAAAATATTATTTAAATATTTAAGTATTATACTTGTATAAAAGTTATTTCTTAATCCCCTGGCTATCGGAAGCAAACTGTACCTTGTGGGCCAAAAGTGCGTTGACACAAAGTAACTCTGCCGGATTTAGCGACTCAAAAAACCTTAGAATACTAAGTTTTATGGAAATCGAAATAGATCAAGTCTATTTTTCTGCGATGCGTTTGTAGGCGCCACTGACAGTTTTGGTCAATTTTTCCGACGCCAATGACGATCAAGGGGTTAATTATATTTCCATTAGAATAAAACTACTTTTAACTAAAATTATTTTTGACTGGTGGTTTAGAAAATCGTCATCAAATTTTTTATATTCAAATGCATTATAGAGCAATATGTAATTTCTTCATTATTTTCAATATATGTACGTGTAATACATTCTTAAATATCGTCAAATGGCACTTTTATTGATCATATTTCGATTGTAATATATTTAACATATACTAAGAAGATATTAATGCAAGTAATGTAGCAATTATATCTCCAAGTCAACAATATAACATAGAATAATACTCTGCAAAGTTAACAGTAATATTGTGGCATTTATCTCTAAATTTAAAAATTATTAATAATGCAAAGATAACAATTTTTGTAGGTCGATATTATCAGGCGTGTAATTAATTATGATTGTTAATTGATTTTTTCGAGAATTTTCTGCACATCTTTAAAATTACAGATATGCCTAATGAAATATCTTGTCGCGTAACGTGCACTGTTATTGTCGTTCATAAAATAAATTAATAAACAAATATTTATAATATAACAAAACATAACAAAACAAATACATCACAAATAATGGCTTGAATTCGATTTTCTAATGTTTTTACGCCATCAGTTTTTATATTTTAAAAAAAGTCTGTTTTAAACTAGTGCTAGATCATATGCAATTTATAATTCATGATTTCCAATTGTTATATGTAATTAATAATATATTTACTATGTGTGAAATTCACTATGTTTTTCGATATATGGAATTTTTTCTTAGAATTTACTTTCAAAATTATGATGATTGGACAACATAGATTTCGAATTTTATTATAATTTAAATAAAATTTAGTAGAATTTAAGTAAAATTTAACCACTCGGAACTTAAATTTATTTTAGTAAAGTTTAATTAAAATTCAATTAAATTTTACTAAAAGTCCGTTAGCGATTCGTGATTTAGTGTTTGTATAACGCAGCTCTATACATAAACTAACTACGAATTGGTTGTAATTCGTGCCCCTTGTTAAAAAATCATTCTGTTGGCAAATCTCATAATAGTAGCGAATCATGCATGATCCAGCGCTGAATTCATACAATTTTACTTAAGACAAGAAGATACGAACGTAAGCGCGAATCTGCAATCTACATAATGGACAGTTCGTAAGAACTGGTGCGCAATGGTTGCACGTTGCCAAATGTCCACAAGGTAAAAAAACGACTGCTAGGTCGTGATCCATACAAACTTTGCATAAACGGGCTTCCTTCAATTTTCTGTTCTCCTCTCGTAAGGACACTGAAAAACGTAAGCAATTTAATTCGAAATACATAATATTCACCCGCAAGAAAAATGGTAGAAGTTACAAATTTTTGTACTAAGTTAATCAAAATTATGTACGAAATTAATCAAAAAAGTGATAAAAGTTACAAAAATCAAAAGAAGTAGTTTTTAAATTTAGAGATTGTTTTAATGTAATACAGCAAAAAAGAACAGGCCTCTATATTACTTCTAAAAATCTAGAAACAAGCAATTTGTGATTAAGTCTATAGCATACAATGCTTTTTATCTACTAGATTGCTAGATGGCTTACATACTTGCTACCTTGTGAGCAATTGTGCTAAAAATTGTATGTCTGCTTGTCATGCTGCTGACTGATCTGCAGGATTTCCTACGATAGAATTTTTTTTGCTATTTTTTCTAAACTAAAAGAAGTTATGATAATTATCATAACTTAAATATTCTCTTGTAGAAAGTTAGTATAAGCTAGTACGAAAGTTCGTCTGAAATCAAGCCAACAACATTGCCAGCAGTGCTACTCAGTAGCAAGGACGCAATTTAATTAATAATCCAACAGAAAAAAGTGCCACAGAGTTTACTTAACTTATATTTAATTTATTGCTGTAAATAATTAGTTTTAAAATACGCGCAATTTTATTCCTCTTTCCAGTAGTTTATTCTTTTCAGTTGCACTGTTGCATTGGTGCAAAAAGTTAAGATCATTGCATGTCATAACCGATCAAATCAACCAATCGCATTGCTCAATTTCTTATAGTAAGGGTTACAGAAATATGCGTGCATTGGCTCTTAGGATCGGTTGTTCCAACTTCTTGATAAACTTATCTACCAGGTAAGCATGTGTCTACCTTCATTTCTTTTCTTAAATAAATAAAGACAAATATATATTTATCTGATAGGTAAGTTTACCAAGAAGTTGGAACAATTGACCTTTAGAACAAAATAAATATTTGTCTTTAACTTTTTGCACCAGTGCAGCAGTGCAACTGAAAAGAAAAACAGACCACGGAATATTTCATATTTTTTACTTGTATCATTTTTTGTGGGTGGACGATATGTGCTTATCTTTTTCCAAGAAATCAGACTGCTACTGACGTAATCTATATTATGTATGTGCATAATGTAAAGAGCATGAAAGTAGCTGTATAGATTCCAAACAAAAAAGGTTACATTTAAAAATTATATGAATAAATCCTGACAATAATAAAATTCACAAAAAATGCATTTTGTGAAAATCATGCATACCGCGATTGTGTATTATAACGATAACCAATTTGTAGAAAAATTACATGAATTCGTAGGTTTCGCAAATCATGATATTTACATCTACTATTAGTAAACCTCAAAACATTTTATACATATATATATATGTGTGTGTGTGTGTATTTTACATATATGTTAAACGTACTTACTAAGATCATCTAATTCTTCATTGTCCATTTTTCTCTTTTCGAAGTTTCTTTCAAATACGTTAGATTGTTGTGTGTTATTTTCATTTGTAGAATTAGCAGTTATTTGCATAGTGACTTGATCAAATAAGTTATTCAATTCCGAAGTTGGTGAGCTAGAAGTGCTCTCTTCAAGCCTAAAAGAAAAAAAAATGCGATTCTCAATAAGACCTACACAATTCGAATATTATCCTAATGGCATGCAACATGCTATGTATTTTTTACGTACATATTATCTTCTTCTGTAACTTGATCATGTAGAACGTCTTGTATGAGTTGTACAACGTCCATGTATGGTTTACCGACTCTCTCCATTCTTTTCTTTAGAGCTCTCTTTACTCTACCTACATGTAATCCAATTTCAAGAGCAGCCTATTTAAAACCATATAAATTAATTTATAATTATGAATTATACAAAATATATTTTCTTAAGTATTTTAAAAGATTTTAATTCTTATATTAATTCAAGACGAAAATCATGTAATGTAAAAGACTTCTAGAAATCCTCAATACATTAACTTGTAAATTCTTTGTATAAATGACTTGTATGAATGTTTGTATAAATGTTAACCATATATGAATTCCTTTGGCGCACATTTCGTCACATGCTCCTCTTTTCGACATGTGTCGGAAAAAAAAGAAAGAAAAAAAACATTAATTGCACAGGCCCACAAAAAAGTGCTGGCATCGAAACCATGCTATTCTTATGTATTTTGACCTGCTAAACACGAATCTAAAGTAAAAAATGGGGGTTGCTAATCATACGAATCATTCTACGAATAATCAGTTACAACTGCCCTGAAAAGTCAGTTGTGCAGAATGATTCGTATGATCAGCGACTCCCGTTTTTGACTTCAGATTCGTGTTTAGCAGGTCAAAATACGTAATAGCATGATCTCGACTCCAGCACAACATACTTTTTTGTGAACTTGTGTTATAAAAAATATAAAACAGTATTAAAATTATCATACCACTTAATAAAAGACACTTTCTAGTTTATTCGTGTTTTTATATTATTTTTTTACCTGTTGTTTAAGAAGTATAAAGACAAAGTGATGTTCCAAATTCAGTGCTTTTCCTCTATATTTTAAATATACAAAGAGTTTAACTCATCTTTTGAAGTCACATTATTTATTATATATTAAAAAAAAAAAAAAAAAAAAACAAGCGAGTACGTTTTTATTGAGCTGTTTTGGACATGTAATTATATGAAGTTTTCATCTTGAATATGAGGAACTATCTTTTAAAAGGATCCTAAAGCCAATCACTAACATTTTTTACTAGAAAATATCTTTGAATTGGCTTTATAGAACTCCAAATTCTTTTATACACAATCGAAATACGTATAAAAATGAAGAGAATAAAGGGCAATTTCGTGTCAATAACAAAAAAATTTAATTTTTATACGTTAAAAACTTAATTTTGTTATTGATATGAAATTACTCTTTAATTTCTTCATAAAACTAATTAAAAATATAGTTAAAATTTAAAAAATGTCAGACGATAAAATAGATGACTTTAGGATTCCCTTAAATTTTTTTAGATGCTTGAAAATCATCTCGGATTTTCAAATCATTGGTAAAGTTTTTTTGCATCATCATATCTTCATCAATATTATTATATTATTTTCATCGACAAATTTTTTAAAAATAATATATATAATTTGATCGTTCTACTTACTTTAGCTGGAGCTGTCTCTAAAAGCTTCTCAACTGCTGCATTTGTTATTGATACACTGGGTTGTAAAACTGTTGACGGAGATGTAACCATAGTGTTCGTGACATTTATTGTTGTATTTGATTCATCAAATTGTGAAACCGTGGGACAAGATGCAACTGAAGTTTCTGTGACATCTGCCATGGATGTTGATGTGTCGGGTTCGCGAGATCGCGAAGTAAAAGATTCAACCGAAATTTCCGTGGCATTATCTTCTTCTGGCACACCAGTGATAATCTGTGTGTATACATATTCAAATTAACCCTCTAATTATAATAATTGGGGTTGAGTGTGATTCACGGCTTCATTTATTTTATAGTTTTACAAGAAATTCATAGCGAGGAAAAACGATTGCATGTTATTATTTACTTTTCTTATCTATTTTGTACATCGTTTATAAATAAGAGTATATAATATCGAGCCTGACTTCATTTTCTTGAAACTCCATCTTACCATTAGAAAATTAAAAAAGTATCATGTATTAAGTATGAATTGTATGCATAATGCAAAATTAGAAGATAATTCGTTATTTATAAGAAAGTTACAGTTACTTTTTTTCACGAATTATAACTTTGTTCCTTTTTTTTCATAAAACTGTAACTTAATTTATTTACATTATTTGATAATTTAACAATTTAATTTCAGAATTGGTAATTAATTACTTCTACAAAATAACCTTTTCAATTCTGATGTAATGTATAAAATGTGTATATATTATGTACATATTATATAATCTATATAAACATATAAATATTATATTATACATTATCTAACTAAATTAATTCATAAAAAAATTTTTTTTTAATAAAATGTACATGATAATTACCGAAAGATCCAAAGGAGTTCTATTACTAATACAATGTTTGACAAAGTCGTGTCCGCGTATAAGAATTACGAAACCACATTTTTCAAACCACCGTGCATGTTCAATCCAAACGTCATCCGTTGGTTGCCATGTTCGTAGTCCTCCGTCACAATAGAAACATCTAACTTGATCCTCGTATCCTGTACCAAATATATAATAAAATTATAACTACTAAATTTCGCAAAAAGCTGTAATAATTTAGAAGATAACTATAATTCTGACCAGAATAATAAAATCCAGCCTCAGCTAACATCTCTGGAGTCTGCTTAAGATCTTTCGGCCATCCTCTGAAGGTCTGTAATCTTTTTTTATATGTTGCGTATTCTGGTTTATATGGTCCTTCATGTTTCTGTATTCCTAATTCTGTCATAGTTTCATTTTGAATAGTCTCCGGCACGATGCTGACTAATTTAAATACCTCTATCAAAATAATAATCTCAATCAATAATCGACATGGTATACAAGATTAATATATTCATTTAGAATAAAGCAAAATTAAATACAGGTATTCCTCTACTTACGACAGGTTACGTTCCAAGACTTCAGTCGTAAAACGAATTAATCGTAAGTCGAATAACAATATAATGTTAAAACTAAAGTTATTGTAAATATATACTTTAAACTGACATATTATTTTATATAAATAAAATATTTAAGCAAAATAATTATTTTATTTCTAAAAACAATTATAGACTTTTATTTAAAAAGTAAAAAAATAATTTTCTTTTTAGAGTATAACTGTTAAAATAATATTTGCTATTATAGCATTAACATTTGGATTAAATACTATTTCAATTTCAATAAATAGTTAAAAAAAACTATATAACACTATTTTTTAGGATTGATCAGAAAGTCTAGAGAAAAAATTCCAGTTTTTATTTGTAAATCGATGTAGTCGTAATTAGAGGAATTACCTACCTGTATTCATTTGAATCTCGAGCATTACTAAATTAATATACCATCTGTTGGGCTGTGTCTCAAATAGAAATCACAATTTGGAAAGTTCAATCTGTGCGACTTATCCGGGTCTTCACTATACTTCCAATTCATTAGGATACCTCTGCAAAATGCGCATTCCACCTGTTATTTGTACAAAGTGTTATGCAAGCATAAAACTTTATTAGATAACATTAGAATCTAATTTGTTGTAGACATTTGAACAATTTATAACAAATCAGTAATGAAGAATCTTGCCCATTTTAAACCCCTTATGTCTAGTAATCACATACCTAAAATATAAAACTGATAAAATAATTAATTTGTTGCTGAAAAAATGCAGCCAGAATCAATAAATCAAATTATAAAAAATTAAGTCATTTAAGGCTTTTCTCACTCATTACTATTATCTCAGATTGTCACATCAGAAGTGAGAAAAGATATGATAAAACTTGAATTTTTTAATAAATTATTTTTTTTTTATATAATAGTTTTATATAAATTATTAATTTAACAGTTGTGAACAGACTGGTTTTTTTACTCCAGGACTATATTTTTTGTAAGGAAAAAAAAATAAACAAAAAGTTCAATTTAATGAATAAAAAATAAACTTATTGCTTATTTCACTTTTTGGTTATTATATTGGCATAGTTTAAATATACATATTCATTAACAAATCAGAAGAAGAGTTGTTGGTACGTTTTACAAGTTGATTTTATCAATTGTAAAATAAACATCCCACTGACTAAACATGTCTCTATATCCAGATACTTATTAATCTAAAAACTTATTAATCTAAAATAGTTTTACACATAAGACTGGACAGGTGTCTAAAAGGAGAAGGTGCCTATTTAAGTTATATATATATATATATATTTTTTTTTTAATACAGTGCAAACATGCTAAAAATGTAACATCAGCTAACGTCAACCATCAGAAAGATTAGTGTAAAAAAACATTCTATATTATTACACTCAAATTATAATATTACAGGAGTAAAATCTATAGACCTAACAGTTTAGATTAATTTTTTAAATTGAAGTGATCAACATTTTTATTGATACAAGAGATCAGTTAGAAAAATGTCTTATTTTGTGATAAATGCTTCATTTTATTGAAAGAGGAATATGTTTACTGTAAAACATAAATAAAGCATAGAATATGAGATTATAAGAAAAATTCACTTTAAATCCAAAATACTTTTTGGGGTGTAACAGATTAAATATTTTTTATACTGTTTGAAATGTATACTGGAAAGTTTCATGAAAAATCTCAGTTACATAAGTTGAAAAAATACGAAGATTCTACTAAACCTTTATCTCATATGCATCAATTTAACACTCGTATTTAATTTAGTGCAATGAGTAAAGTGCTAACAAGAGTAAAGTGCTATTAAAAAAATAGATTCCATTGTTATTAGTATGAAAATGCTTCTTATTTAATGTTATTTCAAAATAAGTAAATGATGAATTGGGTGCTCGTTTAGTTTAGCCACATTGCACTTTGATAGTTATGTATGTTAGTAAATTTTGAACAAACTGTTTGCTTTATAAAAATGTTTTTTGCAGTTTTTAAGAGCACCTAATTAGCACTTAATTTTAATACTAATTTTTTTATGTTGCATGTATTAATTTTTTATATGGTAGGGGGTCAAATGGCTTAACATTAACTCAGCCCTAGTGGGATATCTACTCTTTAATCTTTCATTTTAGCAAAGTTTTGTTATTAAATGCAAAGACTCCAGGATGGGCAAGGTTCTCTACAACACTAATGCAAGATCTACAATGTCACTAGGAGTAAAAAATAAGAAATATGAAATGAGATTTGTCCATTTCGTTTACTCCCAATTTTTAATTGGAGTAAGGAGTAAGAGTAACAACTGGCTAATTAAAAACCGGGAGTAAACGAAATGGGCAAATCTTATTTCTTACTTCTCACTCCTACTCCATTACTCCTGCTAACATTGTAGACCTAAATCAAAACAACTTTTTTACCATGTCTTTGTTTTGGAGATAATAAAATCCTGCTTTAGCTAGCGCCTTTGGATCAATTACATCGGTTTTCGGCCAATTTTCAAACGACAGTAGCCTTTGTTCAAAGGTACCGTATTCTCTGATAAGGGCCATTGATCTCTGTGGTACACTCGGACTGTTTTCACTGCTGGACTGTTCAGGATCTGATAATTGTAGTTGATGTGTTGTTGATTCTGCAGCGGCACTGTCAGCCAGTGCTGGTACCAATGGAACATTACATGTGCTAGTTGGAGCGACGACAAAGGGGCAATTGGGCGATTTCATTCGATGACGGACCATAGCTTGATCACTGTAATTCCAGTCTGATATCTTCACGTCACACATAAAACATTGCACCTCCAGGCTATGTCCGGTGTAGTAGAATCCCGCTTTCGCGAGACGCGCCGGATCAACCGTGGCATTTGCTGGCCACTTGCGAAACGTCCCAAGCCTTGACTTCTCGACGTTCATTCTCGCGGAATCAGATTGTTGCCTGCATTGAATAAGAAACTCGCGGCAAGCTGACTCGCTAACGATATCGTTAAATTTTAATGAACTTAAAGACAGTTTACTAAATTATTGAACACGATTCGAATCGCCTCAATAATGCGAACAGCAAACCTATCCTGAAATTGTCTTAAAACAATTCGCGATATTGTTAACATAAGTTTATATTTATATATGATAAAAGAACTACGCAATGACAACATACGGGTGTAAACTCATGTAGCGAAATAACGTAGGTCGGTTCTAATGCGGATTAGGCCTTCGCACACGAATTAACATACCATTACAGTAAGATTTCGACCAATCATATATTTGATTCAGCCAGGTTTCGACGCGTCGAATTGGGCGACCGTAACCGGAATGACCAGTCTACAATGAGTCGTTGGTCGTTGGTCGTAAGAAATTTAACCAATCACAGTTGATCTTAGAGAAGAATAACCGAACATAATTGGTTAAATTTCTTACGACCAACGACCAACGACTCATTGTAGACTGGGCATAAGACCCGACTATGAATACCGGCCTATAACAGAGATTCGCCAATGTGCCGTCTTGGGGTAAAACCGGATATCGGATATGACGTTTTCGATGGCGGTTTATTTTGATTGTAAATGCAAGAATACAATATATATTTTTTTTTATTTGTAGTTATTAATATTTAATAATCGTGAACAAAATAAATATTTAAACACAATATATTTAAAAAAAAGGTTTAGGCATATTTTATTAATTTTTCCATGTAAGGTTAAGTAATATAAATTGATTATTAAGAAATTATATATTATTATATATAAATACATATTATGTTTATATACACATTATGTATTATAAATATAATTTAAGCATTGTATTTAGACTCGTAGAAAAATATGTGCAACCTCAGGTTTCTCTCTGATTTTATATTCTATTTGGTAGACACGTAGACACTCTGTTTTCTTTTGACAGGTGACAGGTTAGGTCGGCTAGGCTTTCTCTGTCAGTTATATCTATCTTTCTTTCTCATACTTCCGGTTATACTCCAAGCGACGGGAGCCAATCAGAAATCGTTAACGCATTGGCGAATCTCTGGGTCTGTTCGCGTCACATGCCCCAACATGCTCCTATTCACCCCATAGCACTCCAATACGTTGATTCCGATGATGCCAACCTATTAGAATGCGTTGGAGTGAGTAGGAGCATATCGGAGCATGGCGACGCGAACAAACCATCTGTTATAGTTGGTCTGTTCTTTTTCGCTGCACTGCTGCACTGGTGCAACAAGTTAAATGAGAAAAAATATATTTGTCTCACTTTAACTTATTGCACCAGTGCATCAGTGCAGCTAAAAAGAACAGGCCAACTATCTCTAGCAAATTATGCCATTTTGTGTGTGATGGCCTTAAGTCGGTACTCTATGATATATGTGTACTTTGTGGCTTGTCGCAATTAGGAAAGATGGCTGATGATTCGTCGAGACGTGTTTTGACAATTTCGGTCGTGTGAGAGCCCGATGATCGACGAGACGTCACGTTGGGGTGAGAAGCGTAATTTCCGTGGCATTTCTAGCGGTGGTGCTGTCATTATGTAAAATCCGGCCGTGCGTTCTCTCTGCGTGTCTGCCGCTAATCATCCGCTTGTTCCGTGCGTAACTTGTTTAAACATGTTTCAACCTACTCCCAATGTCAGGAAACCTTTTTTCAAGAAACTGATGTCACTTCTATTTTTTAAATAATGAGTAATGAAATCTATCCGTGAGGCGAATTATATTATTGATAAGTAATTGACATAATACACTAGTGCTACCAAAGTGCCAATCTCGGACACAACCTGTTATTTTTTTTTGCTAGAGATAAATTTTTTTTTTTTTATGAGGAACATCGGTCATTTGTGCACGACTCGATATTAGAGCAAGAGTGCATCGAGACGGCATATTTCAATTTCCGAATTAATATTTTGATGCTAAGAAGCATAAATTATTTATTTGAATGTAGATAGAGATACTTATATGTTGTAACAAAATTATAAATGTTCACAAATATTTCTTTAGTGGACATGTTATACAGTAATTTTTATTATTCATACAGATGAAAAATGCAACAGACCCACTGTATTCTCTGACGTAACGTCCTCCATGTGGCTAGGTGGATATAAAATCTGTAAAAAGTTATAGTTCTGTCATGTCGAATTAGAGATTGCAGCATGTGTTTTGCATAGTTTCTACAATCATGGTGTAGTCGAGGGATCATTAAGGCGATAAAATGCCTGCCATGCAAATTAATAATGGGACAGCACTTTGCTAGTCTCAGAGACTTCTTTAGAATGGATGGTGAGAGGCAGCCTACTGAGATATGCGCTAACGCGCTTAGTCACTCATTGCCATTGGAAATGGTGAATCAAGATAGCAATGAAAGTTTGCTTGAAAATGAAACTAATGGCAATGTACCTGTGACAAACCCTAATATACTGCCGAACAGACCAGAATGTAAATTAGAAGAAAATTTGGACAACGATCGTTTAAACTTAGATGTAGACAACCATAATTCTAGATTCGAATCTTTGTACAGTCAACCTGTTGAAGCTCAGGATACAAAGCAAGTTTGTAACAATGGTAATATTACAAGCGAACCATCATTTAGACAGCAGCAAGAAGCATGCTGCAGTAGTTCTGGTGGTAGCAACAGTAGTAGTAGTTCTGAAGATAGTCCTGTAAATCCACCTTTAAGAAGATCTTCTAAAACTTTGTCATTTGGAAAGAGAAAAAGTATGTATCAAATTAATCTCATATGTACATTATATAATTCTGTTTGTTAATGTGTAATGATAACTCAAATTTGTTTGCCTCTATTATAGATAAACAACGTAATAAAGATCAAAGCCCAATATGTAACCACGTTTTATCATCAAAAAAGAAACGTAGCAATTGGGTATTGAAATTTAATTGCGCCAAGAGCAAAAGCTCAAAAAACACTGATATTATTCCCGGCCAAGGGAATGGTAATTCTGATTGCATTTGCACTGGTTATAGAAGAACTGAGGAGCATCCTATGGGTGCGGGCATCGTGTTTAATAGTCGATCTGCTCCGCAAAGTCCTATTCTTGGGCCTTTGCCACCGAGTCCTGTAATTGATTTATCACGGTTTAATCCCGAAGAGTTTCCTATGGAAGTAAGTTTTTATTTTTTGAGATCACTTTAAATAAGTAGAGATAGAATCAGATTGTTAAAAAATGTTGGACAATTTTTTGTGACGTCTGAATAATGTGCGAAAGTGGAGTAAATTTTAAGGAATATTTATACAATAAAATATAAAAATATATACATGATATTACACCTTTTATCCAAACTTTTTTATATTTTTTATTCGACTTGACCTTGTAAAGATAAAAGAGACAGTCAGATGTTGTATAAATATCTTAAAACTTTATTTTTATACATTTGTTACAAAAAAAATTATTAAAAACAAGTTTTCGAATATTTGACCAATTTCTTTAAGAGAAACTTGTAAAGACTCAGTTTTACTAATACACTGAACTTTTTGTTTCTAAAGGATTGTGACGAACGTGCTCGAATGCAACGCGCTCGAGAGATGGAAGAAGGCGTCGAGCCTCCTCCTGGTTATAGGCCTAATTACCCTACAGGAATACAAGTTCATCCTAATGGAATAACAGTGGACAGTTTGGCGGCATTGTTTCAAGCACATGCCGGTATTCAAGTTGCCGCTCTTACAGCCTTATCCCAAATCGATTTTACGTTAATTCCAAATATCGAGAGGCCTGCGCACACACAGGTAAGCTCTTTTGTGATCAATTCAGATTTTTATTTATTTAATTTGATTTGCATAAGAATAATTGGATACTTTAGAAGACCAATTTAACGGGATACATCACAATAAAAAGTTTTTTTATCATTTGTTAAAAATAGCTATAAGCTTTTACAAAAAATATGAATAGATGATAAGGCTTATAGTTATTTTTAACAGATAATGAAAAAGTATATATATTATATATATACATATGTATATATACTTAAAAGATATTAAAAAAATTTTTTTTTAATGTAAAAGTATAAAGATATTGTGTTCGGCATTATAAATTTTTTCATATTCAAAAATTTGGTTTATCAACGACACCGACTCAAGTTGTAATTATCTAAAATCACAAATTCTTGAAAATTTTGAAATTATAGAGAATTTTATTTAAGCTCACGCGTTCTATTTTTATCTATTATATTGGATCGCCATTTTTAATTTTCATAGTAAATTCATAATTAGTGAAATCTTAAAACCCTTAGGAACGAGTCTTTATGTCTTTGCAGATTACGAGATAACACAATAAAAACAGAAAACAGACATTATGAATAAGAAATTATCGTTCATGATGAGCTTTCAATGTACAATGACATAATAGCAGCAAACCAACTATTGCCTCTTATTGCTTTCGTTATTTTATATCAGAAACACATCGAAAGCGATAAGTTTTTTCAAAATTTCTGTTTTCTGTACCTATTGCTTGTTTCTTATTTTCTTAGTATTACGCAAAGGCTTTTTGAAGTGATTAATTGAAAAACATCAAAGTTCGTTACTCTTGTCCACCGTTTTGTACTTTAAAAATCGATAGCAAATTTGTGATTAACAACTCTAAAAATCGCTAGCTAGTATTTGTTAACTTTTAATGGTTTTTCTCAAATAGTTTTTAAATTAAAGTGATGACTATATGTCATCGGCTATTCTTTATTGGTTAAATATACTTCATCTTTCCAAAAAGAATGAAACTTTATTTTGTGAAGCTACTTTAAAAAATAAAGCAAATGGATTAAAAATTATAGATGCCACCCACCTTGTAAAGAAATAATTTCGAGAAAAATGCATTTAAAATTTTAACATGAGAGAATTATTTAACAGAAATTAGTCAAAATTAGTAACTATAGTAAATCTATTCAAGAATAATAAAATAAATTTTTTGTAGCAGCTATAAAATAAATCTTGTGCAGCTGTAGCATCTTCTATTGCATTTGTCTTTTTTGCATTGTATTTTTCCTTCGTGCGTTGCTGCTCTTCAGGAACAATAATTCTATGCTCATCCTCATCTTTAACATATCTTACTACTTTGCTTACAATTACACACATTTTCTGTCCATTTTGTACTTATTTCGTATAGAGCCAAAAGAAAAACGACTGTGTAACAAATGACTATTGATTATCTAACGAATCTTTCCTTTCTTATGACATACATACACGCCTGTAAATAATTAGAAATGAATACAGTAGGTTACAGGGAAAGTTTTTTTGTAGTCTAAACATATAGACTTGAGTGGAATTTTAGTTGGGCTAAAGATTGCAGTAGTGATCAATTAGGTTCGCACCAAGTGTGCATTAAATTTTAGTGCCGTTTATTCATATAATTCAAGAAATACTTCAAATTTAATTAAAATCATTTAGGAACAATCTTTCTAATTCTTTAAAAAATATAAAAAATTTTATTGTAGTGTACTTCTTTAAATAAATAAAAATTCTGTTTTCGAGCTTATATTATGATAGGTCAAAAAATAAAAAAATTTGTAATTAGAATGAGATAGTAACAGAATAATATAATACAGCAAAATCGACTTTTGTCTTAATGAAAACCTCAAAACTGCTTTTCTGTGACTTTTCAAAGAGAGTTCAAATTCTTATTGCCAAAACAACAGATGTAAATCTAAAAAAAAAGATAAAAGATTAAATCTAAAAAGAAGATATAACAGAAAAGCAGTTTTTAGAATTTTATTTTGAGGTCAAAAGCTGTTACTATTAATCTGTTCTGTTTTGTTTTGGAGTTTTTTTAATCCTTATTATATGTATTATAAAAAAATAATTTATACAAGATTAGAGAAAATTTGAAATATTTATTTATTTTGATATATTTGTTTCTTATGATTGCATTGGGTTTGCCCATTGTGAGTTTAATGTAGGATTTGACTAATCCAAGAATACAAACTATGACAAAAATAATTTTATTAGTAGGAAATTTTTATAAAGAATATCAATTTTCTATAAGTTTATTCTATATAATCTTTTATACAAACTTTAATAACCCAATACAAATATGAAAATTTAATTTTATTCTATCTCCCCTTTTTTTCTTTCGTACATTCATATATACATTCATTCCCTTAGATACTGATAAACATTTATAAACAATTTTATACGTGTATATTCACTATATCGTTTTATAATACAGGTAGATTATGTCCATTGTCTCGTACCGGACTTAAGATCGATTACAGCCTGCTCTTTCTATTGGGGTAAAATGGATCGTTACGAAGCAGAACGTTTATTAGAGGGTAAACAAGAAGGTACTTTCTTGCTGCGAGATTCCGCGCAGGAGGAATTCTTATTTTCTGTAAGCTTTCGTAAATATGGACGTTCATTACACGCACGGATTGAACAATGGAATCATAAATTTAGTTTTGATTCGCATGATCCAGGAGTTTACGCTTCCGAAACAGTACGTACATTTTGTTCTTTTATTTTGGAGAACAAAGTTTTTGTTTCTCAATATTATGTATTTTTAGCTGCTAAAAAGAAATAGGATTTAAAAAATTCCATCTTTCATAAATTAAAAAAAAATGACATCAAAGAAGTTATAAACGACTTCGAAGATCTTTATAACATTAGATTATCGATAATATATATTTTTTTATTCTATTAATGCAAAAGTAATTTTTAGCTTTAAAATGCACTTTGGTCCGTTTTATACCATTTTTCGAGAGGCAATAATTTATAATGATTCTTTTTTTATGTAATATACGATCTGGTATAATTTGATCTCTTTTTGTATCAATAATATGAATACTCGTTTTTGAGGGAAAAATAATGTCAAAAGGTTACAAATGACAAATCCTTAAAATTAATCTCAAAATTGTGATCTGATGAGTCAAATTTGAACAAAGGATTCGTGTTCAAGGCAAAATACATTGAAAATAATTGTTTACTGGTGATATAAAAAAAGGTTAAATTTGGTTAAATTGTGTATATTATTACAAGAGAAAAGAACTATCTTCAAATTACTGTATTTTGAATAAATAATAATATCAATAAATCAACATGCATCTTAAAACTAAAAGTCGATAATTTTGCGTGGCATAACAAAATTAAAAAATTTGTTAATGTATTACAATAAAACATCGTTTTTATCTTTTTTTAAATTTAAGAGTAATGGAATTTTTTAAAAAGCATAGGCTTCTGTATAAAAAGGTATCTTGTAAGAAATACCCATTACTGCTTATTGAGAAACAAAACGTTACTCAAAATTTATTCCTCACAATGCAATTTTTTAATAATCGTACAATCATTAATCGATACCGTTCCATTTGCAGGTATGCGGTTTAATTGAACATTACAAGGATCCTTCGTGTTGTATGTTTTTTGAACCCATGCTCACTATCCCGTTGCACCGAAATTTCGCATTTCCATTGCAGCACCTATGCAGAGCAGTAATAACCACGCGAACAACGTACGATGGCATAAACAAGTTGCAATTGCCAAAGACACTTAAGAGTTATCTCAAAGAGTATCACTATAAACAGAGAGTGCGAGTCAGGCGATTAGATACGGAAAATGATTCACACTTGGACTGTAGATCCATATCATGTTTACCGATATGAATCTCTTCGTATTAATATTCGACAGAATTTTATTATATGTTGCATAATTATGTTTCTTTATTCATATTTACAATTGTAGCCGCTGTATCAAATGCGAGCGGTACGTGCATACAATATTGTAATACCAGGAATATCATGACTCCGAAACTACACAGAATATCATTGCAATATTAGCAATAAAAGCATTATATTCGTCTTAAGCGATAATAGATACTGAAAGAGATGGCGTAGTCATTAAAAAAGTGAAAAGAAAAGACTTGTGCGCGATTTCAGCTGCGACAAGTGCCAAATGTTTATTTGGCGAAGACTAGTAATCCTATGTGTAAATACGCCAGGACGGCAATGTTTCGTACACTCGCACAGTGTATTTGCGAAATCGTGTATTATGTAAACTTCAATATCATTGCTATTGTTATTATTACTATTATACTTATTTCTTTATTTTATTCCTAACTCTACATTATATTTTAAACATTTTTAATATGTATAATTTAATCTTAATTAAAGTTACGGGAACAGTTTGTATAGTAATAATTTTTATAGAACGATACCAAAACTTATACCTGAAAGGCGCGATAATTTAGTCTTTTTATTACAAAACTATATCATTGGATTTAATCTTTGTACGTAGCTAAGTTATAAAGAGAAAGAAAAAGAGAAGAAAATCATTGCAAAATCTGGTTCGTATTACTCCTATTGTGCCTATTTATAATGTTAAACATTATTAAATAAAAGCTGTCTGTGTTGATGTTTCTTATTGTCAAATGCAAAAATCTATAATTTTGTGTAAATTCTTTAAATTTTGACATTTGATATGGAGTTTAATATCAGATGCAGATGAATTGAATTTAGAGTAACAATGCAAATCATTGAATATTGAAAAATTTGCAAAATATAATATTATAGAAATTGTTAAAAATATTGGTTAATGGTTATTCGTATAATGAACTTCATATTAAAAAATAAAAATTTAATATTTATTATGTGTATATATTTCATTCGTGTCTCAATTCCTAATGTAGCAATTATATTGCCTACAATATTTTTGCTTAATAAAAATAACTCATTGCATAGTTCGAATAACGTTTTCTTGTGTGGAGAAAATTCTATTTCTTTGAATTTTGAGCCATCTTATGATTTTACATATATTTATTTAACTTATCATAAAAATCAATATTTGAAAAATGGAAGATTAATGTTTTCATGCTTTTATATCAACGTAATGAAAAATAAAAATATTTTAACAGAATTTTGTTAGCTTGTTCGAGATAAAACAAAGATCATGTAATTTTTAGCCTCCATTAGTCAATAGATTCCTGTTGTATCCCTATGCATTTAAATTCCATGCTAAATTTAATAAAAACACAAAATTGGTTATTTAAAATTTATATTTTGAATATTTTTAGAGTATATTTCTTACATGATTACAACCTTAATTTATAATATCTATTGGAATGTCGAAATAGTATAATTTTTGTAAGTTGCAGGAAAGTCATAAATTTCCTAAAACGTATTGCGTGATTGGCAGGAGTCCTTTGTAGTTGAAAACAAAGAAAAGAGAAAACAATATTAAAAGAAAAATGTCTGTTATATTAATGTAAGAAAAATATAACCCTTTTTTGTCAGGATGATTACAATGTAGGTGATAGACAATGCCTTACAAGTGCAATTGCAATATTAACACAAACCAATCGATATTGTAATAATGAAAAAGGAAAATAGAAAAGTCAAAATGTGTTAATTTGATATTGGTATTATTTATACCAATTTGATCTATGATGTATATCTTAATCTAGAATAGACCATTAACAAAATATTTTTTAATATTATGTAATGCAATGGATACTCCTAATCTAATATAGCATGAAATCATATGAATGCAGATTATATGTTATTACATTCTAGTTACATAAATATTTATTTATTTTTATTGAGTAAATCATGCAAAATCACAATTTACTAGTTACACACTAATATTTTATTGCATATCAAAAATACTCAGTTATCCATTAGGATTTACTAGTATACCTTACACCTTTAAAAGCTGATTATTTCAATTTACTGGGAAGCTTTATCCTGCAGGTATCAATATTATGTTATTATTTATTGTTATTTATTTAGAAGGAAAAGGATAGACACATGTTCACCTGAGAGATAAGTTTACCAAGAAGTTGAAAAAATTGGTCTTTAAAGTTAAAAAATAGATAATAGCTACCTATCAAATAATCTTAATAATTTGGAATAATCCATTCTTAATCTGTTTTTACAAGATATTTAGTTACATTGTATAGTTCAAGATAGATCTGAAAAAGCAACTCTTCAGAATTCATATCGTCATCACATATCATGTTAGATCGAACATAGGATACAGGAAGACTATAGGCACAATGTAAACAAGATCATTGTTGCAGTGACCAAAGTATGACCAAAAAATAATCAAAAACATAAATTCAACTAATATTGTGTCATTAGCATTTTGACTTTTCTCTTTGAGATTGTATGGTAAAATGGATTTATTGTTATATATTATTTACGCGATTTGGTATTTAATATTACTTAGGATATTATTAGAATTTTATTAAATCGAGATATCTTGATTGGAATAAATCTAAGGCTTGATTTTTCCTTATCTAATTTTTCTTATTTAAGTTTAATTAACTAAAAATTAACCTAAGTTTTACCTATGACATCATCATGAGTGAAGTCCGTTCGATGAAATCAAATTAAATCTGACACAAATTTAATCATAACAAAAAATCATTTAAAAGTTATAGAAACCATAAAAAGGATACTGATAAAATTCCTTTCCCATTCTTCTACCATGTACAATTCGGTAATGAGCGAATATCGGAAGTACCAATACTTCAGAAATGATTGTAAATTTCGTATAACATCCATTATAATTAATGATTAATTATTACTCCAATTTTTTTCGAATTGATTTTGAAAATAGGACACAGAAATAATTTTACGTCTAACGGCTGTGTGTTCCAAAATTGCTGTCGGCGCCACAGACTTCTATTATAGAAGTCTGTGGTCGGCGCTGACGGTTACCCAGAATCCTCAAAAAATGGAATGATGTTGGTATTAAGTCCCTAGGCCCTAAATATAGTGAATTCGGTTGCTTGCACTAGTGCGCACTGAGTGTATATTAAGGCTTGTTTATAGTCAATTTTTATATTTAAGAATCATCTTAAATTCTTCTTAAAATACTTCTTAACCAGTAAAATGATCTGTACAACATCCATAGAATTATTTTTTTGGTTAAATAGTTTTTGAACATGTATTCTTAAATATAAGAATACTGATGCAAAGTATGTAAACAAATCTTAGTGCGCACTCAGTGCGCATTAGTGCAAGCAACCGAATTGGCTATTATTAGTAACACTGCATCAGTAAAGGTGCTTTTTCACGCTAAGGGTGCGTTCGGGGAGACGCACTACCAGCATCAGTTTATCTTTATTACTTATTGTGTCATCACACACGAAATGACATAAGCTGCATAAGCATAACATAAGACCGTTAAGCCAATCAGTTCCCAGCATAAAGTCGCCATATTGATATACACAAGATGCTTATTGGCCTAGAGCTCTTATGTTATGCATATGCAGGTTACGCCATTTCGTGTGTGATGGCTCTAAGGGCGCTCACACACGAAATGACATAAGCTACATAACATAGCACAAGACCGTTGAACCAATCAGTTCTCAGCATAAAGTCGCCATATTGATATACATAAAATGCTTATTGGCCTAGAGCTCTTATGCTATGTTTATGCAGCTTATGTCATTTTGTGTGTAATAGCCCTAACACTTGACGCTCATTTTCAGCGTCAAAGGACATCACGTGACTAAAAATGACGAATGAATATCTTTATTTTTAGTCACGTGATGTCTTTTGACGCTAAAAATGAGCGTAAGCGTCAGCGTGAAAAGGCACCTCAATAAATCTGTCAGCGCGGAAACATAGGCGCGGTGCAGTAAGAACTTATACTAATGGAAGGGGAAAAGAACCCGGAGAAGTGTGTTCGAGAAGTGAGACAGAAAGGGAGCGCCTCGATTGACCACGTTGCATTTGACCACAACCATTTACAGCAATG
The DNA here is from genome assembly GCF_013373865.1 of Monomorium pharaonis. NCBI lineage: Eukaryota > Metazoa > Arthropoda > Insecta > Hymenoptera > Formicidae > Monomorium > Monomorium pharaonis. The sequence goes on along the minus strand of NC_050469.1, from coordinate 1,919,664 downwards.
AATGCTTAGAGTTTTTCCGTTGGACCGCCAATTAGAAAAGCGGTGGTCAATTGGGATGTGGTCAATCAGGGCGCTCCCGACAAAAACTAGTTCTGTCTTATTTCATATTAAGTCATGTTCTACCTATCCTTGTCGCACAGATGTTGGACAGTTTCGGCCATAGACCTTATAGATATGGACTGGCAATACTTTTTTTTTTTTATTATCAATATAAAATACAACCTTTGGGAACTAGCCCATGTGGTTTACAAAAGGTCGGATAATTTGTCTTATTCAACGCTGTACAAAGGTGTTTAAAGCTAGATGTAAAGCGCGGAACAAAAGTAACGCCCTATGTTAAGATCGGACTGGCAATACCAAGCGAAACCGTGTTCATACTTCTCTCTCTAAAGAGTCCGGAAATATGTTTCGCGCATGCTTGTACATATTATACATTGAAATCCAATGATTGGATACGTTTTGGTCACGTGTTTTAACTTATGTGTGTGTATATATATGTATATACATATGTATGCATGTGTGCTAACATGCACGATAGTTATTTCCGGTAACTTTAGAGAAAGAAGTACTAAAAAGTCTGTTTCTCTCTCGCACCTCTTCTGGACACCGTTTTCTATACACAAACTGTAGCAATTGCCAGTCCATATCTATAAGGTCTATGGTTTCGGCATACAGACGGTATACGCTATTCCACTTTCATTAGTATAAGTTCTATGGTGCAAATACAAATAATAAATCTACAATTATATTGTAGAATAACGTTCCATAAAGTTTTACCAGACACCCTGTATAATTTCAAATAAAAGTTTTTATTGAATACAATTTTGAATTTACACACACATTGGTGTAAACAATTAAATAAGGTAAATATACCTCTTTCAAAAGTTACGCAAGGTTTCGCGTTATATATTTGTCAAATTCGTTAAGCACTTTTCGCATGTCGTCATATTTTGCGCGTTCGCACGCCTCACGCAAATGCAGCCAATCAAACGCCTGATGCTCGTCCGACAATTTCACAGGTTTATTTGGAGTGAGCAGCTGCGCCAACCAATAGACGACAATTTTTGGCTTCCCCTTCACCTCATACATTATCTCGTTCCTTGCATCTTCGAAGATCTTGAGATCGTTTGGCAAAAAGCCGGTCTCTTCCTGAGTTTCACGTAAAGCTGTTTCCATATCAGATTCATCCGAATCGACATGACCTAAGGCATCAACCGTACGATTGAATCAAAATCATTCATCTCTTTTAACAATTAATTAGAAAAAAGTAATTTAATTTTGTTTACGCAATTTAATTTCAATTGTTAAATAAAGTATTTCCACGATTAATTCAATTTTTTGGTCAAAAATATTAAAATTTAGAAAGAGGGACTAAACGTACACATATATGTGTATGTACAAGATAATATGTGTATGCTAAGTTTGCTCGTGACGGTAACCAAACAAAATCCATAAAAAATGGCGGAGGAATGTTGGCATTTCTCAAAGATCCCTAGGATTCATAAATTAATTTCTGATGGTTTGTTCGCGTCGCTGTGCCTCGACATGCTCCTATGGTCTGTTCTTTTTCGCTGCACTGTTGCACTTGGTTGCACTGGTGCAACAAGTTAGAATAAGAGAAAATATATTTGTCTCACTTTAACTTGTTGTACCAGTGCACCAATGCAGCTAAAAAGAACAGGTCTCTACTTACGACACAAGCATCATTCCATCTTTTTTTATGTTTAATGAGTAACAAAGATAAAACGATACTTGTGTTGTTCTCTAATGCCCGATTTCCTCATTTCCCAATAGTTATCCGGAGGATCTCAAGTTTAAATTAACCAATCACGTACATGAATCTGGTAGTTTATCTCCTGAATAATTTTATTGCAAGATAACTGACATGAAGAAATCAGACATTAAGCCTATTTCTACCAACGTAGATTTGTAGCGAGCTTAAACGATACAACCCCCAGGAAGTGAAAGAGTACACGGGCGTTTTCGATTACTATGATATCTTTATTCAAAATCCAAAATTGCGATAAAAACTTCACCGCGTGTAAAGAATTTCGAGAATCCGTGAGTACACATGTGGTCTGTTTTTTCTAGCTGCACTGTTGCTCTGATGCAATAAGTTAAAAAAAAAAAATACTTGTCTTACTTTAACTTACTGCACCAGTGTAATAGTGCAGCTAAAAAGAATATGCCAATGAATAGATGGTTGATCATCGACCGCCAAGCGGCACTCCACAAGAGACGAGCGAGATTAGTCGGATTTTGGACAAATTTTCCGGAGTGGACGTAGACCACGTTTTTGTCCAAAAAGACTGTTGTAACCACCACAGATTAACTTTAATCTTGGATTAACATAGGCTGGTATTCATAGTCGGGTCTTATATTTAAGATCATCTCAAGTATTGTCTTAAGATGCCATCAGCCAATTACAAAGCCGTATTAACATCTTAAGACATTGCTTGAGACGATCTTGAAATAAGATTCAACTATGAATACCGGCCTTACTCTTTATCTCTTTCTACTTTTTGGAACTAGAATAATGCCATATCTACACAAACTTGCATAAGCGCATAAGCATATGCATAACATAATTGATTGGTCTATAAGCACTTGCATAAGAAAATAGACCAATCAAATTTATTATGCGTATGTTTATGCACTTATGTAAGTTTGTGTGGATATACCCTAAGATAACAAGTAAATTAAACCGAGATTAAAGTAAGATAATTAATCTACGTTGGTAGAATTAGGCCTAAAAGGAAAGTAGCCTCTATCAACATAGATTAACTCTAATCTCGGTTTAATTTACTCTATCTCTTTTTATTTTTTGGAACTAGAATAAGATAACAAGTCAAACTATAAGTTAAGCTGAGATTAAAGGTTAATCTACGTTCGTAGAAACGGGTTCTAAAGGCCATTCTACAATTGCGTAAACGTAGTTGTAAACTAAGGTTGTAAGAAATCAACTAATCACAGTCGATCATTTTTCGATCACAAAAGAAATAATTATTTGTGATTGGTCAGTTTTTTACAACTTTACGTTTACAACTACGTTTACGCAATTGTAGAATGGCCTTAAACAGTTAACTGTTTAAATTATTACTTAACAGAATTGTTATTAATTAATAGTTTTTAACAGACTCTAATGGTTATTTTCTTCTAAACGATCCATTTTTAAGTAATAATTATTAGGTTATGTGTATATTGCTGTCAATACGGTTGTCACGGCAGTATTGTTTATGATATTTTATAATTTATAACGTTTGAGTGTTAAATTCTTGTAGTTAAAATTATTCAAGTTATAAAATTTTAGCTGCTGGAATAAGAATGATAAATCTATTATTTCAATTGCTTGTAGCAGTACATGAAATTGCACTTTTAACACTTTCAACTGTTACTATGTCGAGACACATACTAACCTTTAGGCGGCGTCCAGTGATGTTCTCCATATGATGTCTGCATCAGCAGGTACTGAATGGTACCTTGAAATCGACGAAAAATTACAAGACCACAAGCGCGTTGTTGCAACGACATGACAGTCGATGATTGGAAAATCTGTACCTGCTAATGCAGAATTCACACACTGCGTCCAATATCCAATGTATGATTCTATATCCAAAATGACAGAATTCCTAGATAGAAATATTTTTATCTCCAGAAAATGCACTGTTCTATTAGATATTGGACGTCATAAAAATATTGAACGCAGTGTGAATTCTGCAAGTGATATGCTCGCGAACGTCCTTTTTATTATTTGATAAACAATAAGGCTGAAATGATTCCAAGCTGTTACAAGCGTGGTGGAATGCATTTTATGTCGATGTAATACGCGTTTATAATTTTGTAATTTTTCAATTGTGATTTTAAAGTACTTTCCACAATTCGATCTGAAGTTCAAGGTTCAGAGTCGTTTTAAATCTGACCACAGGCAGTCTTGAACGAAAAAGTCTTTGAATGGACGTGTGCGGACATGTTTCGCATCTAACCGAAATGCGCCAGACGCAATCGTTTGATTTTACTCTTATTTTACTTTGTTGTGCTTCAGAATTTTTTCTACTCTATTCTAAAGGAGGGACGGATGTCACTACGAAGAGAAAGTCTTTATCTCAATCTCATTCTACATACGCTATCTTCATTCTGACATATGCTAATTTCATTAGTGCAAATTGGGATTAAAAAAAATTTTGCTGAATAACTTGAAGACAATGAAAATTAAATTTTCCTGGAATCTATTGATAATATTTTGATTGGAAAAAATTAATTATTTAACATTAAAAATATAAACGAAATAATGATCTTTAAAAGTGCAGTTTCTCAGAGAACTGCCACATTTTTCTATTTTATCGTTTTAAACAATTAATGTTTCTTGCAGAAAATTAAAGTTAATATTTTATAAAAATAATACTTATAATCATTTCATAAAAAGAAAGTTTTGTATGAAAAAGGATGTCTAAAAATAGAATATTTTTGAAAGGCGAAAAAAATGTTTTAATAATTAAAGAACATATGCATTATTATAAAACGTAAATCTTGTAAAAACATGAAAAACTTATCAATTAAAATTTGTAAAAATCACTTCTGTGCTCATTACATGTCCTGTAGGTAATTAGGGCATTTCATTTTTGTGCGCCTGAATATCTCAATTTTACACATAGCTCATTTTGCCCTTGTTTCTTTGAAAAACTATTTTGTGGATTTGGTAGATCTATTTTATCATCTGTCTTAGGCGGTCAACGCCTAAATAACCGTTCTGTAATTACATAAAGCTTTTTTTCCTTTAGCTGTTCTATTAAAAAAGTTGAAGTCACATTTTCAAATAATATTTTAGCTGAAAAAATTATTTTTCAAAAATTATTATAAATTTTTATGGCACATGTAATAATTTACATATGTATATAAATTTTTAAAAAATATAAATATTTCATTGTTTATGTTAAAAAATAAATTTAACAATAATTAAAAATAACTTACATCTAATGCAATCTGCGTTGATAGGCAATTTTTGGCGACTTGTTTGGTACATGTACCAAAGCGTATCAAAAACTATACCAGAACCAATGAGATATAAGTAAACTTTTATCTTATTGGTTCTGGTACAGTTTGATACATGTACCAAACAATCGCCAAAAATTGCCTTATATGTGCTCAAAATATTATTGTTTTATTTTTTTGCCCTCAGTGAAGCTTCTCAATGGAGAAAAAAAAAGAAAAGATGGACTGTATTGAAATGCAGATCAAATTTCAATTTTAAAATGATTTTTAGTCATATGACAAAACATAACTATTTTTTTGCCTATTATCTATATTTGAAGAAGAATCATAATTTTGAAGATGACATAGGTAATTATATATATATATATATATATACTGTATTCCTTTCAGCAGTAATTATATATTAATTTGGATTTAATATTACTTAAGATACATATATATCTTTACATATTTAATTAAAAAAAAAAACATTTTTCCAATTAAAGCGCAAGTAGTGAAAATTTACTTGTCTTGCAATAAATTTTTGATAAGATCATATATGAATAGAAATATGACTTTAAAAAATATACTCGTCCATTTGTGCTTGAATGTTGTGCTCGAATGTTTCTCGAAATATTTTCCAGAAATGACTTTCAGTTCTCTTATATCCGCAAGCAATAAGTTTAGATTTCAAAGGAATGTAATTTTATTTTATAACATTGATATTGTATCAGCGAGGATTTGTAGGCTCCAATACAATACTTACTTTCTTGAATCGTCATCTGATATTTTGTACTTTTGCAAATTTGTAACTCAAATATGGAGGCGAAACTTACAATATTAAAAACTTTACGACTAGACATCCGTGTCGAAATAAATTTATCTAACTTTAAGAAGCGTAATCAGACAGTTAACAGTTTTGCTTCTCGAATGAAATGTTTTTCGTATTTATACATCGTAATTATATGTACACATATGCCTTAATAGTTAGAAGGAATGTGCATCCAGTCTCTTTCCCATCGTGATTGCAAGAATCTGTCTCGTGTTAACGATACCTCGCGAACATATCGACACAGTGCCACGCACAATTCACTTTCATACAGCACAGAAAAATTTAGTAATATTGTAGAAATAACTCATCGCAAGATTGTAACATTGAAAAAAAATGTTACAAAATATTGTTGCAACATTACAGTAATAGTAAAACTTTGAACCTAATTTTGAGAACTCGTGAAGGAATTACTTTATTAGAGTGTAGGCGAAAAATTTCTATATTGTGTTTTTTAAATTCTATCTTGTGATTTTATTTGCAAAAAGCAGAACTCTGTCATGTATCTAGTGGCGATGACATACTGTGCGCGGGTGAAGCATAACATTATTATTTTTCACAATATTTTTAAAATATTGCTGCAACATTATAAAATATCACTTTTTTTATCTTTGCAACAATGCATATGTAATGTTGCAGCAAGTTTCTGTGCTGTATGAGAATTGCGAATGTTGAAAGAAAAAAAATCGACGTGTTATTCGTGGTGAGCTTGCGCGTTTGACAGGAATCTAAATTGGGAAACAATGTATGTTACCATTTTATTATAAACGTTTTGCTACATTTTGGCTAGATACCGATCACCAGAAAACACTTAGCAAAGCTGTATATGTATATACCTATCTACAGAGACGTGTGTATGTATGTAATTCACGTGTGTTTATGTGCGCGTAGTCGTTGCGCAGCCACGCGGGCGATTACCGCAGGAGTAATATATTCTTTCGCGGCACTTACATACAAAAAAAATCACAAGAAAGCTCCCTCGGCGTTATACCAAATTCGATTCTGTGTCGCCCGCATAGCTCCGCGAATTCTAATTGTCTCTTAATAAATCATTTCACGCGTTAAAATCATCAATGTCTTTAAATTTACATCTCTTCTCTCACTTAAGCATTGATCGTTAATTTATACATTTATTTTATAAAGCAAGCGGGCGAAAGATGGTTTTATGTGTAAAATACGGTAATTAATTCGTCTATATGTTGGGGATGTGTATTATTAATGCTATTTGAAAGAGCTTATGTTAATATTAATAATAGAATAATAATAATAATAATAATAATGATAATAATAATGATAATAATAACCCTATTTATGATGTGTCTATGTGTATGCGCACGCGCGCGCGTGTACAGAGTCATTTACAACGGCCACTCTGGATTATAATCCTTTTCTTTTTATTTTATACAGTAATAATAATGATGTTCAACATTGTATTCGGAATACTAAATTCTGATTGATGTAGGAACAAATAGAAAAAAGAAAACGATCATTATCCTCTCAGTCTAATTTCCTAAAAGTGATTTCTCTTTCTCACTCACTCATTCATTTACTCACTCAATCACTCATTCAGCGGGATGTGTGAATATCTCCATCTAAGTTGCCTCTCCTTGTAAATTGATAATATTATTACTACATCATTATATTACATTATTTCGCTTAATAGTTCATGGAGTAACCCGATGACATGAAACTGGTATAGTTATGCACAAAGAAGATAAGTCCCGATGCCGGTGCTGCATTAATCATTTACTTAGAATTTTATCAAGATGTTCGGTAACGGACAATTTGCCGATACTTAGTTGCTATCAGTCGTTTCATGATTCCATAACACAACTTATTGCAATTGCACGTCATGTTACTGCGCTGAAGTTACTCTGCATTTCTCAGTGTAGCAAGTGTTAGAAATGTGGAAAGTTTGAGTTTATAATATGTAAATAAATTAGTCATTGCCTATTTTAAAGATATTTCATTAATCTTAGGCAAATATAAAAAGTTTACGATACTCGAGTTTCGAAGTGTTTTTGTATGATTTCGGTGTGGTTCTCTCTCTCTCTCTCTCTTTCTCTCTCTCATTCTCTCATCTCAGTAATTTTTAGTACCTTCGTAATATATACTATATACACCAAGTCTCTAGTTCGCTTCTATGATTTACGGTAATTCCTAATTTTATTTCATTCAACTGCGAATAAAAGGATTAAATATTACAATATAGCCAATTATAATACTTAAATTTAATATTATCATACTTCTCGTAGAAATAACAGATCTTATTATTACTGATGTTTAGATTTATAATTCCAATTTTGAGAATGATGAAGTATGTGTATTATTCACATGAGACAGTAGTCATAACTCGATGGTTTTTCTAAATTATGTTACTAATTCCTCTGCTTCTATCTTTATAGTATTATATGTGTATATGCGCGCGCACGCATGTGCACACACATTCACACACACATACTTATGTCATTTTTCTATGATAAAAATAAAAAATATTAATAATTATTACATGTTTTAACGATAATTGGCTAATATCTATAGTACTGCGCATTTTGAAACTTATACTACAGATAAAAAAGATACAGTATCATAAAAATGTTCAAAAAAATAAGCAATTGCATATCGTACAATGTTAAAATCATTCAATTCATTACTTGTTTATGACGCTAAATCATTATAAATAATGACAGATTTTTATCGATACAGAATGCAACATATATCTTTCGGTTCTGCAAATTTGTCAAATTATTTACAGGCAAAACCTCCGTTTTTTAAATTTTACATACAAATTACAAGAAAAAAATAGGAAGTTTCACAAAGAATCTCTTGACGTTGCAGATGTATGGCCTCATTCTTTTATCTTTAGTACAATCGCGTTATTTTATTGTACAAGGAACGCGTTGTCGCCATAAAAAATAAAATGAATGTGAGAAATGTTTTAGGCACATTTAACAATCTGATTGAATCCGATTCTATTTTGAATCTTCAGTATATTTTATAAGATAATATCCAATAAATGTTTAATATTTGAGATATAAATTTGAATGTACATATCTCCAACGTCAAGAATAACAAACGTAATACTGTTTAAAAATAAAACGCTACTTCACAGATAAATATGATGGATTGTTTGAAAATTCGGAAGGCAAATCGACCTGTAAGCACGACTGATTTTCGCCCATTTTCCTGTTATCGATAATGAAAATTCAAAACTAACAGATGTAGATTATTGTATCTAATACCAGCTTCTTTGTACAGTTGATCAGGTCAGCTGGTCCGTCTCTCTTTTGTTCTTTTTCTCGCTCATGAAGCGCTATGAGAACCCGATCTAGTTCATCTTCATTTTGGCACTCGGGAGTATTTGAATACGTATTAGCCGTCACGGATCACAGTTTCGGACTTTTTTCGACGAATCGTTAATAGCGGTCCTTCAACGCAAAGGAGACGATGGGAAAACGTGAGAAGACTCTGTTCTTATTATTCCCTCTTTCTTTAGCTTTCTCTCCTCCCTCCTCCCTTTCTCATCTTACGATGACGTTCGTCGATTGGGACGGAGGAATCGCGTTTAAACAAATATTTCTTGGCTATCGGATTCAGAGTCAGAGTCCCAGAAGAAGAAACAAGAATAAAACTCCTCGGTGACCACCGCCACTTGGTGGCTACGCTCACGAGGTTGTTATGGGTTGGCGCGATTGGCGGCTAGGGCGCCTGTGGCCGACAGTCACAGCTTGAGCTCGTTCGCGATTTTGCTGGCGATATTTTTAAAACCGATCGACGTGCCAGAGATACGCTTGAACCGCACTCCGTTCAAGGAAAGTCGTGGTAGCTTGCAGACTTCGATCTCCCATTGTACTTGGCTGTCCGTCGCTGCCTCACCGTGCGCGCACAGCAACAGAAACCGTTCGCGTTGCTCATACTGGCACTTGTTGGCATCCAGCACCTGGGTAAACAGTCCGTTAACACGTTTTGTCTTTCTCCCGTATAAAAGATGTTACACTTGTCATGCACACAGGCATAAAAAGATTATAAGTTCAGATTGCTTGAAAATCTTTAACTACTTTTTGTGACATATTAAATAAATGTACAAAAGCGAAGTTTTGAGATATTTATACAATACATAAAAATTAGAAGAATATATATATTTTATTAGCAATACATAAATATATAACTTGTAATGAAATCTTCAGGAAGTTTTTAATTAAAACTCATCATAATTGTATTATTGAGAGCTGAGATATTATTGCAAAATGATGAACTCAAAAAAGAAACGGAGAATACTCCAGCTAGATATTTATGTAAGTATTCGTTAATAAAAAATTTATTTTTTTACTCTTTATATATTGTATAAATATCTATCAAAATTTCAGGTTCGTACATTTATTTAATTTATTACCAAAAAAGTCAAATATTTTTTAGCAATATCCTAAAAAAATCTAAATAGAAAAAAATCGTTAATCGGATTATCGGAAACATTAATATTTTTTCAAAACAAAAGAAACGATATATACTTCAATTTTATACACATAAGACTGGGAGCATCATGGTCACGGGATACCTTGGATCGTTTAGAGTAAATCCAAAATGTTTAGATTGCTATAACTGTACAATTTTGTACGAATTACGGTATTATATGAATATTTTTTTGTTGCCTCTTGTATCTGGAAGGTTCAAACTTTGTTGTCTCGGAACTAAGTGCCGGTAGTGTTTTTTTGAAATTTTTTTTATTATTTAGAAAAGCTTTAATATTATGTTTGTAGTACAATAAATTTTAAAATATGCCTAATTTTTTAATCATATAAAAATAAGACAAAAATCTTATATTTACAAATACTTTTGAGAATTTAAATTTTCGTGATTCATAGTACTTAGTCTCTTCTATATCACATCTATAAATATTTATTATAAATATAAGTATTAATAAAAACATATTTTTATTCTTTATATATTGTATAAATATATAAAGAATAAAACTTTCATACATTAATTTCAGTTTGTTGTAAAAATTGTCAAAGACATTTTCAAGCAATCTGATCTGGTTTTAAAAAATTTGCGTCTAAAGTATACTGAACATCACGTGACATTTGTTAACATAGATGTACTTCTCTCTCTCAATACCTTTCGGATTTCGGACATTATTTCATTAGGATCTCGACTACTGGTAGTTTTCATACTCCACGTGAAGCGTAGACTGCGCGGCTTGACCTGTTCATCGTTAGTGGTAGCTCCGCTGTAACAAAAAGATATCTTAAACCCGTTCAAGTATCTAAAACTATTCCAGTGATACAGGTTTTATAATTATAAATGAATTTAATATGTAAATTTAACTGCAGTAAAAATAGTTATTATTAAATTCTGAATATTTCTATTTTGCATCTAGTTTTTTTATCAAACATTACATTACGAGTGGTAATTTACGAATTTGTTAGTATTTGTATATTTTTTAAGGTGCTCCTTTTATCTATTAAAATTATAATGTCTTTATGCATATAAAAAATCAAATTAAAAGTTACAAAATGTATTGAGTTATGTAAAATGTAGATCTTGTGCATGATGTATGTTAAAAGCTTCAAGCTTATAATTACGGCATAAATTCTTAATCCGCATAAAAAAGATTTTATAATAATGTTGTGCTAAAATTCTTATAAGCTGTCGATAGATAACGTGAAAGATAATGTAAAATGGAAATTCATCTGGAATTAAATCCTGTGAAGAATTATGACACACATGCGTGACATGCAATTCATTAATGTCATAAATTTAATTACAATTTGTTAGTGCAACATTCATATATATTTACATTTATATAGTAAAGGACACTTAAAAATGAGTTACACAAAAGTAGAAATTATATGTAGATCATTGCAACCATAAATATATATTAAGTTACTATCAAATAATATCAAATTTAGAGTTCTTTTATCTACGATAATAAAATAATAGTAAAAATGTATTTTATGTGACTGATGAAATACACAAATAATAAGACAATTCAAAGTTATAAAAGAAAAATGATAAGAATCAATTTTACATGTGTATATTAGATAAATATTTTATATTGGTAATTAATGCATTGTTAATTAGAATATTTCTTTAACTTTTAATATTTTTTCTATAGCTTCTCATTTTTAAATCGTAATCTAATTCGAATACAATTCTTATGTTTATATAATTACATAGGAAAACAGTATCTCAAAAATAATACCAAATATTAGCATCAAAGTAGCTATCTGACTGTATACATGGATCTACGGTGTCTAACACAAAATAACATCTGCTCGTGATGGTAAAATCGGCAAATCTGCCTGTCTGATTATTTAGTTTGTCAAATCAAAAAAATATTAAAGACTTGATTTTCGAGCAACTTGATCTTCTAGTTTCCTTAAATTCGTTTAAAATATATTGATCATGTGATGTTTATTAAATGTGCTTCCTATCTCTTTAAAAAAAAGTAGATGGTGGAAGATTTGAGAGCTCAAAACCATTACCAAAAACCAAGCGCTAAATACTGTATGTAAAGCCTAGACGTGTCATATAAGACACATGTAACTTTTTTCTCAATGATTTTGTTAATTATTTATGAAAAATGTTTCTGATCTTCTTAAAATATCGTGACAAATCGTCGTTTTTCTATAATTAGTTATTGTCAAAAAATGGAATATCAGACAACAGATAAAGTTTGTTATTCTCTGCTAAATTGCTTAAAAATAAAGTATTAATAACAATATTAATCAAAATAACTAGGAAATATTTAATTACAATATTGATAAATATTTAATGATTTGTTCTGATTTTTTATATTTTTAAATATTTTAAGGAACAAAATATCGGGTTCACAAATTCACATATATACTGAATAACCCATGTCTACACTGAGAAGGTAAAATGTATATACAATTAATATATATGTATATATACATATACATACAGAATATATACTGAGATATAATTAAGTATTAAAATAAACATATAATATTTTGCTGAAATTTAAGAATATCAAATTTTTTAAATTATATATGAACAAGATCGTTGTTTAAGAATAATAATCTTGCTTATATATAATTTAATCTTTGAAGAATTAGATATATAGATAAAGTGTTTCAGAAATAAATGTACAAACTTTAAGAATATATTTTACTTTTGTAAGAGTAAAGAAAATTCATATAAATGTGGATTTATAAATGCTTTTTTTCAAATTATAAACTTTTAAATTTACAACAGACTTTGGTAAGAATTTTCATTAACACTTAAGGACTCGCGCAAAATTTTTGTAACATAACTACTCGCTACCAAGTAAAAATAAAAAAGATCTACGCTCACTTTACACGTTTGTATCCACGCGCTGACTAAGTGCCGAACGAAGTGAGTAACGGGTATGTTTATTTGAAGATGTAAAAAGTTGACGTCATAGAATTAAAAAATCGTCGTACGAAATACTCTGTACTGAATCACTTTGACATACACAAGTCCTTAAGTATTAAAAAAAATTGCTAGAAATAATTTCGCATCAATGCATGTGACTTGCATTGAAGACGTTTAAAAATTCTTGGCATATTTCGTATTTTGTCACATAAATAATACGATTTCAGAGTACTTTAATAGTAGCAACAGGAGTATCGTAAATGAGAGTTAAGATGTTTTCATAAATAAAGATTCAAAAGATTTAAATCGGCAGAACGTACTGATCACGCAATTGATTCTTATATATATGTATATTTGCCATTTCTGATATAATATATAAATATAATTATTATTTAAACATTTTTTTAAATGGAAAGTATAATCTGGAAAGAAAGCATTTCTGCGCATGTTTATATTTGACTTTCTTTATTCTTAATGTAAGTAGGATATGTTCTTAAAGGTTGCTCATCTATTTTTAGAACATCTTTTATAAAGAAGAAATTATATTTTTAACAATAAGATACAATTTCTTATATATCGACACACACGTACACACGCACGCACGCACGCACGCACGCACGCACGCACGCACGCACGCACGCACGCACGCACGCACGCACGCACGCACGCACGCACGCACGCACACACACACACACACACATGCGCGCGATAATTTAATTTTCTTTAAAAAATTTGATAATTTAAAATTTTAATAATATTATATTTTTTATTTATTATTTTTAACATTATATTTTCAATATTATAGTAGTCATTTGAATAGTGTAATATGATTTTGATAATGATAATATTAAAAAATTTTTGTTCTCAATATTGGTTCCACTTACACTCAGAGACTTATGCGTGGCTTGACTTATACTGTAACCCAAGATACATTTGATCATTTTCATCATAATTTGAAGATCTCGACACCGTTTCCCAGTTATGCTTTTAGCTATTTATTTTATTGCAAATCTCTGAAATTATGTTAACAGTTTGATAATTAAAGTTTAAACCTTTAGAGACCAGATTTTTCGTAGAATTTTTTGATAGCTTAAATTATCTATTTTTTACTTCTGATTAAAAGTTATATCGGTTATGATATATAAAACCAAGAAAAACAGTTTTTTTCAAATGATAGAACATGGGTATCTATAATTTTAAAATGACAGTCTCTGCAGTTAATAAATACAGAAAGCAATTTAGTTTATTTATTCAGTCAGGCCTACTTTTAATGAATTTATATTTATTATACTATAAAAATATGTTTACTTACTTTAAATTGGATAATTTTCAGCAAACGTAACACCTTCGTTAATAACGCGCGCACCTTTATTAATAACGCTACATTATTTTTTAATGGGTTTATTGATGAATCTCTGATAGTATAGACAGTTTAAGGCCTACTCGAAACAAATCTATCGATAAAATTCCTACATTATCAAATTACAGTATATTTTAATGTATTTGAATATAAGGGACATAGATATCTCACTGGGTCCTAGAGGGCTAAATAACTTACTTTGGCTTGATAGTGCAACGCAAGTAATTTAAAAAGCGTCCTTAAAAAAAAAAGGATAAACAATGCGATCCATATTCAATCCAAAAGGGTCTATCAAACGCCACATAGTATAAAAGTTTCATCGATCGCAGACCTACTTTAGGCTAGACTATAGGTCAGGTAGAACAAATGAATCTCTTGCGTTTTATTAATTAGGCTATTGTTATTTTCTATCTGATATTTTTTCTCTCAATTTACAAAAATTATTAAATAATGAGATTATATTTTTCTTGACGCAACTATATAAACTTTTGTAAGCAAATTGTGTCTGTTTAACGCTTATACAATGTCATTTCAATATTTAACATTTCGAAAATAAAGATATTTTCAATACAAAAATGTCTTTCTGAATCTAAAATATCAAATATTTTTAATATTAAGGCTTATAAAATATGCATGTTACGTCACACAAAGATCATTGTAAAGACGAACAGACGTGCACCAAATGCATTCGATTAAAATGAATGTTAAGTACCTTAATAATTAATGAACAGAAAGTTGGGTATACGAAAAAATTAAGGAATGAATGAAATGTGAGAGTGAAATTAGAATATACGGAATGGTATTATGGTATGTAGCAACGTACCTCACTACTGGGTGCTTGGGGGGTACGGATGGGTCCATGGGGCTGAAATAACAAAACAAAGGCAGTTGCTAACAAACACTAAACATGATAAAATTAATCAAATTGTCAATATGTATAACAACCATCACCATCCTGTCACCAATGCACACTGATTACGACACAAACAATTACAGATGTGATGAATTTAGAAAACCCTCTAATAGATACTGATATTTTCATAAAATGTTATATGAATTCTTATAAAAAAATCAAAATATAAGACGTATAACGTTGACGTGAAATATTATCGTGAATATAAGTGTTTTATTGTTTGAAGGAAATATTATCTTTCGATGAACTATGTTACGTAAATTGCAATCGTGATTTTTTTTCTAGAACAATTTCTGATTTCTGACATGTATCAAGAAGCAAATTATAATCATGTTGCACAACGACAAAAAGAGTTCAATTCACACATAACACATTTCTATCGAGTTACATGCATCGTGAACGCTATAAGACATATATTCCCGCACAGGCAGAAATATTCCTTTTATATACTGATATATACAAGGATTTAGAAATAAATTAATACAACATATACAAGACATTTTTAACATATTTATTAATGTGAAATTATTAGGTACTACTTTTTTATTTATTGCTCCTTAAAATTATTAAATAATATTTCGTTTATATATTATAAGCTATTTACTGCCCTCCATAAAAATCGTAATATGAAATTAAAATTTCTAAAAACTCTTTTAATAAAGTTCTTTAAATAATGAATTAACTAGATTTAAATAAATATCGTAAGGATCCTTTCTGGATGCTTGGACGGGCACGTAGTTGGAGTGCAGCAAAGAACATAATCATTTGAAGACACGTTATATTTATATAATTTGTAAATTTGTTTTACTTAATGTTGTGATATATTTAATATGACATACTCCTCTCTCCCTCTCTTTCTCTCACTTACTCTTTCACTCACTCACTCACTCACTCACTCACTCACTTATTCACTCACTCAATCCTTTAATTGTTTAATATTTTCTCTTTCTTTTTTTTTACTTTTCTCATTTTCATATACATATTGGTTTTTATTGAATGATCTTAGATATATTACATTATATTTTTATAACTTTCTAATATCACTTATATATCTGAATATCGATAAACATGTGACAAATACAAAAACAAATCCTAGTGATGATCATTTTAAACATTCGTTGGAAATATATTATATCAAAATGCTAAATATATCGGGATACATTAATTGTGCAATCTCACGAGATGTAAGTAAAACGTTAATCGGAAATATTTTATATTATACAATAGAAGTAAATATACGATTTTTAAAATATTCTTTATATAAAAGAATATATAAAAAAATCATCAAAGTCATAAAAGATCAGAGACAATAATAATTTCTCTATATTTATACAAGTAACATTTTTGAGCAGCCCAAGGCTACTCTACGGGTCACGCCATGAGTCGTTAATAAACGTATATTAATAGTTATTTTTCATTATAAATGTAGATATTTTGCGTTGACCAGATATTAATAAATGCTAATGGCAATGACTGTGGAAAAGATTAGTGCATTGATCTATCTCGCGTAATAGAATATTTGAAATACACAATATTATTTAAGAGCAAGTACATATCTTTAATATCGGGTTAACATAAAATCACAATTCTCAAATTTAATATATGCAAAGCAAATACCTGTACTTAGTGTATTAAAATAAAGTTAGATTGTAGATTATTAATATTTTTAATCACTATAATCCTGTAAAGGATTACAAATATCTTGTTCTGTATTTTTATTAAAAATATGATTGATTGTTATGATTCCTTACATATATTACAAAATATTTTTTTATAATGAATATAAAAATATTTACAAAAAAAATTTATTAAAATGTAATCTTCAGTAAAAGCTATTATAAATAATAGTTAACTTAAAGTTTGCAAAAAAGGTTTAATTAAATGTTTAATATTATATTAATTATACTAAGTACAGTATTGCACTTAAAAAAAAATTAACATTAATATTATCTTTATAGTTATATAGAAGTTATCAAAGACGTACGTGCTTAAATATTGCATATTTCTAATAATTGAATAATGATACAATGTATAGATTAGGATACACTAATCACTATACAAATAAATGAAGTACCAATTAATTTGCCTTCAAATAATGTTCGATTATATAACGCGTTCCTTGAATAATTTATATAATACAAATAAACATTTATTAATAGAATAAATAAAGCAAAGTGAGTAAAATCGAATTGTCATTCATTGCAATCAAATAGCACTCCAATCATAATCTAGTCAGTTTTGAGATAAACGTCGGAGTAGTATTTATAATTATCAGCAATAATAAAAAACTGTTCTGATATATTAAACCTATAAATATTTTTATGTAAATCTGTTGCTATTTGTTTACAAAATCTCGACAACAGCAAATTTCTGATAAAAATAAGTTATACTTTAATTAATCGCATTAAAAAACGTCTTTACTATTTTAATGAAAGAGAAAAGATAAAGTGGAATGCTTGATACATTTTTCACATATCTCCATATTTGCATTTGTTTATTCAAAATGTATTTATTATTTAGCAAATTAGGTCAACTAAATAATATTTAAATATTTAAATACTAATGGATAAAACATTGGATAAAAAATACAAATATAGAAATTAATTTAGAAAATAATGTTAAAGTATAAAGTATATTAAAGTGTAAAACTCATTTTTTCTTAATATTGTAAATAGATCGAGTTGATTAGCTCTTTGTCTGTTTAGATTCTTTCAATCTTGCAAAGAAATACGTTATTTCAAACTTTAAATTATCTATAGATAACAAAAAATTGTACAAGATACTTTATGGAAGAAAATGTTGTAGCTATGTCAATAATACGCGCGCGCGCACATACACGCACATGCACGCACGCATGTGCACAGACAATATATACGTATGTATTCATTTTTAAGAACATATTTTCTTGAATTTTTTTTTCGTGAAAGAATCAGTACAAGAAGCCAATCTATAGAGTTCTTAATGATGTTGCAAGAAAGTTAAACTTGTATTCCACGCTATCTTTGAAAAGGGAATATATGCTGGATATTAAAAAAAAAAAGAATAAAGAAAAAAAGAAGTATACACGTTATACAATAAAAGCATGAAATCAATAATTGTACACACTTATTAATAAGTTTATACATATATTAACTTTATTATTAAAGTTCAAGATAAGAAGAGATAACTGTTACTTTTGCTAGTAAATGTATACACTTACTATTATAGTTTAATTTAGCAAAAGTGTATATACAAATAATATGTAATTAAAAATACTATTTTATACAGTTTATTATATTGCAATAAATAGAAACCATTTTATTAAATAACATAATATTTATTTACTTGTTATATTTTTGGACAATTCTTTGTTTAGTTTTGTGATAAATATTTATTTTGAACATCGTAACAATTATGACATTTTTGTTCAAATGTATTGTAGTACAATAATACTCTGTTATCATTTTAATTAAAAGTATCAGATTGCACATGCAGTTCAATTTATAAATCGTCTGTTAATCAGGATATGCGTCGCAAAAAATTTATATTAATTAGTAAGCTTTTATTATTAAAATTAAATAAAAATGTATGCTCCCTAGTAAGTGTATATGTTTACTAGTATTAATAAATGTAATTACTAGTAATAAGAATGTGTGTGTTTATTTTTATTTTTTACTTCTTATAATCTTAGGTAATTATATACATTTACTAGTAAATATATACAATTACTGAATTTTACGCTTTTACTGTGACATATATATTACATATCGTATCTAGCCAATCATATGGTATCAACTTCAACATACGGAGCAATATTACATTATGTGAAATATAAAAATATCCAATGTAAAAGATTATTTTTTAATCGTTTTTGCAGTAACAAAATTTTTATCAAACAATAGATATCATATGATAGATTCCACGTTATAATTTCAAACATTATTGCTATCCAACATATTTTCCTAAGAAAGAAAAAAAAAGAAAAAATTACCTACATAACGTTACAAAATTTACAACATTATTCTAGTCCTTGTTGTAATTTATGAAAAAAGAAGAGAAAATCAAAACGAAATAAAATAATACATTCGTGGAAGATGTGATTGCCATGGCGCGATATATCTGCATGTTCGGCTCGCTCTCATTTCAGCTCGGGGGAAACAAGGCGAGACCTCTTCCTTCACTTAAAAAAATCTGTCAAAGTACGAACAATCATATGTACTCTTTTATCTGTTAAATTTGTCTGTTCGTTCGTTAGTGTTAGTATAACTATAACATTTTCTTCACACTCGAAATTCTCTACCATTCATAATCGATTATTACAATCGAATATATATACTTTCACGTTAGCAAGCATCTGTCGCTTTTATCTTTCAAAGGCAGTATAGAGAGAAAAAAAAGGATACTATAAGGACAGTAATAATATAAAAACAAGGAACATGAGTAACCGTGTTTTTTCGATCGATAAAATATAAATAAGAAGTTAAAAGAGTTTGTTTCAAACAGAATATTGAGGAATTGTAAAAAAACTTTAGTGATATTATATTATATGCATCGTTGATTTGCAAATAAAATTCATTTCATCACATTTGCAAGATTACTAGTTAATAATTTTAATCTATGAAGAATAATCTATGCCTGTCACACATCCGCCATTACATAAAAATGCTTTCGTATTTAAATATAAGTGCTTTGAACACACTTATTAAACTCGCATTTATCATCTTAACGGCTAGATACTTTACGTCGGAAGGCATCTATTAATCATCTTCGCTCTTTACAATACAGTTTTTCAATATATTATTTGTTGTTACTTTATAATGAAAACGAAGCAAGTAAACTGAAACAGCTTTTATGGTGAGAAAAAAATACTACAAAAATATAAAGAAGATATTGGATTTTTCTTTAGACGGACGACGTAAAGTATGCGATTACAAGCAGACTGAATTAGGAAAGGCACAGATAGGGCTATATCTAAGTGCGTAAGGCGATTTCCTGATTTTTTGTGATTTTAGGAAGACATGTTTTTCCTTTAAATAATTATATAATCATACATACATACATGTACATGTATATGTATATAAATTCGGACACATTATATTCACATATACATATCATATGTATGTCGAAGATAACGCAGCACAATATTCGACATGTAAAAGTTCTTAAAAAAGTAAATTACACTCGATCTTGAGAAATACCACAGAATAACGGAGTCAAGAGTTTTTTTGAGATTATTGCATCACACAGTATCCATTGAGCGGTTGACTAATAATAAATACACTTTTGCCTTTTTGCCCAGCTCGATTCAATATGCGTTTTAGATTACGCATCGGGCATGCCGTGTCACGACGTCGGCACATCAGTTGTGCTAAAACCCGTGTCTGTATGGCCTTTCGCTTGTCGGAACTCGAGAGATGAAGCTTATACGGTTCATGGCCTGCAGCATATAATATATTATATATATATATCTGAGTGAGAATTGACATTAAAAATGTCAAGTATTCATTCTGATGCACCAATGGCTATGGATGCCGTTTAATTTGTTTTTTACAATTATTCTGTACCATGTTGGAATGATGAGTACAGTGACCATATCATGAAAGAGTATTATAATAATTGTTTTTACTATAAATTATATACTCTCGTTATTCTGCAGTCTTCCATCCTCAGCTCCAAGTACTCTTATGTACGTGGATAGTATCCACTATTTTGCATTTGAATGATAATTAGGTCCCATATATGTATATAACAAATACATATGTATATGTGTATATATATGTTGTGTATACATATACACACATACACATACACACACACACACATATATATATGTGTATAGATATCCTAAATCAAAGATATGCCTCGCTACAATCGAGTGAGAGAAAGGGATGCACAATGAGTATGCGAGGTGGCCTGAATTCAGCCGAGCAGTGTATATTATTTCCATCGATTTATCTTAAGCGCGAATCTTATATGCGATATCATATATGATCTAATTCGTCCACTATATATATATATATATATATATATATATATATATATATATATATAATGTATATAATATATATACATAGACATATATATATATACATATACATATAAATTCTATATATAAGAAGACTTTGTGTACTTTTCGTTATGCGTATCAAGAACGAAAACGAAAATCTTTCTACTTAAAATTCAACTAAAGGTGTTTATAAACTACAATTTGTCAAGCAAAATATTTATGGGACAGACAAACAATACATAGATAGAGGTGAGAAGTACGCGATTACGCTTGAGGATGAAAATAGTATATAAGTATAAATAAAGCTACAAAATAAAATGCATAAGCTATATGTTCTGCGGCTTTCACTGATAATGGTCGCTGCTGGCTCATCGGATTTGTAATGAATATATCATATATGTCCATATAACATGTAAATATATCGAAGTATAGAATTTTCAGAATTACATAGTCATTGTGCATCCTTAAAAAAAAACAAGAATCATTTGCATGCAAACAATAGGTACAATTTATCAAACTATGTCACAATATAAGATATATTCGAATATATGAAAATCTCAACACTTAAACGTTTAAAATGCTAAGCATGCACTAAAGATCCACTGCAAAGCTGTAATGTTTATGCTAGCGTTCTCAGTTTATACTTGTAATCAAGATAATTGGATAAACCGTGATAAAATTATTAAATATTTATTGATGTACATAGATCAACAAATGTATAATTGAATTAAAAAAATATATAGAAAAAAAATGAATTTATAAAAATATTTTATATGCTATAAAATATTTGATTTCTATGGACCTTGTTTAAACATGAGTATAGAAAGGAGTCAAAATAACACATGCAATATATTAAAAAGATTATATATTAAAAAGATAGATTTTGGACAACTGCTAAAGACTTTGGCATTCTATTACATATGTTTCTCTTCTAAATTAAAATTTGTTTGTCTTTATGAGTTAATTATCAATAAATTTTCCAAGAAATTTTATAGTTTATATTAACCTCAATTAGGAAATAATTCATATGATTTGATTCAATTATTTGTTTTTTTTAGAGGATAATTTACCTAGATTACGTAAACTTACAGTAAAAAAATAATCGTAAATATACAGAGATAATATTACAATCATACAAATTATAAGCATGCTATCAAATACCGGTATTATTAAATGTTGATTTAATTAATTATAGAACTTACCGTTTGGAGAATTTTGAGGATAATTTCGAGAAGAAGGACGGCCTTGCTAGAGGGCTAATTGCATTTGTATCCTGTGTTTGTGTGTGACCCTGAAAATACATTTAATTATTAATAAATAATGCTTGAATAATTAATAATTGCTAATGAAAAGAATAAACTATAAAGTCAATTCTTTTCTTACAAATATTCGTCTTAAGTACTTGCCTGAGTGTGATTTCGCTGTGCTCTATTTTGGCCAGAATGAAACGTACTACGACTCGGAACATTCCGTGGAAATGCTGGAGTAGTGGTTGTCTGTCTGTTGCATACACCCAAACTAATAACAAATAATGATTTTGTCTTAATATAGATTGTAATTATACGATAAGCATATAGGCTGATCTATTAGTATTATTATTTTTGCACACTACATCATAGAGAGAGAAAGTATATGCTCGGATAAACACACTACTGTTACCCATTCGATTCAAGTAAAGCTGGTATCAAGATGCAAAGAAGATATAATTAGATAAAATTAGCTGTTTAATTGTTGTGTATATTTCAAAGATATAAAAAAATTTTCAAGCAATATCTTATAAATTAAGCTTAGTGAGTAGAGTTAATAAAGCAATACTGATAAGAGCAATTAATTTATATCCTGTCTACGCATAATATATATGATAAATATTCATAAACATCAATTTTTTAATATTATATATATATATATATAAATATCGTGTGTGTGTGTGTGTGTGTGTGTGTGTGTGTGTGTGTGTGTGTATAATATACATGAAAAAAATAAAATTTTTATTCAATTTATATTATTGAAATATAAATGAAATATTTAATACAATATTTATGACAAATAAAAAAATATTTATAATAATATTTACAATACATAGTTTATAAATATGTTAAATATTAATAATAAATCTTTATGATCTGTTTTATCTAAGATATAAAAAAAAACGCGCGTGCGCGCGTATGTATGTATGTACCGTGTGTGTGTATGTGTGTACTACAATATTATCCTATTTATCTTACATATTAAGCTTTATAATCAAAGAAAAAACGAATGTAATTATTACGTTTGACCTGACTGGCCTCAAATATATTTAATAAATAGCGTACAATGTTTCGACCGTTGGTTTCGGTCCTTATCAAGTGCTTAGATATGTAAAAATTATGTGGTACACAGAGCTTTAATACGCAAACCAAAGCTTTCAACCACCATAGGAATAACAATACACATAATGAGATTAATCTAAAACAGTTCGTTGCCATCCCGTACATTAAAGGGCTAAGCGATAACATTAAGCGTATTCTAAAAGGTGTAAAATTAAACAGTCTATACACTATTCCCAAAAAACTCAATTGTATCATTAAACGCGGTAAAGATTCATTAAATCTTACGAAACAAACGCAACTAGTACAAAATCAAATGTGATCAATGTGATGCGGTATATATCGGACAAACTAAGAGACACGTGTCTACGCGCATCAAGGAACATCAACGAGATATAACAAAAGATGTTAACAACTACTCCGTTATTAGTAAACACTGAGTATCTTGTGGTCATGAGTTTAAATAGTCTCAACCGATTATACTGCATAAAGAATGCATTACAAGGAAACGTGAAATAGTTGAAACATTTTTCATAAAAAAAACATGAGCATACTATCAATTTACAAAAGGATATTGACAACTTAAATGGAATTTATGACAAAATAATTAAATCGACATAGGCGTTTAAAGGTATCGATTTTATCTGATATTATCTTTGTTCGTTTATTTATATATTTTTACCGTTAGACTCCGTACCGCCGTTTAGTCGAGCCTCAGATCTCGAGAGAAATACATTAGACTTCAATGTATCCAATCATTTATTATTTTTTACTATACAAACTTGACTACACTTTTGATTTGTAAACGTTATTATTGATTTATATTTTTAGTGCAACTGTTCTGTAACTTACTCCGTTTATATTGCTTTTCAGATAATATCTAGGCACATATTAGAACTCAAAATGTGTACCACATAATTTTTACGTATCTAAGCACTTGATATAAAAACCGAAACCAACGGTCGAAACATTGTGATAATTACATTGTTTTTTTCTTTTATAATCACTGGCGAATAAATAATCATTTTATTAATAATTAAAAGTCATACAAAATATAAAATGAAAAAAATTCTAAGTGAGCGAAATGTAAGCATGTCGAAATTCTATCATCAATTGTATATAATGAGATGATTTTTACCATGATCAAACCTAAATGAATTTTATACAAATGTAGAACAAAAAAAAACCAATAAAGCTGATGTAGAAATCTCGCAAAGTTTATTCATATAAATGAAAAAGAGAATAAAGAGACTAAGAAAGAAAAAGAATAAAAGAGCACCGAGAGAGAGAGAGAGAGAGAGAGAGAGAGAGAGAGAGAGAGAGAGAGAGAGAGAGAGAGAGAGAGAGAGAGAGAGAGAGAGAGAGAGAGAGAGAATTAAAAAACCATGAGAAAAAATGACCAGAAACTATCCTAGAGAATCCTATGTCGATCATTTTTTAAAATGGAGCACTTAAAGAGATTGGCACTGTCGTTTTTGAGCTTCTGAGAAATGAATTTTCTCATCGATTGCTCCGACAGAATTTGTAAAAGATTATAGTGATAAGAAACCTAATTACCCTAAGAGAGTTAGTGGCCCAAGAAAGAAGTAACCAAATGAAAGAACGAATGTATTCAAAGTATGTATATATATGCAGGATAGTATGCAGGTATTTTGGTTTTTTGTATTAGGCATCGGGGGCCTGTACCTCTGCCTAAGGGGGTCAGCAGTGGCGAGTAAGGAGTTGTGGGCGTTGCGTGGTTGAGGGTCCAGTAGTGAATGGTCGCTGGGGGGTACACCACTTGAGGAACGGTGACTTGCACTGATGCTCGCAGACTTGGTGTGACCCCGCGTTGGTCTAGTACCCTCGCCCAGGCTGTGCATAAAACTAATCAGCAAACTGCCGAGCCTTACGTTCCACGATATAATCCTATTTTTTTTAATATAATATAATAGCGGAAAATTTTCTGAGGTTGTACGAAAGCAAAACGGGGCGAGATCCAAACTTTGTGAAATTTTAAACATTGGATTATTTCATTCCGTATTTATATGTTATAGAATTTAATTCTTATATATTAAGAAATCTTTTTTACTTTCTTTCTAATGACTGTAATTCCTGTAATACATATATTATTTACTTTTATATTATATATCATAAAAAATCTTATTTAATACATTTTTATATCTTTACTTAAATATTTTATTTATTTATAAAAAATTCTAAATAAAAATCTGTACATATAGGTACATGTATATGTACATACATGTATATAAATTATATATTATATATATTTTTATAGATATATTTTTTGTAACAAAAATTTACTAATAAGGAATACAAAAGGAAATCACAGGGATGGAAAAAGGAAAATGAAAATGAATGCTAACTGCTGCAGCTAATGTAACCTCGCGAAATAGTTGAATGATAAGAGAACAGAATATGATGCTATAACGTAAGTAAGAATGAAAAATGTATGGATGATGTTAATGTGTATCTATAAACACTTTCTCGATTAGGTATATATTTGAGGTAATAGAGTTATACACGTGGATGCGATCTGTGATTTCATTTCAGCAAGCGTCTGTACATGTATAAACGTTACATCGGACTGTCCGTTCGATACATTTCTGTCAAGCCATAAAGAAAGTGATCGCAATGAACGATTGGCAGGCAGCAGCCAACATGCTAGAGCAATGCAACAAACAAATAAACTCCCCGCGGCTTTTAATGACAGATTTTGTTATTATTCACTCGATTATTAAATCATTTCTTGATTAACGGTTTAGTGTAATTTACACAAATAAGTAATCAGTCGTACACACATAAGTAAAAAAATTAGTGAAAGTAAAGGTGTGTTAACTCGACAAGAAGCATCACACGAGATGCACTAATATTTTTATTTTATATCGTTATGTAGCTAATGAGATATTGGATCATAATTTAATTTGCAAATACAAATTGATAATTTGATAATAGTAGTTCTGTAAAGTAGTATAAGAAACTAAATACACTCCAATATCTCAGATAAGTTAAGTATCGAAAAGTAAAGATATATATATAGACTATCAGAAAAAAGTATAATAAAGTCTCGTAGCACTGGGTCCATTTTTAAATAATATTTGTATTCTGTTTTGTAAAAAATAGATTGCATGTTTCAGGTAAACATAATTGGATATCACTATACCTGGGTACTTCGTTGGTTCTTTCAGTAGATGATGATGTTTTCGCTTGATCATAGGAGATGGTGCTACGTCGACCAACAGAACCAGGAGCAGGTGAGGTAAGAGGCCGACCACCACCTACTCCTGCGTTCATTGTGTTGCTCTTGCCTACCCTTCCTTTACCACCGGGACTTGTACCCACGCCTAGAATAAACATTGTCACTGCAAGCCTCATTAGATATGGTTCAACACAAAACAAAAAGCAACATACTTTAAATT
Organism: Monomorium pharaonis; assembly: GCF_013373865.1. Taxonomy (NCBI): domain Eukaryota; kingdom Metazoa; phylum Arthropoda; class Insecta; order Hymenoptera; family Formicidae; genus Monomorium; species Monomorium pharaonis. Next base: position 1,892,524 of record NC_050469.1, on the reverse strand, counting down.
ATAACAAACATAAATATATTATTAAAAAAAAGACTATGAGCTGTTATACAAAATGTATAATCTACTCCCGTATTAAGAAACAAACATAAAATAAAGTAATATTATATAATTGTTTCCTTCTTGTGTGTGTACAAGTCATTACATTGTGAAGACTATGACAAAGGATCAGATTTTAGGGATATATATGCATGATATTTGTGATAAAATTATAACAATATGATGCGTTTAATCTTACAAACGTATAAGAAACAGGTATAAACAGTTTGATATTAAGGAGATATGACCGATACAGATCTCAGCAAAAAATAACTTATATTACTGAGAACATAACTGATATTTTAATATTTAAATTTTATGAGATTATTACTATTGATTTTAAATGCATACAATTAAATTAATAAACTGTTTTCGATAATTGTTAATAAGATTTAAATGTTCATTTTATGCATTCTTAATTTTGTCGTTAAAAATGTCGTCGTTAAAAATGTCGTCGACTATATAATTAGATGTTTCAATGCTTACGTATATCATCATACAATATTTACATCTATACCTGAAATCTTATACAACAGTTTTTAATTAATATCTTTGTAACAATTTTTTCTTTTTAACAATGTTGACAAATTTTTTGTTATATTTCTTTAATTCATCTTTAATTCAACTTTATAATCACACTTTTGCCATCTTTTTAGTTATATGAGAAAAAACTAAATAATGAGAGAAATTAAACTTTTGCAAAAAAGAATTTACTCTATTTATATAATTTTTATGTACATCAATGCATTTTAAAAAGTAATATAACTATAAATCAGTTATTCATCAGTGCACATCCGTCATAAGATGTCATGTTTAAAATTCCAATTTACACTTTTATTTTCTTAAAAATAGTTAATTTGAAGTTTTGATATAAAATTGGTTCCGCTTTAAATAATATTCATACAATTTTTAAACAAATTGAATTATTTTGACTTTTCGATCATACCTCCTTAAAAGATATATGATCAAAATCTTCGATATGATTGTACGATATGCATGATAAAATTTATGATTTATGAACAAATACGGAATAATACAAATAACACAAATAACAGATAAATTACAAATTAATTGTAAATTCGATAAATTAGCTATTAAATTGCTGCAACCTCGTCCAAAGCAACCTTATCCAAAGACTTTGCTCAAGCATCACAAAGAAAATATAGCACGACAAAATAATCGAATATCTATTTGTAAGATACTTTTTAAAATATTGTTCTCATAAAGTATTGTTTAAGAACAAAGTGTAACAACTCACTAGTATCTAACTGTCCAGGAGGTTGACTATTTTTAGGTGCAGAGGGCCGTGCAGAAACACGAGCACTATTTTCCTTGATCGTAGCCGCGTCCACGGTATTTTGTCGTTTAAAATTACTACCCCCGCTTCCAGTAACAGTTGTACCAGTTACTGCAGTCGCATGATTGTGATTCGTTGCGTTACCTGGACTAGGTGCGCCTCCTAATGAGAAAAAGAATATGTAATACAATCTACTTTAGACATAATATTTATATTAATCAGCAAACATCAACAAATAATCCTGTTGATTTTTTGTTACCATATTTTATAACATTCATTACACTATTTTTATTACAAATTCAGTTTAACAATAAAACTACATATTAACTAGTTATTATTCAGCTTCTTCTGACATAAATAAATGATACAAAAATTGTTGCGTAAAATTCATAATTTCCGATAATCAGATGAAATGCAAATGTTTTGTCTTACCCAAGATAAATCCTTATCCATGCTTGTTATTTCACAGTAAGGTTTTAAACTGCCATACACTGCATTACGATTAAAATGAACAAATGTAACACTTACGAAGAGTTTCACCACCAGATGAGGCCCGTCTATTGGGTTTTGGATTGCTAGCTGAAATACTTCTATGAACACCTCTGTGAGATGGACTCTGTACTGCACCACCTGTTCCTCCACTGTTTCCTCCACCACCTCCTGAACTGACTTGAGGTGGAATGTTACGCAGTGATAATGAACTACCTGATCGTGATCCATCGCTTTCAGGCTGTACAAATAGAAATTTGGAATAAAATGTAAAAAAAAAATTTTAATTCTACTATATACTATATAATCATGATACATGTATTGTGTATTCTTACATCTGTTGTCTTTCTGCCTAAGAGCAAGTAAGTGGCAAATACATCGTCATATTTCGCTTGTCCTAAAGAATCCTCTATTTCGCTTCGAGTGTATCCCATACTGGCTAAGGCCTCTGAAATAAAAATGCGTGACGGCATAGTTACATCCATTAGAATTGACGAATTTTCCGACAACATTCATAATTCAAAATTAAAAAAATATAAAAAAATCTTTGTTATGACAAAAAGCTTTGCTATGTACTGCCATAATAAATATTATTCAACATTTAGAAATACACTAAATTCTTAAAGATTAGACTTATCGTCTTTATGATGTATATCCGTATTTTCAGAACTTGTTAAAAAGAAGATGTAGTTTTAGTTTGAGTTTAATATTTACAATTAATTAAAGAAAAATTCACTTTTTAATCAAGTTATATACAATAAAAATTCTATTCTCATGCAAAAAAAATTCTAAACAGCAAATTACAAACATATACAATTAAACATAAATATATCAGACTTTTAATACATTGTAAGTTTATTTTATTTATTTTTTATTTTGATTACAAAAAATCTAAAATATAATAATTACAAAAAATTTTTTTAGACTGCGGGGATTCGAACTCGAGTTAGCTGCAGAGACAAAATACATGCGTGCGCATTAGTCTATTCAGTCACTTCGTGATTTGGGAAGTTAAACTTCAGATTTAAGATAGCTGTCCAACTTTAATTGCAAATTTCTGTAAAATTAAGATTTATTCATTCTAACTCTTTTATACTTTTTATACATTCAAATCCCCTTTCAAATGTATGTCTTATTTTATTTCGTGTTTTACAATTATTGCTATCTCCTTGTAAATAAGAATTTGAAAAACAAACTATGATGTTGTCACTTGTGCGTTTACATTTTTTATTTGATACAATTTAATAAAACGTTATCTCACATTGCGCTAAAAACTTTGATATTCTTTTTCAATAAAAAACTGACACAATACGTATTAAATAATATTGAATAAGTCTGTCTGATATATTTCGATAATATATTAATAGTGATTATTATTACATAATTTATGAACTATAGAAAATACCGTGTGAACATTCTCCTAAGAGAAACTATATAAAAGATTTAGTATATTAAAAAAAATTTTCAATATATACCATTTGAGGACATATACATGCGTTGTGAAGAAAATAGAAGCTCTTTGTCATTGATCTCATATAAGGTAGAATGTTCAACGGGTATGACATTAAACATAAAAACGGTAAGTAGTAAGTGTTATGTACATACTGGTAGACTCACCTATCCTCTTGTGATCTCTATAATCAGGTTCAGGTTCTAAGTACGGTTTTAACTCATCATCTTCATATCCCAAATTCATCCATTTATCCTTCATTATATTCTATAGTAATAAAAATGATTAAATTATACCTTTTGAACATGTGATACGTGAAAAAATACTGTTTGTAAATATATTAATAAGACGATTAATACTTTAACTTAGTAAGGTAATAAAAGAAATTCAAGAATAAAAAATGTGTTGAGTAAATTAATATTCTTTTTCAACTAAATTAAATAAAAATTAACAGCTCATAAAATTAATTTAATCACTACTTAGCTTTGACTCTAAATATTGCTTAATTTGTCTTTATCGATAAATAAAAGAGCCCATTTGTTTTTATTTAAAGTTATACAATTAATTTAGTTTTGTTAAAAGTTACATGAACAAAAAATTAACTCAATTAAAAATTGCTTTAATTCTTCATCTGACTATACATAATTATGTACATTCAATCTTAAGGATTAAAACTAATTCGAATTCTTTCCAAATGTTATATATTAATAAAATAATTTATCATTATAAATGAAATAATTTATCGATATATTTTTGATTCATATTAGATGGAAATAGATTCTCATCCTAAGTAGAAAAAAATATTTTCATTAAACAAGCTATCGTAATCACTTACAAAGCAAATTTAGTGAAGTTTGATTTCATGTAATTTTGACAAAAATTCACAAATTCACGAAACAGGTAAGTAACTAATAATTTTTTATTTTCCTATCTATTTCATCTTAAAACCCAAGTTTAGGTCATTATAATAATTATTATTATTACATAATATATTTAATTATGCAGTTAGAGCACACATATAAACATAAATTATTTACATAATTATGTAATATTTTAGATAATTATATTCAGAAAATTATATTTCTTTATGTCTAATTTATTTATTGAGTTATTCGACTCACAAAATTCTTCACGAGAAGTATCCTTTAAAATTATATTATAAAGAGAAAAATGTTATTCAAACAGAATTGATGTCTACGGATCATTAAAAGGTCAAGGTTAAATTTAGTTAAATTGAAAGATAATTTTAACAAAAATTATTTATGTTAAATAAAAATATAATTAAAATTTTTTAAAATTAAATTATTTTAAGGGGTTACATTACTCTGATGTATTAAACAATGCTTTTGGAATTTTTTTCGACACTATTAATAAAGCAACAAAAATATGGTTTTGAGAGTTTATTGTACATGTCATAAGGTATACAAAAAGATTTTTTTTCTTTAGGATACAAAATGGCGTGACAGACCACCTGAAACTACTTTTTTTAACTGGCTTACCTTATGAAATGTACAAACTCTCAAAGCTATATTTTTGTTGCTTTATTAATAGCAAAAAAAATTCTCCCAAAAAGCCTCAAAGCCTCAATTTTCAACAGGTCAGGGTGCCGTAATCCCTTAAATAATATAGCAATTATAATATGAATTATAAAATAAAAAAATATTTTTTTAAATTTTAAATTAAGTTTTAAAAAAGAACAAAGAAATATTTTTTATTTAGGAATGTATTTTTTATATTAGTTTTATGTAGATAAATTTTTAACTTGGCAAAAACATAAATAAATAAAAGTTTACATATTATTTAAAATCAATTAAAGCTAAAAATACTATTCAAACCAAACTTACTAAATTTCAAATCAACTTATTAGAATAAACTAATTTAATTTTATTATTTAACTTTTAATATTTTAGTTATTACCCAACCCAATAAAATATTAATTCAATCTCCATATTCCGTACCTCTAGCGAGGCTCTCTTCGTTGGATTGAGCACCAAAAATTTCTTAAGAAGATTTTCACAATCAGTAGACATATAAAACGGAATTCTATATTTCCCTCTTAATACCCTTTCCCTCAATTCCCTCAATGTCGAACCATCGAAAGGCAGTGAGCCGGATACCAATGTGTATAGGATTACACCTAACGACCATACGTCTACTTCCGGACCATCGTATTTTTTTCCTGTAAATAACACATTGCATAAATAAATTTTAAGCTCACTTCAAGTATACTTATACGAGCCATTTCAGGGAAATACCTTGAAATAGTTCCGGCGCGGCATACGGCGGCGAACCACAAAATGTGTCTAACTTGTTACCGGGTGTGAATTCATTGCTAAAACCGAAATCGGCAATCTTTATGTTCATTTCACTATCGAGCAACAGATTTTCGGCTTTCAAGTCTCTGTGAATGATCTTCTTTTGATGGCAGTATTGCACAGCAGAAACGATCTGCCTGAACTTCGCTCTCGCCTCTTTCTCCTTCATCCGTCCATGTAAGACCAGGTAGTCAAAGACTTCGCCGCCACTGGCATACTCCATTACCAGATACAGTGTCTTTTCAGTCTCGATAACTTGGAATAATTTCACTATGTTTGGATGGTCAAGCATCTTCATTATCCTGACTTCTCGGAACAGCTGTAATTGATCAGACTTATCAGCACATGAATCACATACATTTAAGAGATGCATATGTAATTTTAAGTTTTTTTCTATTATATAAGTATGATAATATGACATGACACAAACGATGAGTTTTTTCTTTCAAAAATATTCATACGCAAAATAAATTAATATAATTAAAATAGTGATTTGTATGTTACAATAATCAATTTAAAATAACGGTAAGTTACTCTATTAAGAGGCACGGTAGTGGCTCGCACCAAGTGAACACGCAGCGCGAGCCCGACCGTAACCTATGTGAACTTGGCACTCAACTTTCATAAAAAAAATTTTTTTAATACGCATTCGATTGTACCCGGTTTGTACCACTTTTTGTTTGGTTTGTACCTCAAAGGAGTAAAAGTTACAGGGATTTAAAAAATCGTCAGCACCCCACTTTGAGATACAGTAATCTATCAAGTGCCATTCAATTAAGTATCGTTTGTACCTGTTTGTACCATTGTCGGTTTCGTTTGTACCCCTAAAGGGGTGATTGTACCAAATTTAAAATATGGGTTGGTGCTATCTTCGCCAATTTTGAAGATAAAACAAGTAATACTTTCCATAATTTAGAAAATATTTCTTATTTGAAATAAATATTATTCATTTTCTATAAAATATGTTATTGGTACTATTCGAATGAATATTTATTTGAGTTAAGCATTCTTTTCTGCAAGTGCATAGGTTTCCCGCAGGGGACCACTTATCGGGGCGGCCGGCACCGCCAAGCTCTTCCGCGGGTACAGCGAAAACTTAAAAAAAATATTTTTTATGAAAGTCGGATGCCAAGTTCACATAGGTCCGACCGTGCTCTTTACGCGTATTACGTACGGTGATATTAAAGGGATATTCTCGTTTTTCTTAAAAAAATCTTTTATTCCTTTATATTTTTTAATAGTTTGAACTGAGAGAGAGAGAGAGAGAGAGAGAGAGAGAGAGAGAGAGTGTGTGTGTGTGTGTGTGTGTGTGTAAGTATAAAATAGTAATATAAAATACTTGAAAAATTTTAAACAATTTTTAAAAAAATAATTTTTATTTTTCAAAATTATAATTAGTTTTATTCCGATTGAATCAAAATTGTTAAGAAAAATGTTCCTCCCCAAATTAAAATAAAATTCCAATTTTTTGATAAAAAAGTCTTAAAGAAGTGAAATATTCTTTTTTTACAATTTTATCGTTTTTACAAAAATCAATTTTTTAACTTAGTTAGAGATCGGACCAGACCTGCATTTATAGATTAAACATTTCTTTTAATTTTTTGTTTGAGATAATTTATGCATCTTGAATCGTGGCAATAGAGAACTGATATTTTTTGACACGCCTATACAGATGTGCAAATAATTACAAAAAATATCTTTTCTAATGTTTAAAAAAATTATATATAAAGAACATTCAAATATAAAGAGTAGAAAGAATAAATAAACCAAGTGTTTAAATTTATAACTTTTTCCAATATAATTTTTTAAAAAGGATATGAAAACGAGAATATCCCATCAAAATGATACAATTTATATTTTAACAATTTTTATTCTTACATTCGTTATTTTGCTTTATTGATCTTTTGTTTTAAAAAATTCATATATAAAGAAATATAAACGTTACCTTTTGAAGACTACCGGGATTTAATTGTGTCTTATCGATGATCTTGATAGCTACTTCCTTCCCTGTCGGAACATGCTTCGCAAGCTTCACCTTGGCGAAGTTGCCCTTGCCAATGGTCTTTAGTAATTTGTACTTGCCGATGTGAGGTTCCTCGGAGGTTCGACTCCTCGAGGAAAGCCGACCTCCGCTACTCGACACCCCTACGCCATCTCCCGTCTGTAACACACAAAAGTCACAATCGATGAGCAAATAAAATCAAATAAATTGTAGATAATATTATCGTCAAATCTCTGAACGCAGAACACTTTTGTAAAAAATCAGATACAGCGGGGCCTTTCTGTCAAACGCATAGGTATTTCATTTACGAAATGAATTCGTAAAATAAATTACAGATCAAAAATGTTTTTATTCTCATTGTGAGAATATATCTCCGTATAATTACGATATCAATTATATAATTAGAAATTAAAATACTAGAACAAATTTTAAATATTAAAATTATTAAAGAAAACACATACTATATATAAACATATTATTTAATTCTTAATAAAATAAAGCTAGTAAAACAGCAGGATGTTACTGCGCGATTACGAGATAGGCAAGTAGGGAACGTTTAATTAAATTAAAAGTTCAGCCAAGCTTACGCAATATAATCCTTAATTTAAATTCAATAAGTTGGAAAGATTATTTCGAGCCCTATATGTATACCGTGTGCGTTAATTTATTTCGAGAAACGCGCGGGAGAACGCCGCGCAAAGTTGCGTCGTAAATAGCCAACTATTTCAGAAACTCGGGTCGCGCGCATCTTTGCGCGAATTTAAAGTCGGAATACAAGTACGAGAAATACGGGGCAAACGCTCGTTAAAGAGCGCTCGGCGCGCCGCATAGCAAAGAATCTCGCGGATCTCTCTCCTTCCTCGTGCATTTATTTACGCTCGGACACGGGCGTGTGCGCACACTTGACACTTTCAGGCACAGTTGCGGCAGCGGCCATTGCCAATGGAATTAAAGCTCGTTAAAGTGCACCAGATACAGATTGTTCCGAATAAAACACGCCGCGCTCTCCCTCGCGTATTAATCGCGCGAGAACAATCGTTGTGTGTCACGAAGCGCGATTTTTTTTCCGTTATCGCCATGTCTCTGTAATAAAAGAAAAGGAAAGAAGAAACAACCGACAAAGAATCGACGTGTGACAAGATTATTTATGAAAAAGTCGAAGCATTTAAATGCGCTGCGCTCGCGTCCAGTCAGGCACCGCGCCTTTGAATTGTAAGAGGAATTAAAGATTTGAAATAAAAGCTGCACGGAAAAACCAATTTTGTTAAGCAGATATACGATATTGTATCGTTTCTCTTTATAAAAATTTAAGTAGAGATACGAATTTAGATACAGTAGACCTAAAAATAATTTTTTTTTCATTTTTAATATTCAAACTAGTTGTTCAAATTTTTTACAGTAATGCTGCTCATCATGTTACATAATTATTTAGACGATCCAAGAAAAAATTATTTTCAAATTTATGTCTAGTGACAGAAATTTTAAGATGCTTCAGTAAAATGATTCTTTTTCCGCATGTGTACTACCTATTTACGATAACATAAAAATATATTATTCCTGCGCATGTACATTAAAAAACAGATAAGAGGATAAAGTACATAAAAACAGCATCAAACATTAATGTTAATCATATTAAAACTTTATGAATATTTTTTATTTAACAATTATTGTTTCATATATAAGCAAGAAATTATATTTAGCATGAAGTATTGATAATCTTGCTTACATATAATTTAATCTTCTTCAAAGAATTTAATAATCTTAAATTTCAGCAAAAAAATTTTTATTTCAATATTTGAATAGTCATTTAAAAAGAGCACTATAATTGTTTTAAGAATAATAATAAAAATTTTAACTTTTGGTTTAAAAATATTATTGTTTCCTATCCAATATTTTTTTCTTTCAACATAAAAATTATTATTAAACAATAAGAACATATTTTTCTTAATAAAATTAGGAAAAATTTCTTTGTATAAGAATTATGTCTGTTTACGTTAATCATTTTATTTTAATACTTAATATTTTGGAAATCAATTGATTTAAATATCTTAAAATATTTTCAAAAAATAGAAATTTATTTTTGTGAAAAATAACCACAAACAGAAAAAAAATTGAATAAAGATCTAAAAATAATTATGAAGAATGTTGACGTAATGAGCAATGCTCTAAAAAAGTTTTGACATTTTAACAAGCAACTTGAAAGTCTCACGTAATTATTTTGATGGCCCGATATATATTCAAAATTTTTTTCAAAGAGGGTGGTATTATTAATTTTGTACATTTTTAATGTTGCTATTGATTAAGATAAAATATGATTATTTTTTTAGGAAAAGAAATGTTTAAAAATTTTCAAAAAACCACGGAAAGGCCTCCTGAAAGAAATATTTTATGTGATAAAAAATTTATTCAGAGTCAAAAGTAAAGTTAAATTTTATAATTAAAAATGGAAAAAATAAACAAAAGATTTCGGGAAGTAGAGTTAAATCCCCATTTCGCAGGATTTCGGTATTACCCGCAGGAGGCCACGCGTGACCATCTTGCGCGGGTTGGTGGCGGCCGCAACCTTAGAGGCCGCCAGTTTGACCTCTCGTGAATCCCAGTAGCGGGACGCTCAATAGGTGATGGATCCGACGACAGTAGACCGCTTCCTCGTGCTCGCATGCGCGCGATTTAAACGGTCAGCAGATGTCTTTTCACCGATATCGCGAGAACACGCAGAAAAAAGTTTAACACGGCAGAATATATTTATCTTAACGCGCGATCTCTGCGCGCCATTTCGCGATTCTTCGTTCTTCTCCTCGTCACTATCGTTCCGTTTCGTGTGTCGACACGATTTTTATTTTAGAATTGTGCAACTCTTTTTTTCACGATTTCGTTCGATTGGATTAATCTAATTTTCGATTCTTTTCCGACAAGGACGACCGACCGTCGTGATTTTCCACGATCGGGTATCGCAGCTCCCATGGTCGATCGTTTTGGAAGGTCGAACGATGAGTCAATTTGCGTGGCGTATCACCACGCTGCTTCATTTTATATCGGGAAATATATACATGGTGTTGTATAAAAGCCACTGCTGTATTTCAATGATAAACCGATTGTTATGTCGCCACTGTCTGTCACTTTAGGTGAACACTTCGATCTCCGACTACTGGAAACGAATGAGTGTATAATCCGCTCCTGTGTGCTATCCGCGATTTAAAGAGACGCTGCTCTTTGAGTTTCGATACCGTTTGAATTACATATTCCTTCGATTGATAAATCTCTCTTCGTTTTTATCGCGCGAATTGCTTATAAAATACACGATACAATTCTACAAACTCCACTCCGCCCGATATACTTCATTAGGCACACTTTGTACTGATATTGATTGATGTTGACTTGCAAATCGAGATTCCCCGACGATATTTGTATTTCGATTAGAGTGGCTTGCATCTTTCGGATTTGATGTTTTCAGAAACTTTTGAGAAACTTAATTTCAATGTAACTAACTTAAATGTACATGCATATATATATATATATATATATATATATATATGTATACATCGTTCCGGATATTTATCAATCAATTCAAAATCCGGTCGCAATCGAGCTTAAGGATGTCAGAGTGAAGGCGTGTCACATTTATGTTACTTTTACAGACGTCACCGACTACACTAATCGCTATCTCATCAGTCTTTGGTCAACGATAACGAGGTAGAACGTCGGTGACACCATCTCTCGCCATCAGCACACTCCACATCTAACATCGAGCCGTCACCGACGATAGTTCATTGATAATTAATCAAAACACAAATTAGTGACACACGTTATCTAACAGCTTTGGGAGACTTGCAGAAATTACTATCGGCTCCGACAGAAGCCTTCAATATCACATTGGATGTTCCACGATGAGTTCTCCATGATATCCACTTCCGCGAAGGATCTTCGGACTTATGTCAAGGCCAAAGGCCATGCCATTGTTTGCAAATTTTTTTTCGTTTGCTTATTACAATTGTCAAACACCGCTTTATCATGTTCCACAAAATAGAAAGCGAGAGAGAAAGAGAGAGGAAATAAAAGACTAAAAAGCGACGAAAAGGATGAGAGACTGAGAAACGCGAGACTGCTGGACTGAGATCGTCATCGACGTCGACGATGACCGTACGGGACTACTGCCTTCTCCTTTTCCACCCTCGAAACGAGCCACCCTCGGAGAAGAGACCGGAGGGATGCGAAGGCAGAATCAATACACAGCGCCGCCGCCACCCCCGGTGGAAACGTGCGAGTGAACCACCCTTGAATGTCTAGTCTCAACGTCGCCCACCCTCTCTGTCACCTCACCTCCCTCCTTGATCTACGAAAGAACGCATGCGTCGTGAAAAGTGGGAATCACCGATACACGGTCGTCATTCCGTGTTCTTTTAGAAGGTTTCAGACTGGTCAGCTGATCGGACTGAGTGTCCCGAAGCGCAAGCGTTAACATATTTCACGAAGGGAAACACTCAAAATTTTTAACCCGAGCTGTAAGAAAAATGGCCGCCTTTGGAATATCAAAAATGTAGAAAAGACTTATCTATATTATTTATTTATTAGTATTTCAGAATATAAAAGAAGAAAAAAGAAGAAAATAACGTATCGTTTTAGTACGGAAGGAAAAAAATTTAACTTTCTACTCTTTCTAGAAGAAGATATCGACTGCGCTAATTCCAAGATATCGATATGTATGTACATCCTGATGATGACGCACACATCTGTGGGATGTAAAGAGTAGGATGCCACATCTTCACCTTTATCGTCCTCCTACCTAGCAACGAGTTTTCGCCTCGCCAAGCGCTCGAATCAACTACCACTATGAACACCGACAAGATTATCGGAACATAGACCACCGCTATGTAAGAGACTGATAAGTTTATTAAACTGTCATTAAACAATAGCCTACATCATTGACTTTTATTCAATTTTAATATGGAGAACGAGCTAAAAAACACTTTTAAGTTTACTTAAACGTTATATATTTATATATAGCAAGAAAAAAATAAGGTACAAAAAACTTCCAAAATGTTATTTGCGTCGTTTTAAATCATGACGATACTGTATGTTTATTTGAGTATGACTGCATGCGATAGATAAGAATAAATCAAATTGGGACAGTATCGGTTTTAATATCAGTGATTATAGAAGGCCAAATCGCTCAAACAACAAACTTATGTTTTATTTTCGCGCTTGTAACAGCGTTTATTCCTTTTCTCGTCGTTCTTCTCTGAGAAGAGGACGCTCAGTGTGAAGAGGATAAAGTCGAAGTTTCTGAAAGAGGCAACAAGCAAGAGAGCACGTCCCATCAGTTGATCAATCGACCGAGAAAGTAACGATGAGAGAAGAGTCGCGGACATCTACTCCACGCAAAAGGCGGATAAGAATAGATCCAAGTTGACGCGAAATCTTCTCCGGAAAATAGAACCGCATACATGTAAATTAGCAAGTAAATCGTGAGACTCTATTTAAGTATTACGTTAAATGAAAGAGCCAACAAAAGATCTCCACCTGATTGAACCTCTTTCTCTCTTCCGCTTATAATGTAATTTAAATCATTCAACGCATCTGTCGATTCAAATCCATCGATAAATTAATAATATTAATTAAGTATATTCTTTTTTTATATCTTAAAGTCTCTAAAGTTATTTATATTTATTAAGAGTTAATTAAAAGAATGTACATTGTAATAAATAACATATATTTTTGCAAAAACTTTTTATCTGCTTGTGTGTGTGTGTGTGTGTGTGTGTGTGTGTGTGTGTGTGTGTGTGTGTGCACACAAAATATAAAATATAATATTATTATAGTATATGTAATATATACTTATCATATTTTATTATATATTTCATATTTTACATACACATATAGTTTTGTATTATAATTGTACAGTATACTTTTAGATTGAATAATCGTCGGTTTCAATGAAACTTATAGACAATGCTTGTAAACGAAAATTGCTGATGTCGGATTTCTATAAAGATTACGATCTATGTGTCTCCATAAAACGAGAAAAATAGCAAATTGCGAGATACATGTCGTAAAACAAAACCAGTACTTTCATGGGGCGCATCTGAAATTTGTTTTATGGCTCGACACAAAAGTTCATATAGATGTAAAATAAATTTCTGTTCTAGATATACTGCCAAATTATCACCATATAATGTTAAACAATATTGAAAGTTCTTATTTTATATTAATATATGTAAGAGAAATTTGTTAAGAAAAAATTATCTTTTCCTACGATATCTTTGATATTTTCTCTCAGTTATTAGACAAACATGTTCAACACTTGCTTAAATAATTAGAAAATAAAATAATTAAAATATTCAACAATATATTTCTAAACTTGTACTTAAATTATGTCTTTAAGAAAGATAAACGTATTCTATTTGAATAATTTCGTTTTACGCCTCAAAATTTGCATGTATTTGTATAACAAATGATTTTTTAATAAGAAAAAGAGGAGAAACACTCTTACTGAAATTTCCGGAATATTTCAAATGCGTCCTGTATGCACGATTAATTAGCTTCGACAGGTTGCATGATCGTCATAATGTCCGAATGGTGGTTCGACGAAGCGGAGAAATCATCCGGATTATTTCAGGTTGAACGGATGAGCCGTGAACGAGTTACACGTGTGACGTAAGTGTGGAAGTGAATTTGCGTTGTCGCTCGTTTGCACTCAGTTCGTTAGCAAGGGTACCACATCGTCGATATATGGGCGATCGTAAAATCCGCGCGTCGTTTTTAACGTTTCTCCTTTATATGCTTGCGTTTGTAACTTTATTTAACTTTCTTAACACTTATAAAGTCTTATTCGACTCGTGACTTGAATTTATTCGATAAAATTACAACAGCGTAAATACCATACAGTCTAATTATTCTACGATAGACATCAAAAAGACATGATGTGATTCTTTTTTCTTTCTTTCTCCTTAAATCAGATAGAAATGACCTTATCAAGACAAGAGGCTCGATAACGTTTCCCCGATAACATTTTTGATGTAAATGATAAACGCAGCAATCGATCTATATATACGGTATATATACTTATTATATATCTACCTCCTTCTCGCTTTGAATACCCTTCTGCATGTCTGGCAGTGGTCTGACGAGCGGGATGGCGGCATTGTTATTCTGCTGTTGCGGCTGATGATGGCGCTGATGATCCTTCTTGGTAACTGTCGGCCGGACGATCGCGCGAGTTTGTGGCATCCTGGATTGCGCCCTTATCTCCGTTTCTTGCCCGCGCCGCGTATCCGATGCGGTCCTGGACAACTTAACGGTAGGCTTCTTCGGCGCGATGCCGGCGTTTCCGGTGGAATTCCGCGTCGCATCCCCACGGTGCAACAGCGAGGCCCTTTTTTCGTCGACGCACATCATTACGATTCATTTGTCATAATAATTTCTTCGTTCGACCGTTTAATGTTTTATGGAATCATGTATTGTGCGAGTGTGATGATCGTTAACAACGGACAGATATCCGTTATAATATGAGAATTTTATGTGGCAGCATGTGTTTATTGTGCGTGTATGTATATGTGTGTAATTTGAGTGCTAATGTGGATGATCATTAAGCGTGTGACAAGGAGAATATTGTACTATATATTAGGACAGATATATAAACTGAGCAAATATACATTATATTAAACACCTTTCTAATTGTCAATATTAAATCTCTATATCAAAATCTTTAATTAAAATATTGTTATGATAACATCCACTCAAAATAAACTGAAGAATAACATTTTGTTATCTGTTTATACATCGACACAGAAAGAAAAAGAGAGACAAAAGCAAAATTTATTTTCAATTGCGTCCATAATTCAGGAAATATTATCTTGATATTTTCATCAGAAACGAGATCGAACGTTAATTATTGATGTTATGCGTGATATTTGCTATTCGGTGACACCCGGTATATTTATTCATTGAAACATCTGTCGCCGCGATACGCACTACTCCCCTAATCTTTCTCCCAGTTAGGCGTGTAATGACCGACGTGCAATGGCGACGAGCCGACGGGAAATCGCAGAATGAATCGTTGCACGGTTGCGACATTGCGTAAACTAAATGCCAATTGTATCGAGGAAAGGGACATGCGCGTGGGTGTAAGCGGATAGCCAATTGTGTGAATCTGTACGGCAACGAGGATCACAGGCGGAGGCTGGACGATATCCTCAATTATCGCTAAGGCTATCGTTACCCTGTGAATGTGTTCCTAACGAATCGTGTGTGTGTGTGTGTGTGTGTGTGTGTGTGTTCTTAGATTGAAATATTGTGGTTCAAACTTTTTAATGATTTGATGATTAAAGGCCTTATGTTACTATACGTTACACGTATTCAATCGTAAAACATAATTTAGTAATAGAGAAGTAAGCTTATTACTTCTTATACTATGTTTTTTTTTTTTGTGCATTACTTAAATTATGCTTTATGGTTAGCTATGTGTGACATATAATGACGTAAGATGTACGCTACGGCAACGTATGCGTGGCGGTCCTAATATGCGAAGATCGAGATATGATCATGTAGGTGGATTAAATTTCACCATACAATCTTTTGAAACTTTATCAAGATAAAGATAAATTAGTTTCGAGATTCATCTTCAGAATTGACATTCGTATTACTTCACTCAATAAAAACGATTATCTCAAATCGATCGTATATCAAAACAAATAGGGATAAAAAATTACCAATGTTATAGATTTGAATTTTTTTCACATTGGCGTTACAGAATTAGAAATCCTTACACAAAAAGTTAAAAAATTATAAATAATGTCGGCATTACAATTTTTTTTCGTTCTTGAACTTAAGTCTTTCAGCAATTATCCTTGTGTAATTTAAATGTGTAAAAAATTTTTAATTCTATAAAGTTAATTCAAAGAAAATTTGAATTTATAATATCAATAATTCTGTCACGCCAGTATCTCCTTAAACATTTAATTTAATGGCTATTTTCTTTAATAAGAAATCTTTCAAAGCATCATTAAGACTATCTTCGATTTAAGAAGAATAAGGAGAAAAATGCAAGCTCATATATGCAAATGATGCAAAAGAGGTATCAACGATGATGTCAATAGTGTCAATAAACACGCGGATGATTGACGTATGACGTAGACAGAGTGTGTATTTTACCCCTCGGCCTCATCGTCGGTCACGTTTCGCAGCAAATCCTCGTGTTCTCGATATCTGAGCTGGACTTCCGCTCCAAAATCCGAACTGTTCTCCAGCTGACGCGTTCTCGCAGCAATTGTGCCCATCTCGATGGCCTTAACTTGCTGCTCCAATCGTTGCAGCATGTCGGTGCTCTCGACCGTGCCCGATGACGCTGCCGTTCGTTGCTGCTTTAGTATCAAATCGAGACTGAGCGGCGCCTTGGGCGTCTCTGCTGATGGTCGAGCGGATGGTGTCAATTCCGTTCTCGGTTGAACAAATGGAAGTCCGATCGGTTGACCGATCTTCGGTTCATTGAAGACTCTCAACTTCTCCTCCAGATTCATGTCCACGTTCGTGTCGCTAAGAAGTCTTTTCACAGAGACGGGAGTACGACTGTAGAGTGGATTGGTGGGGACTATCTCCTTAGGTTTAATCGAGTTTAAAGCGCCGGCCCGTTTCTCGACTACTTGCAAACCTTTGTCGTCCTCCACCAATTCCCATTGCTTCAGGCCCTCCAAAGGCGTGTGCGGTGCCGACAGTCGCTTCGACATGCCCATTGCACTCGTCGTCTCTGGTTCACCAGCAGTTTGTCGATTTACCAATTGGCGCGCTGTCCTTTCGGTGGGCGATGATATCAGAAATTTTCGTGCACTTGCATGTGGCCGAATCAAGCTTCTACTGGCCTGTGTTCGCATGAATGGGCTCTCTCGATCGTCCATCATTGAGAAATCTCACGTAAGAACGAAGAAAGAAATTGACCGCCGTTGCAGCTTCTCAGACTTTCCTCTTCGACTTCGTCTGCGTGAGACGATCCTTCGTAGACAACGTGCCGGTCGCTGATAAATCTTCAACATTGATTCAATGGCCAAATCGGTTGATGACGCTGCACGAAAGATTTAGTTTCTGTCAAGAAGAAGATCCGTGTTTTTCTTTTTAAAAAAGACGTCAAATACTGCGACGATCATCACTAAACACATCACACAAAACCCAGAACCTGCGAACGAATCACCATCCAGCTGACCAATCCTTTCTTTCTTCCTCTACACTTTCATTCGATTCACAATCACATGTATCAATAAGCAAACAAGCGACATGAGTATATAGGCTTTTTTTTTTATAGATAGAGGAATAAAGCTTTATTTAACGGCGGCACTGTGTTGGCTCTTTTTGCAATCGTAACGTTGTAGACATTAAAGCAGATAGGTACGCAGGGAGGGCTCGTAATCTCGTGGATTACCGCAGTTTAATGTGAGTAGATGATGGCTAAATAAAGCTCGAAGAATTGTAAACATACGTATGTCTGTATCTGTGCGTGATTCAGATATCTGTATTACATAATAGCATTTTAATAGAACGGAACTATCGTTAGTAAATGCATCGACACATTGAAAAATCTTTGTACGACATTTTATATGAAAAGTACAGACATTAAAGAATTATTTAACAAATATTAAAACACTCGTTGAAATACTTATTAAATTTACATAAAATTAATAAGCAAAATTTGTTACTTATGTATACATTATGTACCAAGTACAATGAATCAGATTTTTATTGTCAAATCAAACAAGCGTCAAACAACAAATGAACTTTGATACTGATAAAATTTGATACTGATCTGTTAATAAAATTTCCTAAACCAATAAAAGAAAGGACGATTTTTATATCATAAATCGTATCATAAATATTATTTTTATTACAATCAAATGAAACAATGGAGAATATGCTAAGATATCAAATAAAAACTATACATCAAACCACGTAGTTTTAAAGTGATGATAAGAATTCATATTGGCTTATGACTTTCTATTAATTCTGCTTCAATTTAATTTAACCTAACAATTGTAAGATGAAAAATATTCCTTCAATGGTTAATGTTATTAACGACTAACATTTTGCAAAACTCAAAAGTTAAGATACATATATTTAAAAAAACGTGTATCATAAATAATTAATTTCGTAAAGGTATTCTCATGAGAATACATATTCATACTATGTAATCACTTTATATTTCAGAGTTTTTAGTTGTTAAGTACAATAATATGTATAATAGTATTTATATATAATAATATAGTTATAGAGTTATATATAAATATTACTAATAGTTATATTTATATATAACTATAACTATTTATATAAATAATTATTTTACTTTTCTATAGTAATTTCTCTCTGATAAAAGATGAGGATAAAACGGACCATCAATTTTTGTATAATACATATTACATACAGCATTTCTGTTTGTTCTCTTTATCAGATTCTATCTAATCATATAAAAATTTGTAAAAAGAATAACGCCGTAAGGATAACAGTAAAGAGAGAAAGAGAAACAGAACAAGAGCGATAGAGATAGTACAAAAGTATGAAAGCGGAAAACTGTCAAAAATTCGGCAAAGAGGAATTTAGTCAGGCCAGCGAGCCTCTCTTCTAGATGATTCTTGCAACCTAAATGGAGCGAATTCGCTCAGCGAATTCTCAATATAGTGTGAAGCGAAAGAGTACTCATTGGAGCACCTAAAGATGTATTGGAAGCTGTCACAACATATCGGATATTTAAATATATCCAGCCAATTTCGGACTTCTACCTTCAGCAAAGCAAAACCTAGAGGAGAAAAAAGAGAAATTAAAGAGGAAGTTCATGTTTAAGAAGGATCCGATCTCATCGCCAAGTAGCGTTTTATTATTGTAATTACTGTAATATATAATTTTTTAAAAACAGTCTCTTTCTTTCTCTGAATTAATAGCGAATTCAAGATTTTTTATATTTCTCCATTTGCAGAAAAAAATAATAATTTGTAATTATTTGAAAAATTTCATAAAAGATTTTTCAAGAAAACTTATTTCTGCCATTTTTATCAGTTTATAATCAACACTTGCAAATGTTGCATCGCGTGGTAGATTAAAAGATTAAAAAACGTGATAACAATATCCTTTTGATTGCAGATATCTAAAGATAGATTTTAATAAAAAAAATAAAATTAATAATAAAAAGACTGATACATGATGTTCTAATGTTCCATTTTAAAAAGTACCGATTAATCACTTAGCGGCGCAGACAAATTAAAATTTCCGATTAATCAAGGCGGTACACGGAAAGAATTTTCTCTTAAAAATTACCCTGAAAATCGTGGTAATTGTGAGACAACGTAAACCTTGAAGAATTTTACCATACTTTTAACAAAATTTACTAAAATTTAGTAAAATTTTAATAAAATTTGGCAAAGTTTTAGTAAATTTTGTTAGAAGTATAGTAAAATTTACAAAATTTTGCCAAAGGAATTGTAAAATTCTTAAAAGTTTACATTGTCTCACAATTACCACGATTTTCAGGGTAATTTTTAAGAGAAAATTCTTTCCGTATATATATGATCAATTCGTTGAAGAGAACTTGTCGAACGATCGACGCAAACACCGACGCCGTTTTTTAACGAGGCGATAAAGTCATAAATCGTGAGCGGGCAGGATAAAGTGCGGAGATTAAGGAGATTTATAGATCAGAGCTTATATGAGCCTAGGCCATTTGCAATTCTTTTCTCGAACTGCGAAAAGTTTTATGGACTATTGAGCAATTTGAGTACATTTATCTTCGCAACTCTTTGACAAATATTAAATTTGTTTGCGAGCAAATCTCTAAAAATTCTATTGAAATTATATCTGATTAAAATAAAAAAAAAAAGATTTATTGTCCTCTAAAGCTTTATTCGTGTAATATTTCTACTGTTTTCTATGATAAATTTAATCTATTTAATGCCATATATATATATACATATTGTTTTGTATTAGTTAAAGACGCTGCAAATTGACAGAAAATGCAAAGAGATCGCGTATACCTTGCATATTTCTAGTGCAGATTGGTGTTGCAAAACGTTTCAAGGAAGTCTTTTTCAAAGAATGGGAGAGTTCCGATGAAGCATAATTGCCTGAAGTATAGTGCAATCATCACGACCCAGGATTTTAGCCTTAATAAAGAAGCCCCATGCTTGTCTTTGTATTTATTAATTGCTGTAGGAACGATGCCAATAACAATGCAATTCCCATCGTTTCGTAGAAGCAACTTCGTAATGACGATCGTTTCTCTTTCCGCAATTAAGAAGCGATTAGATTACAAAGATTTTTTGGATGACCGCAAATGCAAGTTTTGGACTAATTATTAGTCATGCGAGATTCTGTATTATTTATTCTATATATAGTGATTATATGAATGTAGCAACGAGATTTTAAAGGAACGATGAAAAAAAGAAACGGGGATTACAAAAGATGTGGAAATAAACTTTTGATACATCTGTTTCGATTGACAATTCGAGAGGATGGTTACGCAAAGAAATTGCAGTATACAGAACCTAAAAAGTAATATTAAATATGATGGGCTTGATACACTCGAAGATTAAGTTAACATTCTCTGAGAAGACGTTACGTCAGTATTTCTCCGCGGCTAAGAGAAAACGAAAGCTAGAAATTAAGAGATTTCCTTTTATCAGTTACACGTGTCGTCGAAACTCGAACAGTTCTGTTCTTCGATAATGAAACGATACGAGACACGTGTTCCATAAAGTTAACAATTACAATAATTAGAAGGACCGCGAAATATGAATGTTCATCCGATCACGATTGCACGCGCTATCATTCGTATATCACACGCGCGATGCGTGCCGTTTACACACACACATACACACACACACACACTGCACACAAATTTGTACCCACGTGAGATCTTTCTGTTTTTCATTTTCTTCCTCCTTTCGAGAGACCGTCGATTCCGAAAAAAGGGAAGAAACTAGCGAAAAAATGAGAAAAAGGCGGTACCAAAATGTTGCGTGAACAACGACCGGTTATGACGAACTGGGTCCATTTCTCCAAAGGTAGCGATAAGCGCTTCAGAAACCGGCCAACTCGACTTCGTTACGCCGCTTATCAGCGGTAGATGCTGATAAGCGATAGCGTGTCTACCTAACACTCGCGGGTCTGACGATCATCGCGCGCCGCGATTCTTATATATATTGTACGCACGGAGCTGCGTAACGATAAAATATATCAAGAAATGCGCGTTGTACTAAAGTATAAGAGCGGCGAAAATTATTTTTCGGTTGGTGTCGCGAGTTATCAAGGCTACATGTATGAAATAAATGAGTGATACGATAATAGTGAGCGATGAAAACTGTGAAATGATATCGCGGCTTTCTTTCGGCAATTCTAATCGTCGGAATAATGAAAATCTGATCGTAGTAAAACGAGCCATCAGAAAAGTGATTAACTGTCGACGGAGAAGTATTTTTATATCTTTCTCTTAAAAGTCTAAAATGAAATAGTGAAACTAAACGGTGACTGCGTAAAGCAATGTGTAAATAATATGCATCAATTAATCATAAATTCAAAATCATATATAACTTTACAAATTATTTTATATTATTTATAATCGACATTTTTCACGGTCTGCTATTTTGAAATGTCTGTTGATATAGTCGCGACAATATATTTATTACGCAACTCTATAAATGGAGTTATTAAAACAAAGTAGGGGACAGAAATGCGAAATTTGCATATATGTATACGTTGTAAATGTCGTAAGAGGCACAAATGCATGCGAATTAACCGAGCCACTTAAATCGCGTACGTTTCTCGTTTATTTAATAAGTTCGCTTATTTATGTAATAAGTACGCGTATTTCACGCTCTTTATTTGCTCATAGATTCGTAATTATAAGGCCACGCCTCATGTACAACATTAAAAGGAATCTTTGAGATAAGCTTTGCAAATCTTGAAACATATGAAGAAGATATTTAACGTTTCGTGTATTCACTTACAAATACTAGATACAGAAGAAACTGGGAAAAGTTGAAACTTTCTTATAAACAAGAAATGCCACTAACACAGCAGAATCTATTCATCTCTAAGTTTTTATTGGTATGAAAATAATTACCAATATCAACGGAGTTCAATTAATTAGAATGAACGTGAAAGTATGAAATTAAATATTGTTTTCTACAGCATAAAAGAATTATATTAAGAAAGAACAGTTTATAGAATTTCTTACTAAATTCTTATGTATCCATTCATTCGGATATTTTATGTCGAGCAGAACGACTCTGAAGAGATCGCAGCTCGATACTCTGTTTATTTCGCACAAACAAATTTAGCTGCTTAGTGTTTCCAAATTGTGTCATAAAACACGGAAGTATTTTGGGCACTCGCCAGACTTTCGTCAAGACATAATATCAGTGTCAGCACGTTATAAGCATACCAGGTAAGAAAGTGAGTGCCATTAATCATTAGACCTAACACACTGTCCCATAATAGATAGGAGCTCTGCACTGTTCCTTTTTGTTAAAAAGGCTTGAAGAAGTCTGTTTTTTGGATACGGTGCGTATCAGCAGGATAGCAAATAAAAAAATTCTAATTTGTTATGCAGATGGGAGAGTGACACGTATATTACGAGCCTACATGATATATTCAGAGTCAATATAGAATAACACGAATTTAATTCAGATCAACATACGAAACAGGATTGTGCCGCATTCTATGAAGATCAGTTTAACGTACTAATAACATGTACGTGGAGAAAAGTTACAATTTTAATAAAAATAAATTTTTTTGCTCGGTACATCGGTTTTCTTCGTCGCTTCGTTAATAAATAAATTTACTCTTACTACTGTGGTTCACGACGTAATAAAAATTTGCAGATGCGTATAGACTTTACGCGGGTACGCAGACTGGCGCGACGGTGCAATGTTCAAAGTTTTCGCATGCGACACGCAATGCACCGACATTCGCTGTCGCGCCATTCCATATCGGCGAAGGACTTCGTTAGAGGGCCGTAGAAAAACCAACGAAATGACCGACCTCGTCAGCAAATGAGGATTTGCGGTCGAGAAAGCAGGATTATGACGTGGCCAAGCGCCACGAGTTAAGAATGGTTGGGGAGTATGCCGATAATAAACTTCATTATGTAAATGCATCTAATAATGCGTTCTATTAAACTGTACGGACAGTTTAAAAAATGTCACAATAAAAATGTATACAGACAAATTATTTGTCGTAAGATTAAGTTGGCAAACAATCTCTCAAAAGTTTTGTTGATATTGAATAACAGCAAAATAGATATCCGTGCGACTAGTGCGGTAAGTCGGCTAATTGCCCGCACGTGGACAATAGCCGATCTGCACATGTCACACATAATATGTTTTGTTACTTGTACGACAAAATGTTGGCCCTTGAGCGTGAAGTGAGAAAAGGATCACTTTCAGCACACCGATAACGAAAAAGATTTTCCTGACTTTCCGACGTCTGACAGAAATAATCATAGATATATAAATGGAGCATAAGCCCATATTTGCCGTAAATTCTTGGTCCCAAGATAACTACCAAATTATCTAAAAATCCCCCCCTAGCGCATGCACATTTGCGTATTTCTCAACAGACAGCCAATCAGGCGATGAGAATCCGCCGAAAGAAATCAATTGCGCATGCGTGAGGGAAGAATAATTGCCCCTTTACCCCATTTATCTTGGCACACAAAAGTTAGATAAGACTCTATCTATATATCTATGGAAATAATTCATCCCATTAGATTTTTCCGTGATTTTGCTATCAGTCAGCGAGGTAAAATATGTCTTCAAGACAAGGAAAAACAAAGGATTATTTTTAGAAGCGCGCGATAGCATAAATAAAGTAACACACGAATATCAACGGGGAATCAACGTTTTACTACGAATTTTAAAAAAAAGATGCGTGCTGAAAGTAAGGAGAGAATTGTTGTGTTGTCCGTTCGTACACGCGAAGGTTGCACTTTCTTGGACATCCACCGTTTGCTCGGGATAACAGCTACCTCCGACAATGTTCTTTATGGAGCGAGACGTCGCGTACGACAAGGCGCATCCATCGTCGTCGCGTGGTGTGTTGCACGTTCGTCGTGTTAGAAAAGCCGCATGGAACGTCTTTATTTCCGGCAGTGCCGTTACCAGGGCGGAGGCACACAAGCTCTAAAAAGCGTCGCCGCCGACGAAGGCTATAAAAGTGCGGTCCGCCACCAATTTCCGAGCGTGCGCTACGAGATCACGTTAACTAAGGAACATCGAGTTAAGAGAAGAACCTTTTAATTGTAATAGGTTACGCAACGCACTCCCGCCATTTAATAATCATTTTATTTCTGAATAAACCAGCTGCTTCCCTCTATTTGCGTCATACTTCCATGGCAGTAAAATAAATATTTTAAGGGGATATCCTAGTCTACAACATGAAAGAAAGAGAAAGAGAGAGTAAAAACCATATGCAGCAGTTTTCTTTAAAACAATTTCCAAAGATAAGGCAAACTTTTTCACGCTTCAGACTAAAATATCCTCTTAAGTTAGAAAAAGATAAAAATATTTTAACCTTTTTAATTTCAATATCGTACATCCATTTATAGTTCTCAGTCAAATCTTGTTAATTTCACATATGTTTGTTTATCGTTCAATTTAAACACAAATGATATATAATATTGATAAATGCTACAAGTCAATATATAAATTGCCATTTATTCAGAAGTAAAAGTAAAAAATGCAGTTATGCTGCGTGCTCCGTGATGCGCGACTCACGATTAGCGCGATAGCTGGTGCGAGGTCTTTTGTTCGATGTAACAAATACCTGCAATCACGGGGAAGTATTATCGAGGTGCAGGCACGGTACAAACTGATACACGAGGTGATTCACTCGAAAAAATTCGATTGCATCATTAGAGACGTAAAAGAAGATCGTAAATTGCGTATTTTTCAGAAAATAATTTTTTATGGCTGATGTTTTTTGTGTCAACGTAATACGTATTGCTAAATGCTTAGAAGTCATCTGTGAGAACATTTACGAGACATAAAACAAACAAGAAGATTATATAGTTACTGATTTTTCCATGTAATTTTTATTTTTAGCAACAAAAGCATTTCGCTAAATTTGTTTAAATTGTGAAAAATTATAATCGTATGTAAGAACTGAACACATAAAACAAGTCCTCGCAACACTTTCACTGAAAATATGATCCATTCGTGTTGATAAGAAATTCCACCTTGCTGTGCATTTCGCAAGATAATCAAAATGTCACTTGTTGCGAACCAGGAAAGAATGTGGTATGTAGTTATAATACAAAACTGTCTACATTTTGCGGCAAATCTCTCCCTCCCTCCACAGAAATTATGTAAGTTATATTAGATAATTGCTGCATTTGAAATTTTCCAATCCATAATTCCTACAATCGTTAAATATTACAGATGTTCAGTTGTTTCATATCTCTTTGAGCATTCAGAGTGTTATAGCAATGGCAGCTGACAATAAACAGAAAAGACGAGTTCGTTTATTGTTTCTTTTTTAGTGTGTACGACGGCCGTCATGAGAGTCCTATTGTTGAGCGTAACAAATCTGGATAAAGTCAGCCCCCCCCTTACATTAGAAAAAAATTTTCTCAAATTGTTTGTTTGTATATCTTTAGTTAAGAAGTTATTAACAATTAAAGTTTCGAGAGCAACGATGAATAAGCTTAAAAAACGGATATTGCAGAATAGCTCCAATCGATATTTTCGTTTGCACATCCAAATAAAAAAATTGTTTAACCGGATGTAATTGCTTTATTGATAAATTTTTTTATTAGAAGTGTACAAACAAAAATTGGAAATGTGCATACATGTGCAAATGCAAACGATGAGTAATCGAATGAGCTAAAAACTCATATTTTTTTATGTTTGAAAGTTAACTTCACCTAGGTATGTAACAAATACAAAATGGTGGTTCGTCAAGAAAAAAAGTATAAATAGATTAATCAAGTAAATAGGAGAGTAATTACGATGCGACAATCCGATTCTCACGAGAACAAACCGTTTTACATCGTTTAAGAGAAAAGAAACAAAAATGAAATAAATAAATGTGCGCGTGTAAAGCAAACAGTATATACATTCAAATATAAGTTAAAAAATAAAGTTCTTATGACGTCTGCAAAGTTTTTAGAAATGCTTACATATATGAAAATACTAATAAAACTAATGTGATTATAGAATGATATCTGCTTGTACTAATTGTTATAATGTTTAATTATAATTGTTATAATGTTTAATTACCTAGAGTGTTTTGTTATAATGTTTAATTATAATTGTTATAATGTTTAATTACCTAGAGTGTTTTGCAATAGATATATAAAGAGAGATTTTTGTTTCATGAATTTTATACTTTTAATAATTTCTAACATATACACATACACGTTACGTTCATCGTTGCGCATTTTTCTTTGTTTCTTTCGTCTGTTCATTTTATACAGTAAAAGGAATAGAAAATTTATTCGAACAATAAAATCGGGGAATAAGACAGTTGCGATAACCGAGGTTGAGATAATACTTATTAGACTCGCTGGCTCCCCTTTTACCAATACTTATTAGTATCGATAATAAGAATTGATGTTCTTTAGAAAATAAAAGGCAGACATAACAAGAGCTTTTATGATCTGAAATACACTCGAAATTACCCGAATAGTTCGAACAATAAGAGCTCAGCTGTGAATTCGTATATTTGGAACCGAGCGCAAATTTCTTCGTATATATAAATGGAGTGTAAATGGAGTTCGGGTAAACGGAATTCCACCGTACCTTATTTTGATCAACGCGCATGCATCATCGCTCGAAAAACAGCTCGCAACCAAGAAATAAACTTCCTTTTGTCCCTTCCCCTCTCGCGTCCCATCGTGCTGCGGACGCGGGCGTAACAGAAAACGGAAGAATGAGCATTTGAATCGTAGATTGTGCGTTATCTCGCCGGAATAATGGCCGTTTAATTAAACTTTCCCCATCAAATTTGCAATTAAACCTGCTATTGATGATACACGTCGGGGTCGTCCACGAGCGCGATAAACTCAAGACTCTTGTGGCGCTTGTCTCCCTTTCGTTTGAGTAACTTATCGCGTTTCGATTGATTCTCTCTCGAGCTTGGTTGCAGCGGCGACTCTTACCTGATTAAAGGTGCTTAGCTAGTTTCTCTCCACGTTACAGATCCCGACGTTGTAATATCAACAATTCTGTATCTCCTGTTTCAAATATGTATACATAAGAAACAAAAGTAAAAAGAGAGATAATTGCTTTTTATAGCGAGACTTTATAAATCTCTTAAAAAAATCCCCGCAGTATAATACTTTGCATCAAAAAATGTAGAATAAATATATCTGATCAATATGACTGATCGAGATCTACGACTCAAACGTATGGAATTCTACAAGAAAGTTTATAACGATAATTTATGTTAAATCGATGTATACCGCACTTCATACCGAAAGAATCAGTTATGGTGTAGAGACTGTAGAGGTTTATGCAGAGATCATTATAATTAACGTTGAGCAATGTTAATTGCAATCGGAGGACAGCCATTAGTCCTTGCTTCTCGCGGTGAAACAAAATCGTGTTATGATTGCACGCACGTTGTTGAATTAACGAGCGATAGTAACGCTTCATTAAGTACAAAAAGACGTTTTTACGGGTGTTTCTTATGCGAGAATGCGATCACCACTGTCTCGAGTAATCGATCGTTGCGAATTATGTGTGTAAATACACTGTGAGCGTCGGTTAGAGTTTCATTTTTTAATTAATGTGGAACCAAGAGAGAAACCAAGAAGAGGTCTTCTTGGATGATGTGACCTTTTTGCGACGACGATTTTCAAGCGGTCGGACACCGATCATAAGTGTGATCGGTGTCCGACCGCTTGAATGTAATAAGCTAATTTATACTTTGATACATTCATTGCGCTCGATATTGATTATAATATGGTATAATAAAAAAAAAAAGTAATAACACATTTTTCGTGTGCTACGTTTTCCCTTCAAAAGAATTTTAATGAGAATTTTTAAATAAAACTTTTAACTTATAATGTTTTAATTTAAATGTCGTTAAAAGATTGTGTATAGTAAACTTCATATTAGAAATAAAATAAATTTTAAAACAGTGAACATAACAATTGTTCATTAAACCTTCGTTTTTCAGATAATATAAAATAAAGTTATATCAATTGTAAACATTTAATATCTAGGATTAATTAAGAGTCTTACGATACTATTATTCACAGCGACGTCTAGAAATTTTTCAGGCAACTTAGTCTTGCGTAATATTATCTGATTCATTTTGACGTATTCTTTTCGCGCGATAAGTTCACATCGTTTTCCAAGAAGCCATTAATCTAGATTAGACGTTATCCTTTTGTGGAAGGCAAATTGTTAAGATGAACAAAGAGCCGAGTCACGGTGAGGCGAAGGAAAAGCTATCTAAGTGACCCGAAACACGTATAATATCGCAAAGGGTAATGAACACAGTCTCGTATTAATTATGCTCGCGAGGCGCAACCGTGGAATTATATACGAGTAGTTATATAAACCGTTAATTCTTATCTTACACACGCGCGCACACTTACTTCCGTCTATCTTCTATTCTTTCGTTTGCTTTTAATGCGCACGCTATTTGCGCCGCACTATGTATGAAATCTGTGAGGAGAAAAGGGGAAAGAAAAAAGAGATTATCCCAACCTGGGTGAGACGGCTTAAAGTCGTTACGGTAACTAATAACGCGGAACGTTTTCGGCCACGCTCGTGCGAATCCGGTTTTCTATCTTAAACGCGCGAGGCAGGTGCAAATTAAAACGCACTTTTACATTTTTATTTTTCAAAACAAAAGGAAAAAGATGGAAATGATGAATCAATCTATGTGAACAGTATGAAAAAAAAAAAAAAAAAATGAAACAAAGTAGACTTGGTATTAATGCATATCGTGAAATTCAATGTTTTTCGAAAGCCGCACGCAACTGTGAGTCTCTCTTTCTCTCATAGCGAACAATGTATAATTATCATTCAGATTCGTAATAAGTAGTTACTGTTTTGTGTTTCATGTCGCGGATACGATCGGAATCTACATAAATAAATCGCTTGCATATTTTGCGTACAGTAGCATGACGTAATGCCGCAAAATCGCACATACTGATATCGGAATTTGTTTATTCTTCTTGTTAGCTTAACAGAAAGTGAGAGAGAGAGAGAGAGAGAGAGAGAGAGAGAGAGAGAGAGAGAGAGAGAGAGAGAGAGAGAGAGAGAGAGAGAGAGAGAGAGAGAAATAGCGACATCGCGTTGCGAGGTCGAACACGCGAGAAATAATTTTACTGCGCAACCTAACCTTGTTGAGGACACATGTTTGTTTGACGTATTAACGGGACTTGTTGGCTAATTCAATTTTTCACAGTTGAAACGAAATTTTCATTAGCTTGTCATATTATATTATAAAATTCGATAATTTATTAAAATTATTTAGTTGAATAGAGATTAACGATTATTATTAGTAATTTATTATAGAATTCTTTAATATTTTTATGATTAGTATAAGAATACGTAGTTAGCACATTGTAAATTTCCCAGGCCTATATCGTCACGTACAGATAATTCACCTTGCTTGATCGGATGAGATCCCTTGATTAACGAAATAATCACTCAAGCGTTATCACTATATTATCACAGCTTATTGTAATCACCACTGTCGGGAGATAACTCCAGATTTCCGTGTGGAACCGTGTGTGTTGCACCTAACGGCACGTTATTTTTACAGAGCACTTTGACGACCACATTTTTCCGATATTCCTCCGTTAAGCTCGAACGTTACAGCGATACAGCGATCACCGTCTCTCGCTGATAAAGAGTTCGGGCGTGATCGTCAATCTTCGCGAGAGTCTAAAGGTTCGGTATGGAGCACGGAGTATAGTGTCGAAAATCGACAGAAAAAAAAAAGAAAAAAAAACTGCCGCTCTACGTACGGTATGGTGTGGTGTGGCACACGGTACACGCACTCGTGACACGGTGACGCAAACGCAAGGCGTCACTGAGATGCGGTGTGCGCGCTCGTACAGTTTCGGCTCGTTCGACTCGACTCGACTCGACTCAACTTGACTCGACTCGGCTCAACTCGGGACAGCTCGGCTCGGTTCGGTACGACTCGGCTGTTTCGTTGCGCGCGAGCGCCGTTGCTCCGTTCGGTTGTTGGCGAGATGCGGCACGAAAAGCGGCTCGAGCGCGCGTGACGACGGCAACGAGACTGCTACGCTTGGTGACGCGGGCGACCGGCGAAAACGAATCGCAACCGGCGATCGTGACTCACGAGCCAACCAGCCAGTCGGCCAGCTAGCCAGCCGGCGCGCGCGGTTTACGGTCGTTTGGAGCGTCTACTATCGTAGGACGAACTCGAGGTGCAAGTGCTGATAACAGTGCCGCTCACTCTACTGGCGACGCCCGACGATTTGTCTATATAATCATAAATTTAACCGCAAAATTTTAAGTTGTACAATAATGATATTAAAAGGAAAAATATTAAGAATTTGTGAAGCGATATGAGTATTTTTGTGCGGATAATCGAATTCCTTTTTGCTTTAACAGTTTAACAAGGCAATATTAATATGTTCTAGAGTATTCTAATATAAAAAAAATTATAGTAACTGTGTAATAAAATCAAAATAATCTTATCTACGTTTTTCAATTATAGAGACAAAATAGATTTTTGAAAACGTGCGTTATTTTTTGTATCTTACTGTACACGTGTATACTTTGTGATATATATTTTATATAGTTCTGTTTGAGATTTTATAAAAAAGATTTTTAAGAAAGACAGATTGAAATATATGAGTAATATGTTAAAATAATATTTGAAATTGTGATTTCAATATAATTATTTTCTATAGACACACGCGCGCAATTAGAAACTAAATCCGTTTCAATAGAATCATGTATTTACTCTACAGCACTTTATCATTTGTAAATCCACACACGTGTAGAAAGAAATAAAAGAAAATTTGCATATTCAATCAAAAACCACTTTTTCACTCATTCGCACTCTTTCTATCGTTCGTAATTTTTTTCAGCGTGAAAAACTGATCACCTTACACGGATCGAATTTTTCCAATCAACTTATACAGCTCGCATTACAACTTCGCGTAACACACGCAAATTACAAAAAATCGGTAACGTAATACACTTCCTCGTTTCGCGAATGGGAATCGAGAGTGCTGGGGAGATAAAGGAAAGCACGCGCGTGAGATCACGTTCTCGCGATCGAAATCGCTCACAGCGAGCGATCGACAATCGGCAAACGGCGTTCATTCGCCGGCTTCGGGTCCGGTGTCTAGCGGAAGACTGGAAACTCTTCGGAACCCGCTCGCGTTATCCAGTGAGTTGCGCCGCGCCGCGCCGAACGCGTGATCGTGTCCTTCGTGCTCTCTGCCGGAATCGATCGATCGGAACGGGAGCTAGTCGCGGAACGAATTACCGATTCTCGCGAATAATAAGAGCAAGGTAAAAGGATAATTGTGACACGATGCCTGTTTCGCGGTACTTCGCGGGCGGCTTTATCAAATGTAAAGGAGATGTGACTTGAAAAGTTATTTCATTTATTATTAGAATATTCCCAATATATCGTTTCTAAATCTAGACATTTTCTCTAAGAGTTTGACGACGCGGGATATAAATAATCGAACGCGAGAAGAATTGGTTTTAGGCACAGAAACCGTTGAAGTGTGACTATTCTCTCTCGGCATCGACAAATGTCTTTCGACTCTCCCGTTATGCTCAGAAAAATACGAGGAAAAAAGTAACATTTATCCTTTTTGATTCTGTGTGATCAACGATTTGACTTTTCGGAGACTATGAAGACTATAGTTTGGAGAATGATAATTGTTTAATATGACTAATAAAATATAGATATAAAATTTCATGAAAAAAAGATCCCTATTTTTTCTGCTTCTCTCGAATATTTGACTCTTTTAACGAGAATTTTTAAAAAGAAATAATGTGACCAAACCTATTTGAAACCTATTTAACCTTAGAAAATAATGTCTAATCGTAAATATATAACAAATATATAATATTTTATAATCATAATTGATCTAAAATTGCTTAAAAGAATGAAGAATGCTTTATTACGATACAAAATACAAAGATTTATTCAACGTCGAACATGATACATATGTCAAAACAACAAACAAAGCGAGTAATATCTGCCAGATAAAAAATTGCAAACAAAAACATAATTATCACAAGAGTTTTTTAACATTCATGACGCGAAATCTCATTGAAAGACGAAACAGCGGTCGATTAACACTGAGCATTCCATTATTACGTTTATCGCGCGTACGTATCGAGGAGGTAAATTTTGACTAAGTAGATCGGCCGCGCTTAGATATTTTCCTTCGGGTAGCGGTTTCGCGGATGAATGTACGATAAGAATTGTCTTAAGGAAAACTTGATTCGCTGAATTGCTGGAAAGATAGAGAGCGGCGGAAGTGTACGGTTATAAGGATTATCGGTTATCCTTGCTTTTTATTGCCCTCTCCGCTTCGTGGACCACCCGTAGTATGCGCGCTGATTAGCTCTCGGAGTACATTCTTCCCGTCCCCATGCAGAAAGATTTAAAACATAAGGGACTAACATTTTCGATCTGAAGATAATTTTTTATTATTATAAACATATGATCGCGATCGCTTACATTTTGTTGTTACTTGTTGCGTTTTATTTTTCACTATTATCTATATTTGTAAAGTTTATTTAAAAGGAAAATAAACAGATACCTTTTGACAGTCTAAAATTGAATGGGTCTACCAATTTGTTTTAGATCAATTTTTACGATTCGAAAATTTTTAAAATTTATTTCGGATATTGTGTTTACCTAAGAGAGAATTGATCGCGCGAGACTCATCATTTTGGCAAATAGGAAAATTGAAGCCGTAGATACTTACTTCTACAAGTGTTTTTTATCGGGGTCGCCGTGACTAAAGTCGGAATAATTGGAGCACGGAACCCGTATTTTTTCAACCGCTAGTTTCAATCGTGCTTTAAAAGCGCGCGACAGAAAAACCGGAAAATTTTCTCTCGAATAATTGTATCCTTCAGCGAAGCATTTTAGAGACAGAGGTCGTTACGTCTACGAGTAAAACGTACAAGTGCGACTAAGATTAAAAAAAGTATAAGAGTACAAATAAGATAAGAAAGAGATAAGATACAGGTATACATGTACTGAACGTGTTCTTCGCACGCAAATTTATTTTTGCCACCGAGTTAAACTCGATCCCTTCACAGTAATGATTCGCTCGGTGAATTGCAGGCGAAGCGTTAACATCAACGGAGACCTCTCTCATTTCTGCAATCTCCGGGATCGGTTTGTAGAACCGCGAGGGGGATCTAAGTAACTATACACCACCAAGTGGTCGAGCAACCGCATCGAGTTGTACGTACAGGTACAGACGTAAACTTGACTCTAGATTCGCACAAGTCATTTACTTTAAAAGCAACGTAACTTCGTAAAGTTAATTAATTTAGAATAGATATATTAAATGTGAAATTAATTAAATTAACAGATATATCAAATTCATAGACCTTGTTCTGAATCTGTCGCGTTTCGCTCGGTAACATTTACTTCATTATTCGATATATTTTAATACTTTTATAATATTATTATGCATATCCTGAGAGTATGCCAACAAGATATACGAATTCGTCAATCATCGATTCAAGATAAACATTTTTGTAGTCATCATCAAATCGTTATGCTATTACATCAATAATTAAACTTTCGGTAAACGGATTTTTTGGTTAGCATTCTACAGTTATATTATATATATATATATATATATATATATATATATATATATACTGTAGATATTATTTAGAATCAGCCGATTCTTGAATCGTGGGAACAATTATTGCACGATATGGCTTGCGATACAAAGGATCGCGTGAGATCCTTCGGCCAGTGCTGCCTCCTTTCTAACTTCCGTTCGCGCCCAACATACGGCAAACGAGTTTTACGTCCCAGTGCGTCCAAAGGGTTTCACGCGGCGCGATTATCTCCATGTGAGACCGGGTTTCGATTCTGCATCGTTGAGTGAATCACAAGGAAGAAAGAGGGAAAAGAGAGAGCAAGAGGGATCTGAATATATTAACAATACATCGATATTAAAGGCTTTTAAAGAATAAAGACAACAAAACCCGTAGAAAATATATATACATATATATATATATATATATATAAGATATAAATAGAAAAAAAATTTAGAACTAAATAAGAAAGAATATAAAAATTCTATAAAAAAATTATTCAAATTTGAAGTTGTTAATTTATTATATAAATACACATTTTTTTCTCTTGTGTAATAGTAATTATAGCGTAATCATATAGTAATAGAATATTTTTTAAACTTTATTTTATTTTAATAATTAAAAAAATTTTACTTTGGCAAACGTGCCTAATGTTCGAGGAAAAAATTTATTGATATGTCTTGACGTTTTTAAAAAAATTTCGTTTACACTTGTGCTTTTTTTCTTAATGCAAACAAAATGCTGGTAGTCCTCGCTGCTTATCATAGCAACACTGCTTACCGACAGATGGCAGCACTGCCTTAAATAATGAGTGTCATATGCTACCAAAAATATATTCAATTCAAATAATTAATTACAGGTATCACGTAACGCACATGTCATTTGTGTCGTTCTATAATTTTATATCAATTACTCGGTTATTATATCTTCACTTTCAAGTTCTAAATAAACTATATTAATAACTATATTAATAACAAAAAATTTTAATGTGTACGATATTAGCGTATTCAAATGTAAAATGGCACGTTTTGTATTATTGACAACAGAAATATTCATGATACAGCAACACATCAGTAAATTTTCCAGCGTAATGCCATTTGCAAACAATAGACTTTTGCCTTTTCGAGAGTATTGTGATGAAAAGAACACAAAGGAAACAATAGTGGAGTAAACTAAAAGTTTCCCGCGGGACACTTTCTTGCTATTATTTTCTTCATTTTTCATGCAACGAAAATCATACTTGTGCAGATGTTCTCGACAAGCAACTTATTGTAAAGTTCTTACGAGTAGTCTGTATCGCTTAAGCCTAATAATCGAATTAGCGATTATAAATGCATCTACTTTTTCTTTATAACTAAGCGCAGAATAGAAAGCGCAAAGATGTGTAATCGAATTTATATCGTCGTTGTTGTATCTCATTAGTAAGTATTTTGTTGAGAACCTGGAGCTTCGAAAGCGCATTAGCTGGCAACTTCGAGACTCTCGTATCAACTTTCACTTTAACAAAACCGACTTTTCCAGAAAGACAAAAAAAAACGTGATAAAAGGCATGTGCATCATGTAATTTTCAATATAATAAAAATAAAGCAATAATATACAGTGTTGTCTTTTAAAAAATCATGTATACAATCATTATACATATAACTTATATAATTTATCTCTACATACATTCGAATTGTATGAAATGTAATCTATTTCATATAAAATATTTTTCGAAGAAATCAAAACTAGTGAATTATTTTAGATTTTGGACAATTATTATTGACGCACCCGGTACATCAATAGAAGGAAATGTATCTAAATGCGTCGTTTGAATTATTACGGTTATATAACGAAGAGTTACCGATATCGGTTCAATGAATCATATTATAAATATAAAGATATTTTGTAGATTAATACGAGGCTTCGCGGGATAATTGTGCTCTTACGGATTTTTCGTTTAAGTACATAGTACATGAGACAATGGAGAAAGTTATATTGGCCGTACGAACGTGATTAGATCTGCTAGACCCTTAGAAATGCGGAAAGGCTGAGGTGGGAGGTTTATGGAACTTATGAATATTACATATGCCAGGAGACGAGACGTTACAACGACCGCATTACGTTGTGACCTCTTTTGTCACGTGATCAAGTACAGCTTGACCCCACAAATAGACGTCTACAGCAAATCGAGAGGTTGATGAGCTCGTAACGAACTTTTCGGCACCTATTTATAATACTTCGTATTACATATGTAATTTTCCATAAAATTAATAAAAATTTCATCTACAAAATAAACTTTATATGACAAGCGAAGATACAAATAACGAAGAAATCAATTCGGAAATGTTCGGTATTGTGCTGATTGCCAGTTTATTGCAAAAAGCGATTTAATTAAAAAATTAAAATCTAAAATGTTGCGAGGCAAATATTAAACGGTAGATATATCTCGAAATATTTTTATATGTCAATTCTAAAAATTTCATTAAAATTATCTAACAGAGACGTACGCTATTATTGGTCGATTTGTTACGAAGACCGAAAATAGCTTGCCGATCGATATCGAGACGAGAATGTCTTTGCGAAAGAAGTCGTCTCTCCCAAAGACTCCTCCTTATACCCGATCGACTCTTATAGCCGCGTTTGCTAGAGACCGACTTCTTGGAGCGAGAAAATTTCACGCGAAGGCGCGGCCCACGCACGGAGGATGCAGCTTTCCCACACGTTAGACACGATTAGCGTTGGCATTGTTAATAACCGGGCGGGAGAGAAGCGCCGGGAGCGCTAAAAGGAGCGCGTTACGTACCATCACATAGAGCGAACTCATTTTTCCAAATGAGTCCAAAGAGGAGTCACGCACGACGCATTAGCATGCACGTGGCGGCGCGCGGCGCGGCGCGGCGCGGCGTGGCAGTTGCATTGCGCGCCGTATACGCTCCGGCTTGCCGTATACGCGTAGATACACGAGCTAGAATCGCGCTAGATTAATTGAAGAGTTAGGTTCACGCAATAAGAGCGTGAAACTTAAAACTTTCATTATTTAAGACGTGTAACTGCTACAACTCATAAATACTATATTGAATTAGATATTCTTTTACAGTTCAACATCAATTTTGACCTATATATTCCTATTTAAATTGTTTGCTTTTAAGTTTTTGAATTTATTTTTCCAAAATGCGATTCAGTAATTTATTGACATTGCATCCAATCTATATTTATAACTTTTATAAAAGAGGATATATCGTGAAACTTTAGTTAACATTATTATTTTTTAATTGTTTATTTTTCTTTATTCTATGTCATGTTCTTCTCAAACGTACAAATGGAATAAAATAACGGAAAATTAAAATAAAAAATTTGTCTTGATGATACTATACACACTCATACACTGGATGTTTATTAAAAAATTTAATTAAAAAGTTTTCCTTAAGAATTCCCGGGCTTTTTAAAGAACTTTCCAGGTGAGATAATTTTTTATGCAGCTTTAAAATAAATTAATTTTATTATACCTTTAATTTCTTTTATTCCTATAATTTCTTATATTCTCATAAAATTCCATAAAAATTCATTATTTTCGAGGATAATAAAGAAATTCTCTAAAAATTCCAGATTTTCCCGATTTTGATATTAAACACTCTGAAATGGCAACATATCAATTTTTAGTTATAGTTCTCTGTTATTTAGCATGTAGCGCGCGCGTACACACACACACATACGCACACACTCACGCACACACAGCCAAAATAAAAAAAAATCGTTTTGCGCAAGTATTGGCATATTCCGAAGAGCACAAATAAGATTGCACAAATTATGGAAATAATCATTGTATTCATGTTACGCGTAGTATTATAAGAAATTGGAAACTCCTATTATATTCGTTGTAGCCGTGGCCTCAACAGTAACTTAGTTAATTGTCATCACATCACCAACAAAACAATTATATCCATCGATGCAAACAGCTGCAACGTAAATGGCGTAATTAATATCAGGCTCGAACATTTAGCTAATAAGCGCGACATAAATTGTTTCCGGACTAAATCGAGTTATCAGCTAAATCGAGAATAACACTGTGCTCCTGAATAATCATGTAATACATACGCAAAGAGAAAAATAAGATTTGGCATATACTGACAACAATATTTTTATAACAATGCTGAAGATACTGAAAATATGTGCGCATGTGGTATTAAAAAGAAGTACAATGTTCTTATTTTGTGCGTAGTCTTTTTTAAGAACGCCCCGGTTTCAAAATCTCCGAAGCTATTTCAATGCCTCTGCTTTAACTCTTTCAGATCTCATAGCATACATATATCAGTACCTTAAAAAAATCACATCTTTGGTAACTTTTGAGCTATTTGATTTAAGGACTTGTTTTAAAGGAAATTGTTTAGACTCTTTAACAAGAAACCGAAACAAATATTATAATAGGATCATAAAATAACATTAAAATATTAGCGTAATAAAATCGGCAAATTCTCAGATTAACTATGAAAGGTTTTAACATAATGCATAGTATTATTCTCATGTCATAGTATTATTTTTGAATGGTTATTCCTCAAATATAACTGACAGTATAAATTTCTGATAATATTTACAATATATAAACCTGAGTAATTTTTAAGCTTTCCGTTCATAATAACTATTGATAGAGAAATGTTATTGATTGATTTTTAAAGATGCAAGGAAATAAGGTCACAACAATTTTATTATAATTTAATACTTTATTTCTTAGATCTTCGTTATTTTAAATTCTCATGTCTTTTAACTTTATTTTTCTATTCAGCGATTCTTCAAACCTTTAAAATTATCAAGATAATACATGTCCCATATCTAAAAAAAAATCCGAGATTACTCTAAAACAGAACACTGAATAATACAATGTTATGTTTTAGAAGCTAAAAAGTGTATTTTTCATAAGCTGTACACAAGCTCAAAGCGCAAAACATTAATAAAACAACAATATTTCCATTAGTTCGCTTAATTAATTAAAGCGTTAATAATTAATTTAATCGAATGGTACCGCTGTGCATATCAAAGAAAAAATTATTTATTCGTTAGCATGCTCATCAGTTGCATTTGTTTGAGAGGGCAGCTTAAGAAAACGCAAAAAAAAGGAAAATCGCTCGAACATTCATGCGCATTCATATGTATTTTTTTCGCACGTCGGGATTAATTATGCAGAATATTGCAACGCACAATCAGTGCCGGTGAATAAAAAATTTCCATTCACAGACGTCGCTTCAGCAGCTACTTAACGATGCACCGCGCAATGCGTTTGCTACGCAAATATCGTGATGCTTTTATCTGCGTTTATGGCTTTACAACAAACCCGCGTGACGACACGTGGCGAACGTTGCGGATGGTGAACCGAGAATAGTTTATAGCTTTACGAAATCGAACGCTCTTGATATCGCGAAGGCTTTATGTCGCATTTGTTGATCGAAAAATGTCAACAATTTTACGCTATGTACACTGAAAAAAAAACCAATATTTATGACGGTATAAATTACATATAATAAAATAATTATATTTACGAATATCATTTTTATAGTAATTATTACTATAATATTGGTAATAATAATCGTGTTTTTATAGTAGATGCTTACAGTGATTATTTTATAGTACAACTTACTATTAAAATCTCCATTTTTATTATGGCAATTATATCAATTAGTTGTATAAATTAATATTATGATTGTGAGAACATTAATATAGTTTAAACAAACTATAATTTATATTGTTGAATAACTATAAACATATAGTTAAGCCCAAAAATAACTATAAATTATGTTGATATTAAGATTCCTGCACAATTTTTTTCTCTGGGTGAGTTATCTTTCTTGCGTAATAAAGTAGATTTAATGTATCTTAAAAGATGTAACATAACGATGCATTCATACGATATAAAAATTATAATACAGTCAAGGGAATTTTGTTAATAGTGTAAAAAAAATAATAAGAAAGAAATTATTCCGATAATTTAATCTGTCATCAATAATTTTTATTGAATTTATTTAACAGTACTCTTGAATATTTCACGCGGAAAATTTGTAGGAAACCAATTCAACACTGTCACGATTACCGTGATCAAACGGTTGTTGAGGAATTCCACAAGAATCTACTTTGCCCCTCAATGTTCACAGTGTGTCGGCGCAATAAATCTTGCTATCCGTCTGATCGTCGCGCGAACGGACAGAGTCGCATCGAAAACCCGTGCCGAGATTTTGGGAGAGACTCGCGCGCGCATTAGCGCATATGACGCAATGACGGATTTATCGATCATAAATACGATTCACCCGTACGTTTCGCACGTTACGAGGTTACGCGTGCACCAATTTCAACCTATTTTCGACGGCGCGGGAGTTCACCACAGCGAATGTATACGTGTAAATCGCACGTGTGGATTTATCTCGCCTCAGCACGACGCGACTGGCCGATGGTTTTTCGTCGAGTACTCCTCATCCGCACGCGAGAATAATGAAAATTTTCTCTACTCCAACTCATTTTTACACTCGTTTTTGAACTCCTATTCGAGTTCTTCGATTTGTCGTGATTTTCTTTTTTTATAACAATTTTAGTTTTTTTTATATTTTAATTGCTGGACGTAGTCCAGTGTAGTGATAGTGCTACACCGAGAAAAAAATGTTTGGTGTCTGTGATTATAATTGCATGGTAAAATAATTATAATTAGCTCTATTTTTATAATTATTATTACTATAACATTGATAATAATCTTAAAAGATTTAGATAAAACTTCTACTAATTATTATTATAAATTATAATAACAAATGTTATTATAAATTATAATCTCAAATATTAATATAGTAAATAAGTAAAATATAAGAAGATATTGATGGTAAAAGTAACATTTTTATATAGTAAATTTGTGATCGTAATTATAGTAAATATAACTATTTTTTCAACATATTCGATTATTATTTGCATAGAAATGATAACTAATAATTATAATTTGCATAGTTTAAAACAAGTTGTTTATTATAGTTGGACATACAGTTATCAAAAATAACTATAAATATTTAAAAGCACATCTGTGTCCAAGAGAATCATGAATGTCCTCGTAGTGTATTTATAACTTTAACAGTAGAAGTGCTAATTTTTCGCATGAGATGAGATTAAAAAGGATTTAATAAGAAAAAACGTGCCATCATAACTGATATACGAGTGTGCTATAAATCATGTGTTAAATTAAAATGTTGCAAAACCTTCTTTAGACAGGCGTCTCCTTATCGGTTCGCACACGTACATGACATGCATACGTGCAAATAGAATGCATTTCTCTCTTGTCTCACGTGTTTAAATACAATAAAACAATTTAGCAATAGAGTTTGAAGGAAGTAATTTACAAAATCCTAAATTTCCT
This sequence comes from Monomorium pharaonis, assembly GCF_013373865.1. Classification (NCBI taxonomy): domain Eukaryota; kingdom Metazoa; phylum Arthropoda; class Insecta; order Hymenoptera; family Formicidae; genus Monomorium; species Monomorium pharaonis. The sequence goes on along the minus strand of NC_050469.1, from coordinate 1,850,795 downwards.
GTGTCAACTGCAACTGTTCTTTTTTGAAATATTTATTATTCTAAAAAAAATATCAACAAGATACAGTCTTCGATTTTGTAATTAATTTTTCTCTTTGGCTAATATCTTTTATAAAAATTAACAAAAAGTAGTTATTTCACAGAGAGAAAGATTTCTTTAAATTTAATAAACCGTTTTGTTTGACTATTCCAAAGCATATATTTCTTTGTTTCTAAAAAAAATTTATTAAATTTAAAGAAATCTGTATAAAATTTATTAAAACTAAAGAAATATATGCTTTGGAATAGTCGAACAAAATTGTTTATTAAATCTAAAGAAATATTTCTCTCTGTGCAGTTTAAAATATTCAAAATGGCAAATTATATCGGAAAGATCATTTGCGTCAATCCGATATTGTCGTAAAAGACATTACAACATCATTGCATATTTCATACTTACATAAATATTGAATATTTACATAATATTCCATTAATAAGAATCGGATGATATTCTAAATTTATTATTAATATTTTGATAATATGAAAAGCAGTCTGTTAAAGTCGTGATCTTTCTGTGCCGAGAAATCGAACTATTCTGCTATCTGTCATATACTGATGTCTTTTCAGTTTAAAACTCTAGTATTTGCACTCGTTGTATTTATGGAGCATTTTCCACGTGACGGCTGTAACGACCAAGATAATAAATTGTCATCAAATTGTTGCGCGACTATAGGAAAATTTTTGAACGTTGACAAACGATGTATTCATTCATCATCGTTCCTTTTTCCCAGAAAAAGTAACAATAAAAAAAATCAAATGTTACTTAAATTTCATAAAAACTTTACGGTTTATTCTTCTTATGTGTATATCTTTATGTACTATCCTTTTTTCCTCCGTAGTAAATTATTGATGTCGTCTGTGAACTGAAGTTATTCTGGTGTTCGCAAGTTATATTTTGTAGATATTTGTCGTGATGCTAAAATAAAAGAAACGTAAATTTTTTGTCCGGATAGAGGTATGCGAATATATAAATACATTAAATTAAAATTAAAAATTACTAATTAAATTTCTGTAAGAAACAAATTCACATTTACGCACGCACGATTAATTTTATCATTGAGCTTACAGCAAAAAACTTATCTTTCGTTATATGTTTTTGCATATTATTATCAATATGCATGTATATACGTAAAATATTTATGTAAATCATTATCAACATTTACTCTAACTTAGAATTTACTTTTGATAATTACGTGAATTATTTGTTCATAAAAGCGTATTAGTACAATTAATGTTGAAGGCACACATAATTGTAAATTAAAAGGTTAAAACTTAATTTTATACGACCAAGATCGGATTTTGTGAAAATCTACTTACAAGATTTATAGTTTCGTAAACTGAGATATGAAGTATTTTGTTTATCATCAGAAATGCGGATAAATTCACATTACGTAATGTACATTATCTTAGCAATACCATCGTCATTATCAATGTCGTAAAACCAGACGCCAGTTAACCCATTCTCGAAACTTGGAATCCGTTCTGACGCAATAAGAAATGTCGTGATATGAAATTTCAATCGATTAATCATCCTACTCGCATGTCACGCGCGTAAACATTAACGGGCGTGGTATTTTCCACTATATGAGGAAAGCGTATACTGAAGAGTGTATACGATAAGGAAATCATTATTAAATTAGTAAAAATAGTAAAATTTAACAACGATATACCCCCATATACATGCATGGAAAAAATGATTTTGATAAAGTAATTAAAACCGTAATAGGATAAAGATTTGAAAGCAAAATTTTGTTGATCATCAAAATAATTACACTCAAGCTAGTTGCTAAAATATCAAAATTTAAATTCGATCTTTATAATAATAATTTTTATAGACTTTAATGATTATAAAATAGATTTTACTAAATAAATAAACGCAACAATCCTCAATAAATGCTTATTTAGTTATATATTAATAGAAAACATTTTGTATTCGATAATATTCACAATTCCATGACTTATACGATATATACCTAGCTGTTTATAGTTTATATAATCCGACATTTATGGTCTCTTATCTTTAATGTCAATTAATTTTTATAACTTTGCAAAAATAACTTTGATCGACGTAAAATAATGCGAGCGTAGAAAAATTGCATTGAAAAATGAGAATCGTTTCTGCGCGAATTTTAGGATCGAATGTCTGCGGTTGCATGCACCCATGTCTCGTATTTTTCGTATATTTGCGGAAACTAGAAACTTACGACCATTAATGTTGTTACAAACATTATTTGCAACGTTGTAAAGTTTCCTATTCAAATTCTTCGTTAAAAACATGCTGACAGTGAATAATAATTTAGTAGAAATTGATATTCATTACCTTACCACTGTTTTGACACGTGCTCATTAAAGTCTAATTTCTCGAGCAAATAGAGATTTAAATATAAATAATGAGAGAGAGAGAGAGAAAGAGAGAGAGAGAGAGAGAGAGAGAGAGAGAGAGAGAGAGAGAGAGAGAAAGAAAGAGCGTAAAAGTTCGTCACATGATGTGTGTAAAGTCAATACGTACACCCACGATCGATACATAAGAGTTATTTTTACGATGACTACTTCATTTATTGGATCGATAACATGCACACACACACAACACACCTTCAATGACTGACATTATTATTAGAGGCCTTAGGGAGTACAATCTAAAAATAATTCGCGGCGTTCAAATTTGTACCTTGCATTTTCGTACAGCAATTAAGAGTCAGTCGAAATCAAACAGCCACAGATGTTAATACAAAAAATGCAATGAAATAAACTTTTTCTCTTTTTTTTTTACTGGCTAGAATAGGAATGTTTTCTTCCCACTATGTATCGTCAATTTAAAACGATTATCTTCGTTACCCTCGATCGCTGTTACCATGTTACACCGTATTTTTACTTAATATAACTGTAAATATTTTTAATTTTAAATAATTCGCAACGCATTATATTTGCATGACGCGCAGAGCGCGCTGGGGGAGCGGTTGAATTGTTTGATAGGCGGCCTTGATAAAACTCCCGTCCAATGTTCGTACGAATCTCGGCCCAAGCGTACCGACGTACGACGTCTCAATTATCACGGAAGTGAATCGTTTGAGGTAGGTATATGCCATCCGATCTCGTCGACAGCGGCAGTCGATTTTGCACGATGCAACGTATACTCGTATTTCTCGCGCGAGAAACACCATGCAAACGAGATGCGAGAGTTTCTTTCGTTGTAACGTGTGACACAACAATCGCGGAGGATTAGTTGTTTGTCTCGCAATTATAATCTGATCATTAGTCAATCTTGCAACCCGTTAGCGCAATTTTCGCTCGCAAAAGTTGTAGACAACTTTGTATTCATCGCCTATAAAAATCTTTTTGTCCAATATATTAAGATTATACATGTCATTCATGATGTTGGTATCCTCGTCAATAATGTAACTATGTTTTTAACATGTTACACGTTTGTGTAATGTTTACGCGTTAAACGTATTATACTTAAAAAAAAAAAAAAAAAGATGCCATACTGCGTACGGCACGGGCCACAGTCATCCTTTGTTTATTGCTTTATGAATAAATCGCCATGCAAATTTAATGGCTGAGGCTGAGAAGCTGTATTCCGTGATTCCATAACAAAAAGATGACTTGTAACTTCGCAGAGAGAATCTTTCAGACTTGTTGCAAAAGTCGTTTTCTTATTCATAGACTCAAACGCCTGCGTATATAACGAGTTCCCAAGACAAGAGCCAATCGATTTCGGTACTCCGGCTTGTTTTTACGCTCGAAACTGTCGATAAATTATCGCGCAAAAATAACGACCAGTTAAAAATATCAAAAGTGCCCCGAAGCGCGCTTGTTCGCTCCTGTTTGCAAATATACCACGCTCTTTACGCATACAGCGGAAATATATCTCAGTCCGTAAGAACTCTGAGACAATGTAATATTGATTATTTCAATAAAAACAAAAAATCTCCCAAGGTAATTGAGCGACTTAGGTCGCTACTTGAGGTAATTTGGGTGTAATTATTGATACATTTATTGAAATTGATTATCCATCGATAGAACGTTTCGACTTATTCAGCCTTCTTCAGTCCATGCATATTAATCAAATTAATAATCAAACTTACCATATACATTATTTGAGAACAAAGAGAACAATCACATAGAGTCTATATTCACTATATATATATAAAACCAACATATAAAATAATAAATAGTAAAAATTAATTTTTAATAAATAAATTATATTTTTAATAAATTTTATATGTTGATTGTGTATTGTGATGTGAAAATAGACTTTTAAATAAACATTTACGTGATTGTTCTCTTTGTTCTCATATAATGTATAAATTTGATTATTAGTTTGATTAAAATGTGTGACAGCCGAAGAAGGCTTAGTAAGTCGAAACGTTCTGTCGATAAATAATTAATCAATTTCAATAAATTTGTCAATAATTACACCAAAATTGCTCGTTAATAGCATTGGGATATATTTTATTTTTATTGCTTTGGATCCAAAAAAATTTTTCACTAAAAACTTACTCGTATATATATATATATATATATATGGGAGAGACGGGAAGAGACCGGGAGAGACGGGGAGAGACCGGGAGAGACGGGGAGAGACCGGGAGAGACGGGGAGAGACCGGGAGAGACAGGGAGAAACCGGGAAAGGCGGGGAGAGACCGGGAGAGACCGAGAGAGGCAAAGAATGTTTTTATTGTGTTTAAATTAAGGTAATAAGAAAAATAAAGATGGCTGTTATTTTATTGAAAAAAAGGAACTTATTTAAAACAGTCTTTTGAATAGATTTCTAAATCCATGGCAGTTTTTAGAAAAAAGAGTTAGAAGTACGTAAATAAATAAATATTAGATTTATTAAAGATAGATAAATGCTTATTCAAAAATAAAATAAAAAGAGCAACAGTAAAGCTCTTGAAAGTTAAACAACAAAAGCAAAGAAAATTTGAAAAAAACGTAGCATAAGAATAGAGAGCCACAGCAACGCGTAGCGGGGCATGGCTAGTACACACACACACACACACACACACACACACACACACACACACACACACACACACACACACACACACACACACACACACACGCGCGCGCGCGCGCGAGTAAGTTTTTAGTGAAAATTTTCTTTTAATCATTTCACCTCTGTGTCGGCCGTAAAAATATTTCGCGGATGATTTTAATAAAAGTGACATCGGTGTTTGCTATCGTACATTCACGATCTAATGGAAAACAACAGACATCCGTTTGGTGTCGCGATAAAAAACTATATTTCCATCTCTTCAGAAGCAGACACGACACGTTGAATGTGCAACACGCGAATCACGTCTCTCCCTCGATACTGCTCGAAATGAAAGGAAAACATGAGTCGGCTGCTGCTGCTGGCGCTGCCTGATAGCGAGGCACCCCGTATTTTCCGCATTCTGAAAATAGCAAGGTTTCGATACGCGTCACGTACAGAAAGCCGGGCGCAAGATCACGGTTTAACTCGCGCACGAGACCATAATGGATAAGTATAAGGTGTCTAAACGCATAAACAATACAACAAAGGAGAAAAGTCATTTTTGAAGCAAAATTGGAGTATAAAATATTAAAAATGATAAAAATAATGCGACATACCTGTTCTCGCAGAAACAAGAATGATAATAAAATTAATTAAATTAGAATGCGTCGTAAGAGGAAACGGCACTAAAAACTGTACTAATTTAAGTTTAATAATTTTTTATCAAAGAAATTTATTACTTCTGTATTACTCTCTCTTCTTTTACTGAGTCAATAAAAATTTTAATTACACAAATTGCAACGTCAATTATCGATCGACTATTTAAACATTATAAATAGAAATTGTTGTAACATACATAAAAACTCGTAAAAAAAATGTTGTTTTACAAATTTATGAGAGACGTCTGACGCTTCCACGTACGGATAATGAGAAATTGCACGTAATAGAATCTCAAAGTTTATGATACACACGCGAAACAAGTGCAAGTTTCACAGCTCGACCTCTCCGAGTGACACACGAACTGATTGAAGATCGCGAAGAAAGCGAAAATAAAATTACGACAGCCAGAAATTGTGGAAGTAACAATGACATTATATTATTATTATTACTATAGAGGTACATTTATTGTAGGGAGGTAAGAATTTCTGAAGTAGATAATTCAAATATTGTTTGCTCTTGAGTTATTTCTGGCTTTGCATAATTATAATTACGTTGTAAGATTTACTGTATAACTCTCAAACTATTATTTTAATTATCTCTACCTGAAAATTATCGTCACTATTTGTAACTCTTATGTTCTCGTACGCAACAAAATTATTAAAGTAATTAAAATTAATGTTGTTACGAGGACACTATCTCTTTGTCTTAACGAGCCTAACAACAATTATAAACTTCATTAAGTGATTAAAATTCTTGTTTTAATCAAATCCAGAATGTTCATTTGAGTAACATATATTCTAAAGAAGAAATTTTTAGTAAATCACATACTGAGAAAAAAAAAACAGAAATGACGATTTGCGAATTTCCCAGTAACCACTATGGATCGTAATGAGAAAATTCGAACCTTGACTGACGCTTGTCCCGACAAATGGACTAGTCAGGTGCAAACTGCAGTCTTCGCCTTCGCAACCACGCCAATCTGTGCTCGTGCACCTGTGCAGGCTGCAAAGGTGCGTTGCAGCTTGCGTGCGCGATACACGTGTACTGGTGGTGTCGCGTGCACACATACAAGTAGCAACAGCAGCAGCAATGGTGAAAGGAGACCAGCAGCGAAAACGCGCTGTTACGCGGTTGACAGGCGCGCGCGGCTCGGCTCGATTACTTCTCGCAGGTTTTCCTTCGTCCGTCGCGAAGGCGAAGAGACTTGTAGCTTTCGTAATATTGGAAAGTACTAGGCACATTGTCCTCCCTTGAAACTGAGATACGATAATAATAGCGCGAAGTTTCCGGTGTACTCGCCACAGCTTCAACATCTTGCAACGATCCACGCAAGAATGCAGCTTTCCAGATGAAACGAAGAACACTTTGTGTTCAAAAGTAATAAAAGAAAATTTATTTCTTCAAACATTATATACTAGAAATACACGCACATATACAGCCGGTTTTTAAGAAATAAATCTCTAAGTTAATGATTACAGTCTTTTCTAGAGTACGAACCAAAATTATTCTTCTTTGAACCGAGAAAGTTTCTGAGAACTGTGATGATCTCACTATCGAGATTGACGTGTAATGATATATCGTATACTTAATAATAGTTTCTACGAAATGCATTCAACTTTTCTCATCGCTTGTGTTTTCTCGTTCACACAATATTAAAATTAATTCACATTTTAAATATTATTAGACATCAAGATTAATCTTGAAAAACGGCATTCTTCTTTAACTCGTAGAAGTAATTCGTTGCAGTATAAATTAAGACAAAAAAATTAGCGAAAATGTGTATTAAGATACAAAAATTTGTTAGTTATCGTTTTATAAAATTGCTCGTAACAATTGAGAAGAAATCTGTGACATATTCTATGTATAAAAAAAACGCGATAAGCCTTTTTTTCTCAAGCAAGTATTATCAATCACTCTCCCCTCCTAATTATCAAGCTCAATGGTCAATCAAACTTGACATGGACCCTATGCCGTATTTCATTCTCCGCGTGGCGCATTCCGTGCACCTGTCGCAAATAAACGACCGATATCATCACCACTTTTATCCAACTTCTTCACTCGTGCGAGCACCGATTTGTTCTCTTTTTTTTCTTAGTCGTTAGCATCAGCAGATGGCAAACTGGTTCCAGTATTTTCAGCGGATTGCGCGCATTTCAATCGCGCAGAAAAGGGTATGACAAAAACCTACACACCTATACATTCATCGGTACACGTTTTAACCGTTTTGATCATCGTACTATATAAATTTTTAAAAAAGATTTCTTGTATTATTGTTACGCAGCTATAAACTGCATCTCCGTGCTGTGCGCTGCAACTCGACACAGCCAATTACGATAATTACGGCTACTTCGTGTGAAAAAGCTGAACCGTGAATTCGGGGAAACTCGAGGACGAGAGAAAAACGCTCGCGGCATAGTTTTCAATGGTGTAATCTTTCTAGCTCTCTTACCTGAAGTCTGACCCGCGCCCTGGAGTAGCGTTTAAAGTTGACGTTCGACGAGGGGGGAGGCGCGTTATAGTCGTTCCTGGACACACGTACGGACGGCGGAACGATGGGGTGCCCATTAGCCACGGCGGGAACGGGGGCAGGGGCAGGGGCAGAGGTGGTGGTCATCGTCGAGACCGCGTTCGTCGAGGACGCATCTCGGTGACTCTTGGTGCGCCGCAGCAATCGGCGCACTGTGTTCTTCACCGTCGCGGCGATATGCGTCCCGCCGCCGCGTTCGCTGCCACCACCGCCGCCGCCGCCGCCGCCACTGCCCTCGTGATGACGGTGATGATGGTGCTGATGATGATGGTTCATCGTCTTGTTGTAGTCCACCACTTTCTTGAGCCGCGTTGATGCGGCCACGGGAGCCACCTTGTGGCCGCCCGTCTCCATCACGTACATCGCGTCCACGTGCGGAGCAATCCTGCCGGATTTCTCGCCACCGCGGCCGACCGGAGCAAAGTTCCCTCTTGTCGCGTACGGGCTTCACCGTTCGATTCCGCGCACTGATCGGAATTCCGATTCTCAGATGCGATTTAACGATGAAGAACGCGACCTTCTTCCAGGGAGAAGAACTTTTTCCTCTTTCTCTGTATATGCAAAACGGTCTTAGGAATCGTATCGCTTTGCGATCATAAAAGGAATTGTGCACTTGTAGAAATCGCTTCCTGGACTTTCCACGCGACTTCGGTGTTGAAACATCCGTGTCGGAAATTTATATTCTTTGCTTTTGAAAACAATATGTATTTTTCCTCTCTTTCCTCTTCCAACCTCAATCCCAATGATGCAACATTTGCCGTAATATTTTCGTCGATAATTTTGTTTTGCTCTTGCCGGTCCGTTGCTGTTCGGAATGCCTTCTGGGAAGGCTAAGATCGTATCGTGAGTCAGAATTGCGCGGTTCCGATCGTAGAGTTTTAGAGGTACCTTACCCCACAGTCGAGAGAAAGTTGCCTCGATCTTTCGCGTTCCTTTCTCCTCTTCCTCCTCCTCCTCCTCCTCCTCCTCGCGAAGTGTTTTCTGCCTCTCCTTACAGTAACACTTTACCACTTATGCGAGCTCTCTCGATGCCTCTTGTTTCTTAAACGGCAGGATGTCGGACTTGCAGCTGCGGTTCGTTTTATCTAGCAATGATTTTACGAGCTCAGGCCGCTATCACGAGGCGCGCAAAATTCACGCGTTCGAGAGGAGAAAGCGGTTTATAGTTTGCTTCTAATATGTCATGTTCACCGGAGGATCGCGAATTAAAATTAATTTGTCGATCTTCGATTTCTTCTTCCGGCGATTTAAGAGAAAAAATTCCTTGGTCACTTTTTTTTGCGATACGATCTCCTAATCGATGCGTTATGCTTTCGATTCTTCATGCGGTAGGTCGGTCATTCAACTAGTTCGTCGATGGTAAATTGTCGGAGTTTCGCGTCGGTCAAACTTTTGGGCATTTAGCCGTGGTGTAGCAGGGCAAAGTTGCTCCGCTCGGCAAATTGCGACCTTGCGGCGGACGGACTTGTATCAACACTTTCGGAATGAGTTTACAATTCAGCAGTGATCACTACTAACAGTTGTCCTCGCATGCCGAGCGAATTTCGTCGAATTTCACCGATAACGACGGAGGTCTCTTGACCTTCACATACACCCACACACTGTGCTATCTGCGGAAACGAGTTCGGGAATTTGAAATTTTCGAGTTCTCGTGTCACTTTGCGATTTATTGACACTTTTGGCAAATCGACGAATTGCCTCGAATGTCGCAACGCAAACGAGAGAGAAAGACAGGAGAGCTGTCTTGATTGATGATAACGCAATCACGATGGCGGCACAACGACGACGACGACGACGACGACGACGACGACGACGAAACGTTTACGTGGCTTCCTCCTTCAATCGTGACGGTAGTGATTTAATCAGATTTGCACGAGATGCCTTTCCATTGGCAAACTGCTTCGACGAGCGTCACACGCCGCGCGAATAGTTTGCTAGGATTCGGCTCTCTGATGACGATGGATTCACACGCGCACGCGGTATGTGTGCTTGCAGGTGTTGCTGCGAGGTTGACGTCCCCGGCAGGTGGAAGACGCGAATCTTTTATCGTAAGCCCCAAATGTTTAAACAGCTTATCTCAAACGTCACGGGCAATTTAAATTGGATATAATAACGAAGTTTCTGAGGCAGGGTCTGTATACTCAGATTTTACGAAAGAATTCCTTGAAAATTTTTTCAGAAATTTATTCAAAGTCCCACAGATGTAAGATTAAGATACTTTACGTCTTTTAACATCCCTTAATTAATCATACTAAGAAAAACCACTTGAGTTTTGAATATTAAATTTAAGAAAGTTTTAAAAATTCTTTATTATGTGAACTATGGCATATAACGATTCGTCCGCAATCATCCAGAGAAATTAAAAAATACACAAAATCAATTTAGAACAATGTACTGTCTTTTATCGTCATTGAGTTTTTTAATAAAGCTCGCAAAACATGTGCTCGTAAAATACGTGAATGTACATGGATATGTACGGCGTATTTATTGCAAATCAATTGTCATTTTGTATTATCAAAAATTTAAAAAACGATGAAAAAGATGATTTTGTTTGAAAGAAAGTGATTAAAGAAAGAGAATTAAAAGTTTAAAGTAAAATCCATTATTTTTAAACATAAAAAATTCCCTGAGAGTTCCAAGTTTTTTCCAATAGTGTACATCCTGTGAGCAAAATCAAAATTTTATTCGTCTTAGAAATTGTTTGGAAGAAATTAAATGTTGATTGAAGTAATCTGTCGCGATGCTAAAAGAGAAATCACAAAGTGTTTGTGTATTACACCTATAGTATTATTTATTCGTATTAATTTTACTCTACTTAACTTATTATTGAACTCGAGATAGAAAGAGTTTATTTCTTTTTCCGAGGCTATTACCGATCGTCTAAAAATAAGTTCTATTCTAGATATTTCAAGAAAAATAAATTTCTTTAATATACTGAATTAAAGTGAGATATCGTGAGCCGTTCTAACGGTTGTTTATTATACAGGAACATCCGGTTGCTCGAAGAAAATCGAAAGATACACTCATCCGCGCGGTATTTCGCGCGGCAGGGAACCCAAGTGGGAAGCGCACCTGGATGCGCTCGTTATACTTATCGATCTCGTTCCCTAACGTTAAGATCTTAAAATTCCCCGCGTAGAGAATGGATGAGATACACCACGGCGCAGATAAATTAGCTGTGGGTCACCGCATTCAATAAACCTTTCCGGAAAGGTTCATCGAGTGCGGTTACGGCGAAAGACTGAGAGAAGAGAGGGGGGAGGGAGAGGAGGGGAGAGAGAGAGAGAGAGAGAGAGAAAGAGGGGCAAGGAAAGAGTTGTCGTCTGCATTTCCAAATCTATCTGAATAAAGTTGTCATCTTTTCAAACTGTGAATTGTTAAATTGTTTCGCGTAGGAAATCCAGCCGCGAGTGATGTACGCGTTGTTAAATAGTATTTTCATTAGCATAATGTAATGTCTCTGTGCGCTTCACTGTAAATTTATTCTCGTACACAAGTTTCCTGGAGTTCAAGTCCAAACTTCGCGTCCGGTGACACGTTACAAAATGTTTTTATTAAATCCGCTCGAAATCACACAATTCCGTCGAAAAGTGATAAAAGTTATAAAAATGACGTCGTTTGAGGAGGAAGAAATCGTTAATAACGTTACGTTGCCGCGAAACGTGACGTAATGGAACAAATGCGGGGGGAGAGAGAGAGAGAGAGAGAGAGAGAGAGAGAGAGAGAGAGAGAGAGAGAGAGAGAGAGAGAGAGAAAGAGAGAGAGAGAGAGAGAGAGAGAGAGAGAGAGAGAGAGAGAGAGAGAGAGAGAGAGAATCTGCTGAAGTCGCAGCGAACGCATTACTTCTATAATCGGAATAATTAACGCTTTATGCACTTTACCCCGCCCATGGGCATGATAACGCGTATTATTTCTGTGTAACATGCAAAGAGAAATTCTTTAAACGCTGACTGTATCTGAATCCAAAACCTACTTTCAATATGCACCCTAATTAAAGGTTTAAAGCGATTTTGGTCTTCGTGAAACCTATTTTGTTTACAAATTGATGAAAAGTTTTATAGAATTAATGGAAGTCACATCATTTTGATCGTTAAACTTAAATGCACGTCGTTATTAAAAATGAAAAAAAATGTAAAATGAATAATAATCGTCAAGATAATTTTTATAAAATTGAGAACGATGTGCTCTACGTAGAAAAATCGAGGACTTTATCTATATTAAATTTGTCAAAATTAATACCACTCATTAAAATTAATTAATTTGGCTCTTTTAATACATATTTCACGATGTATTTTAATAATGGAGCAATTTTTCCACGATATATGTTAAGTTAAAGCATTACAAATAATTCCGATAATCCAAAGTGCAAAATGCAAGTAATGCAGCAGACACAACGTGATCTCATTATTATTTCCGGCACGCCCGTGAATGTCCGAAGGTTACGCACTCGCTATCACCGTTCGCAACACTAGCTGGATACAGAATGAATCTACGTACTGTACTGTGCAACGATAGATATTACGGTCATCGAAATGACTTAATGGTCTATCACGGTAATATCGTTGTCACGCTAAGTCGTGACGAAGTGAACTAAATTCTCTGGCGAATATTAAAGGAAAATTACGCGGGACTAATAGTCATGGGGTCGATCTGTTCGCAATATCATTAAAACGTTCTAGCATCAATCCCGCTCGTCGTGGCCATTCTTCTATCAAAGATTAAGGCATCTAATCGAAAATTATGCAATAAAATCTCGCGTGATCAGCGGAAAGCTACTTTATGAAAGAGAGAGAGAGAGAGAGAGAGAGAGAGAGAGAGAGAGAGAGAGAGAAATTACGCGAAGCTCTTTGATAACGTTAGTTCACCTGGGTCTTCAATAGTTATTATCTTAAGGAGAAAAAAGAAGACAAGCCCACATCTCTTTAAATCCAATTCAATCAAACTAATCACCCACGATCAATTGCAAACGATACTTAATGCAAAAGCTTATACAGGGTCAAGGTCGAATATATAACGGAAAGTTCCTTAAAGCTCTGCGATAAAGTTATCACTCTGACCTGTGTCCGTCGAAAAATAATCGCAACAAATTGTTTAAAAATTGTGAAATTCAAACAAAATTTATACATATACACAGCACAAACACACATGTTGTTTAAATTTAAGCTTTTAAACAATTTGTTGCAACAATCAAACTAAAAACGCGTTAATATTAAATTTTTGTACACACACACACAAGCGCGCGCGTGTATGGGTATACATATAAAGTACTGGATACATGTATACAAAATTTAATATTAACGTATTTTAGATAACAGAATATTCTTTCTACCCTATCTGTCGATAGTGCGGATAGAATAGAATTACAACGGATATCCGGTCGTGTCGTGAATAACGAACGGCAAGCTTCTCCTTCGGGCGCAGTCGTAAGAGGTCGACATTCTTAAGCGCTCATCAGCATGAATCACCCGTCATGATGGAAAGACACGACAAAACCAATAATTTTCACGTAAACACGGACGAGAGATGGGTGCTCTGGACATTCGAGTCAGAAATAGCAAGTAATATGCGATTTGTTTAGAAAAGTATAATTTTAATAGAGAGTTACATATAAATTTAATTGAGAGTCCATGAAAATATTTTCTTCCAAATTTTTTAAATAAATCATCGTATAAAATTAAATCTTTCTATAATAAACATATAGAAAATATTAATTACAATAAAATAATAAGTGATAGAAAAAATTAGATTGATAAAATTTATCGTCACAAATCTAAAAGAGAATTGCTGAATCAATTAAATTATTTTTTATAACATTTCCATTTTGTAGTAATTAGTATATAATTATTGTTATTATTTGTATATAATTGTATATAATTTGTATTAATGATAAAATATTAATAAATATTTTAGCTTAATATTTCAGGTAACTATTACTATAATATTTTATCTTTTACTAATATATAGTAATTTTTGTAGTACACCTTTTTTGTAACATACTTCGATACTTGTATAACGTCCGATTTAGGCAACCTAAATCGTACTTCTAAAATTCTAAATCATATCGCCTTTGGAAATATTAAATTTATAAATTAAAATAAGTAAAAATATAAGAAATTATTAACTAATATTTATTTTATTACAAATAACAAAAATAAAAAGATAAAAACATCGAAATAAAAATGATTCAAATTATTTTTGTAATTGCTATATTTTTATTTATATTAATTTTTTGTTTTATCATTATCATTTATCAGTTTTACATTGATATAGTTTATTGTAATAAAATTTGTGACGGCAAAATTTAAGAATAATTCTTGTTACATTTAAAAAAAAATCAACTTAAGCTTCATAGACAATTTCAAATATGTATATATAATTAATGTAAAGTATTTTATAATAAATCTTTTTATAAAAATGTAAAAATTTAGCACAAAATTGCGTGATTACATATTATCGATTATGTTAAAGCGATGAAAAATTAACAATTGTACTTGATTTTTTTAAGTTGTTAGCACGAAACAAGATGTATCCTGTTAAACTTTTGCCTACATTACTGATTTCTCGTTTTTATTACTAAACGTTGCTCATTAAATAAAAATGCAAAATATTGATGAGGTACGATTAAGACGACCGCTATACACACATTCAGCAACTCTCCCCTATATGACGTGAATATTTAAAGGATTAAAAACAAAACATTGAACAAATTCATATCACCTTAAAATCGAGGATTAACGAAGTAGTATGTAAAATCAACAAGAAGGTTGCAATGGACAAGCAATGTATAGCGAATTGAAAATTCTACTCGTTGTGTGTGCTCGACCCGACACGATGTTCAAGGAAGGAAGGAAGGCGGTTTCTTGCCAGCGAGAAGAAATTACAACGCCATCCTCGTAGATGTTCCAGGCGACGTTGCAAAGGACGTCGCATCGATGTGTGTGTGTGTGTGTGTGTGTGTGTGTGAGCGGGTCTCCTTGAGCTCGGTAGTGCATATCTCCGTTGTACGATGCACTCTCTTTCGCTGCCTACATCGAGGCAGCCGCCGCGTCGCGCGCCACCACGGCCCTGGCAAGGCGAGGTGAAGGCAAATTCCACGATTTTTTTCCTTTTCGTATAAAGCGCGGAAGAGGAATTCGCATAACTGCGATCTATCGCAGGTTTACGGACGAGCCTCGACGATGGGCGATCGAATGCAGGTAACATGATGAGAAAAAATACTAGGGAAAAGAATAACTTTTTTTTTCTTTACAGCGGTGTTTTTGTTGAGGTGGATATAACGATACAGACGGTAATTTGTTTTGTGACGCGTATTTTGCGTGAGCTCTCGAAACCGCTAATTATAATTTATAAACTCTATACTTTTTCAAATTCTTATAACAAAACAAGCAGCACGAGGAAAATATTTCCGGGAAGATGCACAAGACGTAAAAAAATTAATAAAGTACGAGAAACAAAGAAACAGTAACAGACGCGCTGTTACTGTTAGAGGCATTTGTTCTTTTAAAAGTTGCAATGAGTAGCATTCACCGTCACTAGCAGCTGATAGAATTGCATGCTGACGCAATGGGCGTGTTGAGTCGACCGCGAAACATCACACCGTCACCACCCACCGTATAACAGAGTCTTGCACACTCGTGTAGATCGCGTCAAACATCAATACGCAATAAAAGTTACATTCAGTTCGATAAATCGAGATCAGCAGTTCGGAGCACGTGGGTATAAAAAATTTATAGATAAATATCATAATTTAATATGTTAATCAAAAACCTCCGTAATATATGAACTAACAGATTTTTATTTCTTTAATTTCTTTAACCAGATCATGTATTTTTATCATGTGTCAATACATTAATTATTAACGATTAATTAAGCGATTCAAGTATCAATAAATTAATTTCACAAAAAAACATTCCATTTGTCTTTATAATTATATAATTATACTCTGATATTTCCTCGTAATATTTCTTCATATCTAATATCTTTTTATCTATTATTCTTTTTTAATGGTGTAAAACACCGGATCCAAATTCTCTTTATACAATATTCATTTTAACGACAAGAAATTTCGAACGATAAACGGTACTTGTAACTTGGCACTTTCCACCGGAAAAATGCAGTCGCAAATTCTTCGTGAAGGGAGCGATCACAAAGCGTGTTTTGTGCGGTCGTCAGAGAATCGCAGTGCCACGACTTCCTAATGTTATTAACGTAAACGAGTTAATGTTATTCTCGAAGGAGACGACGCGAAGAAACCGGAAAAGTACAATCGCATAAATCGCGAGAACCTCTAGAATGTCAAAGAATCGACGATTAGCGATTATTCCTATTTATGTGTGAGATATGTCGCGATAACGCACATAAATAAGTAGCTTCACGCACTTTAGTTGATTTTGAAATATCAAATGATAAATTTCAGAAAATAATAGCTTTAATCTCAAGATTCAAGTAGTAATCGCTATCATGAGTAAAAAAATCGATGTACAGAACAACAATACAAGTTACCTGTATACCCAATATGGCTTATCTAAGCTTTGGAAAGTTTTTTAATTTTTGGTATATTACAAAAATAAAAAATAAGATTTAAAACAGGAAATATTTCTAATAAAAAATATATATAATATTATATAAATAATCAATTATTTATATAAGTACAGTAAAGAATAAAAAAAAAGATAGCCCTTGGGTCATGTTAATTACATATGTATCCAATATAGCCTAGTTTTTTTTGCGTTTTTTCATAAATATTTTTGAAAAAATGTGAAATAAAGGAATGAACATGTTTAATTAAATATTTATTAACCTACTTATGGAAACAAAATTACACATACAACTATTAATTAAACATAATTTATAAAAACTGTGTTTATTTATTACGAGGCTTTATCTTAACTTTTATCTGTCTCAAAAGGTCTCTCTATCTAACTAGAGAAATACTAATTCAAAGTTAAACAAACGCTAAATAAAAAAACAGAATCTTAATTTTTGTAAAATAATATAATAAGATATAGTCAGGTACAGTGTCACTGACCATGGTTTCACCATGCAAAGAGTTTTCTTTCTTTAATTATAAACAAGACATTATAATAAAAAGATAAAGTAAATACAATGTTAAAAAGCATAAATAAAGAGCTATTATACAATAATATGAATTGCGGATATTTATAATTGTTAGGTGATAGTCAAAGCAAAAACTAATCTCTGAAATTTTAGATTCGGAAGAACACAATTTGAATAAAGTGTAATTACAAAACAAACCATAGAAAGTAGATATTGACTAGTTAAGTGGCAAATACATCGACATCTTGAGCGATTAGTGTTATCTATAAAATTCATTGTGTAACTATTTGGAAACGACAGATGAGCCAAATTGGGTACACGACCATATAGAGTACTTAATATTTTTATAGCATAATTATCGCGGGTACAATGACTATAATAAGACATTGCGACGGTTTGTGGAGAAATAGGCTGGACCGAAAAGCGATTGAGCGAGTTAATGAAGCTGGGCGGCGCGGCGCGCGGAATAAAAGCGTCCCGTGATCGTCGGATAGATCGACTGAGAGATCTCTTTAGTCACACGGAGAGAATTTCCTCTTAAAAATTACCCGGAAAATCATGGTAATTGTGAGGCAATGTGAACTTCGAAGAATTTTACTATACTTTTAACAAAATTTACTAAAACTTTGTCAAATGTTATTAAAATTTTAGAAAAATTTTCTGTACTTCTACGAAAATTTACTACAATTTTGCCAAATTTTATTAAAATTTTAGTAAATTTTGTTAAAAGTATAGTAAAATTCTTCAAGGTTTACGTTGTCTCACAATTACCACGATTTTCAGGGTAATTTTTAAGAGAAAATGTGCACCTACCCCCCTCAGTACGCGCGACATCGTTGATAACATCGTTCTTCGAATGGACCTGTTGCACCCTCGAGGCTGCAAATTAAAAAGCATTGTGTCATCGCACACAACATCGCATACGAATTGACGCTGTCGCCGCGCTCCTACCACATTCCGCTTAACAGGTAAAACTGCAAGTCAGAGTCCCAGTTGGAAATGCGAATCGGCAGACCGATCGCGACGGAACAAAGGAATTCGATATTTCGCATTGAACGGGAGAATGGACCGATACTGATCGCGAAATCTCTAGGCAATTGTCCTCTGCGCGAGAAGACGGAACGAATTACGGAAGCGACTCTAACCAAGCGACTAGGTGTTCCGGAAACGCACCAGAAACGACAAGTTTTATCTCTTCCCGCGGAAAGAAGACGCGGATTTCATTATCAGATTACTCGCTTGAGTTAAATTGTATTTTTTTTAAATCTTGATTTGCAGCGCTTCTGATGTTTATTTTTCACGAGTTTCGTGTATCTTCTTGTTACACGTTTAATAGGCAATCGAGCACACACAATTAATAATTCATATTTATATAACACATTCCATCGTACGAGCGTCCATCTCAAGTCCGGCTTCACCTACAATAATTTACCCAAGATAATTTACTCTCGAGTTGATAAAATTACTATTCGTTTTTATTTTCCTCGGTTAAAGAAGGAAGTGGACGCTTGTTCAATGAATAGTCACGTTCGACGAATGCATTATTCATCGTCGGTGAACTCGGAGTATTGAATCTCTGTCTTTGATGATTATTCCATTATTGAGTTGCTCGGGAAGGGCCGGAGAAAAAAAAACGTGTCGTAATTTTTCTCAATTACCGTAATAAAATTCGGCCAGTCAGGTGGACCAAAATTAATCCCTATTATTACCGTTAATCGTCAATAATAGATATTTGTTTTACGTCATTGAGTCCCTTTCGTATTAGCGCGCGTTTCCTGCGAGCCACGCCACGGCAGCAGGCTCCGTTTAGGAGCGGAGCTTGCCAATTGTCGAACCACAATGTTTACATCGCTCGGTATTAATATCAACGGAATAATACGCCCGGCGTGTGTTATCCCTCGACGAGGACGGCGACGTCACCCCGCGCGCGTCATCATATGCGCGTAAATTTCCAGGGAGAGAGTGAGATCAACATTGCCATTCTGGCCGCGTGCGCTGGCTATATCGAAAACAAGATATGT
Source organism: Monomorium pharaonis (assembly GCF_013373865.1). Classification (NCBI taxonomy): domain Eukaryota; kingdom Metazoa; phylum Arthropoda; class Insecta; order Hymenoptera; family Formicidae; genus Monomorium; species Monomorium pharaonis. The sequence continues at coordinate 1,831,513 of NC_050469.1, read as the reverse complement.
TACGCGGCGTAAACTGATGGCGTACGAGCGCAACAACAAACAGCTGTATTAATCGCGAGCTCGAGAGGAGCAGAGACACGGTTGCATCACGGTGTTGCGTGCACCATCATCACCAGCAGGACAAACTGCATCGAATCATAACCCTTTCACTTTGTCACGTACGCGAACATGGGGGATACGTTGCGAGAGCTTCCGCCACATTCCTCTCCGCGAGATGTGCGGAAATTGATCGTCGCGGGGGAAATATGGAACAGTCGGAGAGAAGGACTATCATACACGATAACACGAGAGTTACGTCTATCACTAGCGGGAGCTATGGCAAAGTCGCATCCTTGACATTTCGCTCGACTGACATGCGTGTGCGTCGTCGGCCCGAGATGTACCGTACGCATTTTTGGCTTCGCTAGTGAAGACGAGAACCACCGTGAAGAAAAAAAAAAGTATCTTGGTCCCGCGGAATCCACGCGCGACGTCGTCGTACCGTGTCGTGCGATCTGTCGAGGAAACAGCTCGGAAAAAGTCGTCGTCGTCGTGGCACGCACCACACACATACACACACGCACCGGCAATCGCGTTCAACTGCGTGCTGTCCGATCGCGAGTCTCGTGCTAACTGAGCGCGTCGAGCGTCGAGCGTTGAGCGGGGATACGCGAGCTCTCCTCGTTGCTGGATCTTGCCAGCGAGCGTGATACGCCGCCCCGTCCGTCCGCCTTGCGCTTCGCGTCACATGTGTGCGTACGTGCGTGCGTGCGTGCGTGCGTGCGTGAGTGCGTAGCACACACGTGACACACATATGTGCGCGCGGGCGGCAGCTTCCACGAACGGGAGCTTCAATGAGATCGCCAGATCGTTTAAATGTACGAAATTGATACTGGCAGAAATCAATGGAAGGTAAACGTCTCAGTACAGTTACCTGACGTAACACAATACGGAGCTGAGATTGCTGAATGTTGTAAGTAGTATTCACAGTGTTGAACGATCTAATTATATAATTAACTGAAATATGAAATATAAAACATTATCAAAAATTTTTATAATTATTCCGAAAATAATGAAAACTTGTAAAATATCTGAATATGTCAATATTCACTTTAAAATGTTTGTTCTAAATACTTATTCTTTTATTCTCATTAAAGGTTGGTTGTTCCAACTTCTTGGTAAACTTACCTATCAGATAAATATATATTCGTCTTTATTTATTTAAGAAAAGAAATGAAGATAGACACATGCTTATCTGGTAGGTAAATTTACCAAAAAGTTGGAACAACTAGCCCTAAGTAAATTAAAAAAGAACATTAAATTTGTTCATGTTGCTTAAAATCTCCCAAAATTTTTGCACTTAAAACGAAATAAATGCATTTGGGCATCGAAAAGACAGAAAACAAATATTTTAATGCAAAAAGTGCCAACAACATGAATAGATATCTTCATGAACATATAATATTTTTAAAAAGTTTTAAAAACATCATTAAAATATATAAACTCTAACCTACTTAAATAATTTATTTTTTAACTAGCTACACCCTGCCACGCGTTGCTGTAGCTCTCTATTCTTATGCTACGTTTTTTTCAAATTTTCTTTGCTTTCGTTGTTTAACTTTCAAGAGCCTTGCTTTACTGTTGCTCTTTTTATTTTATTTTTGAATAAGCATTTATCTATCTTTAATAAATCTAATATTCATTTATTCATGTACTTCTAACTTACTTCATTTATTTATTACCTTTGGCACTGTATTCAATTAATTTGTTTCTATTTATTGTTTTGTATTTTTATTATAATGTAATATAAATCTTATTTTATTAAAACTTTGAAATAATTTTCAATTAAAAAAGCCGAATTCTTTTTAAAATACCCATTTTTTTAAATTAAGCATTTTGAATTAGAGTGAATGTATTTAATTTACCATTAATAAATTTTATGAATCAATATTTCGTTATTTTTTTCTAAAAGCTGCCATGGATTTAGAAATCCATTCAAAAAACTGTTTTAAATAAATTCCTTTTTTTCAATAAAATAACAGCCATCTTTATTTTTTTTATTACTTTAATTTAAACACAATAGAAACATTCTTCGTCTCTCCCGGTCTCTCCCCGTCTCTCCCCGTTTCTCTCCGTCTCTCCCGGTCTTTTCCCATCTCTCCCCGTCTCTCCCCGTCTCTTCCGGTCTCTCTCCGTCTCTCCCGGTCTCTCCTCGTCTCTCCCCGTCTCAATGTGTCAAAATTTCAATAATATTAATGAAAAACTATTTTTTACACTTAAATTATGGCCATCATTTTTGAAACACCGGTATATCCAAAATCAAACCCCATAAGAACACTCCCGGTTACGAATGCAACGTTGTGTCAAAATTTTAAAGCAATCGGTGAAAATCTTACGGAGATCTTAGATGAGGAACAAACATTTACATTTTTATTTATATAGATAGATATTAATTTTTACATTTAAAATAATCTCTTATAAATAATCTCATAAAGCATTTAAATATTACAATTAAATTATAATATTATAAAGAAAGCACGTTTAAAATTAATAATAATAAGTTCCTGTATAAGTATCCAATAATAGAGATATTCTTATAGTATCTTACAGATACTTATAGCATCTGTAACATAAACTATAGCTTCTTAATAAAATTTTAGAATGTAACCTAAGTAAATATGTGTCTCTCTACAGTTGTTTAGTAAAAAAATTAAGATAGATGCATGCTTACTTGATTGGCAAGTTTATCAAGAAGTTGGAACAACCGGCCCTTAGAATAATTTTACTTGGTAATATTATTAGGCAATCCTGTTAAACTTATCCTATCCCAACAGATTTTCATCTCGCTATTTACTTAGACTCTCACTTAATGACTCATCAATTCTTTTTATATTATGACTCATTTATCTTTTATATAAAACTTTATTAAAATTCCTATCCTATAAATATCATATAAACCATATTCAAACAGTTTCTTTCAATATGTACCGATCCACAAATTTTTCTCTTCCTTTAAAGGAACAATCAATATTTTCAATTTGGAAACACTTTATATTATTGTAAAATATTTTACTAATTGTATCTCTAAAGATCCTTCTCGATCAGAAACAATCAGTCTATCGTTAACTCTTTGAGATTCGATGTATATAATTATGTACATTGAGAAAAATTTGTGGACATATTTACGGTACATATTTATTTGGAACTCATTCCAAATGTTTTATATATATATATAATAGTTTGTTTATCGGTATAACATTCTTGAGCCATTTTAGATGGAATTAAATTCTTTTTTAAGTTAATTAAAAAAACGGTATTTTCATTAAATAAACTACTCTCTGTTGTGATCGTTTACGTAGCAAATTCACTGACGTTCGATTTCGTATAATTTTCAAGAAAAATCACGATTTCATCAAAACATGTAAGAAACTAATAATTTTTCATTTTTTAAATTTATGTCACCTTAAAATATATAATTAGCTTTTTATAATCATCATTATACGAAATATTTAATTATATAACTAAAGTACACATAAAAATGAATTATTTTACATTAAGAAAATCGTATTTCTTAATTAATTTTATTCGATTCAAAATTCTTCATCAAGAGTATATATCCTTTATCTGCCTGTCAGTTCTCAGCATTGCGATCACATCTTTATTCTCAAATAAAATCGTTTGTATTGGAAAGTCATTTATTTACTACTTATTAAATATTACGTATACCTCGCTCATAATATATGACGTAATCTTTTCTTAGAAACCGAAAGAACGACAAACATTCGCGCAAACGTACGTTGAAATCCCTATCATTTATTTTCGATGTGCAACGAATGAATTTTTATTGGACGAGAGCCACGGACACGGGAAGATGAAAGTTATACAAGTTTTGATGCCGCCCAAATCTTGATGCGCGAAAATAAAGACTGTTTGTCTTGAGAAAACTGCGAAACGTGTTAAAACCAAGAATAAAACCAAAGTAATAATAAAAAGATTTCAGTTAAATGTCAATAATCACATCAAGTGTTTTAATGTAAATTAGTGGCTCTTATTATCGACAAATGTAATTTTTGTCACTCATGAGTGATTTTAATGCTCCAATAACCATAGAACTTCTTTCTCTTCAATCTCATAGAATTAAAAATACAGCTCGTTGAATCTGTAGGTAAAGCTGGCACGACAGTCTAGCAACATCAAAAAAATAATTACAGTTCCAATATCACTTTTCATGATAGTTCTCGAGTTTTTTTTATAAAAATAAAAATTCTACATTTTTATATACATAAAAATAGAAAAACGTAAAACTTTTTTTATTTTTTATGAGAAACTCGAGAACTATAAAAAGTGCTACTCAAATTGTAATTATTATTATTCTTCTATATCAATAGAATGTCATTCCAGAACTTCATAGATCCGAGCTCATTGACATTATACTACTTTCGAGCCTTATTGATGTATACATATATAGAATGGCAAGCGTGAACGTACATCTGCGTGTTCGACTGTCGTTTGACTCTCTTTCATGCGTGCGTTTTTTTTTTATTAAACCGTCGTCATAACAATAATTGTCGTATGTATCGAGGGTGAAGGGGGAGTCAAGGGACTCCGATACATTTACGCGTAGCGATCAACCCATCAATTTGCCGTCAGTCATCAATGGAACGCAATGGTAATCGTACACACGACAAAAATAGCATAAAAAAAGCTGTACGTATGTATTTGTCGCTTTTTTTGAGAAATTTCTCTAAAAAAATGATCGAGTCTTTATCATTCGATATCGCTTATGATTTATATTGCCAGCACACGAATTACATCTCGTTATCTATTATCTTTTGTAATATCATTCGGTATTAAAATTTGATACAATTTGGTACAGTTTGATAAAATTAAGTGGATCAGATAAAATCTCATGCTACGCTTCGGTGAAAACTCGGAAGTAACACGCCATTTCTCATAGATCAAGTATTACCTAATTATAATTGTTTTGACTACAAAGTGGTTCTACGAGTCAGAAAGTGTACGAGAAATCTCTTAGTATACTGCGCGTACTTTTACGAGCTGCGTTTACAATATAACGGTCGCGCAAGTGTGTGTTCCTGTAACACTTTGCAAAAGTGTTGTATCTGATGAAGTCCGTATTAGAGAGTAACGGAGAACGCGCAGAAATCTCCGCGAATTTAGCATGTTCTTCTCGCTAGTATTACGTTTCGTACTTAATTAAAGCAGCGCGCGGCGATCCATCACATCACGTGACGTATTTCAGATAACCCCAATTCTTTTTAAGATTTTAAACTACAGTGTCTGAAATTGCTGAATTGTGTTAATTCACAATAAAGTTAAATATCTGATGTGCAATGTAATAACAACAGTGAAATACTAATAATTTGCGACATTGTAAAACTTACAAGCGGATAGAGTTAAAACTATTTATGTAATTACATAATAATTATATTATTAATTAGAATGCATAACTGTGTGCACGTAAACACGTGAATTATTACAATACAGAATGTTAATTAAAAATTTCCTAGTTAATTTTTTTACCCCGAAAAGGAACATTCTTGTTTCGAGAATATCTTTATTTTCAAAATGTTAAATATAATATTAATATAAGATTATATAAAATAAATTTCAGCAAAATATTATATTTTTATTTCAATATTTGTAATAGTTATTTAAAGAGTACAGTATATGATCGTTTTAATTGTAATAATAAATAATATAGAATTGAAATTTTTGGTTAAAAAAAAAGATACTGTTGTGTTTCCTAATATTTGATATTTTTCTCTCTCATTTCATGAAAATTATTACTAAATAATGAGAATATATATATATTTTTTTAACCAAAAATTTAAATTCTTTAATACCTATTATTATAATTAAAATACACCGTGCTCTTTAAATAATTATTACAAATATTGAAATAAAAATGTAATATTTCGCTGAAATTTAAAATTATCAAAATTTTTAAAGAAGATTATATATGAACAAGATTATCATTATTTCATATATAAATTAGAATATAATTTGTTTATATATGAAACAATTGTCAAAAAGAATATATTAATTTTCATTTGATACTGTTCATTTGATAATGTTTTTTTCTGTAGACGATTATTACACGACATGGAAGATCATCAAACGCATGTATTTATATATATAATCGAGGACAAGACTTTGTGTAGGTGTGCTCATGTATTTATGCGCAAATTTCACGTGCGTTTACGATCCAAACACCAGAGTCAAATGAAAATAAATAAAAATTAAATCTGCCGTTCCCAGATGCGTTCGTTGCAGAACGAACGCATCAGTTTTAAAGCGAGCGAGCGAGAGCGAGAGAGAGAGAGAGAGAGAGAGAGAGAGAGAGAGAGAGAGAGAGAGAGAGAGAGAGAGAGAGAGAGAGAGAGAGAGAGAGAGAGAGAGAGAGAGAGAGAGAGAGAGAGAGAGAGAGAGAGAGAGAGAGAGAGAGAGAGAGAGAGAGTGGGGGGGAGGGAGCGGAAGAACTTTGTATAACGGGGCAAAGGCAGAAAGGACTTGGGGGTGGGAGACGGATCAGAAAAACGAGCGGACGGATCCATTAGATTAATTGACTTTGGGAATTGATGCATGTAACCTAGTGCGAGGCGAACCTTTACACGAGCTGTGCACGTGAGGATCTCTCGTGGATTTTTAACCCTCGGTTGGACGGGTTTTATTTCACAAGCATCTTATGAGAGACCTTACCGCGAGTGGTATCTCCTCCCTACTATTTTATAGTGTTAAAACATTCCAATCAGCATCATTATTATGATGGAATTCCTGTAATAATGTAATAAAAAAAAACCGGAGCTCTCTTGTTTTGTTAAAATTTTATTGGCACATGCCATGTGTAAAAACGTGTAATTTTCTTGTGCAATTAAATGAACGAGAAATGTGTATATTTGTGTGGTATACGTGTTGTGGTTTCTACATGTAGTTACTAGCCGTAATTATCATCTTATCTCACTGAATTAATTTAAAGATTCAAAGTTCATTTTGAAATTATATAAATAACGATCAATGCTCGTTCTCAAACTGGCAATATGGCAATCTTTGAAAAGGGTTTAAAGTGGAAAGGGTCGTAACCTTCGGTAATCGGGAACTTTCTCGCAGAGAAATATATCTTTTCGCGGATAGAAAGTGATATGACTTGAGGAGAAAACATATGTATTTATACGCGATAATACGACATTGAACACTAGTTCAATAAAGACTTAAAGAAAAAAAAAAAACTGTTTGGTTTTTACACAGACACAAACACACACACCAAGATTCACGCTATTAATTCATTTGCATCATCGACAATCTGTCGTGCTAGCTATCAATTATCAAGTAAACCGTGTCATCGAGTTTCGCTATTACGTCATTCTCAATTTATATTCTCGCTATTTTGATTAATGCTCTTGTCAATGATTTCTTATGTAGATGATTTTAAGATTTTAAGCTTTTTAAAGGCTTTTAAATATTTATTTTTATAGACTTCATTATTCATACTGATTTAATCGGTGTCAGAGCGATCGGATCTGGAGTGAAAAGATATTATAGCTCGATCGATTGCGATTAAATTTCTCGCGCAAGCGTCAATCCTTGACATCATCCCTTTATATTATCCATGAAGAAAATCAACCTAGTTAATGCTCCTCGGAGCTAATAGTTGCGCGAACAGTAATTAAAACTATGTTTAACCTCGACCAGCTTTACTCGCCAGTCGTGCAACAAGTACAACGATAGAACGTTGATGGGGGAGGGAAAAAATTGCGCCATAGTGCGAGAAGTTGTGGATTTTGCTCTTTAAGTGCATAAAGATTAACCTAATTAACTCGGTCGCCAATTATATACCGTTATGTTTAAAGTACGACAGTAAAGTACAAATGATTTGAATATAACACGAACTGTGCTGAATGCCTTCCCATAAGGAAATTTGCGTAATGTCGAAGATGAAGGGCGATGTTATTAAGGGAAGGTGAGATCTTAAGGCAAGATCTCAATGCTGGCGTCGTATGTTTTTTTCTGCATATTATACAGATTATTATTATTATTATTATTATTATTATCCAATAATATAAAATACTTTTTAAAAATATTTTTCATGCATATATCATTCAATAAATCATAAAGTCTGCTATAGATGTCTCTCAAAATCTCAGGACTTTATTTATTAAAATCTATCATGATTTTTAAAAATTAGTTTTTGCTAATAAGCCTAAGTGCATTTACGATCGAAAATTTTACGCTAAATCACTGTTCTTTAATTGTGACTTTAGATTGATGATGTAAATCGAACGTTTTCTTTTATTTATGCTTTTATATCTAGATGTAGTCTGGTAAAATAATTTATAAGAAGAAAGTAATGTAAGTCTCGTGAGAAGTTCAACCAAGAAATAAAATCAAGCGGCAATGCGAGACGAGCGCGGTAAGTAGAGCGTAACAAATTTAAGCTAATAAAAACTGTAAATGAACAGTTCAATGTACGTTTCGGCCTTTTTTTAAACCATCTTCAGCAAAAGGAAAAATAGTTAGATAAATCAAATATGATAAATTATTGAAAAACTCATTCTGGAACAAAAATAAGTAAACGACGAAATTTGAAACCTGAAAATAAGAACAAATTCCTAAATACAAAAACTCTTCTGATCGTCATGTGTACCAGATATGTCCTAGCTCTTCCACAAGTAGCTTGTTACAGAATTGTATTCAGATATTTATTTCATTAATTCAATAACTTATATCATATTTTTATTAAAATATATAAAAAGGTAGTTTTTTGCATAAGTCTTAAAAAAAAATCTTAATCAAACATTTGAAAACATTTATATTTCATAATCATATACAAAAAAATTGAGAATTAGGTACATTACGATTCTATTTTTGATTGTGATCTTATTCATTTTTTATTATATCATAATTATCTAAATAAAAATATGACACGTTATATTGAAAACCAAAATAAATTATATAGGTGCACAGAAAAAAAAGTAATATAGCCGATAACATATGTAATTGCGGGCTGCCAGCTACATAAAATACTCAATACAATAATATTTATTGCTAATGCAAGTACAATGTTGATACTGCAATAGCATACATTATTGTATTGAGTATATCTGTAGTTGGCACCCCGCAAGTACATATCTTATTGGATATATTACATTTTTTTCGGTGTGCAAATCGTTTATCTTTTATTTTTAATAAACAGAAATTATAAACAGCACTCTCAATATTACACTTTTTATTTCACAGATAATATTACCATAAAATAAAATAGATTTTGCGATTTATATATAATTAGATAAGCATTTACAAAAAAAAAAACTTCCTTACATCCTCATAAAGATTATAACTTTATTCTTTATGTGACAAGATAAATTAGTTATAAGTATGTCACGCATACAAACTTCTTTTTTGTTGAATCTTTTCATAGATTTTCCATTTTTTTTGCCTCACAACATTCCCTGATAAAAGAGATTAAATATGTTTTCTACAATATTAAGGATTTCTGTAATATTCATTAAAATTGTATTCAAACTGGTGATTCTTATCTTAATAGAATTTTGGGAATAAAATACAACCTCGCTGTAAACCTGAAATGCGACACGACACATATGTAGGATTCCTACACTACAATCTTACGATGTCCAGCTTGGTGTCTAATGAATAGAGACAGGTTAATCTTTCCTGTCTCGATTGTGAGTCACATGTTGCGGTGCAACAGTCTAGACGCTCCGGCTAACTTGACTTTTTTCCCGTGAAACTTTCGAAGCCGCCGGTATTCTAATAAAACAGCCTTATATAAGGCTGAGTGAGTAATGATTCACGAGCCAGAATATCGCTGGCATTATCGTTGCCAGCACCACCGTTTGAATAAGTCAGCGTGGACTGAACAGACTATGATTAGCACCATCATACCGGCTGGATGTGTATCAGTTAATTAATTCTATACCAATGTTCCCTTTTAACCCTTGAATATCTTATCTTTAATGTATAATGTGTGCTGCATTCGATATGCTATTAATATGTAAATTTTTTTTTAGTTTTCTAGGACATTTTAAGACAATTAAGATACATGATTATATGCATATATTTCCTTATTTATGTAATATGTGTGATTTCTTTTTAATCTTTCTTTTCATTTTATCAAATGTATCGTTCCAAGGAATTTTATTTCACAATGGACCTGATCGTAAAACACCGAAATGGCATCATTTCTACAGTAATGATAAATTTTTCTAAGCAAAATATTTTCGAAAGTTATATACTTCAATAATATCGTATTACAAGTAGATAACATATTATTTTACAATAGATATCTCTACAATGACAACTCAAGCCATATAATAAAATTTCGTAAAATCATGCAATTATTATTTGACTTTATGCACTTTCTCTTTTCGACAAACATTATCCAGCTTATTTAGGTAAATCTACAAAACTGTTCTTTTTTCTGCTCGGAAACTGAAGTTTCTGTACAATTATACTGACATCAACGAAATTACATTCACGCACGTGTTCCGTCGGCGACCATCGAATTTAATTCGTGCAATTGTAAATTAACCGAAAATTTCCTTGGCATTGTGTTGATATTAGAATACATCTAAAACAGATTTACACCAATAACAATGGACGCAAATGGAGCCATGTGCTGTCATAATCCGCGATAATCATGTAGTTTGCTGTAACGAACCGTAACGAACGGACTATTTAATCTTCATGTGTGAATTGCAAACTGCAAATTTGTTTTTTTTAGTCTCAATACAGAGTAAAATCGTCCTTTACGTAATAATTGATCCTTAGTCAAGAGAGTTGGTATCTTCCGTTCGCCTATATGACATCACTTTTAGCGTGATCTCACGGTGATGAACAGTAAACTTGGAAGAATGAAGGAGAAACGATAGTGCACATGATTGCATAACGTGTCGGCAAAAGCGGAGCTGTAAAAATATGTTTTTCTAAAGCTTCCTTTTAACGAGCCTGAAAAAAATGAAAAGAAAGCATCAAACGATAAGACGTTTTTTTTTTCTGAGAATCTCTGAAAATGCAACTACTTTTTTTTTAGAAAGAAAAACTGCTACAATGTTATTTTATTAATCTTTTAATAATTTTTAATAATAAAATATTATTTATTTAATGCATTTTAAGATCCAATTCTGTTAACATTAATTTATAGAATTTTGTATGTACATAAATTTTCAAATATTAAATAATATTAATGTATATAAATTCAATTTTAATATCAATAAGTGAGAATTCGTTATATTAAATGATTTATTATATCAAATAATCTCATATTTTCTGTTACCCTTGTCTTTCGAGTTTCGAGTTTCACGTGTAATTAGTTTCTTGTAATAATTTAACGGTCAGACTTATTGTCAAATTTATTTAAAAAACTCAGATAATTCTTTTGCGACTGTATTCCGTGAGCAACACATACTTTCGAAACTGAATAGAATAAAATTTTGCGACGGATCATTTTTGTGAAAACTGTAAATTAAACTGTCAAATTGTAAGTGTACAAAGACTGTATACTGTAACGTGCACAAAAAAGTCCTAGCAAAAAAATCCAATATGTTTAATCACAAATTATGATGACACAAATACACGAAATGTGAAATATAGAACATCAATTGAATAAGATTATAAGACTTATATGTAATAAATACGTAATTAAGAATTAATTTTTAATTTTTAATTTTGAAAGTGATTTCTTGTTTATGTGAATTTAATTTCTGTGAACTATTTAGTTATTAGTATGTTAAATAAATTCATAAGTATCGAATATCTGGTGGACAGTTGTCACAGTTTGACCTATAATATACGTAATAAAGAGCAAGTCAGTGATCTTTGTGACGCTTTATACTAGGTAGGACAGAAATCGAGTTTTCCTCGGCAATGCGATGCAGCGAAGTACGAGCCAGCTATCGATAACGTGACATGTACGATGTGGTACGTTTTCGTAATTGAATGTGTAAAGCTCAGTTCAAATAGAACGTTATCTATAACAGACTAATAAACAATTTCTATTGATTCGTAATCTGATAGAGCATTTAGCTAGGTCACTCTAGGATATCACTTAAAATATTAGTATTTTTATAATTATCCGTAATGTTCATGTATCATAAAGGATACGCTGACTCAGAGAAAGTCTTTCTATAGTTTAGTTATTCTTAGTTATTTCATACAATAACCGAATTGAGAAGATACGAAGCATTAGAATCGGCTTTTAACGTCAATAAGACAGAAAAATAGGTCCGCGTCGTAAATTTTCAAGATCATTTCTGATAAAATAGTAAAAATTATATTTTATTGTTCAATTTCTAACGGTATATATTCTTATTAGCAATGCCACTAATAATTTTTATTAGTAACGTAAGCGATTTGAATCTCTATTGATTATTATATTTTTACATAGATGACACGTAATATATTTTATACAGTTTACATTGTATACACGTAATGTAAATGATTTATATTTTGGGCAGGTAAACATCTGACCCTGAGAAAAAGTGAAAAGAAATGTCTATAATGGTACTTGATTTTTTATACAAAAAATCTCGAAGATTTCGATTATATCATTCGAGGTCTCAATTTCTTGGAAATCGCCATGGAGTTTGAACCGTTCTGTTTGAACAGGGCTTAAAGCCAACCGTAGCACGTTTCTTTCGTAGGTGGAAACGGTGCGTCTCGCATCGTGAAATAATTGACTCTTAATGTTCTTCGACTGCGACCTGGGCGACATTGCGCATGGAGGACAATAGATCCTCGGGTTCGATTGAGGATGCCATTTATGGCATCGTCGTCGCCGCCGCGAGGCAAGTAGTCATCTCCGTCCTCGAGTAGCCGTCCCGCACAGTTTTGCGAATGCGAATAAGCATTGGCAGTTCGATACTTGCGTAGAACGGTTCTCCTCGCATGAGCGACAGATCTTTCCCGCATGTCAATTTCGAAACTAGAATTATCTACGCGATAAAGAGATGGCATGCAAAATGAAACCAATAATAACGTTTTGTCAAAGATTTTGCATGTGCAATAATATTTTCGTCATCCAATATAAGTATTAAAATATATTCATCAGCAATTACAATATAACGTCGATCGGAAAAATAAAAATTCTTTTATACAATAGTTTTAAACTTTCTGTGTAAAAAGTCTTTTTACATTTATTATCTTTATTTAATTAGATAATTTGTGTATAACAATAATTTTTTTGTTCTTGTTTATTATTTTTCTATCTCTGCAACTTTCCAATTCCATTATTAGTTTTATTTTCAACTTTATTGTTCTACAGAGACATTTTCTTTTAAATTGTCATCATGCTGTAAATTTTTCATTTTCTTCCTAATATATATAATAAAATATCGATATAAATATATTTAAAAAATATATAGATAAAAGAGAAATAGAAAAAATATAAAAATTTGTTTTTTTGTACAGGATGCAGATCTACCAGTTGTAGCGATGACGAAGGATCGACTTCAGCTGGCAAACATATCGGTTTTCTGACGTGTCACGCGACTGATAAAATGATATCGAGCGGCTTTGTCTTCCTTCTCTCGTATTATACGTCAAGTTGAACGGAAAGACTGTGATCGCCATCTGGCGTATCTTTCCGCAATACTTGAAGCCATCGCGAAACTCTATCGGTAGCGAAAGAGAGCGTATAACGGTATAATTATAGTTAAAATATACTGCATCGCAAATTTTATAATAATTCCGCATTTTAGTAAAATCATTGTGTTGAATCACTCGAAATTTTTAGAGAACAAATGTTTCATGTTTAATATTAAAAAAAAAAAAAGGATAAATATTTAAAACAAGTAGAAGTATTGCAAAAAGTTCGTTACTTACGAGAAAATAATTATACATTACAATGTGATTTTCGATTTAAATATTATGAAAATTTTGGAATATAATATACAACAGCAGAATTTTTCGGTCATGTACATGATTGTTTTCTCAAATATTTCAATTTAAAAGCAACACATATTGCAAGATGCGAATGCAATGTTCGTAGCATGTTTCTCGTCTGGGCTAATATTTATCCTTAATGCAATTATTAATTACGTGCGTTAGCATGCTCAACACGCGTCTCGCACTCTCGTGACAGAGAAATTTCCTGCGCCACGACCATGATATGATCTTGAAAAAAAATCTTCCACAGAGTATCGCAAATTAACTGCACGTCGTGTCGTTGCACTTTAAAGGCTAGTCCACGCTATAGAATTTTCGGTAAGATCGCTATGATTCGACACTAATTTCACCCAATTCGTATATCTACACATCATGTTTATTGCTAATATTTTAATAAATATTATACAATATTACAGATAATCCTGATTTCTCTTTCTCTCCTTCTTTCTCACTTAAGTTATCGCGAGCTGAAATATTTCCATAAAAAAAATATAAGTTTAAACGAAAATTTGAAATTAAATTAATCTTATACGTAGCATATTTTTAAGCTTGTTTGAGCGGCTTGTGCTAGAACACGAGTTTACGGACGACCTATCGGACGGTGCTTTCGTCGATTGAAAATCAATGACATGCAAGTGGAACGGTAGAAGGTGTACGTTGAAAAGAAGAGTGCGTCGGCCTCTTAAGCGCCGTTTTGTTCAAAGATGTATGTATTTTACCCGATGCATTAGCAAATATATAAAAATTTCCTAAATTATTCTGTTATATAACACTTGAATACTAGTGTAAAATTGAGCGCGTAAAGTTATTGGTTTAAAGTTATTAAATTTTTTATTTACTCGTAATAAAATCGCGTTTTGTAATATTTATTTGCTAATTTAATGAAAAAGTAGTATTACGAATTAATCAAGCTTTTTTACAAATATTAATAAAATTCTAATAAATATTCATGCAAAAGTTTGTTTATAAGCACTTACTCGTTAAACATTAGTCCAAAATTAATAAAAATATGGTTATTTTCGCTATATAAACCATTATAAGCTTCTTTGTTTTGTTCGTTGCAGCTGGTTTCAGAGCCAAAATTCGAGTATTCACAACAATTATTTCTATCTTGATTAGAAAAAAAAAATACTTTAAGGAGCCTGCAGTTTTCAAATTTTGATATCTTTTGGCTCGCATTGCAGCCAAACATTTTTAACAACGGATGAGGAGGCGATCGAATTGCACATCTCACCGCGGAGAGACATCGCTGATATCGCATCATGGAAGCGATTTCGCGTTACCGTCCGAATAAGCCGGAGTATCGATCCGATTATTATCGTCTCATCGCTCGAGAGAGCTGCTGCTGCTGCTGCTGCTGCTGCCGCCACTGTTACTGCCGACGTGACAGTACGACATCGAACGCGAACACGTTGTTAAATGTGCTAGCCAGTGACGATTAGCTGCACTGGCGAAATGCCGTGTAGACTAAATCTGTGCGATCATAACTCGACTGAGGTGATGGCGATGATGCCTGCACACCCAGCTTCAGATACTCGAATTCCGATATGTATTCGACGTGCATATTGGAATTTGACTTTAGAATAACAATAAGCTCTTGGTATGATGAGTAAATTGAATTTGTAGACACATTTGATAAGGACCGGAAAGCGTCTAGTTGAGAGGGGTTCCTTCAATTTAACAAAGTTTTGCCAGATTAGTCATTACTTAAGAATTTATGTATGATTAAATTCTTTGTATAAATATGAAGCAATGTAAAAAGATGTTGCAGTCGATTTTTGTACTGGATTTCGGAATTGAAATAAACAGGACATTTGGCGTCGAATGTGCGAAGAAAAACTGCGTGACTTAAAAGGGAACTTGAAAGTTAGGATCGTATGCTTCGCCGAAGAGCTACATTTACGACTCACGTAGATCTAGTAACAAAGTTTCTATCGAAAAGTTCGGTAGGATTTTAACGAGGACAGTGAGGGTGATGTAGCAACAGCTTATTTGTTGTCCACAGGGACCTCGAAATTTATTATTGTGTCGGATGGAACTTTAAAGAGAATCCAATTTTTCAAAGGTGGTATTTGTTCTGCTATCGAATTGAACTTTTCAAGTAATTTTTCGGATTATTCGGATTATCTATCCGATCTGCCATAAATGTTTTTGACGAATTATGAGCCGTGTTATTCGTGTTAATCAAATATTGTTTCAAATAATAGTGATTATTACGTTAAACAATTTGATTTAATGTAATAAAACAATCAAATTTTTATTCAATAAAACAATATTTTGTAAGAAATAAATTTTTTCTAGTGAAATAAATATAATTCAAACAAATACATATATTAAATTCAAACAAACAGTTCTCTCTGTATATATATATATAATACACAAATTCTTTCAAAAACAATTTTCGTTTTTTTGTCAAATTATGTATAAAAAAAAACATTAAGACCAAGTTAGCATAGTAATCAATTGACTGTGGCAACTTTGGACCACACTTAAGTATACAAGTTGTGCTCAATCTTATATTTATCCGCATTTCTCTCGGCGGGTACGTGATTCGCAAGGTCGTAGCTACATTTGGGTCAATCATAATCCAAGCACCCGGCGCGAAAACTGGATACCACTCATGAATGACTGCATTATCATTATGCCTGCTTCGAGAGCGTCCGAGAAGGCGAACGGGGCAAGGTGAACAGGCCCGTTCTTTTATCCATTGCTGAATTAAGTCCAAATGAAGACATTGGAAGAACCTTTTTCCAATCATCAAAAAATTTGCCTATCTATTTTTATCGATAAAAAAATTGATAGACAATATAATGTAACGAAATTGAATTATTAGTAATCAAATTTTTAGTTGCTAATTTTTGAAATTTGAAGTATGACGAAAAAAATGAAAAAAAGACGAGGAAAGGATAAATTAAAAATTGAATAAAATTAAATACGTGTAATTAATCTATTAATCAATTACTTTTCTTTCTTAAAAGAAAAAAATTATAAATGGATACTACTGTGGAAAAGTGAATCAATAAAAAAATTACATTAAAACAAGTTTCATTGTATAAAATTTTCAATTTTAAAGATATATTGCAGTTAATATATCATTTTTGATATAAATTATTTTATTTATATGTAAAATATTTGAAATAATACACAATCTTTTGAGATTACAAAATGGCACTGCTTCTCAAACATCTTCTAAGCTTCGATATCTTGGATTGGAATTAGGCTCAATGAACAATTATGAAGCGCGTGCGCGTATATGTGTGTGAAAGAGAGAAAGAGAACGTAGATACGATGTTCATCTATGCCATATGGCTTGCGAGAAAAAAATAGAAGAGGAAGTGGTAAGAAGGAGGGGAAAGAGAGAATAAAGCGACGGGTCAAACTCGATTGTGCACAAGCACGACAAGTTTGCGAATGATTCAGCGCTCATACTATTCTGCTTGGTGTCTAATTGATCGCGATTGAACGCGCGTCCCGTGACGAGACCTGTAATGCGGCTTCCGAGATGGCAAGAAAAACAGACGCCCTCGCGTCTTTTCAGACAAAATAACAGTCCGCTCGTATGCACGATATAATGTTTTGTGATACAGTCACTCGGCAATCGGCAATTATTAGAATAGTATTATGAGAAAAATGCATCAGAAATATATATAAAATTTCAATGAAAAGCAACGTTAGTGATGTCTTCGTATTGTATAAATATTCCTTTTTTTATGCTGCCTATAACCCTGCATATTATTTCTTTTCTTATTTTTATATTAATTTTGTAATATTTTTGAACCTTTTAATTGTATTAAATTTATTTAAAACTTTTTCAATTAATATTTTTATAATAAAATACGCAAAACGAAATTAAAATTTACTGATATCAGGCTATGTGCCATAAATTCAAAGTTTGTGTGTATAACATAAAGGATGGAAAATCTATAACACGCCAGCTAAAAATAATGTAATAAGTTTTAAACCTACGAGAATTTGCATCGAGTACAAACACTATAGCATCTATTACCATAATTCTGTGGATATTTGCGCGTTTTAAAACATAATGTCTTGGTAGGAAATATTATAATGTCATAGAAAGAAAATCTATGGAAAAACTCGAAACAAATTGTATCTAGTACAAGCTCTCGTTAAAAATTTATTGTATAAATTTTTAACCGTAGCGCTTGTTGCATGCACAACCTCTTTTTACCAGATATTTAAAAATTGTAGATATATGCAAATCGTGTTTCTCCGTGTAAAAATTATTTTTTCAAATAATATAAATATAAAAGTTTATTATTTTATCGTTTATCACGTAAAAAATCCGATGTGTTCTTTTGATTTTCCGGTGAGGAAAACGTCATTAGCGGCGAAGTGCAATCTCGAAATTGCATTAGATAAATGTGATTACGAACGCATCCGCGATTTACAATCATCATCATCAGCGATTGCTGGACAAATGTGTAGAGAAAGCGTATCCGTAAAAAGCGGTGTAGTCCTAGTTTATTAGTTAGCGTGAATCGCACTTATAAACAAGACATGAGCATAGAATTATCCGACAATATAAATTGTCGTCATTGAGTTTGCCGAAAGAACGCATCTGAAGAAAGTAATTTTCCTCAATCTCGCAAGTCGCATTAGCGCTTAAATGTTGATTTAATGACATTCATTTTCATGATCTTCTTTTCACTTTAATAATATAAGAAGTGTCTATGTCTATGTGTACCTTTTATAATAAATTGCATTCGTATCAGACTCAAATTAACGTTTCTAAAAAAACTGTCAATTAGATTATAATTTGTAATACGTTTTTGCCTTGAGTTATATAAATTATATTTTAAAAATACATCAGATTTAATACAAACCAAGTAAAGTTGCTAAAAAAAGTTAAAACGATTATATTTAGATTCATATCTGTGGAAATCGACACAATAATTTTGCATTTATGTTAATGCTTATGTCCGAATCAATGCTAATCTGATCAAATCGCTATTGTGATTTGGCAAAGTATCCAGTGAAAGAGAACTGACACGCGCAAGATAAAAAGACGGCCTTGTCTCGCCGTTGTTCTTGCATCTTCCGAGTGTTAACCGGGTTAATTAAGCTTATCGACGTTATTCTGCACGACTTTGGTACCGTTACGTCGTGCAGGGTCAGAGAGAAGATTTTAACGTTTCATAATCCGGATATATATGCAGTTCTTCGATTCGACTTTGCGATTTATATTATTAATAAGGCGGAACACGTGGATAACAGATCATATTTTGCCATTAAATCAAATCAAATCGCAAATGATAATAAAAAAGTGTCTATAATTTGTTCTTCCTGGATTATTATTATTATATGTTAATATGTTGTAATTATATTATGATTTTTCTTATAATTTATTATAATTAATTTAAACATACTTTTTTTAGAAATCATATTTGAATAAAAAGCTACTTAAAAACATGATTAATACAGATATCAATTATTTAAAAATAAATTTAGGCTAAGATTTGAATTAATTACAGAATAAAAACTTTAAAATAAAACCTACATGATACAAGGAGAAATATACACAAATAATTATTTTTCATATTTCTGCTTAAAACAAGTTACATTCCTTATATTTTTTTTATTAAACACATTAAGCAAATTATTAGAATTATGCAAAAGAATAATACCCGTCATATATATATCCGTTTATAAATAACCGAAATTTTTATATTCGATAGTCGGAGAACGGTATGTTATGCAGCAATCTGGACATAAAAGTACTCAAAAGTGAGAGTCTGGCTGTCACAAACAGTTCTTCAATGGAAATATGTAGGGCGCAATATATATATATAGATTTTGCATTGCAAGGTTTATTAGTTTAGATTCGTTATTTTTTTCAATCAAAATTATTTTTTTAACAGGCTTTAATTTCGATATAATTATAATGATAATTTTGATATTAAAAATAAACTTCTTTCAACAAAAATATCTCACAATCAGATAAGACTGGATTAAGATCTGCAATTAAAATTAAAATTAAGCTAAATAATCTGTTATTAAAGATTTAAAAAATGTGTTATTAAAGTAACGAGACTATATTATTAAAATTACGGTTAAGGATGTTCCGCGAGATCACCCCCTCCTCCTGTTTACACATCAATCAATCAATAAACCAATGTATTCATAAATGATCTATTTATGTATATGGCAATGAGAATCTGCACGCGTTATGCAAGTTTGTATATGAACACGTACGTCCGCTGTTTGACTATAAACACGGTGGATTCTATTCTACATGACGTGCGATATATGTGCGCTAAATTTCCGTGACATAAGTTCAATCGATTTTTGTGACGAAACCGTGGCAGACGTGGCGCCATTAAATTGACAAGTATCATTTTGAGCCGCCGCCGTTGAAAACAGATACAATGTCATCGACCGGCGAAATCGAACTCGACGCCCGAGCCCTATTCAAGGTCCAATGACTCGATGACCGATTAAATCATTGTCGATTACAGATACCGTACGATTGTCGTCGCGCGACCGGCATAGCTGCAATGTTGAGTGGTATGTACGTATGCGATACGACATCGGGGCATCGTGAGTCAGTTAACTAACAGTATAAATCAGCATTTAATATACCGTAAGATGAGATCACATTGAGCTGGCGAAGGTAATCTCACGCAAGTGAAAAACGTTTTACGGTAGATTATGAAAAAGAAACAATTAAGAGATGTTGTGGAGATAAGAATCAAAGCTTATATGTTTTTAATAAAATTCAATAAGATTAAGAGAGAAACAGAATCACACAGATAGTAAGCATCACACGTTAATAAATTTTCTGTAATAATAAAGTGAATCGTAATTACAGACTTGTCTCGTTAAGACATAATTTCGCTTAATATCGACATTTAAGAGATTAAATCTACTTTATATTTTATTTAAGAGAGAGATCACATCTCGCCCTTATTGCATTTCAACACATTGTGGATTGTGGATAATTCACGTAGACCGTTCATTAACGTTCGCGACGGTTAAACTGGTACAATCGAAAGTCATAACCGCGCGCCGTTAATTATTGGGCCGAGGGATTAATTCGTTCGATAACTCATCGACGCTCTCACGAGCGTGAAAACGTGAAAGCTTCCTGCCCAGTGACGACGATAAAGCACCGGCGTACCACTGCCAAGAGAGAAAATTCGAAAGCCGTTGGTCGTGAAAACCTGTTCGGCCGAGTCATCGGCTACGGATTCCCGTTCTGTCCCATTCGAGACGAAATCTGGGCTAGATGTGTGTATGTGTGTGTATATATGTTTGTGGAAAAAAGGTCTACCAGATTTGTCGGCTTATTTATGACACGTGTCTTTTGGTTAAATCATATTTGAGTTCGTACGATATGTTTACGGCGACAAACTGCAGTGAAACCGAATAGATTTCGTCGACTAGAAGATGCCTTGTCCATAAGAACGGATAAAATTTCTATGTATTCAATAGTAAAATGTTCAAATGTAAAATATATTGACAATAAGAGAATATAGACATGTGAAAACACAATTAATAAGAGAATATGTCTTAATTCGGCCATAGTTATATCTTCATCACTGATACCTACTTGTGTACTTTTATATACTTTTCAAAAAGTTCATTGAACTGTGCGCCGAATAAATTTTCGGTCTTTAAAACACAGTCGTAAGATTAGTAGCAATTAAATCACAACAATTAAATTGAATTAAAGTATCAATTTATAATTAAAAAATGTAAAAAAAAACATGTATCCTCTCAGATGAGAAACCATTCTTCGCAAATTTTTAATTTTAACCTTTCTTAGCTTAATTAAGAAAGCGTTGCTGTGGGATACCAAGCGATCGCCCTATACCCATAGAGAGACGTCACGAAGCAACTTTGCGATACGTGTGATGTCATAATATGGAGCAGTATTTTGCCTTTTACGCGGTTCAAGGACGCGTTGCAACAGGAAGAACGTACTTGAACATATCTGGAGGTCGCAAGAACGATAAACGCGGTTTCGATAAAGATGTAAAATGTGCCGCGATAAGTTTCGACCAGAAACGGTTCACATATGTAAGCTCTACGTCAGCTTCAGCTGAGCTCACTTCAACGAATCTTGAGAAACGCGTGCTGCGACTCCCAGCCATTTCTGTCGAACACTTTCTTCCGTCTGCGAGCGTCGACCCGTAAAGTTTAACATATTACTTGTGACGAGGCACATGTTGACCGACCTACCGACGACAGCGAAACATTCCAGGCCCAGAGACAATGAAGCATGATAGAACGATGATTCCGCGTGTCTGAGGGGGCACTCGCTTCATCCGAAGTGGATAATAATGGGCTTTTCTTATGTGCGTATTCACGTCTTAATTAAATGATCGAGCGTATTTTAGAACTTCTTATGGTATCGTTAATAAAAAAAAAAGTTCCACAAAAATAGAAAACAAACACGTTAAACAAGCTTGTGTTTTATCTGTGATTAAAAAGCGATTAAGAATTTCTATTGTTCGCGCAATAATGAGCGTGTTACACGTATAATTCTCTTCGCACACGCATATTTTATTATGCAGCTGCTCGAAATAAATAATTTTTGCATGTGATTTACATTACATTGTTACGATTGTAAATTAGTCGAATTTAAATTAAGGTTATTTTGACTGGTAACACAATTAGGCGATTGTAACTCGTATAAACTTTTCACAAGCTTATTCTACTGCCAGGCGGCTTTGTATCTACGAGATCGTCTGTATACGAGATATTTTCTCGCGATATTTCATATTGCACTACGCAATCAGCAATTAGGGAAACGTCATGACATTGCGTAAAAGAAAGTCCGCCGCCGCGCCGTCGTCGCCGGCAAAATCGAATTTGCCGAGCAAATCAACCGTGACGTTATGTCACCGCGCGCGTATAGTCGATCAGCCAGGGTCAGTCATAAAACGTATATGTAAACTCGCAAAGCGGCGCACTCGTGACATTTTCAACCCCCGGCTCGTTCGTTAAGGAAAGGTTCAAAGGTCGAGAAGTGGTTTGTGGCACCACCAAGCACGTATACATATAACACGCGATATTTAAAAAAACATGTAGTACCCTCCGAACCTCTTTTCCAATTTACCAGCCCATTCACCTTCGCCACGCTTATGACTGCTGCATTTCCCGAGAAGTTTCTAACGAGGCCGAAGTAGATTCTTTAGCCGATTAATTACCAGAAAGAATCGATAAAATTTTTGATAGTTTTTTGTAAATCAAATGTAAATTAGGCATTAAATAGAACACGACAGCGTTTATAGTTCATAGGTTGCGGATACACAGAGAGAAATATTTCTTTAAAATTTGATAAAATTTACTACAAAAAAATGTAAGCTTTGAAACAAGCAAACAAAACTATTTATTTGAAGTAACAAATACGATTATTTGAGTTTTCTAATAATATATATCATGGTCACAAATAAATCTTTTTTCTCACTTATTTGAGTTAAATAATTTTATGACTTTGTTAAAATAATTTTGTCGTTTCAATGTAAAATACTTATTAAATATTATATTTATTATATATATTTATTATAATAAAATATTTTTTTCTATTTAATGAATGTTTCTATTTGACTAACTAAATTAGTCAATTTTTGTTTGACTAACTAAATTTATTACAAGTCAATTCCACTTTTGGCATATGATGCCTCTCGCGTCAATGGAAGCAAAATAGAGACTTTTGCAGAGAGAATTAATTGATCAAGAATCGTGTCAGCAATCACTTCGACCGATACTAGCGTTCTACCGCACGCCGATTGGGATCAATGCTTTGACTCTAAAAAGGACAGATTGAGCATTCTTGCAAAAATGTTCCTATGTCGAGAACTATTGCCCGGACTCAGGGATAAAGCTCTTTTTGTCTCCCATGTGCGCGCATCTTTATAGTAAGAAAGTGGCTGCCTCGCAGTGAATGGTCGAATTATCCGTTCTCATGCGTAGTAGATTGCGCGTGAGGCTATTGTCGCAAATAAGATTAATGTTTGTTTCGAATAAAACATTAAGTGAAAGAAATAACTTTATTACTTATTACATTAAATATATTTTTACCTATTCTTTTTCAAAGATATATTTTATTTTACTCAATAATATTTTATGTAATTAAAGTATTATTTGATTTAAAAAATAGTTTTAAATAATAGTGCTTTTTCGTTCAAATAATACGGTTTAATACGACAAAACAAGACTTTTTTTAGTCAATAAAAATAATGTTTAGTTTAAATAAAATTAATAAATCCAAACAATTGAAAGAAAAATTTCAATCAATTCAAAGAAATCGTTCTCTCTGTATAGTCACACTAAAAGACAATTATTGCAAGTATTTTTAAAATAAGTTTGAGTATTTATCTTTATTTTTATGAACATTACTAACAATTTTTAATTCAAAGTATAATATAATTTAGAGCGGACATTTTTAGCTATTGACTCGGTATCTTCAGTAATACATACAAGAAATATGAACTTGGTTCAGAAAATCAGAAACATTTCCGAACTGAAAATCTCGGGAAATGCAAAATCTCTCATTGTCTCTGAGATGGGAAGAGTTGCGGTCGTTTTAGATGAGAATGTGAAGCACAAAGGACGACGAACAACATGGTCTTCCGCCGGTTTGCGGAAAGAGATACTCGGAGTAGTTAATCGGATTTTGAACAACTTACCTTGGAGTTTGTGACGTGGTCGGCAGGCACGGATTCCGGAACAGTTTGCAGGGTGCTCCGCATGCTAGCGGACATTGTAGGCCAGCCAGTTTCACTCCAGTCTTAGACCTTCCTGCGACGATGTGTCGATGCACCCTCTTCTCCCCTCACGCCTGGAACAAAGAAAGGATATTCACATGATCTATAATCTCCTGAGATTAATGTACCTGTATTGATAGAAATAAGAATGTCATTTTACTGTGAGAATCAGTGATCATTTTTAATCTCCAATTTACCAGTTAAAATACAGAATAATTTGTAATTTTATCTCTAAATATTATATTTACCATTCAAATGAAATAAAGTTTCCGCGTGGTAAATATTATTTCAGTTTATTATCTGAAAGTAAAAGTTATGGCATGATAGTAAAACATTCACATTTTCTGAAAACTTTATTTCATTTAAATGGTAAATGTAATGTTTAAAAGTAAAATTATAAATCAATCTGTACTTTAACTGCGTAATCGTTAGTCACCATCAATTCTCACAGTAAAATGATTAAATGCTATTTTACGAGTATATATTATATAAAATTTATTTTTTTAAACATTAATATTTTAAAATCAATAACTACTTTATTTTTATCAAAAAACGTTTATTCTATTCACATTTATACTAGTAAAAGTATAGATTTCACATTTCATAGATATTGGATATTTGGCTTAATTTCCTATTAACCATTATGGTTTGAAAAAATGTCTGAATGCACAATATGTTTGGAATGTTAATCTGTAAGCATCAATCAAACACTGGAAGGAAGCTTTTTTTTCGATGAAAATACTGAATATTGTAAGTTTTAATATTTTGAATGTTAATGTTGCAAGTTTTACATTTAAATATGCTGACATAATATAATTCACAGTATAATTCTTATTTTTATTGTGATTTTTTAATCTTGAGATGTTTCTAATTAGAAGATTAGAATACAAGCTAAAGATAATACATACTTTATTGCTTATAAAGAACTGAACTGATACTAGCATGTACATACATGCTTCCAGAATAATTCTAATGTGCATATTCTAATGCGTACACTTTTTATTTAAATACCGGGATATCACAATACTGCGAGTAAAACTCCCATGTCAGACTGTAAATTTATTGCATTGGAGTGAAATTTAAGTACAAGTATTTAAAATATCATAGATAAATTTAACAATACTGGAGATAAATCTACAAATAATTTATAAATATATTAAATTAAATTAATTTTTTACAACTTTCAATTAAAGTAAGAGAAATAATACAAGTTTTAACAAAGTTGTAAAAAATTGAAAATAATCGATAAATTTATCAAAAAATAAGTAAATTGCCTTTGTAAATTTGTATCGATTTTTATCAGTATGCTTTTTTTCGACATAAAGCGAAAAAATTTACGATCGAAAAATACAGTCTACTTTGAATAATCCACATGTGACTTAACATAAAAAGTTTATAGTGTTGACAAAAACAATCGAGTAGCGTTAACTTCTGCAATATTATAATTCCTGCCTTTGCTAAAGGAGCTAAACGAATAGAAGCATTTGTAATAAATATCCGCACACACTCGATACAAGAAAGAATACAATTAGTACAATACATATATTTAAGAATGTTTAGCTATGCAACATCAGCTAAAAGTTATTTAAATTTAAAAACTGTAGGCTGGTTAAGTTTATTCGTTTTTTTTCCAAATCAACGACAAAATATTTCGATCGTGACCACCCGAATTTAGGCTCTAAAATTATAATAGCTTAAAAAAGCACATAATTTAGCGTATAATAAATTATATAATGTAATAATTAATCAGATTTTGCTGTAGTTTTAGAAAAATAACCTTTAAACGAATAAATAGATCACATTTAAACTTTTTTGAACGATTTTATTAGAATATTAGTAAATTAGTAAAAAAAATTGATTTAATTCGTAATGTTACTTTTTCCTTCAAGTTTGCAAATAAGTACTAATTTTGTATAATTTTACATAGAAATAAAAAGTTTACATAGAAACAAAAAGTTAAACTTAATTTTTAAACCAACAAGGTCGTAACTAACGTAGTTTAACTTCAAAACACTTTAACTTATTGTCTATCTTTTTCTATTTCTATTAAACAGAATTTAAAATTAAGACATTATGCAAACGGGTGTGTAAGGAAATTGTGCTCAAATTTTACACAAATATTACATAATAATAGAGCAATGTATAAAACTTTTATAATTTATGGTAACATGTAAAGTATGACACCTGTATTTTTAATTCAAGAACAATCATCTAAAAAATAAAGTTTATATCACAGACAATCTTTTCATTAATTCAAAATTCACACTTGTCTTTCATTCAAAGATTTCAATTTGTACAACAAGTTATGACTTATATATTCACAATATTGATCTGTGAAACTATCTGGGATGTAGAAGATACTCCAGGTAATCGTTTATAAAATTAATCGAATATGATAAGAATTTTATAATATTATAAATTCAAAATAATATAAATTTAAATAAAATTTTGGTTAAAAAGCAATATAAGCTATTAATATATTTATGTTTACGATATAAAAAGGTTTATATCGCATTTCTATTAACCTTTATTTTTATTTTTATTAAAGTGCTCCGGACATTTTTTTATTCATATTCATATAATATATAATAAACAAATGTAATAAATCATTTTTAATAATTTAGAGCAAAGACAATATAAATAAATGTCTATAATAGCCACTTGTTCGCTTTATTTTATATTTTTTGCCCTTTTCTACTTTTCTTTTCAAAATGTGCAAAACAAAAACTCGCAATATAATTATTTAATTTCTTTATTTTTAGAAATGCTACCATAATAAGTTGGTTCTTCTAATTGTTAATGTTAGTTTCTCCTTAGTTTTTCAGAAAATATTGATTAAATCTATATTCATAATGTCATTAGATATTAATAAACTATAGAACAACCAATAATATACAATAAACAAAATATTAATGACAAATAATATACAATAAACAAATATTAATGACTAATTAAGATTTAAAAATTATTCTAGATGATCGTTTACCACCCTCCCCCCTCTCACCCCAAAAAGATAACTATTTCTAGATTATAACATATTGAAATTTCTTATATAAAAATATTTATTACTTAAAAAAATTTATTATCAGTTTGTTTCAATTATCCTTTCGTATATCTTCGATATCTGCAGACAACAATTACAACGTTTACACGCATATACAGAATACGTTGGCAATAAGGCCACCCTTAACCAAGCGGATCGATAATCTCATTTTCACCCAATTTAGCTGAGGGCAAAATCGATCTTACGTAGACGCGGCGCCCGATATAGCGACGTAATCGCACTGATTGACAAAGTGTGCTTTATTAATTGCTATGCATGGTAAACCGTGGGCTTCAATTACCACGCCGACGGTATCCGCGCGGTGCTGCCGGCGTACGCACACCTATCATCCGATTGTTATACATGCGTATGCGCGCGCGGTCGAGCAACTATGAAACGATCGACACTATACATACGGTGTTTACATGCGGAGAGGCACAATGCGAGTGAAACACAATTACATATGTTACTCGGCGGCAAAAGGCAACGAAAATGTCGGCGCTAACGAGTTTTTGCGGCTGTCACGCAATAAGCTAGTGCGTATCGCAATTATTATTAGTTGTTAGCTGCGCGTTATTACACGTATATATTTATATATGTACCGATCGAATGCAATCACATATGTTATTATCGCCGATAGTATATTTAAAGTTTTTCTTTTAACACGTATGTAACCGCACTAATCAACTTTGAAAACTTTCGTTTAGCTTCTAATTCAAATGTGTACGTGCGAGTAATATTTCGTAAACTCACGAGGATATAAAAACGTTATATAGGTTTACGACAAGTCTCTCCGGTCGACATAAAATACCAGCTTGTTCTTTTGGTTTTAAATTTTACGTCAGGCTACGGCTGCGGCTGCAGCGGTCTGGAAAAGGGCTAAAAAGGATACGATCCTTCGCGCCGAAACGGGCGGACTCACAAGTAGGCGAGCGTGAATCATACCTCGCGACAACGGATACAGACGGAACGTAACATCGGGCCAACTTGGGCTCTTATATGTCTGCTGACCCACGGCACAGGCGATACGTATATTACAATTCTATTTATACATACGCGACAAGTGCGACCGTGTTTCCGCGCGAAACACGTTGCCGATGTCCATATTTTGAATAAGTTGAAAAATTAGCCGTGTTAAAATTGCTTCGTAACGCAGCATTAGGCACACTGTCGAATGTTTCGTTTGCGATTTATCTTAATACAGTGTGAGAACCGTATATATACCGATGATGTCAGAAGAAATGAGGAAATTTACAGAAATTGCTGACGACAAATGATCATAAATTACGCTTTTAAAAATATCTACAGTAGTGGAAAAAAAGATTTAAAATTAACACTTTAGAAATAGATTTTCTGCTTTGTATTTATTGACGTCATCGATATATATATATTTAAAGTGATTATTATATCGCTTTAATCGACCAATAAACCAACTCAAAATCTCTTCAAGGTTTACTTTATCAGAAATATCTCATTAAATCAAAAAAGAGCTTCTTGATTGTAGAAAAAAAAAACACTAATTTTATCATCTGTGATTGGATAAGTATAAAATGCCCATATTATCAAGCTAAGAAGAAATAAGCTTTAAAATAGTATAACTGACGCATTATATTCTAAGGTGCGAACAAAATCAACAGTCCGATGACACTCTCTAGTTTTGGTTTTACCTAAGGTTTCTATCTAATCGAGCGGAACAAGAAATCTGCGGAAACGGTTGAAAGGGAGAAACGTCGGCAGCAGAGAAAAAGAACAAACGCGAAAGAAAAGATACGTATATACCGGGTGGTCCACACTTGGCGATATTCAAGCATTATGATAGATACTGTGTGTGTAAAAAGATCAGAGTGATATAATATTAAAGATGCTTCTCTAAATAGAAAGTTTCTAGATAAATTCAGAACTAGCTAAAAATATATATTGCAGCTTTTTAAGTAATTTATATAATTGATAAAGTAATATTTAAATGTATAATATGTAAGGGGAATGCCCAAATTATATGTAGGTCGAATCCTAATTATACGGAAAATAAAATGTTTTGTAGACATACATATTTTAACATTGGATATTATTTTGAAAACAATTATTCAATTTATTAATAATAATGAATTAAAAATACTTTATTGAGTTCTTATCTTTTCTCTACAGAATTTTTATTAATTATGTAAATTCTCTATCAATCAACAAATAATGATCCTCTTATAAAGTTTTTATAATCTATAATATGTAATCTGTAAAAATCGAACACATACGTCGTATTTTTTTCATTTGCCATAGAATTTTTTCTTAAAATTTTGATTACGTTTTAACATCAAATTTAAAGATCAAGATCGCATGTGGATCACCCTATGCAGTACGTATTTGATAGTATATAAATGTGCGTGCGGAGTTCGTATCTCTCGAGATTGGTTGGGTGAAACAAGGTTGGCGAAAGTCCCTCAGCATTGAGATTAATAATCCCAGTGGGCACTATCTCTTTCGCTACGTGACTATAGAAGGAGGATAGTCGATATTGCCGTAAAATTCAGTCAATTTCACGATTTAAGTCGACAGATCGCGTAACATTTCACCGATTTTAAGAAAATTTAGGAAACAAACACATGTCTTTGAAACCATTGCGCAATGATCGTAGATGGTGTATGCCTGTATGGAATTAATATATTAAAGCCAAAATTGCACATATCAATCATTTCACTCAATTCAATAACACAATTAAGAGAATTTAATTTAATTAAGATAATTTTCACTCTTTTTTATTTATAAATCTTTATTTGCTTAGGCTTATGTTTACTTCCAGTATGATGGACAACGTTCGGCAAAAAACCATCAACTAGAAAAGTCGATATTTACACAATTTTTTTCTATGCCTTTTGCGAACAATAACTGCACGCACGCACGTGTGTAGAAATTGATGAATATTAAATTAATACGTTTGAGAAAGCGAAATAGTCTCTCGGCGTATTTTATGCGCATTTTGTGCAGCGACACGTGACCAGGAACAAGGAATTAAAAAAGAAATTACGGAAAGCGTTTCCTCTACAATTCTAAAGGAATCGTACAATAATTAAATTAAAACAATTCTAATTATCTAACATAAAAAATAATTATTTATATTATCATCAAGGATAGCATTAATAATCCGGTTTAAATAGAGAATCAGCTAAATTGTTAAAGATAAATAAATATGAAAATTTAACCCGCAGATAAACATTCGTATATTTTGTCCCTATTAAACAATGCTTGAAAAAGATAATACTTGAAAGACGCGATACCAATATTTATCAAATGCGTAAACGCGGTGAGAAACAAATGAAATGACACGAACCGCAAGCGCCAGTAAAGATAACGATTCAGTACAGGCCGCTGAAGATCGTAAAGTTCGCAAGCAAGCAAGCAAGCACCTCTTTACGAGCAAGCGAACGTTACCTCACAATCAGACATAATTAAAAATAGTAACTTATGTGACGTGTTACATAAAAGTGCGTCGCCGCTTACGAAAATCGGCATTCATGTCCCGAATCTTTTGTTTCGATAAACACACACACGCATTTTGATGTAATCCTGAGATTGTGCAAAGTATAAAAAGTATCGTGGGACTAGTTGGGCAACTTTTCATATTAAAACTGTTATAAATCTTCACATAATTAATTAGAGACTAATGACAATGGCTTTAACGGAATGTATATTTATTTAGCTCAATAATTAAACATTTATATATTTTATATGCTATATTTGGTGGAATAAAAGAATTCATATTAAATGTGCAAAAAGTCAGAATAATTTTCAATGTATTCCACCCATAAGACATATTTTTTAGGCCATCCGAAAGGATAAGTGGAGAAATATGAAAAAAATTATTGTAACAAAGTTAAATATTATTAAAAGAAAAAAAAAAGAGATTATATATTAAAAAATCTCTATTAAAAATCTTTATCAAGTTTTTTTTAATTTGTATCTGTCATTTACAATGTGTAATATATTCAACAATTAATACTTTATTACTATAACGTAAACATAAAAATTTAGACAAATTTTAAACAATGAAGAAGACAGATTTAATTTAAGCATCTCAATTTATGAGTTGCGTTAGGTAAGACAGAGCTCAACTAGCCCTCTACTAGAATATGATAAATATTTTTATAACTAAAAAATTATAAATGTAATGTAACTTTAACATTAAAATTAAAAAATACATTAATAATTTGTGTAAAAAGAAAACATCTGGTCACTTCAATTACTGAGTAGATCAAAAAGATCATTCACATGATACTTTTACGTTTCGTGCACAAAAAAATAAATTAAAAAGCGTATGTATTCGCTCGTTGACGACCGTATGCAGACTAGCATATTCAGCGCAATAGTTCCCATGTTTGTGCTTTCTTAGCATCAACATATCGTAACGCATTTTGTTTATTAAGATATTCTTATATACGTCCTCAACTAGTCCCGTTCTAACTTATGTATTCTTATATGAACACTTAAGCCAATTTCCATAATACACAATAATCAAAAGATTGAAAGTTAATTAATACGGTTTTTCATAAGTTTATGATTAAATAAACTGAGGATATGCACTCACGTAATCTTTAATTTATTTAACCATAAGCTTATGAAAGCACGTATTAACTTTTAAATTATAATTAACCTAATCTAACTTTTCGGTTAACCATGTATTACGAAAACGGGCTTTATGAAGTAAAATCAACACACTTCCGCCTTTCCAACAAGTTTAAAATATTACCCCTTTAAAATATTACGAATATATATACTTCCTATATATTTCGTAGAGTGAAATGATACACTTTTAGAATGAAAATTGAGTTTGTGCAATTTTTTTCACTCTACGAGATTCAATAAACTTTTAAACTCTGCGAGATATACCTCATATCCTGTGTGATTTGTATTTCTCGTCCATATATTTCGCGCCGATTTTGCTTATTTTTCGAGTTTTTTTTTAAAGATGTAATCTTTAATTAAATACAAATTATCTTCAAAGAAATTCAAACAATTTTGCGCTTTTAACGTTACATAGCATGAAATAGACCAGCGAATAAAGGACGAATTAAATGCAAAAATCGCGCAATTCGTTAAAAAAACAATAACAACAAAGGAGCATGGAAGGATTTCTATGCTCGATATCTTGACACACTTCAGTATGCTGACTACGATATTGAATTACGTCACGTCACTATATATATGACACCGTGACGAATGTGATTGAACGTACAATATGAGATGTATAAACTGGAATATTTCAGTTACTTTGCAGTCGCCGATTTTCCGACAAATACACTGAGATTCTAAATTAAATTTTAATCGCATACTGTTGTTTAGTTGCATATTATTTAGAAATTTATTAGAAAAAAATGTCGATATATTCGATGATCAATTAATCCTTTGAGGAACAGTGGTATCATCTTTTTTAGTTTTTTCCAAAATTTTTGATCTATTTTTCAACTTTATGCACATAATATATTATCTAGTATTTTTTTAATTCTTAAGGATTCAATCTATGCAATTTTTATTAAAAAATTACGTTAATTTATTTATTTGTAATTTTTAATAAACAAAGAATACAAAAAACTCCTTTTTTTATATTAATTTCGACTATTTTGTATGAAGTATGAAGTGTTAAAGTTCTGAAACATTTCTTATACATTTCTTATACATTTTATATATCTAAAAATGTAATATACATTAATATATATTTCAAAATTTTTTGCAAATTAGTTTTTCCGAAATTGTTTTTGTAAATTAAATTAAAAAAAAATTTTCAAATTCTATGACTAGACCAACAAAGTTAGCAAGAAAAATAACCATTAGAAATAGGACCGCAATGTAAAAAAATTATAGACCTAAAAAATTTTACATTACCCAAATTAATTTTGCAAAAAATTATCATAAACAAATTAACTATTGACTGTAAGGAAATAGTTGTATGTTTTCTTTGTAATTTTTCTTGTAGAATCGGTTGACATAATCAGATTTTTGTTATAGTTAAATTTATAATAATTTGTAACGTTTTATTGCAAAATGGATTTTTGCAATGTATTATTATATACTATTTGTATAAATATTAATTATTTACATATGTATCTTAAAAGTTTTAAAATCTCAAATTTAACTCTAGTCGCTGTATTGAATCCGCCATTTTTTATTTTGTACTTTTTACGTCAAAATCGTAATCAGCGATGCCAAAAACCTATAGATAACATATGATAATTTCATGTTTTGTTCAGTAAAAAATGTGTCTCTCAAAGGATTAAACTATATCGTCAGAAATTGTTTTAACAAGCAGCTTTGTTACATTTCTCCTCTATTGTATAATACAATCTGCATTAAGGAATTGCGCGCGTGGATGTGAATTTTACGCCTTTACGGATGCCATTGTGCTGCCGGGCATCTTCGAGATTAAGCGCGACGGAATCCCGACTAGAGAGGATTGCGCGACGAGAATCGCTGGGCACGCACGCACGGAAGTGTGTGCTCATGCAGGGTACATTCACGCGTGTGCAGCGCAATGATGACGTAAATGGGCGTTTGATAGATGACCATAAGCGATGTCGGTGATAAAACAGCTGCAGGACAAGGAACGCGGGACGAATTGTCGTGATCTTAAAGAAAATATTCGCGGCAATGTTGTGTGTCTCACTACGGAACAGGTGTTTCGAATATACTTTCGTTTCGCGGTCACCTGCTAAACATTAGCTGTTAATTATAGAGCGAATTTCGTATGCGCAAGCTTCGAAATCATCCGAAAGTATTCGAACGTTATGAATAAGAAGGCGCATGAAATCAAGGTGTTTACTTAACTTTTGTAAAAAGTAATTCCCTGTAAATTTTTGAATTTTCTAGAAATTTTTATTCAAACTTTCAACTAAATTTAAAGAATTCTATATACAGCTTTGAAATAAATTTATTTTATTACACTTTTTAATGTTTCGTATAATCACACACAATCACAAAAAAAATCATTTAAGTTTTGAATATGTTAAATACGAGAAAAAAAATTATATGAACTAAATAGCATATAATGCAATATATGTACAAATTTAACTTATTTTAAGTATTAAATACGAAAGACGATTAAACGCCAAGTTTAGAAATTTTAGAATTTTTTATGTCTCTTTGTCACTGCTTTTTTTAACTCACTCTTTGTACAAAAATATATGTAGATGTGTTATATTACTAATTCTTTGTATTATAAACAAAAAAAAACAATTTTGTCAAAAAGATAGTATTTAAACTTAGAAAGTAGAATTCTAAAAATTTCCCTGAATGTGTTAATAAAATTATATGATTCTATAAAGATTTGATTTTTGAGAGTAAAAGCATTTCCTAAAAATTCTAGGTTTTTCCCGGTAGTAAACGTCCTATCTGTAATTTATGAAAACAATTGTTTAAACGGATTGTTCATTACACTGATGCCTTTAATAATGTAACAATTATAGAATATTGACATTGTTACAACGCAGAATATGTAATAGAGATCGCGTTCAATGAATGTAATTGTGCGTGCGTAAATATTAAATTATGATTAAACCGATTACCGCAACAAATGATACCGATAATAAAAATTGCTGCTTTCTTTATTATTCGCATTCGAACAAAAAACGACAAGCAATATAAAAAATAACATTATTGACCTTTTCTGCTTCAGCGCAACAATATCCGAAGAAAGCTATCTATAAATTCTTCTGTTCATACCTCAAACATGTAATATGGTATGATAGAGTTATGTAATCGTTTGTGATCAATATTACACCAACTTTTTAGTCGGTACGGTACGCAAATATGATTTGGGTTAATCTGAAATTATCAGTAGAAAGTAAAAAATCATGTGGAATGCAAATTTCCCATAAAACATGCAAGATAATGCGCTTACGGATGCAAGTAGAAGTCTAGAGTACACTTGGAGTCACGCGAAATTAGGTCCTAGATATTACACCATCCCTATGAACTAGGTCATCGGCACACGCGCAGATAGGACATGCAGCCAGGGGCGGCTGCAGACTTCGCTGAAACTAGTGCAAGATTTGAACGCGGAATCTCCTAGCATTTTTCTTATTCAAATAAAATGTAACGCATGAATCAGTGTTTCCAACAAATTTTTGCTGTTGAGCTTGAATCAATAATAGAAACTCGTGTACAATTTAAACTTGGCTATAACCGTACAACTTAACTCGGTTGGTTACCAACCATTTACGCGAGACGCAAACTGTATTTTTACTATTAATTGCGTAGAATAAGCATTTTCAATCAAGATCTTGATACACTCTGCATTGTTTTATTCTTTACAAAAATTATCTTCATAGTATTGGTAATATATTTCGACCTATATGGCCTTCATCAGCTGTCACAATATTATCTCACATTAAATCTATCTTCATGAAACATGTGTAATCGATATACATAATTCCTTAGCTTAATCATAAACATTTTTGCGCTGATATGTCATAATTGCAATTATTAATAAAAACAATAAAACGTATTTTTAATTTTAATGTTAATTTATTTTTACAATATAGACGTCACTTATTTAAGAAATAAAGATTAATAGTCGACAAATTTTTTATTGTAACTACAATCTGTGTGAGATTTTGTGATCAACCATTAATCTGTTTATTTCTTGGCTATAATTATTGGTGATATTAGTAAGTCATCTCATCTTTTGATCACTTATTTACTTTGACTTTTATGCAAAGCTTACCATACTTTTGTTGTTTCTTTTCTATTACCAAAGAAGAAAAAAGTACTGGTAATACTTTGTGCAAAGCATGTTCACATCATCGATATCGATTCGAACGTAGACGTCAATAGTTGTTCTTTCATCAGACCCCTTTCGCGGTGATCGCTCCGTGTCAAAATGCGGTAGTACCGTTATCGCACGATTCATCGCCGGTTCCGCTGTGCCGAATGGCGCGTGCGTTTCTCGAGCAATTCTCGCGGCTTGTTGCCAGTGGGCAAAATTGCGATACCGCGTGCAACGAGGAAAGATATTACATAAAGCTAGAAGAGCCCGGCTTCCACGGTGTAATCCAAGAATAAATCGCCACCGGGCGACGGATCCTCTCGCGCGCTCTAAGAAGATTACTCTCGATCCCCCTCCCTCCCTCTTCGTCACTATGTGGATATGCCTTTCTCAAAGGCACGCTTTGCTCATTTAGTCGATGTAAACGACACAATAAATCGATCGTGCACAGAATCCGTGCTAAACACGGATAAAACAATGGCAGTCTCAAAGAGACGGTATTGAATTTTTTTTATTCAAACAAATTTCACGATCAAATGTGAAGCGCGAGATAAGAAAACGAATTCAAAAATAAAATTAAACAGGTTTCCGCGCGGAGAAATCTGATGGTTTAGGCAGTTCTAGTTAGATGCATTATAATTATAAATAGAATAAGGTCATTAAGGAATATTGTTAGGTCAAACTGAGTTCGGGAGAGAGGAGGGGAGATACACCCTACGTCGACGAGATAATTACATCGCGGTGTCGTGCGACGCGATACAAAAGTTGTTACGGCGAGGCGATTTTAGTTTATCATTTAGATGTATCATTAGGAGAACAATGACGACGTAACGCGAGCGGCGTCGCGTATCAAATGCCGATTGCAGTGTATGTACGCGCTTGTGAAAGTACAAAAAGCAATTAAAGTAGAACATAATGTGAGGAATGAGCGAGGGATATTTCCTGATGATAAATCTTTATCATCTATATCGTATATCACTTTTGTAATTACTGTGCTTTCTTTATTACTCGTCTTTTCTTATTCTTTTCAAATATAAAGCTTTTAGCTACGAGAAACACAGAATCTTAAGGCGAATAAAAGTTTGTTGCACATCTGTATATCGTATTATAGTTGCGTGTCAAAATTTTGAATAAAATTATATATAAAAGCGCCTCGTATCATTGAATTGATGATACAATAAGCAAATATGCGACACGTTTGCGTTCATCTTTAGAAGCCTCTCTTCTTCAAATGGAATTTTGTCATTCTAAAGTGTAAAAAATAAGTAATAGTGAAAATACTTTATTCAACTGTAAATAACATGCAGAGTGTATCAGAATGGTTAAATCAGCTTTTTATTCTACGAGACAAATTATCGATTGCACGTCAAATCGATTTACAAAGAACTTGTTCGAAACCGACTCAATTCTCCTTGAAGTATATTAAGACAAAAATCTAGGAGCCACATATTTTTCTATAAATTAAATCAGATTGTTGACAATCACAAATAAATATAAGTTCTTTAATTAAGATATATATATGTATATTTCTTTAAACTTGGTGAACCTGGTTTGAAACTAAATGTACGAAATAATGATTAAAATTCGTCTACAACCAGCAAATTCGCCAAAACGTTACAATAAAATGTAATTTTTCCACGGCCAATCGATGGAGAGGTCAGTATACTTTTTCAAGAGAGAGAAAGGAAAGGCTGAAAGGATGGACGGACAGCCAGACAAGTAATAAAAAACCGTTCCGATTGGTAAGAGTGACCAATGCTGCCTCACTGCGAGGAAATGGGCGGTCATGAACACGTTTCCGAGCCACTCAATGGGACATGGCAACGTGTTGCCACAATAGAAACTTTTTGCAATAACATGTTTCCGATACAATAAACACCAAAGCCGTACACGCGTACGGTGAATGATCAATACGTTCGAGAGGTTCGGGACGACAAACGCAGGTATACGTAACTTAGGAGAAAAAGTTCTTGGAGTTTTTAAAGATTAAGACTAGATTTCCATTTAACAAGCGTTTTAGCAAAGTTTAAACTGCGAAATGAATGACTTATGTCGCATCATGCGGAAGTGATTCCTGTAGGCTTTAAACTCTTTCGTTATTTTGCGGCGCTTTAGGATTGCGAAAGGTTTTGTTTCGTCACAGCGAAGAGCTACGTTTACCGCGCATCGATTATATGATAATATGAAATCATTGAGCGTCAGTGCGTAAACAATAGCATACTGGCGGACTTGCCTGAGGCTGCGACTTTCTACGTAATTATGGAAAGCAGATGCTATTTATTCTTTATCATTGACACATTTCGACGCACATGCCATGACGCTCTGACACCTCCGCTATGGGAGAAATCGGTTTTATAATAGATTATTCGTTTACGTTTCCAAGCATGATCGCTCAATTCACACAGTCGCGCTCCTCGTGCAAAATTTTTTTCAATTTTATTATTATCATAATCTGCAGCCAAACTTAAAATTAAAGTAAAAAGAAAAAAATTGATGCGCAGTTTCTCAATTTTTCAATAGAATGTCATCCAAGTTATAAACTTTGATATTGAATACTTTGATATTTTTCAGTTAAAACACAGCAAATATTGTTTTATGTACAAAAAAAAAAAATATCTTGAAGTTTACGATATCCTTTCTTTAAAAAGACACTTCGTTTAAAGCCCTTTTTCCGCTTTGCTGATTGACTGCTGAGTCTCTCGATGAGCTCACTTCACGCGAAAGTAATTGACAGCTGAAGAATCGTGATTTGGCAAGTTACTGTCATTAATTTCGATTATGTCATTGCGTGAAACTTCTTTTAACGAGACTGTGCTTTTCGTGATTTACGTCAATCGCAATTTATCTTTATAAAATAAAAAATAAAAAATAACTAAACAGCGCGCGTCTGTGACAGATATGTACATTCAACTCATAAAAAAGATTTTTTTAATATGTTAATGTTCATATAAGTTATAAACGAGTTTCGTCTTTTTTCGGAATTGAGCCATTTGCGCCAAGTGCAACGTATTGAATTTTTGATAACATTTGATGAGCTTTCAACGCCTGTACCCCAATGACATCGCGTCGCCTCGAACGGTACAGCGACGTGCTATCACGATAGTCGCGATGATACGAAGCGCTCGATAATCGCGCGCTGGTATTCCAGAGATCGAATGAATCGACGCATGCGACGAAAACAAAAGTTTCGTTTGAAAGCTTACACTCAATTTTTACGCGATTGTGTGAGCCTCAATCTCGCCTACTGAAGATAAGCAAATATCTTTTCAATTAACACCCTGTATGTACGATTCGGCAATTTTGTCCTGCAATTTTCTTTTCTTTGAACAACTGAGGAGAATAATGTAATTAGTTTTGCAATACTTGAGATTTTTTTTAAATAAATAAGCATACAAATACTTTCTAGAGATATTAAACGGAATGTTTGCTTAAATTTTATACAAAAAAAATCCAAGAATTTTTCTAAAATTCCCAGGAATTTTATTTAAAATTCCAGATAAAAGATTACATATAAAAAATATGTGAACCAACAACGTGTATAGAGAAAAAAATGGATAAAGCATATTCTATTAACCTTTACGTTGCCGGCATTTTTTTATTAAAATAATGTTCTTCCTCCAAAAATTTATCTATCTAAATAACATACAGGTTGTACAAAATTTTAAACTTTGTTCAAAGCCACAAAAGTGGCTTTTCCGGCAATCTAAAGAGTAATAATAATTCTATTATAATGAAAAAATATAATTTTAATTCTAGTAATACCTTTCATAGTTTTTGATAAAGATAAAAGAATTCTGCATCATTAAAAAACAAATATACGAATCTTTGCATATTTCCTCTTTTATAAGGTATAAAAACAAATATAAATATTATCACTCTTTGAGCAATAGTTTCAGTTAGTGCTTCGAGTTTTATTATTGTGTGTAAATTCAAAAAAATTTTTTACAAATTATTAATTTTTTTACACTTTTCATATTAAACACGACACTCGGAGGTAAAAAAAGTACTAATTGCTCAGTTTGACAGTCCTCTCTAATTCTAGCGAGAGTTTTATATTCTACAATCATTTTTAAACAAAATTTTCTCCTTTGTAATCATATTTAAACAAAGTTTTGTGGGTTATACATTTTGACATAAAATAAAAAATAAACTATTTTTCTAGTACCTATACCTTAACATCTCTATGCACAGAGATAACTAATTGATGCAAAATAAAAAATATAAAGTTGCTTTAAAACAATTATGTAATTTGCAAAATCTAACTACTATTCGCATGTATGTACATATTTTCCGTAACGCATAACATAAGTGGTTTGCTCTTTATAACCGCGTTAAGCGCGTATCAAACTATCGATCGTGTGCAAATTTCACCAATCACGATTAGCTCAATCGATGGTCAAAGTTATCAGGGCGGCCAAGAGATGTGAATATTCTTATTATTCATTCTTAATGTTAAAGTATTTAGTTGAATGAAGTTTTGTTGAATTAATGGGAAATTTGGTAGGTTCAATCAGAGTCACCAAATTTCCAATTAATTCAACAAGACTCTTTTTTAATGTAGTCTGATACAGACTACACTTTACTGACCTGGTGTGATAAATTAATGTAAGACAAATAGATTTTTTCTCAGTTTAACTTATTGCATCAATTTAGCAATACAGGTATAGAAGAACAAATTAAAGATTTCAACTAACTGCATTGCTTAAATTGACCAGTTACAGTTACGGACGATTAAAAGCAGGTGTTATACGTATTAGACATAAATTGGCGTAAAATGTAAAAAAACCTTAGAAAATGGTCGAATGATCCAAGCCTGAGACGGATCAGACGGAGTTAAGATCTATTGGAGAAAATTTATTCCTCGAGAGAGAAATTGTCTGACTAATAGCGATTTGCGTTGGCATTTCTCACGTCTCATTTCTATACTACTCCCGTCGTACAAAACACGTCGTGTGATTCATGTTTCAGTCGATAAAAAACGACATGGATTTCGCCTTAACATTCACACGACACGATAGGGCGACCAAAGTGTTTAACGGGGGGATACACGATACCGCGAACAATTACGTGTTTGTGATTCTCTCTTTCTCTCTCCTTCGATTTTAGTTTTTCCTCTTGGCAACGAAAAAGTCCCAACATTCAGGTAGAACCCTCTCGTGGCGTCAAGTGTCGAGCCTCGGAGCTGAAATTCGAAGGTAGAGGAAATAAAAATTCTCACGTTCATTGAGGCGTAAAGAGGAAATTAACAAATATGGATACACAGCCCGCGAATCGATCCCGCGAGGCGAATCCGCACGATCTGACGAGGTCGGAAAAGCCGCTCCCAAGAGGGAGGAGGATCTTCCTCTCGTTCGAGAAGATTGGCTGACTGACGAAATGCAGGATTAAGAAAGCACTGGTTGAAACACGCGGAGGAGAGAGAAAGAGAGGTAGAAGAGAGAAGAGGGGGGGGGGGGGGGAGGGAGAAATAGAGAGCGGGGGCAGAAAACCTCCAGGGAACCAAATTGAAAAAGAAAAAGAAAGGAATGGAGAAAGAGAAAGAAAAAGAGAACAGAGGGAAGTGGAGCGACTCCTCGCGACCAACTCGGTTGGCCACCACCCCTCACCTCTCTCTCCCTCTGGTGTTTTTGGTGGACACTTGGGGCACGTCGTGCACTCACCTACGCACACGCGACTCTCTCGCGCGCACCCGTGTACACGTGTACACACACGGGCGAACAAATATACACATTACACGCGAGAGCTCCTCTTTATCTCTTTCTCTCTTCTTTTCCGCTGTCTCCTTTACATTCCAACGATAAATACATACGTATTGGGATGCATACATGCGCGCCAAGCTTCGGCGACGACGTCGGCGGCTACGGAGGACGAAAGCGGCGACGGCGACGGCGATGGTGGTAGTAGTTGTAGCAATAGTAGTAGTGGTAGTAGTGTAGTAGTAGTAGTAGTAGTGGTGGTGGTAGTGGTAGTCGTGATGATGGTTGACGTGACGGTCGTGGAGCGATGGTGTGCGGCGGCGGATAACCCGTGGCAAGTTGCACGAGACACGCGCGGTGCGTGCGCGCGCGCGTGCAGCGGCACCGACAGCTCAGAGCACCCCCGTCGGCGCGTGCGGCGACTCGCGACGGGCGAGGCTTCGCCGACGGACACGGGGTGAGGGACGTCCGGGACACGGCGTTCGCGCGGCGCTGCCCCCTCGGTGCTGGCCGCACATCGGCGGAGATGGTGGAGTCGTCGGCGACTACTCGGCGCGCGAGCGTTCACGGTCGTTCGTTACGTCCGTCCCTCCCTCCCTCTCTCTCTCTCTCTCTTTCACTCACGCCCTTTCCTTCTCTTCTACCTCTTTTCAGATTGCCGTTTCTTTTACTTGTCCGTCTCTCTCTCTCTCTCTCTCTCTCTCTCTCTCTCTCTCTCTCGCGCGCGCGCTCTTCTGGCTTGTTCGTCAGTAACCTAGAAAGCGGCCGCGACGGCGGCGGCCATTCAGGATTACGGGATCTCCGTCCGTCCGTCCGTCCGTCCGTCCGTCCGTGCGTGCGTGCGTGCGTACGCCTCCTATCTCTCTCTCACCCACTTTCTTCTTTCTTTCTCTCTCTCTCTCTCTCTCTCTCTCTGCTCCACGTTCGCGTCCGAGCGTCGGAGAAGACGTTGCTCCTCCCGCTCACGCCGCGAGCGCATGCACGACGTCGCTTCTCTCGCCACCCATCATCGTCTCGCGGCACACACGCTCCTCTCGCTTGCTCCCGTGGCTCTCCTCGCGCGCGTTCCACGACGACGGTGACTCGACTCCACTGAGCGGGCGTAGGCTGCTGCTGTTGCTACTATCCTACGGTGGACGACACACTCTTCCACGCGCGAGGACACACGCTTGACTCTCGACGACGACGACGACGACGCTCGCTCACTCGCTCGGAGCTCTGTACGCGCGGCGCGGCACCGACCGACCGGCGCACCACGATCGCTAACGCCACACCGTGTGCTCCGCACTATCGACACACTGTGCTCCTCCTCCTCCTCCTCTTCTTTCACGTCTCTCTCACTCACTCCTTCTCTTTGTCTCTATTTCTCTCTCTCTCTTTCTCCCTTCTATGGCGCCCGTACAGTGCTCGCTCGCTTTAGTCACTGGAACGCGATCGCGATCGCGC
Source organism: Monomorium pharaonis (assembly GCF_013373865.1). Classification (NCBI taxonomy): domain Eukaryota; kingdom Metazoa; phylum Arthropoda; class Insecta; order Hymenoptera; family Formicidae; genus Monomorium; species Monomorium pharaonis. The sequence goes on along the minus strand of NC_050469.1, from coordinate 1,787,944 downwards.
ACCTTCCTCACGGAGCAGATCGGCGAGCAATTCCTGGGTGTGCTTCGAAACGACGGCGGCGGCGACGATGACGATGAGCGCGGCGGAGGCAGTAGCGGCGGCGGCGTTGCTGGTTAACGTCGCGCCGCGTCGCGTCGCGCGGCACACGAACGCGATACGGTGCCCGGCGCGTATGTAAACGCGGGCAGGTCCTCGCTGCGCTCACTCTCAGGGAATCACTCGCCCATTCGTGACAAATTTCCCGTGAGCCCGTGAGGAGATGCACCGCACACGTTAACGACCGACCGTCGTTCCCCCACCTATCGCCACGCACGGATCACAGAGCAGAGCACTCGCGGGTCAGCGCTGCCAATTTTGAAGATCTTTGCCATCCGAGCCACGGCTGTGGAGGGGAGGGAGCACTAGGGGCAAGAACCAATCGTATTAGAGGAACATTGAGCGTTCACAGTCAGTCTGTAGTATAATTGGTTCTTGCTTTTAGTTCCTTCTCCCCTCCACAACCGTAATTGGATGGTTCTTTAAAATTGGCAGCGCTGCGACTCGGTACCTTCTTTCGAGATGGCGACGCGCCGCCGCCGTTATCGCGTCGTCGGGCCTCGAGGTGGCGCGAGTCGCGCTGGGGCACCGGCCAGCTGCTATCTCTCGCGCGTATTTTAAATTCAGCCTCGCGTGTTTTATTAAATTCACCTGCCGTTGGCGGCTGCCGGTTGACAGATGACATCGTGCGAACTCGTCATTAACCAATCACAGTGCCGTATTAGCATCTTAAGACGTTATCTTGGGATGATCATGAAATCGAGACCAGAGATGGGTAGCAGCAAATACTTTTGTCTTCAAATTACACATTCAATTACATATTACTTTTATAATTTGTAATTGAAATCCATTTAATTATCCATTATTTTCAGCATTTGTAATTAAGTTCCATTTAATTACTCATTACTTTGAGCATTTGTAATGGATGTCCAAAGTAATTAAATTACACTATTGTAATGTAATTACATTTGTGTGATTTAATTACATTTGCGTGATTTAATTACATTTGTGTAATTTAATTATATTTGTGTAATTTAATTACATTTGTGTAATTTAATTACATCTGTGTAATTTAATTACATTTTAATTTTTATTCGAATTGAGTTAACGACAAAGAGAACGTGAGAGTGTACATACTGTACATACTGCAAAAATAATATATTGTGTATCTAGCGGAGAAAGCGACATTTTTTAGACGATCGTGAAGTTTGCCTTCTGCTTGGGCGGCAATCATACGAGTCTGAAAGAAAAGCTTTCTCCCATGCATAAAATATTTTTCATAAGTTATGAACTTATGTTAACTCAATTCGAATAAAAATTAAAATGTAATTAAATTACACATACAGACGTAATTAAATTACACAAATGTAATTAAATTACACAAATGTAATTAAATTATACAAATGTAATTAAATTACACAAATGTAATTAAATTACACAAATGTATAAATAAATTACACAAATGTAATTACATTACAATAGTGTAATTTAATTACTTTGAACATCCATTACAAATGTTCAAACAAATTAGTAATTCAATGGTGTTTAATTACAAATGTTCAAAGTAATGTGTAATTAAATCACATTTAATTATTCATTGTTTTGAGCATTTGTAATTTGGTAATAGTCAATTACAAATTCGCCCATCTCTGATCGAGACTATGGTATTCAAAATCAATTTTTATTTCTGTAATTGGTTGATAACATTTTAACATAAGCAAGATGATCTTAAATATAAGAATCGATTATGAATAGCGCGCTAGCTCTGTGAGTGATTAATAACCCCCCCCCCCCCCCCGATGAAAATATTAAAATATTTACTGAGAATTTCTCTCAATCACTTTTCGTTAAAATTTATTAGGATTTATTAATATTTAAGACTATCTTAAATATTGCCTTAAGAAATCGTCAACCAATCACGGAGCCATATTAGCATATTTTTACTTAAGATTTCGAAATAAGATTCGATTATGAATACCAGCTTAAGGTGGTTTTGAAAGAAACCGGCCGGAAAAATATGTAAAGAGAACAATGAGATTGTGACTTGTCATAATAGAGTTCATGTTGTTTTTGAGTCTCCACGTATGTTTGCATTTCAAATGAAATAAATATAAATTTCGAGTATTTCGGAAAAAAAGCAAAGATTCTAAGCGAAATATGTACAATGATTCTTGCAGAATTTTTTTTCAAAATTTCAAAACTATTTCAATATTTCACATTTTACAATTTTGAACAAATTTATAAAATGTTGCAACAGAAATGTTTCTAAAATCACATTCAGTGAATTGAAAAATGTATTGTGAAAAGCATGAAATGCATAGACATATTAAAATAGACTGCTTACGAGGACCAAAATCCTGTATGAAGGGAGGAGGATCTCCACAAAATTAGTAAAGCACTTTTCTTTGACACATATTAAGTTAGAGAGAGAAGCTTCTCTAATACGTTTCTTCCTTTTCTTTGTGAAGGGCACCCTGCCATATCTCATAAGCAATCTATCTTAATTAGTCTATGGTGAAATGATTTTTAAAAAAGCCAACAATACACGACATCGCCACTAGATGAATGCCCTGGACTTAGATTTCTTATAAAAACGTAAAAATGTACAAGAGAATACAAAAGTACAAGAGAATGAAAAAGGGGACTTGTTCTAGAACATAGTCTAATTTTTTTAAGTAAATTTAACCATTCTTCCATGCACAGCGATATCAAGCTATTCGTTTAGCCGTACAAAAAAATATAATTGGGAAGAGAATAGCATGATTTAAAAATATTTGATTATAACTAGTTGTATTGTGAAAATACTTATATTATCCATTACATATAAGATTATATATAAGATTATATTATACACCAAACATTGTGAAAGATTTTGCAGCAGAAGTAGATATATTTATCTACTATTTAATCAAGAGCAAAGTATTTTTGCAACAGTTCTTCATATATGTCTTTATCAGTTTCCAGAAATAAGCAAAAGATGATTCTATCCATCTGAAAAGAGATGGATAATATAATTAAAATAAAATTATAATAAAAATTTAATGAGTATTTTTTTATATAAAAATTGTAAAAGCAGTTTGTCGAGTACATATGCAGTCTTACCAAATCTTTATTATCGAGAAGAAATTTCTTAACTGTCGATAAAGCTACTTTGGCTGCTGGCCTTTGTGGATATCCGTAAATTCCAGTTGATATGCATGGGAATGCAATAGTACGCAAATGATTTTCTTTAGCCTTAACCAGACTATTTTCGTAACATTCCTTCAATTTATCTGGTTTCTCACCTTGTGGACCAACCGTGTGAATAATATCTGAAACAAGGTTATTTCATTATCATACCTAATAAAACATCCTGGTTTTTCAAGAATTCATATTTCCTATAAAAATATGCATTATGTGAGTTTTACCTGATCTGTATATCTCGTCACTCATAAAATGGGATAAAAGTGAAAAAAATATGAAAAAATTAAGACAGTCTTTTTGAATTTTTAAAATTAACAGAAGAGCTTGTAAGTTGATATATACAAGTTATTGAGTTCAATGATGCGAATTTGCAGCAAAAGTTCCAAAATTAAAAATAACAAGTGATTCAAAAATGTTAAATTTTGTTGGATTTGAGTCACACTAATTTTTCAGAAATTTTTCAAGTTGTAGATTACGAATTTAAAGTAAAGTCAAAATTTTGAAACTCAACTGATGAGAAGTATCTATAGAAACAACTAATATTTAAAATCAGCAAATCTAAAAACTTTTGGAATTTTATTTAAATCCAAGAAAATTTTACACTTTAATAGCAACAATTAAATTTTGAAATTTAGGTTATAATATCATAGCAGCATCTTCAGAAACTCTAAAAATTTTTAACGTGAATTAGATGTTAATTAATCTTAGAAAACAGTTAGGTATAAAAAGATTACGTTGAGTTTTTGCAACGAATTATTTACATTTAGCTGGCAGCATATAGCCTCCTGTGATTTTAGCTTCGCCGACTTTGCATCCTCCTAATGTCGCACATTCCTTCCTTAAATTTGGTCCTGCTGCTCGATGAATAGCACCATCAACTGAAATTTGAATTATTATTTTATATTTCTTGAGTACATACATAAAAAAGTTCTTTCATTATGTAAGAATACCAGGTGTAACATTCTCTGGATGCACAATTGTTCAAAGTAAGTCATTTTTGGACCAATAAAAAGTTGGTCTTAAACTTTAAAAATCAATATGTGACACTTTTCTTGCAGCTGTGGAACTAGTTCAAGTACTAATTCTCTGATGCTGCCACCTACCTGTAAAAAAATAGGCCAATGCATATTCTGTGGTTAAAAGTTCTCAGTATATGCCGATTCTTTGAATGGACAACTGTTGAATTTGAAATCAGTGCAAATTTGCATGTGTGTCTAATTAAAAAGATAAGTCATTGTAAAGTTTAAATGTATAATATGTACATTTTAATTATCTTAAAAACATATTTTGATTTTTCGATAATAAAAAAAACATGTTAGTGTTTTTTTTTAGTTTATTAGATTTTTTACTTCTTCAGTAAGGTTTAAGTTTTACCACAATATAACCAGTAGTGGCACCCTGTGTCTGCACCTTTGAACTTCTGCGTGAAGGTCCACGTGACCATCCGCCATAAAATTCAGGACCGAATAGAGAAAGTAATGGTAGTGCCCAATTTTTTTTTAATAGTTCTTATAAGATGTCTGTGATATGAAGATGCACATGTGTGCACGTATGTATGTACATACGTTCCTGATGCTTTGAATCTGATTGGGGGTTGCCCAAAACAAAAATTGCTCGGCGTGATCTGTGCAACCACACATTTTTTCGCTGAGTGCCACTACTGGTTATACTGCGGTTTTACTCCCATAAGGGCTAATACAATAATTTTGTATTCCTAAAACTGCCTCATTTTCAAATTAATTTTGTTTTTGTGTGATTTTTGAAAGGTCATCAGTATTCTATACTCTTGTTGTATTCCAAAAATTTACCCTTCTGACTCTTTTAGAAAGTTGATGGTATAATCTCGTGATTATTTCCAAATATACAGGGAATGAGTACCAATATAAAAAGAAGAAAGGACATTTTATGCCAACGCTACTAGAATTGTTAGGTTTTTTACTTTTGATTGAAACAACTTTGACTAAATAGTTTTTAAGCAAAGTTATGAACCACCAAAATTGCATAATGCCAATTTGCACTTATACGTAGTTAAAAAATATGTTTCAAAGATGTGTATAATTGAAAAGTCAAAGTTCAATATGTATGCAGCCACTATTATACACAATGTTGCACCCCATACTCTTCATTATTACCAAGTTTTCAATAGGAATATCTTATACCTCCACCACCTCCCAAAAGGCTCGAATTGGCAGCGTTGACAATCGCGTCTATCTCAAGTAACGTTATGTCCCCTTGCCATATCGATACTTTTTTAGCTACGGCCTCGTCGATCTTTTCAACCTTCTCGACGGTCTTGACGATACTGGACTTGTTTTTGTCCCAGTACTCTGCCCACGTGGGGATCTGATCGGGGGTAATCACCTCCGCCTTGTAAAAACTCCTCTTTTCCTCCGGCGACATGTTCAAGAATCTTTCTGTTTACAGAAACAAGGGAAAGATATATCAGAATATTTTATAGCCCCTAGATTGTTCGCCGTTCGTTAGAAGCGTTCCCTTACGTTTCTCGTTTGCCCATGACATCTTTCTTGCGGGTTCGACGTAAGCAGCCGACGGGAATTTGCCTCTCAACAAGAAATTTTGCAGGACACTGGCGGCGCCCGCGGCGCGTCTAGAGGCGCAACAACAATTAACTACGGTCGCCTAGAAACCAAGAGCAGCGTTCTCGCAACTTTCCGAAGTCAGGCGGACGTCATGCTAGGCGTTACGCTCTTCTTACTTTCAATATCAGCATGTTCGGCGGTGGCGAAGAATCAACTTGAGGGAGTTTGTCAGTTAGCGACGTCACGTTCCCGCGAACGACTATTACGCGATGCCGTCACACTGTATACAGTACAGTATGTATCTCCCGTGCTCCCGAGGAACGCTAGAAAATTGCTGTTAAAAACTTTCTCATGGTGACGAGGAGCGATAATTCAAAAACTCCGTTTTTTCTGGTTTTTTTTTCGATCGACTGGTGACGAATCTGCTGTCGCCATCTGGTAACTTCGACCAGAGAGGAACCTGAGAGCGGTCATCGCGTCGTTTTAGGTGTTTTCATCCATCAGCGCCTCTATGTGCACAAAATGTGCACATTGAACTATGTAGTCAAATATCTATGAATCCCGTAGGTAATGTGCATGACTTTTTGGATCTCTTTTATGCTATGTCCACGTTTATTTGGTTCTGTTTCATGCTATACCCGTAAAATTTACAATTATATGCATTCATATTTTAAATCTGTTTTATGCAAAGGTGCAATACTGACACTGTACAGATATAGCAAGGAACAGAACCAATATTTTATCTCGCATCACGTTTATCACATATCATTTTGTTCCACATATATATGATAAAAATTCACTCACCGATTGCTGTCGCTGCTTCTCCTGTTGCTGCTACTACTACATTCCTTTTCCGGAATATCGAGTCACTCGAATCCATAGATGCCGCTTTCTGCTGACATCATCCTGCTATTCTCGAACCGCACATTAATAACGATCGCCCGATACTTAATTTATTCGGCAATCCCGATATTACGAATAATATACCACACACGAGTAAAACGTAAACAGCGCGCGAGAATTTCACTTGGCGCGACCGTTACATTAAAATTAAAAAAAAATACGTGAATGCGTACCCTCCTCGAGCGAATACGCGTACACGAAAACTTTGCCCGGAACAAAAATCAACATGGCACGAAAGTGGCATGACGTCACGTAACTGCACGTAACTTCGTGGAAACGCAGGCTGAGGAAAGCGGTGAGAAAACCGTTTGAATGAAAATTACGCGCCGAGATACAACGAACGGAGAAAAATTTGTTACGAAAATTTTGTATTTCGTATGCTCGCACGGTGACTATAGTAACACTTCACTTAATTGGCACTCGCGATATTCTACCGAATGTATCCTCTTCACACTTACCTCGAATGTGAATGCGAACACTTCACTCGAAATCGAAGGCAAACGCACGATGCCGCACTTAACACATGAATACGACCTCTGTTACGTACGATCTCACATGGCTCGCGTATCGTTTGCTAGCACGACGGCACTCTCAACACACGTTGATTTTCGTTCCGGGCAAAGTTTTCATGTGCACGCATTCGCTCGAGGAGGGTACGCAATCCGTTCGGCAGAATGTCGATCGTGCCAATAATGAAACTTTACTAGTTGTCGCGCAATCATACAGAGATACAAAACTCTGGGAGCGAATTAATTTACTTCTGTTTAGTGTGTTTTGACGTGCGCATTCAACGATTCTTGACGCTTTTTTCGGGTTTTGTTTCGTGACCTCATGCATCATACCACTGTTATTTAAGTTCTAATTGTAAATAAATTTTTTTTCATGTGAACGAGAATAGTGATTGAATAGGATTCTTCGAAAATCGCGTTCAGCCTATTTGATTTTAAGTGCAAACGCTTGTCCGAAATTTTTTCCGTCATCGAAAAAAAGCGAGGCTTCCGCTTCGATGCTTCGAATAATCGCTTCTCGGAAATCGTCGAAAGTCCGGGATGCTTGTCCCAAGTTTTTTTCGTCGTCGAAAAAAAGCGAGGCTTCCGCCTCGATGCTTCGGGTAATCGCTTCTCGGAAATTGTCGAGGAGACTCTTTCCTTTTCCGCGAAATCGCCTTCGGCCTATTTGATTTTAAGTGCAAACGCTTGTTCGAAGTTTTTTCTGTCATCGAAAAAAAGCGAGGCTTCCGCCTCGCTGCTTCGGGTAATCGCTTCTCGGAAATCGTTGAGGCTCCGGGATGCTTGTTCGAAGTTTTTTCTGTCGTCAAAAAAAAGCGAGGCGCCAGTCCCCTCGACGAATTCCGAGAAACGATTACCCGAAGCATCGAAGCGGAAACTTCTCGGAAATCGTCCCCTCCACGATTTCCGAGCCTAACGGTTATCTTTTCTTTTTCGCCAAATCTCCGAGTCGCCCGACTCACGGTAGCCAATCAGCTACTAGCTCCGCCTACTATTTTCTCCTTCCCTCTTTCAAACGCTTCGACGACTCCGCGCGGACCGGGCTCAGTTGCCTGACGAGAGGGGTTCGGTGGGTTAGTTGTGTCGCGAAGATTCGGTAGTGAACATGTACGCTGCTCGTCTATCGGAAAAGAATATCGCGATCGCCTCGTGTGTGTGTGTGTGGTGTGGTGTGGTGTGGTGTGGTGTGGTGTGGTGTGTGAAGTGCATCGTCGTTGCCTTCCTCGCTGCTTCAGGATTATCTTCGCCGTTGCCTTCCTTGCTGCTTCAGGACCATCTTCGCCGTTGCGTCCGTCTCTGCTTCAGGACGATCGCTGTGGACCGCTGCAAACGAGCATAGTAAGTACATTATATTTTAGTAATACTTTTGTCTGCCCGTCCACAGCGCGCCATTATCTAGTTATCTAGTACATTATACTCCAACAGATAGTTGAAAAATTTTGTTACTCGCATACTCGCGATCTTAAAATTTTACAATCGCAATCATGCGAGTAACAAAGTCTTTCAACTATTTGATGGGATATAATGTTCTAGATAATGGCGCATGGCCCCGGGGAACACATTTTACTAACAGTTTCGTCATTTAATTATTTTTCAATTATTTTATTCCGACCGTCGGCACCGCATTCGCGAGAAGGGTAAAGTGCAAAGTTATTAAAGTTTCGATCATTATTCTAACGACAGTTTTCGCTAGTTCTCACATAGCCCCAACCATTTCCATTCCTTTTAATAAATAATTTTATTAATTAATTATTTTTCAAAATGTTTTTCTCCTGCCGTCGGTACCGCATTCGCGAGAGGCGTGAAATCCAAACAGTTTTGGTTATTTTTTTGATAGTTCTCAATAGTTCTCGCACAGTTTCGACCTATTTTATGCGTTTTAATAACAATTCCGTTAATTAATTATTTTTAAACAATTTTCCATTTCGACTCCTATCACTGCATTCAACAGAGGTATGAGGTGCAAATAGATTCCGACGGGAGTAGGAATGGAAAATTGTTAAAAAATAATTAATTGACGGAATTGTTATTAAAACGCATGGAATAAGTCGGAACTATGCGAGAACTATTGAGAACTGTCAAAAAATAATCGAAATTGTTTGCACTTCACCTTTCGCGAATGCGGTGCCGACGGCAGGAGAAAAAAATTTTGAAAAATAATTAATTAACAAAATTATTTATTAGAACGCATGGAAATGGTCGGGGCTATGTGAGAACTAGCGAAAATTGTCGTAAGAATAACGATCGACTCTGTTTGCATCTCATACCTCTGCTGAATGCAGTGACAGGAGTCGGAATGATAAATTGTTAAAAAATAATTAATTGACGGAATTGTTATTAAAACGCATGGAAATGGTCGGGGCTAAGTGAGAACTAGCGAAAACTGTCATTAGAATAATGATCGAATTTTTTTCTCCTACCGTCGGCACAGTATTCGCGAGACGCGTAAAGTGCAAACAGTTTCAATCATTTTTTTTTTGACAGTTCTCAATAGTTCTCGCACAGTTTCGACTTATTTCATGCGTTTTAATAACAATTCCGTCAATTAATTATTTTTTAATAATTTTTTATTCCGACTCCTGTCACTGCATTCAGCAGAGGTATGAGATGCAAACAGAGTCGATTATTATTCCTACGACAGTTTTCGCTAGTTCTCACAAACCCCCGATCATTTCCATGCGTTCTAATAAATAATTTTGTTGATTAGTTATTTAAAAAAATTTTTTTCTCCTGCCGTCGGGACAGTATTCGCGAGACGCGCAAAGTGCAAACAGTTCCGATCACTTTTTTTTGACAGTTCTCAATAGTTCTCGCACAGTTTCGACCTATTTTATGCGTTTTAATAACAATTCCGTTAATTAATTATTTTTAAACAATTTTCGATTTCGACTTCTATCACTGCATTCAACCTCAGGTATGAGGTGCAAACAGATTCCGACGGGAGTCGAAATGGAAAATTGTTAAAAAATAATTAATTGACGGAATTGTTATTAAAACGCATGGAATAAGTCGGAACTATGCGAGAACTATTGAGAACTGTCAAAAAATAATCGAAATTGTTTGCACTTCACCTTTCGCGAATGCGGTGCCGACGGCAGGAGAAAAAAATTTTGAAAAATAATTAATTAACAAAATTATTTATTAGAACGCATGGAAATGGTCGGGGCTATGTGAGAACTAGCGAAAATTGTCGTAAGAATAACGATCGACTCTGTTTGCATCTCATACCTCTGCTGAATGCAGTGACAGGAGTCGGAATGATAAATTGTTAAAAAATAATTAATTGACGGAATTGTTATTAAAACGCATGGAAATGGTCGGGGCTAGGTGAGAACTAGCGAAAACTGTCATTAGAATAATGATCGAATTTTTTTCTCCTACCGTCGGCACAGTATTCGCGAGACGCGTAAAGTGCAAACAGTTTCAATCATTTTTTTTTTGACAGTTCTCAATAGTTCTCGCACAGTTTCGACTTATTTCATGCGTTTTAATAACAATTCCGTCAATTAATTATTTTTTAATAATTTTTTATTCCGACTCCTGTCACTGCATTCAGCAGAGGTATGAGATGCAAACAGAGTCGATTATTATTCCAACGACAGTTTTCGCTAGTTCTCACAAACCCCCGATCATTTCCATGCGTTCTAATAAATAATTTTGTTATTTAGTTATTTTTTAAAATTTTTTTCTCCTGCCGTCGGGACAGTATTCGCGAGACGCGCAAAGTGCAAACAGTTCCGATCACTTTTTTTTGACAGTTTTCAATAGTTCTCGCAGTTTCGACCTATTTTATGCGTTTTAATAACAATTCCGTTAATTAATTATTTTTTAACAATTTTCGATTTCGACTCCTATCACTGCATTCAACCTCAGGTATGAGGTGCAAACAGATTCCGACGGGAGTCGAAATGGAAAATTGTTAAAAAATAATTAATTGACGGAATTGTTATTAAAACGCATGGAATAAGTCGGAACTATGCGAGAACTATTGAGAACTGTCAAAAAATAATCGAAATTGTTTGCACTTCACCTTTCGCGAATGCGGTGCCGACGGCAGGAGAAAAAAATTTTGAAAAATAATTAATTAACAAAATTATTTATTAGAACGCATGGAAATGGTCGGGGCTATGTGAGAACTAGCGAAAACTATCGTTAGAATAATGATCGAATTTTTTTCTCCTACCATCGGCACAGTATTTGCGAGACGCGTAAAGTACAAACAGTTTCGATCACTTTTCTGACAGTTCTCAATAGTTCTCGCACAGTTTTGATCTATTTCATGCGTTTTAATAACAATTTGCTTAATTAATTAATTTTTAACAATTTTCTATTTCGACTCCTGTCACTGCATTCAGCAGAGGTATGAGATGCAAACAGAGTCAATCATTATTCCTACAATAGTTTTTGCTAGTTTTCACATAGCCCCGACCATTTCCATGCGTTTTAATAATTAATTGATTAATAAAATAAATTTTTTGTACACGATAGTTACTCGGCATTCGTACACAGGCAAAGTTCGGACTGTGATGTGACGTAAGCTGGACGATTCATAAGCATTTAGGTCGCTTACTGCTGTCAGTTGAGGCGAACGTACTGTCGATAGATGTGTAATGACCACTATGTCGAGATTATTTAACTGTCATCATATACTATTTTATTTTTTAATTGAATATTAGTTTAAAAATTTAATAAAATTTGACTGAGCGTAGTAATTATGGTACCTTTGATACTATTTTTCCACATACATATATCTATGTCATATGTATATTAAGACAAGCTTCAACTTCGCTATAGATCTATTTTATCATTTAAGAAAAAATTTTTTTCATTAATAAAATTGTCTACTTACTTATATTAAGTATTAAATATTAAATACAAAATACTCCATACAAATACCTTGCAAGATACTAAATTCTTAAAAAAGGTTTTACAATCTGTTGTAATTAGGGTTGCTATTCGTCCTCTTTTTTTCTACTGTCCTCTTTTTTAGGGCATTCGGAAACGTCTAGAGAGATTTTTCAAAGCATTGAAAATTTGTCCGGAAGAATTATGTGCGTCCGGGGTTTTAAATATTTTAATTATTTGTTTCCTTTACCGTGCTTTTTTCCAATGGCACCACTTATTGAGCAGCTGATATATGATTTTTTTCCATTGACTAAATAGCTTAATATTAATTATATAATAAATAAATGGTATTTTTTTTGGCTGGAGCAAAAAAAAAATTTTTTTCAGAAAAAAGTAACAAATAATTAGCAAATAATTACAATGCAGAAATCGATGTGTTCTGATGATGTTCAGTTATCAAGAATAATTTAAAAAAAATGTTGATTGCTTTTTAAATATATTTTTGCTATAATATCAAATTAGATATAGAAAGGTATAACTTGTAGTTTAATAATTTTTAAAAATCTATATTTATCTTTAATAACTTTCTTATCAATGGATAAATTAAAGCAATATATTAATATTTTATATATTCATGTTTCAAAAATCGAAATCGTTTCCGCCATCATGTAATACATTGCAAATAATGTAACGTTTGAAAAAATTACTTATTCAAATCATTCTTACTGTACCGTATTTCACATTTACATGATTATATGTAAATTGTAAAATAATGACGAAAAAATAAAACGGCAAAGAATTTTACTTTTAAATTAGCAAAAATAATAGCGAAAATGGAAGAGAGAGGTTGTTCTTGTGTTAAATGAATGTAGACTATCGTGTGGGGGCGTTTCTTTCTCAATCCTAACAACCATTAGTTAGATCGAAGTATTTTACAATATAGTATACAATATACAATGCAGTAAACGCGTATATCTGTAGAGAGAGGAAGAAAAGTTCCAAAATAATTTGCTGCCACTTTTATTATTTTTTGATAGAAAAGTTTTAAACTCGAGCTGTCTCAATTACAATCACGTGAAAATCTGTGTGTTACAGTTTACTATTATAATTTTGCCTTGAAAGATTACGGTAGCGCCACGGTGGGAAAACTTTTGGACATGGTCAAGGTTGTAGCTTTCGCTATGCAAGAAGGAAGAGTGGCCATTCACTGTCATGCCGGTAAATCAATTTTTCGTACAATGCATTTGACCCAATTGCATTCTTTACAGTTATCATAGTTTTTTTAATGTATGATAGTGTGAGAGCAATGTGGATGAATAAATCAATCTTCGAAAACACCGTTTCCTAAATAGAAAATCTCAAACTTAAATCTTCAAATTTGACTCATCTGTTTGACAATGTTAATTGGCCTGCGTTTCCACGAAGTTACGTGACGTTCGCCACTTTCGTGCCATGTTGATTTTCGTTTCAGGCAAAGTTTTCGTGTGCGCGTATTCGCTCGAGGAGGATACGCAATCCGTTCGGTAGAATGTGGGTCGTGTCAAAAATGAAACTTTACTAGTCGTCGCGCAATCAGACAGAGATACAAAACTCGGGGAGCGAATTGCTTTACTTTTGTTCAATGTGCTTTGACTCTTTGACGTGCGATTCTTGACGCTTTTTTCGGGTTTCGTTTCGTGACGTCACGCATCATACCACTTTTCTGCTATATTTTCTTTTTTGATTCGCCGCCAATTAGACGAGCCGTACTTTTTACGTATTTTTTCAAATGTAACGGTCGCGCCAAGTGAAATTCTCGCGTACAGTTTACGTTTTACTCGTTTGTGATATATTATCCGTAATATCGAGAGTGCCGAATAAAGTATCGGGCGATCGTTATTAATGTGCGGTTCGAAAATAGCAGGATGTTGTCAGCAGAAAGCGGCATCCATGATGGATTCGAGCGACTCGGTATTCCGGAAAAGGAATGTAGCAGTAGCAGCAGCAGCAGCAGCATCAGCTCAGGAGCAGCGACAGCAATCGGTGAGTGAATTTTTATTAAATCCATTAATTGAATTTATATGTAGTATTGCACATTTATAGAACACGATTATGCACATTTGCATAAAACAGATTTAAAATATGAATGCATATAATTGTAAAATTTACTGGTATAGCATGAAACAGAACCAAATAAACGTGGACATAGCATAGAAGAGACCCAAAAAGTCATGCACATTACCTACGGGATTCATAGATATTTGACTACATAGTTCAATGTGCACATTTTGTGCACATAGAGGCGCTGATGGATGAAAACATCTAAAACGACGCGATAATCGCTCAAGTTCCTCTCTGGTGCTACATTCACGTTTGTGCCAGGGTAATACACATGCGCGCAAGGTTGGTTGTGTTCCGGGCTATGTGGACGAAATGTCGGTAACAGAGTTATTGATTTTTCGCTTAGACCATATACTACTGGACCGCGCATTGCCTAGGAAAACTGGTGCCGAGTAAAGTGAAAGAAACAGTATTATATATACATACATACATATACAGGGTGAATTTTAATGGCTGTCCCAACTTTTTACTATGAGAGATGGGATTACCGACTGCATTCTTAGTACACACACATGTACGGCATTTGCACATACATATGTCATACATGTGTGTACTAAGATTGCAGTCGGTAATCCCATCTCTATTTATAATCCGTTATTACGTTTGAAATTATCTTAAGTATAGTTTAAAAACATGTATATTTGACAAACTTTATATTTAATTTGACTTTTGCTTTGCAAAAAAGTAACAAATGGTTACTTTTTAAATAATGAGTTATTTTTTAAAATAGTTTTCTCAACTTTTTGGTAATAACTTTGCAATTTTTTATTATAATAAGGAGTGCTGAAATAATCATATTTGACAAGTAACTTGTACCGATTCATTTAGAAAAACTCGTTAATTGATTTATAACGAATAAAATTACTTTTTTTCAATGAGTGATGCACTATAGTAAGAAGTTATTTGTTAAAAATGACATAAAAGTTATAAAAAATAATTACAACTCGTTTTTTGTAACGCGTTATTGTTTAACCCTGGAGTAAGCAATTGTTATAAATTCTAATAAGTAAATAACAAAGCAGTAATTGTGTAATTTTTTTTGGATCAAAACATAAAGAGTGAAATCTTTATTTACTTTGAAATTAATAAAATTATTTATTTTTTACATTTTCACGATCGATAATTGTAGAAATAAAACGTCGTGTTCGATCTTTGACAGCTAGAAAAGTGAACTAGTGTAACATTACATTGCGTAAAATTATACGGTTTAATTATACATATTATGCTAGACGATGAATAGATTTAAATGATATAGATTTTACTGTAATTCTGTATCAAGCTGAAATGAATCGAGGTCTGCGTGGGCATACTTATTCGTAGGCGTTTATACGAGAACGTGCCTTCAGCATAGAGACGTTAAACTTACCGCATTCGGCGTATCTGTCGAAATGCTTCTGACAGTCACGTAAGTGCCATAGTTCTGTATTTTATAGTCTACCGAACCGGTCGCACTTTCAGTAAAATCTCAAGATAAATCTCAAGATAATTTTTCTATGGAAGTAGACAAAAGGTTTCAGTGGGAATTTATTTCACTTTGAGCACTTACCAATTGCAAGGACTATATGTAAAAACGTGTAGTTTAGTATATATATATATAGTTATGCGTATTTTTTTATATATTTAATTTAGTTCAATTAAAACAAATTTTTATATAAAATATTTTTTTACACGTATAACTGTAACACTTGCATGCACGAGTTACGATATTCCGTTATTAAAAATGTCATCTACAGATTATAATATATTCTCTTTTTCTTTTACTCTCATTTTTTCTTTAATATTTTTCTAAATTTATTATTTAAGTGAATTTGTAATTTATGCAAACAGATTGTTACAAGAGAAAAAATTATCAAGAGGCACGGTAGTGTTCTACTTGCCTCGCGCCAAGTTTAGATTACATATAAGCAAGAAATTATATTTTTGCTTATATATAATTTAATTTTCTTAGCATTTGATAGTAATTTAGTAAAATTTGTTCTTATTGTAATAGTTAATTAAAAAACGCAATATTTTCATATAACAAATATAGCAATATTAAAAAATTTTAATTTCTTATTTGGAGATATTGTTATTTTCTGTTCAACTTTTTTTCTTAACTTTTAATATTTATTATTAAATAATAGGAATATTTATAGAAATATTTTCCAGATGAAACACTTGATATCGACATTTTTTTTTTATATTAAGCAAATTATATCTGTTTAATGCTACATAATCTTATTTCAATATTTAATACTTTAAAAATGAATAAAATAAATAAAGATATTATGAAAACAAAAATATACATTTTTTCTATATACAAATATAACTTATTATATACATGTATGCATTATGCTGCGTGTAATTTTGACAAGCTGCAATAGTGGAGTATTTATGTTATTCTGTGGAAGCCGCGTATTTATCCAGTTCGAGGAGAGATTGACGGTATTTCGAACTTTCAAGTAACGAGCCGCCCACGTCAGGTCATCGAAATATGACCTCTATATTCGATCCCTTATACTGTCTGTAGATAGTTGCACCACTACGTTGCGCCTGTGCATCACGTCCTCACCCTCGTAGTGAGAATGAAAAAGTGGCGGAAGTTTCTGTCAGAGCTTGCACACGAGTTATTATGCGACACCCGGTGTGTTTATGATTAGAAAAGTTGTAAAATATATCCTGAAATGGACACTATAGGACACGAGATTACATCCTTTTTTTCTCAGCAGGTGCATTTATATGAACAAAAAAGGAAATAGAAGATAAAAGTATCGTCATTTTTTCCTTACAAAGCTTTCTTTAATTTTCTTACGTTAATTTCAAATTTCTTTTACTAATAACGAGGGTGTGTACGCATTAGATGAACGCAGTAGGTGATCATTATTGATTTGAAATAGATATTATTTTCAGTATATTTCTTCAAGTAAAATTATTTTTTGGTATATACCGAAATAAAAAACAATTGCAATAAAGTAAAGTTATAAAGAATTATAATTTTTATCGACCAAGAAAAAAATGGGAGAAGAAATGAAATACTCCTTTCGGAAATTTTAAATTGAGAAAGTGTCAATAACGATTGCAGATTTCAGAATTTTTATCGATCGATGCAGAAACCGTAAATGAGTTAATTTTGTCTCGATGTTATTTTTACACTAATATTTTTACGTGAAATCGCGAAGCAAAGTCCTTAATGTGTAGATAAGATGTTTTATGAATGTTCATTTTGTGTTTATTTTACTTCCTGGACATAAAATTTATGTATATTTATATATTTTATTCCGAATATCCATCAATGGTCGTTATTTGGATTTTATAAAGTATCTTTTTGGGCTTGTTTTTATATTGAAGAATTGAAATAATCAATCATACAATCCATTACTTACGTGGCTAATTGATTAATAACTAGTACGCAAAGTTTAGCACACTGGAAACATAAGAATGCGCGGCGCAAATTTTAATAATTATTCAGAAAATAATTGATATAGTAAAATTATAATTTAAGTTAAATAATATATACCTTTGTTGAATTTTAATAAAATTTTATTTTACATTAAAACACTTCATAGAATATTTAAAACCTATAAAAAAACTTGAGATCATATGAAAATAACTTCAATGTGTTAATTTCATATAAGTTTATTCTTATAAAAATTTTATACAAGAATTTTTGATAGGATATAATTTATAACAAATACGTAAATAAATTAATCATCGTTTCAGATTTATTATGGCTCATCAATGGTCTTTTATATATTTTTGAATGTCTAATTGTGAATGTGTAATTACAGGAATAATTATTAATAATAAAGCACTGAAAACTGTCTTCTTTTTAATATTCAATGGATATTAGGGGCGTTTTGACAATTTCAAATATTCAAAGGTTCGAAAGAATTAGAAGTTTCAAAACTTCAAACCTGCGAAATTGTTAAAGCAGCTTTAGTGAATATCTAAAGTTTTGTGACAAATAAACGTTTAAAAGACATCCCCATTTAACATCTATCTTATTTGCTTATTTAATGAACGTCTCGAACTTGAACGTCTAGTGGATGTTCTAGATAGAGATATGCGATTATACAATGCATTACTAACATCGCAATTAGAGTAAACTTAGTTATAGCAAACATAGTTTTTTAAGATAAAAGAAACATTTTTATTTTTATTATTTTTTAGTAGTGTTTGTTATATTACTTTACTGAAACTTAAAGCATATGTAACATTATTAACATTAAAGAGACAATATTTAATAAAAATTATATATATTGTCAAAATATTGAAATATAAAAATTGGCCATCTTTCACATTTTTTTAAGGGAAAAGATAATCATAGTATTACAAGACAGTTGGCCATACATATTTTATGTATGTATTTAACATTTATGTTAGGTACATAAAATAAAAATAATTTCATATTTTATTATAAAATAATTAAAAAATTGTAATTTTATATATTTAGTTTTATTGCTACATATTATTATCTATATAATTTTATTCTTAAATATTTTTAGTAATAAATATTTATATAAGTTTAGCATTTATTTAACTCATTGTCAGTATTAAAAAAAATGTCTTTAACAAATCAAATTTAAAATATTAGGTGCGCAATTTAAATCTCGTCTTTTTTATAAAATATATACATAAATACTTATCCCGAAAAAAATCATGAGTCAATCTTTTCCAAAGAGAGAAAAATAGTCATAGTATTTATTAAAAAATAGAAAAGGAAATAAAAGATATAATCACACATTACCATTTACATATCTTTGTTATGTGTCTAACATTAATTGTGACAGCTCAACTGTAATTATTCAACGTTGTGGCAATATTTAATGAACACATGAAAAAGTTTGCAGGCAGTCAAAAATAAAAATGTGAAATAATATCCACAATATTGTTATTTCAAAGAGCATTCACATATAAACTAAAATAAATATCAATTATCTTTGAAAATAACTACGAGAAAAGATTATTTAACAATTAGTGGAGAAATTACAGCCATTCGTTATCTTTTCCGTATAGCCCTAATTTTTTAAATCGTAACACGGCTGAATTTTTATATAGTTAAATTTTTAATTGTGAAATTGCATGTGTGTTTTAAACTCCGTCTGTGCAATTTAATTAATCTGTTTGAAATTTGTTTCCTTTTAAATTCGTCAAAGTTTTAGAAAATGGTATTTAATTAATATTAAAATATGTAAATTTAAAATTATTGTGGATACACATGCACAAGTTGTTATTTATGTAAGAACGTACGCGCTTTTTCATACATAGTGGATAAACATTTGTATATGTTTATAAATAGTTTAATATTTATAACTTCCTCTAATTTAACTTTATAATTTCAACATGTATTAATTATTACAGTTATTTAATGTTTTGTATAAAATATTCTCTACGCAATGCTTGTTATATGCCAAGCAATGGGTTCGACTAAAAAGTCGATATAATTTGCAAAATAACGTGCGTTAAAATATAAGAAAAATATAAAAATATAAAAACACCGCAAAATGGTATACATCATTTACTATGATTTTTAAAAAGAATCGTGTTTAATATTTTGTTCCTAATTTTGAATAATTTTGTAAATTTCACATACCTATGTGTACATCCTTGACACGTACGCCCTAATGTGAATGAACAGTCTCCGAGACGCCGACGCCGACGCTGACGTTGATGCCGACGACGACGACGACGACGACGACGACGACGACGACGACGACGACGACGACAACGACGACGACGACGACGACGACGACGTCATTGGCGGGGAGAAACGGTGGTTCGGTGGTGGAGCCGGCGGCCGGAGTAGTGCTTTTTCCACCGCGCCGTGCGGAACGCGTAGTAGCGCATGCTGAAAGCCGCCCCGCCGCATATCGATCCGTCCACGGGCCCGAGCTTTCTCTCGCTTCTCTTCACAAGCCTCGCGAACATCGCTAGCCGAACAACCGTGTTCTGGCGTACGTACAACACGTAACGGAGGTACGATTTTATATTTCCGCGTAAAAACAACAACGGCAGCAGCAACGTCCTTTTCTTCGTTCTTTCGTCTAGTTTAATCGGTCGTCAGGAAGTGCACTAGGAAGTGGGATCAGCAGCAACAGCAGCAGTAGCAGCAGCGGCAACGTGATGGCACGTCGAGGCGAACACTGCAGGGCGATTTTCCTACTGTGTGAGTTTTCTGAAAGAGAAGAGATCGCGCGAACACTTGTCGGTCGGGAAAGGGGTGCGTTGGTACGTGTTCTCGCTGCCGTCGCGAACGGCCCGCTCGTGTCTGTTCTGCGATCACGGGGAGGATTGCGTCAAGTACGACCGCCGGGTTGCGCCATTTAACTTTCAGTGACTTTGTCATTCGAAAGGGAAAATTTCTCTTCGTGATTATTAAGAGGTTCTGAATGAGATGAAGAGTAAAGAGAGTACGGTAAAGATATATGATAAAGTATACGCACACAGTACGTTATTTCTTCATTCACATTGGTACGTCAAGAGTTTAGAGTGACAAATGTCACTAACCGTATACGTGAAAGAGCTATGTGTTCTACATTATGAAAAAATAATGAAAATTGATAGTACATGGTGCTTTCAGTGTATGCGTGTGTATGTCGATGTACTTAACTCTAATGGAATTTATAATGGTAATGAAACAGCAGTCTTCAGAATATTATTTTCTTGATATTTTAACATCTTGCAATTATAATACTCTAATAAAATACCCAATATAATACTATAATAAGGTACTTGTACCCAATATGGTCTATCAAAGCTTTTTCTCTGAATATTTTTTGTTAAAATTGAAAAAAACATATTTGAAAAATAAGGATTTAAAATAGGAAATATTTCTGAAGCCAAAAATATATGAAATATTTTTTATTATTTATATAAGTATAGTAAAGATTTAAAATAAAGGTAGCATATGTACCCAATACGACCCAGTTATATATTTTCCCCTTTTTCATAAATATTTTGGAAAAAAATGCGAATTAAAGTCAACATGTTTAATTAGGCATTTATTAACATATTTGTGGAAAAAATTACACACACAACTATTTATTAAATACAAAACTATTTTTATTTACTATGAGGCATTATCTTTTATTTGTTAAAAAGTTTTTTCAATTATCTGGAGAAAGACAAGAAATAATAATTAAACTTTAAATATTAAATAAAGAAATAGAATCTAATTTTTATATTATAATAAAATATATTGTGTTTCCAGTAGTGTCCCTGGAGTTCTCTCTTTTTAATATAGTGTTGAAAAGTATAAATAACAAGTTATAATAATGTGAATTGCGGATATTTATAATTGTTACATGATAGTCATAAAAAGTAAGAACTTACTTCTGAAAGTTTCAGAGGAGGACAATTTGGATAAAATGTGATTAGCGTTATCTGTGAAATACGTTTTGTAATTATTTGGAAATGGGGGAGGGAGTGAGCTAAATTGAGCACATGGCTATATTTGGTTGAGGTATCTTACTGTAGATAATATAATACTATATGGCGACTGTAATACTACAGAGACTACTATTGCTTCAAAATATAAATGTTGTGTGAGAAGGAAGACAAATGATTACTTAGATGTGACAAATGCCACTCTAACAAAATCTCATAGAGTGAAGTAAAATCCTTGGATAAATCATGCGATTTTCTTTTATCAAACAAAAATAACTTCCACGTATTTTCTCATCAAGATATAAAAAGCACACTTGCCAAATTTTGCACGCGCCTAATATTCACCCTTATAGTTTCCTCTTAACCTTAAGTTCCGTGCTAATTTGAGGCAAACACCAGAAACAGGTCTTTTAAAGGGGCGTAAGAGGGGGGGAGGGCGTGTAAGTTACACGCTTAATTAGACATTTAATATAAAAATAACAAGGAACGTGGAAATTACGAGTTAGGTAATGAATTTTTAATGGCGTGGATTTCTCTTCTTTTATTTTACGAATCTTTCTAATTTTAAAATTTTGCAAAACTGTACTATACGCGCGGTATACAGCGATGCGATTATTTTATCTGAAACACTGTTCTGCAGGGTGTGTCGCAAGCTTAGCGTTTAGTGTTCCCGTCCCTTCGCCGATCCCGCGACAAGTGGACGAGCAACGTTACACCACACGCAGAATGTCGAAAATCATTGTGGATTACCCTACACCAAAGACGAGACTGGTAAACAAATTTCATTACTCGATACTTGCATTTTATTAATTATCTCTCTTTCCCCATCTTTATTTTTTGCAAAATAATCGTTTAAGTATTTCCTTAATTTTTTTGTTGTAATTGCAAAATATCATTTGGATGTATACGGCGTTCTTTTCAGCGACCGTTACGCACTTTTAGAAACACAGCGATTTATATGCCTATACGCAGGAGTAATCATTTAAATGGATTCGCGGAACGTGCTAATACGGCCGCCGAAAGGAAAAAAAGCGCCAGGTTGGGGTCGTGTATGTCTCGCGCGCATATACATCCACACGCTAATGTCCTCACGGCAGTGGGCGGCGACCGCTCCTACATACGCAAGCTGCATTACTAAATCTGCGCGTAATCCTATTACCACCTATTACAGGCGCTTACTTAACCTAAGGCTCAAATCCGATAATTAACGTCTCTCCCAAGGAGGGCGGCATCGACTTTATTATTATTATTATTATTATTATTATTATTATTATTATTATTATTATTATTATTATTATTAGATTATATGCAATTATGCGCATTGCCATTCTCAGGAAAGTTTAAAAATCTCCGCTATGCAATGAGGACCTGTGCTTTTTCAAGGCTGACCTTATACATGCGGTCACAATGGCGGTTTTACGACATCACTATAACGTATGATAATGCATGGAATTCATAAAGGAGCGCTGTGCTATACGTAAAAGCAGTCTTATCAAAACTTCTATACGGCTTTCCCGGTCAGACCTTGACCTTATTTTACCGATCGTTAATTTATTCTTATATTTTAATATTTGATTGCGCCTAACGCTAATCATAATCGTGCGCGTATAAGTACGTACAAAAAGATTGCAAAAGTAAAAAAGTAACGTTTCGATTACACACATGGGTCTTCCATATCAGACGCTATTTTCTGATTACCTTAAAATATTCAAAAAATCTGAAAAGATTTATGAAACATATATCAACATTGCAGTCAAGATGAAAATTTTATGGTTATTTTGATAAACATTTTTAAAAAATAATTTATTTTTGACGTACTTTGAAGGAGGTAACGAACATTATATCTATCGTCTGATATTTTGGTACTTTTTGACAACAAATTAAATAAGTCGATTTGTCAATATTTTAAGGACATATTATTTTGACAAAAAAATAGATGCTTGACATTTAACGATGTCTTGGTTTTTCGTTGGTTCTAGGTTTTTTTTGCAAGCTTTTTTTTTAGAGAAGATCTAGATAAATAGATCACATTGTTTTACAGTTATAAGTACATGTTACTTTGTCTTAGACGCTATAGACTCATGTATCGGATGAATAAACTTAAAACGAGAGAAGACTAATTTTCTACATATCGCGATAACGTTGTATCACTAATCTTTCTTGAACAAAGACTTTTTAAAATATAGATTTAGAGACACGATATTTGCAATTTTCTGTATAAATCATTGTTGTCAGATTACCTAGATTCATTTTAGTAAGGTGTCAAGAAGGAAATGGAATTATTCTCGATCTAGCGTAATCTTTCGTAGCAACTAGCTTATCGCTTCCGCAGAACGTAGCCTGTTGCTGCTTGCAAATATTTCGCTGAACGATACGCGGCGTGCAATTTACATTTCATCGCTGTCGCATAATAGTCGTATAACTTCCGGCTGTAAATGCCACTAGAGCGCTGTTACGACCTCTAAACGAAGATTTTACTGACGCAACATTTCGCATGCGACGATTAAGATAAAGATAAAAGAATGCTTGTTTTAAAAGGTGCTTATATATTGTGTTGTGTTATATATATGTAAAACACACACACACACACACATTAAATCGTATATAAATTAAATGTTTTATTTTGAATTTTATATATATGATAACTAATATTTATTATTATTGGAGATAAAAGCTTATCTCAATATAGGAAAGGTGATCTGTAATATTTTAAATGACGCATTAAGGTTTCTCAGAAACTGCAATGTGGAAGATATGGAAAAACGTTTTAAATAAAAGTTGTATGATTTGAAGGGAAACAAATAATTAAAAAATTAACTTTCAAAAACATTTTTGAAAATACGAGATTGTTTCTTTAAATGTAACTATATAATATTTTACATAATATGATTCTTCTAATTATTCTGCCCATAAATAAGGTAAATTTATCGAAAGATCAAGTTCATAAAATATTTTCTACCTTATTCATGTATATTTCATTATTGACGAAAGTAGAACATATGTCAAATTATTAATTTTTTAATAATTAATATTTTTATATAGAATAAAGAGATAAATTAATTGGTGTATAGAAAATAATTATTTAGTACATAAAGGCAAATGAGGTAAATAAGTTATAATTATTAAAAATTAATAATTTACGAGATTTTAGATTTTATATTGAAATATGCAAGAATAAATTATAAACATCTTGTAAATTATTGATTTTTTGATAAATCAATCTTAATACTTTTATATAAAGATTAATTAGAAAAATTATATTAAGTAAAAAAATCAATATTTATCATAATTCTATTTAAAAAAATAACAATTATGATTCTTATATAACTGTTAAAAATTAATTTTCGTTGAACAATAATTTTATTATTTTTCAACAAATTTTATTATTGTTTGTTCTGTTTTAAATTTTTGTTTGAAATATTTTTCGCATCTTCTATTGTTTTTTGAGAAACCTTGATATACTATTTTAAATAAAAAAGACATCCTGTCATGTCAAATAGATTTTTATTATAAAAAATTAGTTTTTTAAACTTATCAGAAAATGCAGAGAGAAAGATAAAAAATAATTTGTATAAAATATATATTGCAAAATTGTAGACACGCATTTTGATGTGTTAAAGGATTAATACAATTTTAAATATATTGAGCTTTTATTCAGACTTCCATTAATACCTCTTTTATATTATAAAAAGTTATGATGTCAGAATTATTTAAATTACTGACTTGTGAAATTATGATATAAAATTCTGAAACATCTTATATCTTTAATTCAGTTTCCACTATTGTAAAAAAATTATAATTACTTATTAATTGCGAACGATAGAACAACTTTTAAAATTAAATCGGAAAATGATACATTTACTTTAATTTAACGAAGTAATGATGTAACGATTAGTTTACAGAAAGCATTAATTTTTGATGTTGGAAAGATGAGAAATCGTTTAGCTTTGTAAATGTTGTTGGCAAAGTCCACGCTTTGTAAATTTTACATGATAAAATCTCTGTGTTTTCCCACGCGTGAGTTTCCACACGCTTGCGCTTAAACTCAATATATTTACAATGGATTTGTTGACCTCTTTAGCGTTAAGCTTTTACAATGTCCGATAGCTGCTTTTACTGCACTCCTTGACATTTCGATAGTATTACGTGACGTCACTGTACAAAGACGTTCTAGTGGAAACTTTTACTATTGTCACGCATCAGTACTATGTTTCTCCTTACGCTTTGTAATTGAAAATTTATACATGTTGATTTATCTTATTTAATGATTTTTAACATACAGAGTCGTTTCTGCGATAAAAAATTGTTATTGCACAACTTATTACATTAACGTTACAATAACAGGCGACCTTCTACAGAAGGTCACAAGCTTTTGAGCGGAAGTTACCTTTCTAGAATATAATAACAAACTATAAATGAAAATTTTATTACAAGAGTGAACAATTTTGTAGGTAATAGGAATTCTGTTAAGTAATTTTCATTGATAGGAGTTTTCATTAATTTTATTATTTTACGAATATTATTTACTGTTTTATCCTATAAATAAATATTGTTTTTTAATCTGTATTTTAAAATTGTAAATTCTTTTTAAGCCGATAGTCAATTCTGAATTCAAAACAACCACGATTGTGCCCTCAACCACGTCGACTACGCACAAACCGATCTCCACGAAACAACCCTTATATCGGCTGGACGGAAGCAATGGACAAGCTTGCATTCTTCTTCAAGTAGATGCGCTTATCACTATCAAGTATCGCACGAAACTTGGCGAGGATCAAGTAAGAAAATAGCATCTAAATTAAATACCGAGGGAAAAGATGAAATATTTGATCACCTAGAACGACGAGCAATTATGTAATTGATGTTTGTATCTCTAGGAAGCGGATATCTATGTACCTGATGAGGCGACTGTGACCGGAAATTGCGATAACGAAAACACGGTGACAATGTCATTGAAATGGGAGGCCTTCGTACTATCTTGGAGCTTCGCTAAGGTAATCCTTTTATATGTAATATACATGTCGTGTCTTAATCTTCCCACAGCTGTGTCGGAAGATAATTCTCGGGTCAAGGGACAATTATACGAACGATAAATCATCTGTGAATTGCCAGGCACAATGTGGCTTTTTGCAAAAATCGATACGTGACCCTTTTACTTGAGATACAGTTTATTTGATTTTCACCTTTACATCACTGATTGCGTGCTAGAAGCCATTATGATATTCCACCTCAAATTATACCTCGATTTGTAATTGCAGCATGCAAAATAAAAAAAAATAGTAGACATTTATTTAGATGTAACAACTTGAGAAAAAATACAAACAATAAAGTGTTATTTATAAAGTTGTAGTTAAGAAATATGTCATATTATATCGTTACATTGTCTTTGAAGTAATCTTAGTTTTTTTTAGCGATTTTAGTTTTTGTGTGAAAAGACAATCAGCCTCGCTACATTTAACAAGACATACGATTTTATTTTTTAGACGCCCGGTGGTGAACGCTGGTATGTCGAGAAAATTGAACTGACCTATAACTCCAGTGACAAACACTTTGAACATATTGCTCAGCCAAGTAAGCACAATAAATATTAATCTTATGAGTTTCAGTTAGTTTGTTATTTGTGTCTGATTTTTTTATTAAAAACTATCAAATTTGTAAAAAATATATTGAGCTATTAAATAATTTAAAGCTTATTGTATAAAAGTTTATTGTGAATTAAAAACTTTTAGATGTGTTTAATATATACATTTTTGGAAAAAAATTGAATAATATACAAATAATTAATGTCAAATTGATTATTTTATTAATATTTCAGACAAGACTATTCGACTAAGTACCGGCCAAAAACATAGCTCCATGTTGTTTCCAACACCAGTCGGCAAATCGTACGCTTGTTCCGAAGAAACCGAGATTCCGCTTACC